>NC_139405.1:70673292-71317459 GCF_905368555.1 Meleagris gallopavo | reverse complement strand
AAGCCATTACTTGCCAATAAGGTTTCCAACTCCTGCTGATTATTGCTACTAAACTCTTCAAATATCTATGAAGGGGTTACTGTGTAGATGCTTATTTTCAGTTAATGGTTTGAACAGTAAAGGCTCCATCAAGTTGACGGGTTGAGGATGTTTCTGTGTCAAAGACTTCCTTCTATGTAGATGGAACAGCAACAGAGTGCAAAAAGGAAATCATTAGCAGCCTGGGACCCTGAACAAAGTCTTTGTGCTGGAGTAGAACTCAGAAATGAGGTGGAGACCCAGCAGAAGTGATCCATAAAAAGCATCTTCAGTCTTGCCTCCTGAAAAAAAATGCCTGACCTCATTTGGGACTGTAAACATTATTTAATGGTTAACTAAGACTTCAGATAATGAATATACACATGTGAGCAAGTGTGTTTGCTTATATTTATATATCTATGTGAGAGTAGTTTTTTCATCCCCAGACCTCTTATGCTACAATAGAAGACTCCAGATGCTCAGAATGAAGAAAAAATAAGAAGAAAATCTGAATAAAAAAGAAATATAAAAATGGATAGCCATTCTCCTTCATTTGCTTTTACTTACACGATCTCAGCCAGAAGGTTGTGGTCAGTGACTCTACGTCCAGGTTGAGGCTGGTAACAAGTGGAATTGCCCAAGAGTCTACCTTGGGTCTGTTAATCACTAACATCTTTATCAATGACATAGACATTGGGATCGAGTGCACCGTCAACAATTTTGCTAATGAAACCAAGCTGAGCAGTGCAATTGATACTGCAGAAGGAAGGGATGCCATCCAGAGGGACCTTGATAAATTCAAAAAATGAGTCCTTGTGAACCTAAAGAGTTTCAACAAAGCCAGGTGCGAGGTTTTGTACTTTCAGCAGTGTGTGGAGACAGGACAAGGGGAAACGTCCAGAAACTGCAGCATAGGAAAATAGGAAGTTACGCACAAATGTGCGCAAGTACTTCTTTACAGTGAGGGTGATGGAGCACTGGAACAGGCTGCCCAGAGAGATTGTGAAGTCTCCTTCTCTGGAGATATTCAAGGCCCGCCTGGACACCTACTTGTGCTACCTGGTGTAGGGAACCTGCTTTGGCAGGGGGGTTGGACTCGATGATCTCTGGAGGTCCCTTCCAACCACTACAATTCTGTGATTCCGTGATTCTGTTTTACATTTGGTTGGGGTAATCCCAGATACGTATATAGACTGGGAGAAGAACTCCTTGAGAGCACGCCTGCTGAGAAGGACTTCAGAGCCCTGGTAGATGAAAAACTTCATACAAGCCAGTAGTGTTTGCTTGCAGCCCTAAAGGCCAACAGTTTCCTGGATTCTATCAGAACAAGGGTGGCCAGCAGAGTGAGCAAGGTGGTTGTCTGTTCCTACTCTATCCTCATGAGGCCCCAGCTGGAGTACTGCATCCAAGTCTGGGGTTCCCAACACAGGAAAGCTGTCAAGCTTTCGGAGAGGATCCAGAGAAGGGCCGAAGATGATCAGAGGACTGGAGAACCTTTCCTATGAAGATAGGCTGCAGGAGCTGGGTTTGTTGAGTCTGGAGAAGAGAAGACTGCAGGAAGACCACATTACACCTTCCAGTATTTAAAGGGAGATTATAAAGAGCAGGGAAATAAACTTTTTGCGCAGATAGATAGTGATAGGACAGGGGGAAATGCTTTTAAAGTAAAAGAGGCGAGATTTAGATTAGATATCAGGGCAAAGTTTTTCACTGAGTATGCTGAGGTGATGTATCAGGTTGTCCAGAGTGGTTGTGGATATCCCATCCCTGGAGGTGTTCAAAGTCAGATGGGATGGGGTCCTGGGCAAACTGATCTAGTGCTTTGTGGAAGTTGGCAACCTTGTCTGTGGCAGATATGTTGGAACCTTATTATGATCCTTCCAACCCAAGTCAGCCTATGATTCTTTCCACATTAGCGTATGTGTAATTGTAAAGCACTGAACAATGGGTAAATTTGTTGAACAAGATAATGTCCCTGCCCCAGAGAGATTACATTTCTATCAGTCAGTCTGATGCAGAACAAACAACCTAGAGAGGTTTATAGCTTTTTATTATAACACAGGTGACTGCATCGCCAGATGTACTCTGCAGAATTATTTTCTTATTATCCTAACTTAGGTTTGAATTGAAAACACATTGTTGTAACATTTATCACTTTTAAATAGAACAAATTATTGTTCAAAATTAATACTAACCCCAGAGATGCCATATGCACTGAATTTCACAAGTCTTCCTTTAAGGCTCTCTTTTCTGTGCGTAAGTTTTAAACTTGACCTCAAAGAGCTATTTTAAAGAGAGAAGGACTATATTATCTTTAAATTTTCTGGAGTCTGGATTTCACTAATCCTGACTTCAGACATCAAAGAGTAAGGATATTTTAGATTCCCTGAGGAACTCATTTAATTGTGTAAGTATCTTTAAGATATAGCTTTTCTCTTTTTCTTTTTTTTTTTTCTTTTCATCTCAGAACTTTTCTGTTCTGAAATTTTGAAAATACTTAAAAAAAAATAAAAAAGAAAAAAAGAAAAGCTTTGTGCACACAGGACAAAATGCAAAAGAATCTCTTAAGTTTGCATAAGAACAATATATTTTCTGAACTCTGTTGAGGTTTATACAATACAGTTGAAGGAACCTCTTAAGTTACAATGAGTTTTCTACCCATTCACAGTTCTTCCAGCAGCCATCCTTCTTCTTCATGCAGTCTCTTATTTTGAATACCTCAGTTTTTTCTCTCTGAATGCCAATCCAAAGACAGTAATTTCTTCGTTCTTATAAGGCGATAGAGAAGCTGGATAGGAATTACAAAAGTCAATAGTGAAATCAGAACTGGGAAAGATGTGAAGGAGGAGGTCATTAAGAGTAAGGGAAAGGTAAGATATTTTGATTATGATAAGGCTATGACGGACTGGACTTTGGGTAGCAGTGTCAGTGAAGCTGATAGAGAAGGAATTATTTATATGAATAGCTTGAAAATTTGAATACATCCTTGCAATCTGGATCATATTTTTGTACATAGAAAATTTAAATAAAAAATTATCCTGCCACATAATCCAGTAGTTCTAAGAGAAATTCCACAACCTTTTTTAAAGAATCGTGTCCTTAATTAAAGAATTATCTGATTTCTGTGTAAGGCTCCCAGTCCTACCTCATTTCTGTCAATGAGTCAAGGAGATGGCACAATTGATGAGTTTCTTGACTTCTCAGACAAGTGTTTGTTACCTCTTCTGATTAAAAAATTATAACATTCAACTGTAGCTTTCTGATACCACCTAAGTAAAAAGCAGAGAACACATGTTTTTCAGGAGTCACAATTCATTTTTGTTTTGTAAATTTTACAGGATAGATGGCTTATGAGAAAAAAATATCAAGTCTGTGCATTTTTTAACAGAAACTACTTTGTTTAATAGGTATAGTATCTTGAAATTTTCAGAATATTTTACAACTTACATCAGGAATTATTTTGCTGAATTTCTGGCTTTTGTTTATGAACTTCTTGAAGTTACCAAACATTTCAGTATTTCTTCTGGTACAGACTTCTTTGGAAAATCACAGCTGTTTCAGGAAGTGAATTCTGCTAGTGAAGCTACAGTATTCATCTTACAATGGTTCCTGTTAAATTAGCTGTGTATAAAATTCAAGAAGTCTTCAGAATTCATTTTGATGATTATTTAGTCATTCTCCAGAACAAGGAGAATCATACTACAGAATAATTCTAGAATAATTCCAGGTAATACTATTAAATAGCAATAACAAATAATGATAATGAAAAATAGTAACTTGGAACAATTTTAAAGACTGTACATTATGTGGCATTTCTTAGTAATATAGTGCAGTGTTATGTTTGCTTCTTTCTGCATTGTTTTGTTTAGTTTTTGTTTGTTTGTTTGTTTTTTAACCAAGACTTGCCCAAAATCGGAAGGGAAAATCTGTTTTTAAGGGAGAAAAGGCAAATTCATTTTGACCTTAGAAAAAGCACTGGTTTGGGCAAATATGCAAGTGATGTCTGTCCTATTTTTGCAGGGCTTTCCTCACCTTCTATCCAACATATTCACTTCTGAAGAAGTCACAATTAAAAGTGTATTACAGCAATAAGGTGGTCCTTATACGTTTTCAGATACCTCCTGGTTTGTGTCAGAAATGAATGGTTAGTTTGCAGCTTCATAAATTAGTTACATTGAACAATTTCCAGTCCTTCAACTTGTGCTGTGAGGAATGCAGTGACAGATAGATTCTGTGCTGTGTTTGCCTATGAGATGATTTTCTTGAAGTCTCATAATGAGTTGTATTTGGCAGGATTAATGAGTATTATAATGGCAAATGGATGTTTGCAGCTCCGTTGTGTTCCATCACATAGTAACATGGGGTTTCTGGTCCCTTGGAGGCCATAATTGGTGGCATTAATGCAGTTTTTAATTATGCTTCTTGAAAAAAATGAATTGGAACCAAAACAAAAGCTAAGTGATCATCTCTCTGTAGTGCTGTGTGATGTAAACACAGGACCATTGCTGCCTCTGAAATCCACATTTTGAATTAGGCTAATGGGAGAAGAAACATACAGGATATTTGGCTGAAACTTGATTTGGGAATATTCTTATTTTTACATTGTTAAATAGCTTTTAATTATAAGATGTAGAGGGTATTTTTCCCTAAAGAGACTGCTCAAAATAGTATATGTTGTGCTGAACTGCTTGCAGAGATTTTGTTGTTCCGAATGTAGCTCTGTAGCTGCAGTTGATGTCTTTAGGTCTTCACTGATTTAACTAGAGAGGTTATGACTCTTTCTTGTTTTCCTGCAGTGTCCACATATGAAAGCATTTTGATGAGTGCTGACTCATTGACTATAATTCTGTACCATGTGACAGGATAGATTTGTGTGCATGCTCTAGTGACCAACATTTTTCTCAATAAACTAGTTCAATATTTCTACAAAGCAAGATTCCACACCAAAACTAAAGAGAAACCTGTGTGAGAGTGCAAAAAAATAAAGATCAAAAGGGAAAAAAATAAGTTGAATCATAAGGAAATTATATCAGTAAAGATATTCAAGTGAAATGGTAAAGTTATTTGAAAGGCATGTTTTATTTAAAATAAAAGCAAAATTATATTTTTCACATTATCATTGTTATGGTATCTGGTGGCTCTTATAAGAGTAATGTCACTACTGTTTCATTCTCTGTGGAATATGGCTAAATCAAAAGGTAAAGCAGAGAGGCTTAATTAAATGGTTAATTACATAGTTACAATATATTTATTTAATTGTCTAGCTGCCTTCCTGCCGTGCTGTTTTACATTTTCTTCCAGTCTGCTGCGGTATTACAGAAGAGATAATGTAACTAGAATTGCCATTTTTCATAAGATACATTAAATTGGGATTAAATCCTGATCCAGGGATCTCTTTTTGATATCAGCCATGTAGAACTTGTTATCTTCGTAGTTTTCCATTAAATCTACAATATATCAACAGCGATACATGCACCATTTATGTAGGCCCCAATCACTGAACATTGTTCCCAATCTCACCTTCATGCAAAGACAAAAGTCTTTGAGGGTGAGGTTTCCAGACGGTTATTCTACTGCCTGTGATGAGAGCTTTTAAAATCTTTTTCTACTGAGGTGAGATAAAAGAGATGATTCAGGTACATTCATGAATTTCAGGTACATATATGAATTTCTTTGTGATATATCTGTGGTCATATATAGCAAACCTAAAATTAAAGTAGTATACATATCAGAATGAAACCAGATCAAAATATATTCTAGATGACAGTTTCTGATAGAAATTCAGATGATTCTGTTCTCTCTAATGTGTTTACTAGATCTCCATTGACAGTGTAATGGGGACTTAGACACCTATGCTTGCAGAAACCTACAGGTAAACACCTACATTTAGTTTTCTTAATCTATAGTTTATTCTAAGTAAAATTTACTCTCTAGCATCTGACTTGCAAAAATGCCTGTTCCTTGAATGACAATAATCAGAGTTCTTATTACTATTACACATTGCTTTCTTTTCAGCTTGGTTCTCTACATGTTGGGTGATGTGGCTCCTTATCACACAGTTCTGTTGAACTTGCTGCCTCTGAAGTGACTTAATACTGTGAATACACTGTCTTCACAGTTCCTGTTTCTTTAATTAATGTTTTCTTCTTACATTCAGAAAAACTTGATGGAAAAACATAACAGTTTATTTCCATGGGCTTCGCTATAAGATTAGAAGTAAAGTCACAGATGGTAAATATGAAGTTAAATATCATTTTCAATTACAGCTCTCCTGTCCCACACCAGGCCCCAGGAAACTTTCCCTCCTCCTAATTTCACTGTCTGTTTTTCTTGTGGTTCAGAGCTTCTTCCTACCTCCCACCCAGCACTGATGCACCTTTACCAAGCTGTTGTGTTTCATGAATACCATGCTTGTTTTTTTTTCACCTTTTCCAAAAGAGCATGGCTAACACTCAGAACCTTTCCCTTTTGGAGTGGGGTTCTCAGCAAAAAATACAAAAGCAGTTGATGAAGCTTACCTTTCTACTTCTAAAATAAGGCTATCACTCTTTAAAATTGTCATTTTAGCAAGATAACTTCTCAATTTCCTCGATTGACAAAAATGTCTGAGTCCTGATAAGTGTCTCTCATCTCTCACACGTGTGTTCATGTTTTCTTTCTCCAGAAAAATACACAGTGGTGGGTGATGCTGTGTCAGTGCTTGATTTTCTTGGATTGCAGCATAGAGCAAAAATTTTTGTTTTGTGAGATGTTTAGTGGAAAGCATATTTTGATCTTTTCTTTTTCCATTTCCCATCCCTCTACTCTTTTCCCTTTTGGTAAGGTGGATAGCCAATGAGAGTTGTTATTTGCTGCATACAGCTTCAAGAAAAGGCAGAAACACCGATTCGTGGGGACGTAGCAATGTTTAGGTTGAGGCAGTTGGACTTGTTTGTCTTGTAGAAGAGGAGGCTCCAGAGAGACCTCATTGCAGAATTCCAGTACTTGAAGGAAATTCAATGATCTTTAAGGTCTCTTTCAACCTAAGCCATTCTACAATTCTATGAAATGTTATCTAAACTGGTCTGTGAGCTCAAAAAATTATGAGATTAAGCCACCCAATTTTTCTACCTTTGCACACTGCTAGATTAATGTAACTTAATGTAGAACATCTCATTATTAATTGCAAACATTCCATTAAGTATGAACTATCTAATATTTATTAAAACCTAAAAACTGCACTGACTTTCAGCACCTGGCTCCCATCTCCAATAGTTTGTGGGTTGAGATTCCTGAAGTTTAGTTTGAGTACTTAAGGCCCAAGGGACAAAACCAAAAAACATCTCTTTGAATGTAATGTTATTCTTTAAATATACCTTGACTTTTCTCAAAGGTCATCCTAGATCCCAGCTCTCTCTGCTATTCCAAAAGGTTATTTTCACTTCCATTATTGTCAGAGTGGACTTAATGAATCATACCAGTTGTGTAAGCCACCACAAAACTGCTATCACCCTTTTTTCCTAGATCATCTAACTCTATACAAAAATGAACTTGCAGAAGAAACTCACTCTCCTTTTACAGTTAATGATACTGTAAAATGCTGAAAGAAGATAAGGTGTCTTGAGCTATAAAAGTGATCAATAGTATGCAATCAGGAGGCCAAAGCTTTTAATGTTTATTTTAGTGGATAAGAATTCATAGAGAATGCTGGCTAGCTGGATAAAAGCACAGTCTGGCTGTCAGGGTGTTTTGCAGTAGTTAATTCATCCTAGAACTGGATTAACTTTGAAAATCAAAAAGTTGCTTCTCTAGACATGGAGGATGGTTTGTAGACCCCCGTAAATCAGGCAGAAAGCTGCTGAGGTTGGAGAGGCTTATGTATATGAAGTCCCAACATCACGAGGCTTGTACCTACTTATCAGAAAAAGAAAAAAACACAACTGAAGTTGAATAAGTCAGCTACGTACAGAAAGAAAATATATGATCATATGCACTGAGGATAAATAGAATCCGAGGGAATGAAAACTTGTTCGATACACTGAAAAAAATACATATCAAAATGAAAAATACTAACTGACGTTGGGAAGGGACTAGAGCAGGATTTCTTTTAAGCATAATGCAATATTATTAGGTCTTCTGCAAAATGACCTAACTTTAATTACCAATGCCCTAGTCTGCCTGCTCAGTCTCCGCTTTGGTATGCATAATGGAGTCAAAACTCTGCACATCTTTTTTCAGTGAGTTGATTCCATTGTGTATATTTGAGCAAAATTAACTGCACATTTTTTACAGTGGGCTGGATCTGTGTGGTCTTTACGCTCTCATCACGAAATAAATCTCACATAATATCAGTAGAGTAGTCTACGGTAGAACCTCCCATTTGCATTAACAATGCTTGTTTATTTTATCCAATGCCTTTTGCACACTTAGCATATTTTAAAGTATATGTCAGCCATATTATAACATTTTCCCTCTATGCAAGTACCACCGATATAAATCCTTTATACACTTGCTCTGAACTCACTTATAAATACCCATTGAAAATGTCCATTTAAATGATGGTAATGATGGTGGAGTCTAATATGCAGGAAGATTTGCTTATTATCTTATTTTGAGAGTATTTTATTAATAACATATTGATATGAAAGATAAGAACATTTTACCTCCATAAATTTGTATCTGCAATTTGTTCTTCTCACTGCACAAACATATTTAGGATGCCACTCAGTAGTACTGATTGAATATTTATTTAAACAAATATCAGTATTACCCAACTAGCTGGAAAATCCATGAGTTTGGTTTTGATAGCAGAGCATTTCTCAAAAATTTATGTGTGCATGCAAATGCTGGTGCTTTGGATATAGGCTAAAGTATTTGCTTTATATGTATTATTTTGTTTGAATACAAGAAAGCTGGTTTGATTTGTATGTTTCCCCCTTATAGAATTGTTCCAAGGCTCTGTCAGAGATCACGTAGAGTAATTTTTCCCATCAATCTTTGCTGTGCAGCCATGCACGAATGCAGTAGGAAAAAGGGGGCAGAAATCAAATCACTTAATTGCAGCATTTTTCATCTACATCTTTTGTTTTATGGTGGTAAAGGCCCCGAAGTAGCCTACCATGATTCATGGCTGTCACTGCTGCCGTTAGCAGTTCAATCTTTCATTCTAGGCATTTTGGTACTGAAAGTACCTACACAATTACTTTGATGAATATGACTTGTTTGTTTTTTCCCCATTTTTAGCAGAGAGTGGTTGTGCTTAATACAGACATTTAAATAAGATAGTATTCATGCCTGCTGCAGCAACGCCATTTCAAAAGTTGTGTATCTAGTTTATGAATAAGATCATTCTGCCAAGGAATTTAAGTTCACTAAACTTAATGATTTTTTTTTAACCCCTTCCATTAATAAGTTCATATTATAAAAAATTAAATCATATTCCTTCTCTACAAAAGGAATAATAAACTTGGCTCTGACATGGTTACAACTTCTTTCAAATCTTAGTATTTTAATTTATTTTTGGGAGGATGTGGGGGAGTGGGGTGGAGAGAGGGTATCGTGACAAAGCCAGTGAAACAGAATACATATTGTTTGTCATAAAGAAAAGAGGTTTGTATTTGTGGTTTCTGCACATATCACAGAAAGCATTTAGTAATGTATACATACTAGGAGAAACATCTGTGATGATATTAAATATTGCAGGCTATCCAAATGGAAAGATTTTGAGGAATACACTTTTTTTTTAATGTTATATTATATGTATTTTTTTTTTAAATTCACATTGTCTGCACAAAATATACTCCCCTCTTTGGAGATAGGAAAATAGACTGTATATTTGCTTTTATTATTGCACAATTGATAAAATTTCCAGAAATACACTGAAAATTTAGATAGCCATTTTTGCAAAAGAATAGGAAAGATTTTTGTGTGAAAACTGTTCTTTATACGGATCCTCAAACCAAAGGAGTCAGGCCTTCATCAGTACTGATAATTTCAGCTCACTAGTAGTAGTTCTGTGCCCAGACTTGCATCTTAAATTCAGGTCTTTATTTTATTGTTTTTATTATTTACTTATTTTATTGTATTATTTCATTCACATTACCAAATCTAGGCATCCACTCAGTCATGAGTAAGCAATGCCTGTTGTCACTGTAATAGTGGTCAGCACGCTCAGAACACAGTGCTGCAATTATGTGGAATAGTATTTTAAAAAGCCAGCAGCAGAAGTCCTTAGTGTTAGACTTAAATTTGAGGAACTCCCAAAATGAAATGAAAACCATATATCATAAAGTTAATTTAGTAACTAAAACTACAGAAGGATTTTAAAGAAAATTTATCATATCTGGAATTGTACAACCTGCCAGCCCCTGACCTGGCGAGTTATAATCCATTTGGACAGGCATGCACTGGAATTTTCTTTTTTTGGTATGGTATTCAACAAAGAATGAGTGAGGAGAAGAATTTGGTCTTGTCAAGACTTACAGAGACTCAATTACATCCATTTGGCATGCAAATGCTGAATGAAGTAACAGTATTTTCTTACTGGAACAGAAGGGAATGAAAATGGCAGGCTAGTATGTACCTCTGAAATTCAGAACTTTGGGGTATGAGAGAAACAACAAGTTAGAAAGATATTTGCTTCTCTTTCAGAAATTGTTAGGAAACAGCACCATTCTGCAAAGCAGCTTATGTACCTCTCTGAATCAACACCTTAATCTGCTCTGATGGTGACTTCAATCTCTACCTTTCCATGCCACAGATGAATAGATGAAAAATATCTTGATACTGTACAGACAGTGAAATACAGCCTTGGTAAAATACTGAAATGAGGAGTTATTCAATCAGATTCATCATAAAATGGTTGGATATTGCCTTCCCATAGCGGTTTGGTTCACAGACTACTGCTGGGTTTAAAGAAGCAGCAGCCATCCCATATGTGTGCACATTACTGCGTGTACACTATCGAAAAAGTGTCAGAATAAATGGGTGTAAGAGTACACGATTAAAAAAAAAAAAAGTAATTAATTTCATATTTCCTTTATTAAATGTAGCTTTTAATAGGTTGTTAAGAAATATTTGATTATACAATATAAAAAACAATAAACCCCATTCAGATCCTTTAGAACAGTTCAGATCTTCCATATGAACAGTCTTCTTGAAGTTTGGTGATAGAGGAAGGTGGCTAGAAATTACTGGGAGCAGCTAGATCTTTCTGGGGCAGTGGTTCAAAACGAAAGGAAATTAAGAGCTTCTCAGGCAAAAGCACCTGTCAGGAAAAAAACAGCACACGCACAGTGGGTACTTCACTCAGGGCTGTAAGGGTAAGGCATGAAAATTAACAGCATCACTGCTGCGCACAAAGTAATAGCAGCCTAGTCCTAGCTGGGCTAGTTCAGAGTTAATTAAACTAATTGTTTATTTTCCTTATGGCATGATGCAGATATTTCATTTCTCTTCATATAGTAAATGTTTTATACTTTGTGATCCTTGATTTTTAGGACTGAACTCCGGTCTTCATTTCTCATTTCTGTCCAAAGAAGAAGCACGGTGGATACTACTTTATATGAGTCTGAACAAAGAACTCTTCCTACCAAAAACCGTTGTAAATAACTAGTGCATTTGCAAGATTTTCAGAAGTCTTTAAATTTCTGATGGTAGGAGAAATATCTAGCATTTTTTTCTATGTTCTTTAGGGATTTAATCTCTGCTAATTTTAATTACAATTAGGAATTTAACATGATTTTGATAGTTCCTGCAATATATGCCTCTTTAAAAATATTGTTCTCTAAAAAAACCTTGATAACTTCAAAATATTTTATAAGTTTGTGATAACGAAAATGCATCCAGCTATTAGAATAATGCATGGTGATCCACAAGTATATGCAAAAGTGTGCAAATAAACTTATACTAAGTTGTCAAAATGAATTTTCAAGAGCAGAATAATAAACATTTCTCTTGTGACTCTCTAAGGGACTGCTAGTCATCATTCTCTTGTAAGCTATTTTAAATTTTTGTTGTTGTTGTTGTTTTGTTTTGTTTTTTAAGAAAACACTTAAATGCATTTCTGGGAGAAAAGCAATTACAAACATTTATTTGCTTGAGTAATATCTCCAAATATCACTTACAAGAAATACCTTCCCAGCCCTCAGGCAAGCAATGACATGTTAGTTATATAATTTTCTTGATTTTTCTTGAAATCTGAAGAATGATCATTCAATATGGTAACAAAGCTCAAAGCAGTTGGGAATGAAAGTGATTGCTGAATGAAAGCATAGGAAATGTAAGTAAAAAAAAAAAGTGTTTCTGTTGATTAGAGGTCAAGCAAAGGTCAAATAAATATAATTTTTCATGAGGGAAAAAAAAAGGTAGGTCACACTACAGAGAAACCCATTCCATAGCAGCAACTCTCTGCAACAGCTTCTTATTGCCAAGTGAATAAGCACAAGCCATGAGACTAATGAAGCTACAGTCAGATAGAAACCTAGTTTCCCTTCCGAAACAAACTGCTACGGACCTGAACTCTTCTGTCTCTTCATAATTTCCCAACTGGGCTCTACCTCCCTTTATTTGAGGTGGAATGGGTAAGTATGAGGGCCTGGAGGAGGTAAACTTTGATGATACCTTTTTTTGTACCACCAAGTGTGAGTTAAACCTCCCATCTGTGTGCAAGGGAGTTTGCCTTTTCCTATTTTGGGTCCATGTGTGAACAGGAGAGGAGGGTCAAAAGTGTTTACAGTCACGGATAAGGACAGTAATACAGTGTTAAGATATTAAGTAATAAGATGATAAATCTAGCATTATTTACCGGGCTTAAAACCCATTTTCTAGATATAGTTAAGTAGCCATTCACTGAGTGGCACAGAAAGGCTTAGATCTAAAGTAAACTTGCATTGTACTCAAATATGTGAGTAAGTCAAAGCATGTGGACAGCTTTGTGAAGCAGATGGGTAAAAATGTGGTTAGGAGAGGAAGACAGTTTGGATGTTGGAGAGGGGGCTGGCAAGCTGCCTATGTTAGTAATGCTAAGGAATGCTGGAACACTTGATAATTTCAGAGCAAGTTAGTTTGTCACAGCTTACAACCTGCTCAGCACTAGGGAGAGAGCTTGTTCTGTCTTCTCATCAGTATGTGATATGGAATAATCACAGTGGTTACCTAACAGTGCTGAAAAGCTTCAGCAGCAAAGGGTAAGAGACTGCAAATCTGATTGAATGTGGGCATTTCAGGTTTGGAAATATGTGCTACCTACTAAAATGAGCTATCGACTAATTCTGAAAGAAATGTTATATGGGCTTAATGTTCATCTTCATCCACACTATAATGAGAAGGATTAGACTGGCTTCCATATGTGCAATATTTATTTCAGCAATACAGGAAAATGTATTTCCCTAATATTTTTTCTGTATGCACAAAGCCTTAAATTTTACAGATGTGATTAATGTTTTAATTTGCTGTTCTAGTTGGATACAAGTTTACCATACAATATAAATTACTTACAAAGAAATTTGCTTATATGGAGTTTAATTCATATGCTGTTTAGCCACCATGTGTGGCATAGCTTTGCCTTCTCTATAGAATCAAGCAGTTGTGCAATTGATTTGCAAAATAAAAACTATCAGGTTACACACAGCATTTCTTAACAACTTAAACTAGAGCATTTATAAAGCAAGAATGTGCTATAATTAGTGTTTATTTTAGCATGAATTGGTAAACCTAATATTAATTGTAAATTGTGGATTGGATTTCTGATTGAAATTGTTCTGATTAGTCAACTTTTAAAAAGTATTTATATTATTGATTATATATTTTTGGTAGATCTTGTTTGTACAGCAAAAGAATAACAATTAAACACGGGTCAAATTATATGAATCAACATAGTTCCAAGATTGTTTCAGAATCCACGGAATATGAAGCTGGCTGCTGATTGTTAAAATAACTGAAAAAAATCAAGAAAAAATGTTTTTCAGAACTTATTTTATTTACTTTTCAATTAACTCTATATAACAGTTATAGAGGATAACTGACGTATCCTCTATGGTCTGCATGTGCGAAAATAATGAAGTCCAGGACTATTTTCAGAGCACAAAATAAATTTGGATTCTGCAGGTTCAGGCAGAAAAGGTGCAGACAGTGAGGGACTTTGGATACATATTGACTGTATCATTCTGACACTGTAGTTTTGATGCGAGGGATATTTGACTAACACTTATTTAGGACTTATTTTTTATTTTAATATAGCTTTCTAACCCCCATATTTAATATGAAGTCTCTGTACCAATTATTATCTTTCAGATGTTAAGGGAAGTAAAATTGAAAACTCCTAACCAGAAGTGCTGCAGACACTTCTGAACTCTTTTACAAAGAGAGAAGAACAAAACATCACAATGTTAGCTTTCAATGCTATTTTCATTGAAATCCGTAGGACTCTTACGACTGATTTCGCAGAGAGAATTTCTTGTTTTATTAGAATTCTCACACTTTAAAGAACTCCCCTGTAATCTTGCATGGGGAGAATGGATTGACCGATATCAAGGTACATTTCATCAGGTAGAGATGTTGTTTTGGTAGATGAGCACGTGAAAAATATTTATTTTGTTTACACCTACAATAAATTTCCTAAGTTTAATAAATGTGGTAGCAAAGGTTCTCACTTAAATGCTAGATTTACTCCATCAGAACAGATAAATCTAATAGTTAGTAACAAAGTTTTTCCCTTGCCCACCCACAATGAGTACCACTGCTCCGATAGGCCACAGACCCTACACCCTTCTCCATTCTCTGTTCTAAATGATTTGTGAACATCAGTGTGCTCATTTGTGCTGCAGCCAAAATAATCTATTCTTATCTATTCATCGTGTGTACAGCCATTAAGTGCACAGAGTAAATAAGAAAGAAAATATGGTAGAGAAAATACAGAATAGAAAAACCTTTTGTTTCTGCAGCTATTTTCCTAGGGAAGAGGAAGTTGTTTTCAAGGTTTTTCCTGTGTAATGCAATGTAAATATTCAGCATTTCTGTCCCTTTCATTAAGCACCATTTCAATATAAGCCTTATTAGCTAATTAAACTATTTAATTAGTTATACTTGAGTAGCACTAAATTGCAATCACTTGCATCTGTTTTAATAGAGGACGTGTTTTATGTGTCCACAAATGCAGGCAAATATATTACTCTAGCTAGCATTCCGTGTAACCAAACATCTTCTCTGAACACCTAAACAAGTAATCCTAGCTCTGTCTAAATAGCTATATGTTAATATCTGAATTGCAGAAATACCACCTGAACATTGACATTAAAGACTAAATTCATAGTAGAGGTATTGGCTAATTTGGACAGGACTTGGGTTAAAATGGATTTTACTTCTTATATCTGAAGGTGTGTGATACATAGGAATATGTATTTTTATATATTGAAATTTCTCTCTTCTCAAGCTCCAGTTTTCCTCTACTTTTCGTTTTACTTGGAAAAAAAATAAAAACCCAGTTTACCTGTCCTGCAAAATAGGACAGTTCGACAAGGGTCTGAGTCACTAGTTTCATTGGTATAAATTGAACAAAAGTCAGCCACAAGGTTAACATCATTTTATTTTATTTTATTATCTTACAGCAAGCATAGGAAGACAGCAATACACACTCACCCCACTCACTCACCCAAGAGATAGCCACGGAGTCCTTTTACAATCCTGTTACATGAATGCAGGCATTAAAAGTCATTAGAGATCTTTAATGGTACTCCACCTGGCCTCTAGCTCCCAGACTAAATGACTGGGTTGATTCATATTTTCTGTCCAGTACAAACCAGTCCCATGAGCAGCTGGATCGAAACCTTAATTAGAGCTCCTGGAAATTATAAGTTTTCAAACGTTTCATAAATAACTTAAGACTAATTTTTACCCTCAAGTAATACCATTGGTATTTATTTCCTTTAGTGAACTCTCTAATATTAGTCTTTGAATTATAGAATTATTGCATTGCACATGAAATACTTTCATAATCTGAATAAGATATGGCTGTGTATTATTTCTAACCAGTGCACAAGCAAAATTTCTTCACAGGTTTATACCTTCCATACCTTCAGAATCTTGAAACCAGGTTGACTTCTTGTTTATTCAGCTCTGAAGAATTTTTGGCCATACCAATCTCTTTGCTGTGGATAATATAGACTAATCATTAATGTAGTTCTTATTTCTAACTGTTATTTATTCCAGAATATACTCAAACATTAGAATTTGAGCTGCAGAAGTTTGGGGTTTTAGTAGTTTTCCCATCACTGTGTGACAAGAATTGTCTGAATTTCAGCGTCATTCATTTCACTCATCCCTCAGCTTTGCAAGTAGGAAACACAAGGGCACACAAGTAATTAAGAAATATGGTCCCCCGTGTGTAATCCAAATAAGAATTCTCCTGCTCTCTTGGGAGTTACACAATCCTAGATGTGTCAGTTTTCAAGGAACATAGGAGAACTGCAAATTGCCTAATGGTATAATTTGTGTCTTTCTAAATATCTCATGTACCTTTCCTTGAGAGAAGCAGGAATTTTTTTCAAGGATGTAAAGATAATCATCACAATCTCTTCCTGGCTGTCCATCTTGTCTGTAATACTACCATTAACTAATCCTTCACAGGGAGGTAAGCACTCTTGCATGCTTTTTCAGGGGACATGGTGTTCTGAAATTGCTTTTTTGCAGTAAATTTTTTTTTCAGATCTGAATAATATACAAATATCTTAAATTTTCATCTTAAATGATAGAAATGCCGTTACATTAAACATTATAAGAAATTTAGGATTTTGAAAGGAATAAACATCCTCTTTATAATTTTTCCTCTTTACAATGTCCTCTTTATAAATGTCCAAGTAGGAAAAAAGAAACCTAGAAATTATATGATATTTGTGAAAAAACTTCATAGGTTTATAAATTCCATGCAGAGTATGTAAAAATATGATGCACATATTGTAGCATTGTATCTTCTTTCTTACCCATTTATTTACAACAACAAATTTTAAAATGATATTACTGTAGCTTTTGGTCTAATAACAAGCTACCAGAATAACTCCCAGTGACAGTGATGAGCTGTTACATAATAATCTCAGAAGTTAAAATTACATTTCTCCTTTAAGAATGTGAATTTTTGTGAACAGATGTTCAAAAGAAGCAGATAATAATGGAAGATCTTGTTACTATTTCAGGGATTTGAAAGAGAAGTCTTCTACGTGTTAATTTCAGTAGTCTCTAGAGGAACTCAAAAATCCAACACATATGACTACCATGAATATACAAATATGCTGAATATATGGAAGCAAAGGTGGATGAAGCAGAATTCATATGACTCCTATATGAACTTATCATAAGGAACAAAAATAATGAAACTCACACATTTTCACAAAATTCATGGCTATATCCACATTTGTTGTGATTCATTCATATTTACTCCAAAGCTGGTGCTACAAAATAATTTTATTAATCATAAGAATTTATATTAACTAAAGAATAATTCTATACCTATGAAAAATAAGGAAACAACCACAAAAAATACAAGTTCACAACCAATGTACAGCTTTCTTTTTCTTATACTTTCTCCTTGTCTCATCTTTCTCCTTCTACTGGAATCAATACTAAGGTATAGGTTAATGTGCTAAAATTGGCTTTGTAAGAAAAGAATAAGATTTAATATAATCAGATGAACTGAAGAAATGAAGTGATATGGAAAAAAAATCTGTGCACACATATACAATACTTTGCCATCAATGGACTGTGACTATGCACTAGCTAGACCTCTCTCGTATTTAAGCCAGGTCACTAAGATGCCTCTGATAAAGATTGAACTGGTGACCTGAGTGTGAAGAGCTGAGCAGTCCACTACTGATTATCTAACTTGGAAATTCAAAGACTCAGTATGATGTAGAAGATAATAGGGCCCTCTTTAGCACCATGGGGTCAGAAATAATCTAATGCAATGTCTCTATATTCCAAGGCAATTCCATTTTGGAAATATTACTGTGTAAAAGAAAAATTAAGTGCTCCTTTATAATGATCACATTCTAACTTCTCTAAGAATTGAGCAACAAATTTATTTAATTACAGGTGTTTTCCTCCTTTCAAAGTGGATTTGATCCAGAAAAACACAGTTGTATCCAAGAGATCATCCTGTTCTGATTTATGGATTCTTTCATATAGCAGGCAATCCTTCCAATCAGAAGGAACCACTGTGATATTTATGATTTACAGTGTAACAAAGTAAAGCCAAGCAGTACATAGGGAACACATAGACCGCGGTCTTCAAGCATTGCTTCTTTTTTCCGCAGTGCTGGAGAGCACTGGAAAAGAGCCTTTTTTCAATAATTATGCCTTTTTGAAAACTACAGTCTCAGTAAGTGTAATGCTTAACTGCTGAGAAATATCCCAGCCTTTTGTTGTTGTGGTTGTGTTTTGGTAACGCTTTTTTAAATTTTTTTCTCTCTCTTAAAAAACAAACAAAAAAAAAGGCAGAAAAAGAAAAGACAGAAAAAAAAAAAAGACAATAGTAGTAGGGCTATTCATGTCTTTCCATAAAGAGATATTGCCTGGTTGAAACATTACTCATACTGAGAGGATTGTGCTAAAATTATACAAAGATTACACAGGTATCTCAGTAATTTCCGCATGACAAGACCAAAATCAGGAATTCTTAAATCCAGAGTTGTATAATTATAGTCATGGCAATACATTCAGTTTTGAGCAGTTTTCCAGTTGATCTATCCAGCACCTGGAATGTTAAATACTCCAAGGAAGGTTATACCTAAAAAAAAAAAGAATACTGTGGGAATCTTAGCACTAATATAATAAAAATGTAGTCCTCTACACAAGCTAAAATTACAAATTATTTTTTACAATATCAGCAAACCTAAAATGTTCAGGCAAGGATTCAGCTGGGATGCATATGCTTGCATTTGTGCGCAGAACTGAAGAGCTCTGGCTTGAAAGATGAGGATGAAAGAAATGTACTCTGTAAGAGTAATTATTTTGATGTAAGGATCACTAAAGTTGCTGCATAAACTTGCCTGTAACTTCATCATAACCAAGACCTTCATGCAGCTAGCTGAAGGACTGACGATGAAATGACATTAACTCTCTGTGCTGATCCCTTCCAAATCTGAAGTTTGAACAGAAACAGTCTGCTAACATGACCCAATTGAGAGTTTTAGTACACTTTCTATAGGACTGTGTCATTCTGGGTGGATGTAAGTTTGGAAAACTGATCTGGAAGGTAGAGTGAATGAGGCAACACACATATACAGAGAGGAGTAGAAATAAGACTTCTTCCTTTCTGTATATTTGTCTACATACTATTTTATTTTGATGAGTATCACATCAATAGTGAAATGCTAACAAAGGAGTTGTATTTTAATATTTTAATGTTTGGATATGGAGTTAGAGTAAGCACAATGGTAATGGCAATCACCATTAATCTCTATTCTGTGAAATCACTAATTTCTGTGAAAGCACTGTGAAAAATCACAGTGAAAAACATTTACAAGTTCAAAAGATAACAAAAATTTAGATCCCAGTTTCTCAGTGTTTTGTTTCCCTTATTTCTCTCAGTGGTAAACAAGGATCATTGGAAAAGAAATGATGAGGAGTAGCTGAGAGAATTGAGATTATTTATTCTAGAGAAGAGGAGACTGAAGGGAGACCTCATGGCTCTGAAAGAAGGTTGCAGCAAGGAAGATGTTGACCTCTTTTCTTAGCTGGCAAGTGGTAGGACAAATGGGGTATCAAATTGTGCCAGGAAATGCTTAGATTAGATAATAGAAACAATTTCTTCATGGAGCAGGTGGTCAAATATTAGAACAGTTGCCCAGGGTAGTGGCTCCATGGAGCTATTTAAGGGATGAGTGAATGTGGCACTAAGTGACATGGTTTAGTAATGGAAATTAGTAAATCATGTTGATGGTTGAATTTGATGATCTTGAAAGTGTTATCCAACATAGATGATTCAATTTTATTATGATTTATATAACTTGATCTCATAACACGTAGATACCAAGAACTTCTGCTCTACTGCTTCAAGGAGTGCCTATGTGGTAACAAACAGTACTTGAAAAAAACACTCCTCAGAACAAACAAACCCTGGAATTATGCGAATGACGATTCTGCTGATAAGAATGGTTGAATATATATGTGGTTGAATGTTGATAAGGATCTCTTGAATGTATGAATTTCTCTCTTATAATTGCTGATAGAAAAACGTATGAGGAATCTGTGCCCACCTGATACTTTGAAGCTGAATGAAGTTACAGAGTCCAATCAGTTCAGAGGTGTCTTGTGATCCAATGAAATGTCACAGAAAGGTCTTGCCACATATGAAAAGAAAGGCTGAATGATAGATTAAAGTAAAACTTTCTCAGAAGACTAGAAGTATTCACAAAAAAAAAAAAATAAAAAAATCTCAGAGATTTAGATCTGGGATGAATAATCAAAGTTTTTTTAATCAAATTACTTTTTAGGTAAGATGATGAGGACTTCCTGGATTTTATTGTTTGCTGATCATTTTTTAGAGTTAAGGGTGCAGATAGTTTTTCTACCACAATTTAAGCTAAGATATAATAAAAAATAAGACCCTTTTAAGGAAAACAAGAATTCCTGCTGAATTCTCAGTTGGTAATGTGGATTTTGCCTCTTGCATAAGATGTTTATGTCTTGTATGGTTCAATGTTTTTTTGTCTTTTTGAGGCTCAGTTTCTTTTGCTGACATTCAACCTCAAAATACATATTTGGCTCAATCTCTACCTTGCAAAATTTATTCCCTTAATCAGGCCTATCTTTGAGACACTATTAGGAAAATAGTCTTCTCTCTGGCCAAAAAAAATAAACAACAAACTTCCCTAATTGGATTGATACTGTTGCATAGATTTTAATTGTAATTACTGATGCTGTCAGTGTAAAAATAAAAGTTATCTTATGTATGTAATTAATGTCTGAAGAACTTAAAAGGACATAACATGAATAGGCTTCTCACTGCAGAAAGGTATGAGAGGAAAATATTTGATGGCACTTGTTATGATACTTATTTGGCTTAATTATTTTTTTTTTCCAATGTTTAAATCCAGAATGGGGCTTTTCTTTACCTGTTTTGGGAGGGACAAGTTTGTCATTCTTTGAAGCTTGTTTGTAGAATTAGATGCAATGATTTAAGCAAATGTCTCATGTTCCCTTTTGAAGCAAACTGAACAGGAAGATAATTTAAAGAGATTAATTATTTCTAGTACATTTTAACATTAAGATATATCTACACTAAAGGGAAAAGTAGTATGGAATACAAAGTACAGGCCTAGATATTTCATTCTTCTATGACCAGCAATGCATTTTTATATGGCTTTATAAAACATATCCTATCAGGGGAATCTTTCTTGAATAAAAATCCTCTTTATTGTCATTCTTTAAAAGTATTTTCTCAGACTTACATTATTTTGTTTTCTGATCACAGAAAGTGAGTCAGTTTTCAAAGCTGTACTCCTGGTGTCATGAGTTTGGTAGATGGGAGAATACTATCTATGGCTCAATTTAAAAATGGCATGTATAATAATGAGAGTTGATAGAAAAGTAATTAGGCAAGATTGCACATGTGAACTGGATTAATCGAATGCTTCTTCAACTTAAGAACTACAAAGCTATTACATTTGAAATATACATTATCCATAAAATAATTATTTTCACATGGGTATATATCCTTCCTAATCTTACTTTCACATGAAAGGTATTTCTTTGAAACTCTAATAAGCTATCACTTTTGTTGTGATCATCCACATTCACAAACTATATGTTATTTTTGAATTACACATATTTTCTTCTGAAGTATAGAATATAAGTAGCATTTTCTAAAACCAGGCTTCTTTTCAAGGTCTCTTTTGACATGAGTTATTGAAGGTAAACACTGATGTGTCAGATAGCGTAAGATCTAGGCTTTTCTATACATTTCAGATTTCAAAACCACTTCCATCCCAAATTTCCTTGGGCCCCCTGCTGTTTTTTAGAAAATTAGGAGAGCTCTATTTTTTTTATTTACTTATTTTTCCCAAGTTAAAATAGAGCCTCTCCCAAGACTTTGGTGCTGGTGGTGTGAAAGGAACACATGGGATTCATAGTAATATTCCTTCACATCTGTGTTTTAGAAGGGTTAAACAGGGATCATAAAAGGGAAGTCCTATGAAAGAGGTTAAACTTCCCACACTCAACAACCTGATGTGTCTAATGTATGAGGTATCCTCTTTGAAAAAGGTTGTTAAACATGAGTTTTGTTTACATATAATGTCATGCAGTTATCAGCATAATCAAAAACTTATTTAATCCTTTTCTAATTCTAAAGTGATTAGCAAGGGCTGAGAAATCACCTTATCTTGCTAAAACACAGGTACGAACACAGAGTAAATATTTTGGTAAACAATTATTCTGCCCTTGCATATTCAGCAGTGTGCTAAATTATGCATAATCTTGCATAAGTAATAAGTGAAGGTAGCTTAAATTCAGGGTTTTTTTTTACCTGACCTATTTCTTTCAGTGCTGTTAGCTTCTTAAATCATGTATGAGCTTTCCGTAAGGCTTCAATGAGTAGTTCTAGTGGAGAGACTTCAGTAATAAATTTCAGGAGAAGACAAGTTTTTTGACAGGCATAATGCAACACATACAGAGTTTGGAACTCACACTCTGGGAATTTAGAGCAATCCTTGCAAAGCAGCTTTTCCCTGTTACATTAATAGAGAAAATGAAGTATGAAAGTCCTCAGGAATTACTGCTAGGTGTAATTTAAATAATTTACCAGAAGACAGTTCAGCACATGCATAGAACAGGGGCATACAGAGTTTGCCATAAGCAGTTTATAAATAAACTATATTCTGCTGAAGTAAGTCAGGCATAAATTATAACTACTCCTTTTGTGGCTATACTCTGTTCCTCATTGTAATAGTTATTTAAAAAAAATCTGGGTTATGACCTTCTACTAGAAATCATAGGCTGTGCCTGCCTTTTACCTTGCTTATGAGCATGCTTACATTTAATACTTTGGCTGCTATGAGATCAAAGTAAAATTGCTATTACTGTGGGAGAAAAAAAATAAAAAAAAGAATGTGCATTACATTTCTATAAACAGAATCTAAGTAGAATTTTGTAGCTCAGTGGAAAAAAGAGTGTTTGGTGCCAAAGACCATTGGCTAGCATCTGACCATTTCACAAAACCTTATTCGCATCTTTAATGTATTATTCTATTTCTAGCCTCAATTGCTGGAAGTTAAAATGACGGAATTACTTGAAAGTACCAATAGGAAATATCAAATTAAGATACTAGGCAGTGTGCAGAGGGTAAAGAATTTGTTAAACATACTAGACAGCTCCTACAACTGCATAGGAGCTGCAAACGTAACCTTTAGGGCTATTCAAAATTGTTACTACCTACCGAACAGGTATGTTTTCACTCATCCTGTCAGCATGAAGAAATAAGTCTCCAAGATGAGAGATCAGATGATTCAGAGATATTCAATGACTTTGAATATTAAATTAAAATATATTAAATGTATTTTATTCTGACAGCTATAAGTACTGCATATAGAACATGATGTAATCTTATTTTCCCATTTTTAATATTAGGCAAATTACATGATTTTTGATTCATGTGGAGCACACATGCCCACAAATATTGTCTCTGTTCTTATGCATTTCTCCTTATTGTTTTTTATTAATATGTATGTCTCATAATTTGTTTTTAATTAACTTCTCTTAGCCACAGCCGTCTTAAGATGGGTAAAACACCACAGGAACCAGAGCTCATAAGCAGTCATAAGTCAGAAAGGCAGTCATTTTAGAAGTTTGACCACTAAGTATCCAACTCATATGATTATCTGTGAGCAGCCTTGCAGATATTTTTCTCAGAAAAACACAAGTTCTTGTATGAATTCAGGATTTTTTTAAGATGAGATTTACTGATATGATTTTCATGTAAGAATGTATAAAAATAGAAAAAATTGAGACTGATCTCATATTTTTGTAGACTTCTGTGGGCTAATTTATTACTTAAAATGTTAATTTTTACATATGGAAATTAAGACATCCATAATAATCTCTCTATATCTTTTACTTAGTTATGAATGTATATAATCATGTCAGTAATTGCATTGATTAAATATATATATATGTATTAATAGAGCTACACAATGTATAATGTTTGCATAAATAATTCAAGCTCTTATTAACCTAGCATACATCAGCTTGTCCAAGTGCTCATTGCAAAACTCACACTATTGTAAAAATTAACATGGGGAATAGGTTAAAACCAAGTGCCCTTGGTTTTGCTTCTCTCCTTCTAAAAATATTTACGTAGAGGGAGTCAGGAAATCTGCACGCTGGGAGGAATCCTGAATACGCCTCCCAGCCTGCCTCGGGGTAAAGCACTGCTTGTACTTCATCTCCCTTTATCCTTCATACTGTGGGCAATTCTATGAGCCCTCCTTCATAAGGTCCAGCATCCGCAAAGTTTCAGGCTTGATTGTGCCCTCCTTATTGTAATAAAACCAATCAAATGTTGTGCCTGTTTATCATGCATATTTTTAATAAATATATATAATCAGTCTTAGATTCAGCTGATCACTGTGGTTGTATTATTGATGTTAGCAGTAAATTTTTTTGTTTTACAGATTTGTACTTGATTTTTTTTGTTATGTTTTAATTTTGTTTTCCCAAAGCAAGGACCAGGACAGAGCTTTGTGACAATGACCTTTTGGGCTGGCAAATCCCCAGTGCTACTTCTTGATAAATGGAAAATATTGTCCATGTCTGATACTGATACTCATGTGCAAAAATTCTGTATAGTAAGCTGTTTTCCCAAACTATACTTTGAATGTGCAGTAAATTTCCTTTTCTCTTCTAAGAAAAATATTCCTCATTGTAATTCTGGTTAGAGCAGTTGTCTTTCCTAGCATAGAGGCTTTTTCCATTATTAAACAGAACTGTAAGAAAATTAAGTAATGCTAACAGTAAATTTCTCCTTAATGTGCAATAAATATGGGTTGTTAGAATGATAAAAACAATTTAAACAATGTAATTAACATCCTCAAAAGAATCGTTGAAAATAAAGTGCAAAATAAAATGAAATCGCTGTCATGATCCTGACCCTGTATTGCAGATTAAAAACATAGTAAAGTGTCATAAATTTCAGCAGCTCTATTTGGGTTCACTTAATAGAACTATGACAAAAGCAAATGTTTTGTCACTTTCAGACTGTTGCCAGGAAAAATTGTAGTACATAATTAATGATAATCCACTCTTTAATTTGTATATATAAAGGCACAAGAAGTTGCCACTGATAGCACTGAAATAATATCATTTTCAATGTTAAAGCAGTAGAACTGTTTCATCTAAAACAAGGAGTCAGGGGAAGGATAATAGGAGATGTCAGAGGCACAATAAATAAGATTAGAGTGGACAAGAAGAAGTGAATAGTATTAACAGCATTGAAATTTTCAATTAGAAAGGCAAAGCAAATCCTTTATGAATCATCCCCTTTACCTTCTTTTAAACCTATATGAATAAGTGCAGCTGAATTGCCTGAATACTAGTTAGTATAAGACTTAGATTTTCAAAGAATTAGATTGCAATTTTATACTGCTACTCTAGACATTTAAGTCATTTTTAAGAATACATTTGGGCTTCAAGATCTAGAACATCTGTGTTTGAAAAGGTTACTCATAATTAGTTGGTCACCTTTCCAAGCATATCTGAAATATCACAATATCAACAGGGCACAGACAAAATAAATTATATAGTGGATACAAAGGATCACATTGCTTTCTTAGTTTCCTCATTTGGATGATATTTCTGGGTAATACATCCTACTAAATATGAGGACTACAGAAAATCCCGCATGAAAGGAATGATGAGGTGAAGGCAGTTCTCCTCAGCTCACTTCTGATGTACTTGTTGCGTTAATTGACACCGAATTTTCTCCATAATGAAGCAAGTTTATTCACGTGAATCCTCTTTGTCCTTCTTTTTTTTCTTTTTTCTTTTTTTCTTTTTTTTCTTTTTTTGCTTAGAAAGTGTAACAATTGTTTCTTCTTTCCAAGAACAATCTCATCTTCCAAGACATGAGGGCAGATTCAGCAAATTATACAGACCACAATTTTCAAAGCAAAAGTGTAAAAGAAGATGTGAGGGTCCAATCAACATTTGTTACCATGGATTTTTTTTCTCTTTTGAGGCAGTAGTCTTAGGATCACCATGGTTTTGAAAGTGTACAACCTTAAGTCTTCTTCTTGAGACCAGGATTTATACCGCACCTTGATCTTCTAAGTGAACAGAACCCATTCCGGATCTTGCACCCCCCAAAGCAAAACCACGCTGTTGTTAATTCTTTTAAGATCTATGTGATGAATAGATCCAGAATGAGTCATTTTATGGCTGCTTCTAAGTGAGCTTTTCACCTTCCTATTAAAAGCTTTTATTTTATTTTTTTAATGTTGGTTTTGATTATTCTTGTTTTGTTTTATTTTATTTATCATTACCTGTAATGTCTTGGATTTCTGAAAATAATTGTCAATGTTTCTGTGAACCACGTATGAGTCATGAGATAGTAAAATACCAAATCTTTACCAGGAGATATTTCAGACTCCTTTTAATATCATTAACCAATATTAATGCCACACCATTTATAGGAACTACAAATATTTTTCAGATTCTTCACTCTATTAGAATCTTTTCTTTGGTGACTATTCAGTAGAGCATTGCATTACCAGGATCCTGCACTGGAAACATGAAATTCTCCTAAGTTATATCCTGATTGCACAAAATTTTCTCTTCCTGCTGTGAAGAACTAGGTGTTAAAGATTATTCACAAGACCCACTTTTTTAACAAACGTGATAAAGAATCCTGAAATAAGTATGCCCTCTAAATACAACACTTAAGCCAAGATAAAATTCAGACTAGTCTTTCATTCCTCTTGTCAACACATAAGGAAAGACTACTGTGCCAGAGACTCAGCACTGTTGGTGACCTGAAAGTAAGAGACAAACCAGAACATGTTACTTACAGGAGTACTATGGCTTTATCAGTACTAATAAAGTCAGAGTATACTCTCCCTATATTTATGTTCAGAGTGTAGTGTACCATAAGAGGAAACAAATGAAAGCTGTACCTCTTGTCTTCTCCTATAAC
Organism: Meleagris gallopavo; assembly: GCF_905368555.1. Lineage (NCBI taxonomy): Eukaryota > Metazoa > Chordata > Aves > Galliformes > Phasianidae > Meleagris > Meleagris gallopavo. The sequence goes on along the minus strand of NC_139405.1, from coordinate 71,290,287 downwards.
TCATTTCATGTTTGCATCATGAGTTTTCCCAGCCTGATTGAATAGATCAATGAGGACATGAGGCACTTCTTCAAAACTTAATTTCAGGAGGAGGGCCTCCAGAAGCAAGGTTTACTAACCAAATTCCTTCTACATTTTACCTTTTAGTTGTCATCTTTGTCACTACCATTAGAATAACAAGCAATTAGCTTATTTTCATGCCCTATTTACACTGCCCAGTGTTTGTTTTCTGCCCAAATGAAGCCCTAGAGTTAATTGCTGATGCCTACATTTGGCAGACAGATTTCACCAACACCAAAAGGATTCATCTCAGCGTATCTTCTGCACTTACATATAAGCATAATTTCACTACCATTTAATGATCTCCTAGTTCTTTCTGGTCTTATACAATTACTCAGAGATTTCCCATTACATTTTCCTGCAGTTCTTTTAAATACTTGATAGCTGTAAACCATATCAGGAAATATTACTTTTGCTGATCATGAAATTCATGACAGTGTTATCACCAAAACAATGAATCATCAGAAAAGCTATTATATATGGAGGAAATGTGTACTGCAGAAACACGTAAGGCAAACTATTTTTTTTCTTTAAAAGAGTAGAACAAAGCCTTCATTAGTATTGGCAAGTAATCTGGCTTTGTAGACTACTGGCTGGCAAAGTGCACTCTGCTTGCTTGCTACACTGCAAATGAATTTAGTTTTGTCTTGATTTTTAATTGAAAGAGTAACTCATCAATATTTGAGAGGAAATTAAATTTAAGTAATACTGTTGCTTTGTTCATCTATGTCTTGATAAAATATGATAAAATTGATTCCCTGATAAGTTGTAACACAGTGATGAAGCTTTCTGTTACCTAAAGTATCATAGAAAGCTTATACAAAGGAAACATCTTATTTGCAGTAAATGTAATGTCAGATAACAACTTATGCACAATTCTTATCCCAAAGAGGTTGTCTTCACTGTTAATTCTCTTTTTATCTGGCATTAACCCAAAATGCTTATCTGTTTCAAATTTAATAATAAAGATACTAGATAGTCTGGTAACCCACTTCCCTGATTCATGTCCATTCTGAACTTACAAAAGCAAAGAATAGTATTAAGAAACTTGACAGCAAATAACCTTCAAACCTGAAATCTAACAAGTTAAAACATCTGAAAGGTACAGGAATAAGTAAAATCTGAATTCAGTATTTTAGTCTGTTTGCAGATGATGGGTATCTTACCACAACAAATTTTATGTGAAATTTTAGGCGGAATGAAGAATGCTAAACAAACTTTCAGTAAGGATCAATATTTTAATTTACACTGGGCATTTACATGGTGAGTGAGATAAATGGTTGGATATTTCCATTTGCCTGATATAGGAATCATCTCAAAATGGCTGGGATGCAGGTAATAAGTTTTGGTGTCATTGGTAATCTTAAAAATGAACTGCTACCCATGCCTCTCTTTTATTCTCACTACTCATCCTTAGCATTTAAAAATCATCTGCTTAATTGTTTATCCATGAAAGCACATTTATATCATATGATTCAAAATCAGTTACAAATACGAGATATTTCTGTGAATATATTTTAGTAACTCTAGTAAATGTTTCTATTTTTGTAGGAAATTCAACTTTTTCCAAGCAGCATTTACTTGTCTCAGAACCTACGTGAAACTGTATCTCATGTCTCCTCTTGAGAAGGGGCATTGTGTTTCTTCTGCTGTTCTTATATGTGTACTTATGTATGCAATAGAAATAAAAGTGCACTACTAATGACAAAAATTTCCTTTTAAAAACACAACTTATTGGGTTTTTCCCTAACACTATGCAAGCACATGAAGCAGTATTTTGTTGGAGTGTTTTGCCCAAATGAAGGTTGCCCTGAAAGTAAGCTCATAAGTCTCAAATACCAACATTTACCTTAAAAATTTCAAAATTCAAAAAACCTAACTAGTCTGGAAAGCAAGTGGCAGCAAGTTCCTTATCTCTAGCCAGCTCTCCTATAGAACTTGCAAAACATTCAAGTCCTGCAAAGCCTCAGTGGGATGAGGAAGAGAGTAGACATACTGCTTGCCGCACATGTAGCCACTGCTGTGGTAGTAAGAAGAAAGACTTCACTGCAGTTTTGCTGAGCAACTTTTCATGGTCTAACTTGCCAGCCAGTATCAAATTGTTGGGCTCCTGTGGTGAGACCTAGTTATGTTATGTACAGTGAACTGACTGAAGGATTTATCTGACTGTAACTAAATTAATAAAGAAAGAAGGGAACAAGGAGAGAAAAAAAAGGGAGGGAAAAATGCATTGATAAGTATTCCATACTTGTAGGACCCCAACCAAGAAATGTTTCCTGTGATTAGCATGCTAACAAAGCTCAGCATCAGAGAAGCTAGCAGATGGTTACTCTATATGCACTTACCAGTTTATGCCATGGAGAATAGTGAAGCTATGGGGCTGGAATGGCTAGTACATAAAAATTTTAGAAGTGTGAGTAACTTGAAAACATAAACATTGCTTTTCTTCTGCTCAATCCCAGAGAAAATGTATGCAGCAGTTTTGTTATTTCTGTGTCTACGAGAGTGCATGTGTTTGTAAGTTCGATGCATGTAACAGCTTTTATCTTTCCAAAGTACAAAATGCTTTCCTTCTTTCTTAGTAATAGTGACACTGCAGATAATTATTTTACTTTTAATTTTTTGAAATCATACCTTGTTTCTGAGGCATATTTAAATACATAATGTGGATATAAAAGGATATGCAGCATTTGTGTATTACTAATTTTTACATGTTTAAACTTTTTCAATTGGGAGGCTTCATATATTCTGGTTACTGCATCACACTTTGCATAATAGGGTCCATAAAAAGGTTCTTGACATTATTACTTCTTTTTTGGTGTTTTAGGTGTGCATGCCTTTCAGTTTTCAAATATATGTAAGGCATTCTTGTAAGGCACATCTCCACAGCCTTCTATAGTAATAAGCAATAGAATTTACTGATTCATGAAAGAAGAATGATTTGAAATAATTTTTTGCATTGCTCCTTTCTATATGACCTGCAGAATATGGGGAGATGAGGTAGAATCCTAAGAAATGTTCGACTACCTGGGCTGTATTTTTGTTTCTGCTTTGGATGAAGGTTGATTTGGGCTGCTCATTTTATGGCGAAGAGTTATCTTTAGCGAGGGAGGGGACAAAAAGGACTCTAAGCCATTTTGAATACTCAGGCTTTCCTGAATTCTGTTGTGAATGAGTCTCCTAACAGGACTGATGTAATTGTGATTGCTGTGATAGGGGAAAATGAGATTTTCAGTGTTGCTTTAACTCAGTTCCTCCACAGCCAGCCACCTGGTTCTTTACAGACATTGCATGATGCCTCTGAGAAACACTGGATTTGCAAATTTTGTTCCTGAATTTATCCCTGCAATTTAATTGAGCCTTTCACTTTCATCATAACAAAGATATTTGTTATACCTTAATCCAAAATCCATACTCTAAAGACTCAGTAAACTACCTTTTTTTCCCAGGATTTTCAGAAGGATTTTATATCTTTGTGTGAATAATACCTCTCTGCAAAGTGGCTGATAGTTTCATCTGCTTTTATATTAGTAGTAATAATAGCGTTGCAAAAGAAACTGGTTTCTGCAGTACAATTGAGAGCTTTACAGTTTTTAGATACCAGTTTAACACTGTATTTAAGCACACACAGCAGATGATCTGAGGAGGCTACACTGGGGCAAAGTATCGGTGGTCCTTTTAAACAGTGTCTTAAATGACCTTTTGGATAAGGTCCATTATTTTAAGTCATTTAGATACTTATTACCTGGAATAATGATGTACAAAATTCTTTAGTTTAGGACCAGCTCTGAGCTGGTAGTTTGACCAGTACGTGGTCAAAGCAGATATGGCTAAAAACATGAAGATCCCATTAAGCTACACCAATTCTTTATAGGTAATTTTCAAAGACAGAATTGGTAGACAAACACTGTATCTCAAACAAGTGTAGTACCAACAAATCATTTGAACAATGAAATCTTGCAAAATCTCAGTTCCTATGTCTACTGACTTAGTTGTCCCTTCTCTACTAGTGCTTTTCTGCCACAACTCTCCATTTTGCCCGTGATGCAAAGCTCATGGGTTTCAGAGGCTACCTTTGCTATGGGATTCAATGAATTAGAGACCACAAAAATAACCTGATCTTTCTGATAATACACTGAGCATTAAAGTACTATGTATCTGTCAAGGCAGACAGATCTGTTAAGAAACTGAGTCTGTGTACATACTCGAATATACGCAGAAAATCATAAAGTAGCTACAGATTGAAGAGCCTGGAGAGTGAAGAATAAGTGGAAAGTGATTAAATGGTAAGTGATATCTTAAAAGCATATGAGAAATTTTAAAAGGATCCATGCAGAAAACAAAGAGCTATTAGTTAAAAAAGGTAAATTACAGATAACACTATTCTAATATCAGTCCCACAATAGCCATCAGAGATGAACCAGTAATGTAATTTCTTTTAAATGGATGCTATTCTAGTCACACTTATCATCTGCAGAGAAATATTTCTAATATCTATACCGGATGATAAAATATCTATAAAACTATTTTCATTTATATTTTTTCCCAAGGTTTTTAATGCATTTTACTTTCTTTTGCATGTCATTTTTTTCTTCTATTACAAACATTGATCTTACAAAGTTGCCTTGTTTCAATTTTTTTTAAATGTAAGAATCAAGTGATAAAAGAAATTTAAGAAATATGAAGTACTGTCTCGCTTCAGAAATTAGATAATCCTTTCTGAATTTATGCTTACATGTAAATAGATATAAATAATCTATATGTGATGTACAGTTATAATGTATACTTCAGATATATCTAGAGTAAATATTTTTAGTTATTCCAGTGATAGTCAATAGTCCTTTACTCATAACTTTCTAACAAAAGAGACTAAGGTTTATTTAGTTGTAATTGAAAAATATAACCTAAATGTTTTCAGGAATAGATTTCTGCTGAGTTAATGAGTGATGAATCATGATGAAATAATGTGAAATAATGCAATAAGAACACACCACGGCCTTTTGGGAATAAAGCAGATATTTGTTCCATTTTGTGCATTAGAACCTCTTCATAGATCAGACAATCTCTGTCCATGGTGGTGTTTAATCCCACTGTCAGATTATTTTGCTTATAAATACACTGAATGTTAATAGCATTGGTGAAGACATAAATGAAACCCATTATTAGTGATAGAGATTATAAAAAGTTTTCTATACTGCCATTTGAGAGGAGTCATTTCTGTTTTCCCATCTGCAATAGGAAAATAAGATGCACTATGTTTCAAGCTCATTTTATAATTAAACTAACTATCTAAAATTGTTTATTTTATCTGGGAGAAATTAGAGACGATGGGACTGTGATCTATGAATACCTGTGTAAGGAAGATATTTCCAGTCATAAAAAGCTCTGTAATCCAGTAGAATAAAGTGTACTGAGATTCTGTGTTTGAAAACTCAAAGCCGTATGCATTCATACAAATATTACAAGAGAAAAGTCAATTTACATTGGAATAACTAAACTAGAGATCTCTTGGATTCTTTATCACTACATAGGATACATGCTTTGCACTGAAAGAAAATGATAACAGGCCTTACTTCCTGAGGGGTTTATTTTATGGTTTTGTGCCTATCTTCATGAAACAAGCCTTAACCTTCTTTCAGTAAAGCATTTAAGCTCACTGAGGCAGAAGGAAAAGACAGTCGACCATAGTTTTCACCTAAGAGATTTGGTATTTATATATTTATATAAAAGATGAATACAGACAAGATATTATTTTCCCTTAACTAAATCTTCCCTGCTACTCACTGTATGACTGCAAGTACAAGATATTCAACTAAAAAATTCTTTGGTACACTGACATTTTTGTGTTGATAATTTTAATATCTGAAGTTGCTAATTTGCTAGCACTGCTCTAATTTAAATCAGCTATAAGCCTTTGTATTTGAGATTTTTTTCTGTAAGGCTTATAAAGACATTTCAATTTGTGACTGTATTGTTAAGAAAAAAAAAATCACCAAAGAAATTCTTTATTTTATGAATGAATACAATTCTGCTGTTTCTAATGCATACATATATTAAAAAAAAAAAAAAAGGATAAATAAAATGAATTTGTCATGAAAATACATGTGTATCATTTACACAAATCAAAATCAGCTCAAACTTTTCTGTTTCTATGTTTTAATGAGTCTTTTCTCAAAAGGTATGTGCAAAACATTTTATATCAAATTAACTATAAAGCAAAAACAAATTAAACAGAATAACTGAAAGTACAACGGAAGCTGATCAATAATGCAGAATGGAATACTTTCTCAAGCAAATATAGGTAAAGTATGAACTTTTTGTATACAAACAAATATTTTAAGGTAATTTAAAAGAATAAAGAGTGGATGATTTACTCTGTAAACTCAATGTGATAACATTTACATGAAGCATATGAATTCATTCTACAAGTCATCTGACATTTGTTTTCAAATTACTACAATAAAATTTTTCTACATTCAAAATGAAGGTGCATCCTACTCATCTCCCTCAAGATTGTGTTTAAAAAGTCCCAATCATATTCCATGAAAATAAATCTGGTGTTTCCAGTTTCAGTAACTGGTTGGATAGAATAGATAGGTCCTTGACCAGATATTAGAATTTGTTTTAGACTCATTTTTTTTTTCTTTTTTCCTAGATTGGACTTCTGTGAAGCTAACCTGAATAATTATGAAATAACCAATTTTATACTGTTTAAAATATACAAAATAGCAGTTTCTCAGAGTTTATATTGCATGTGAAAATGTAGAAGTCTGTTTGCTAGAAGACCTTGTCAGAGAATTTACTTTTTTAGCACTACCTCTAACAGACTCTCATACCTCATCCCTAAAAAACAGATACCTCTAAAACACTTTTAAAACATCACTTCAATTTTCCATTTATTAAGCTTTAAACACTTTTCTTTGAGTGTCTTCTGAAAAAAAAACATAAGGAAAATGATTGTAACTTCTATAAAACACAGATCTTTCCTTACTCCCAAATCGGAATTTAGTTACAGTGATATTTAAAAAAATTTACAGTCTTGAGAAATTAAAAAAAAGAAAAGAGTTGTTTCTGAAAACCCTCCACCAGTGTAGGCTGCAAAGAACACAGAATCGTGAATGACATGGAGGACTTGTAATGGCAGAAAGCAGAACTTCATTGGCAGATCTCAAGAGAAGGGCTGGAGGAGCTGACAGGGGTAGTTTAAGAAAAGTGGGCAGAGGACGCTCACTACCCAGGTGGGTTACATACAGGCTACACAGCTTTAGAACATTCAGGAAAAGAAATAGATCTTTTAGGATTTTGACAGATTGAGTAGGTACAAGAGGAAGGATACCAAAATTTATTGGATACAAGAAGCAGATATCCATATGTGGTGGTATAAAATGCATGCCTCAGTAGTTTTTACATACACGTGTACATGCAGACACATGCGTAAACATATTTTGCAGCCTGCCAGTGAATCCACGTCAAGCAGCTGAGCCATCCTTTTCATTTGTGCATTTAAGTCAATGCTACAGAGAAACTCTGTCTTTTTAATCACTTTTAAGCCAGTTTCCTAGCATTATATTAAAAAATTTACATTAAGCACCTTGCTGAAAGTCATGTAAACAGCATATTTATCTGAATATTGAACAACTCCTAATTTTTTTTGTGGAAACAAAAAAAAATATTGGCTACAGTGAAGTGACATTTTTCCAGCTGAGTAATTCCTTTCTGCTTACTCTATTTCTTATAATTCTTAATGGTATTTTTGGTATATATATGTTAAAATCTTTATACCACTCTTGTGACTATTTCAATGACAGGATGAAGAAAGTTAATCTTTACTTATCTGCATCATCAGTAAATAAATAAATAAGTAAATAAACAAAGCCCAAATCCTGTGTAATGTTTTAAGCTTTTTCTTGAAGATCTATATATAAACAATGGACTTTTCACATTGTTCATTTATTTGCTTTTCTGAACACTGATCACACAATACTGCTGTGAAATAATTAACAAAAATAAATAATGTAAATAAAGTGTTCCCAATTTTTTCCTTTTGATAGTAACATTTTATTTAGTGTGTGTTTAGACATTCTTACAACCTAAATAGAGATACTGAAAAATGTACCAGTTGGCCTGAAAGTTACTTGTTTTGAACGGTTGCACATATTAATTTAACTGCAGGAACTGAACTAAGAGGAAAGAAAAGTACTTTTCTATTTGCTTGATGTTGGTGTCACCCAAGATAATAGCATTGCTGCATGACTGATGTGGCAAAAAACCTGTAAACATGACTCAAAGCAAGTTCAGATGGAAAATACGAAGTATTACTATGGACTGCGTGTCCTTGAAAAGCAAAGTGAGTGTAATTCCAGAGTCTTTCAGAGATTTTCAGAATTGACACTTGAAGTCCTCTTACACTGTGGTGATAGGAGTTGCAGAATAGGCAATCATTTGACTGTGGAAAATACCTAAGAGTCTTGGACCTATGACAGATCCATTTCTGCCAGAAAGATGGTCTCCTGCAACTCAGCCTTAAAACTGGGCTGTATGTCTGACAGAAGACATGACAAGTTTATTCCACCAGTAAACTTTTACCAGAATGAGAATTTTTCCCACTTGCACTGTTTATAGAATATAACATATAGAAACTGGAGCACTGGTCATGAGGTCTGCACTTACTGTTCTCTCCCTTGCATTTAACAGTGTACAGGAAAAGAAGTATTTCCTTTCTTTTTGACACTGTAGGTATGCTCAGCTATTGTCAGGAAACATTAGGTTTCTTCTTATTAAACTGCACTGCAAACCTCTGAAATACTTAAACTTGCAAGACCTTTGTAATTCATCTGTCTTGGAAACTGTTGGGGACAGAACAAGTTTTGGTTAATACCTACCTATGAAATGGTTATTTAAGCTTTCAATTTTCTCTTTCTCTGATTTTATTACACTTATGTTGCCATATTTTCACCAAAGAATGGGATTCATGCACTCTTTTTTTTTTTTCTCCTCCGATTAGGAACCCTAAGATGTGCCTTGATGAGCAACAGCTGTTTACTGGAGGTGGTCTGTGCCGTTGTATGGCTGTCGAGCTGTCCCAGAGAGTATTCTTCACACTGTGTATTATTGTCTGTACTTGTCCCCAGCCACAGAACCAGTTATCACACTGGCCCCATCCAAGAGGAGGTGAATTGTTAGCGTTTTAGTGTCATATGTATTACACTGCTATAAAAAGAGTAATTTACCTATTCAGTTAACATGAGCCATGGTTGTAAGGGCTGTCGTTTGATTTTCTAAACTGCATGAGCATTCATAATCAACTTGTAAAAACTGGGCTGTGATGCATTAGGAGCTATTAAGCCATCATTTACAAACACTTTGAAATACCAAGTTCCTTTATGCTTAAAAGAGGAAATAACTGATGTATTTCAGTTTGGAAACATTTGATAAATTCATGCAAGAAAAGCCTAAAAGCGCTGTTAATTAATAAAAATCAAACTAATGGAGCAACTGCATTTGTGAACCAAGGGGGAGGGGAGATTTTTAATGGAACTCAAGAGACTTGGAGTCCCAACTTCTGCTGAATTTAAATGGGAATTTGCTACCTAGATGCCTTGGGTGTTCCTGGAATCCCCAGCCTGAATCACTGTGTAGTCCTTTCTCATCTTCATCTACAAGACACTGTTGATGAACAACTATTATTTAATGGCACAAATTGAGTATGTAGTTTTAGCATGCTCTGTGTGTCGCATTAAAAACAAGTTCTACTTCTTCTTTCAAAATAACTAGATTTTAAGATACTCCCTAGTTTTTTATACATACCTTTCTAAATGAAGCTTACAAGAAAAAACAAAGGTGAATTGAGTGATGTTGTGGGTAAGAGTATGGAAACAATAAAGAATTCATCATTTCGATGGAACCTTTAAGAGTATTGCAAATGATATGTTCCTAATTTGGATTAATTTAAATTCTAAATTACTTTGTTACATAAAAACTTACAATTGGCACAATTATTGAAAAAATACAACACAGCCTGAATTAAAAATGACTGAATCTTAATTTTTATTCTGAAAGTCCTTCAGAAATTTTAAACTGTTAGAATTTGTATATAAATATTTGAGCCCATTTACAGTGACATTATTAATTTTTATGAAAAAATATATTTTTATATGGAAGGAGTTTTTTCAACAGAACAATGTCTACTACAAATTCTATGTTAATTTATAAGAAACAATTTGCTTTCCATCTCAAAAAACAATAACATTATGTACTACAGAACTGAAAAGTTCATGGCTGCCAATCAAAAAATTAGATTTTTGGTAGAAAACAAAACTGAGTTGTTGGTTTTTTTTCACATGTATTATATGTAAATGCCATTGTGGCTCTTGGCAAGGGGTATAAGAGAAGTGACAAAGCTGTAGAGCACTCTCATTGCTCAAGCTACAAGTGACTGAATCAAATGCAAATGCTTTTCTGTTCATTCAGCAACCCTACCACATTTTGAGAAAAGTGAACAGCATTTGTGAAGTGCTAATACCTGGAGGTACACTAGTAGTTCTAAATCAACAACCAAAAAAACCCCCTGGATCTTGCATCTTTGAAACCACAAACTTCTAAACTTCTCATTTTTCTCAGAATGACCAGGTAGAACAGCATGGGGATGGGATATTTCTTTTTCTATTACAAGTGATGGAAGTACTGCATCCAAGATCAATCTGGAGAAAACTCCTGTTTTGTACTGTGCCTGCCACATGGAGTTCCTTTGCCTTGATTTCAAATGAATTTCACACTACCAGTTGAGCCTTTTTTTATATAATGGACTTCAGAAATATGACAGACTAAATTTTTAAAGGAGTGATTGCTGGTTATTTTTATAGACATTATTTGTATAATAATTAAATACTAATGATGGAACATGCTAGTCAAAACTTGAGCTGAATCATATGTTGTCAGCATAAAATATATCCTATTTGTAGGTATCTGAAATGACTCTAGTGAGAGTAGATTTTGCAATTCAGGTATTGTTAGCTATGTGTCTGTGCTGAATATCTTCAATGATTCAAGTTCCTACGAAAGGCACGTAGGATTCTGAAGGTCACTCATTTGAATTAAGAAATGTTGTAGTAAGTACTTCTTAAGACATACTTAAGTCATTTTTCAAAACTTCTAACAGAGGTCAGGACTGGCCCATATGCTAATAAATAAAGCCAGTTTTAGTGATTTTGGGACATATCATGGACATACTCATTAACCATGTGACAGACACCAGAAAAGTGGTGCTCATTTATGGAACAATTGTCTTTAATTGTGTTTCCTGTTGAAATCATTAATTTATAGTTAGTAGCTTCAACTGAAACCTTTTCTAACGCTTTTCTGAGCTGCTATACATGTGAATTTAAAATATGCTAATACAATATTGTTTGTTTGTCAGGACGTGGAATATGACAAACACTCCTCTTAGTTTTTTAGATTTCACAAACACCCACTTCCATCTAAAAACTAAAGGTTAACTGAAAGAACTTGCTAGAACTTTATGATTTAAGTTGTACACAGAATTTGGAAGGTCACTTGTTTTGGATGAAAGGTATCAAGCTAACAGCTTTTTAAGACATTTGAAACTTGTTTGAGAACTGTAGGTGGTGTGCTTTTGGATAACACAGAACAAACAAGAAGTATGCTGAATCACATGCATATGTTCCTAAATTGCATATGTACTATATTCTTATGCCTGCTGCTATGAAAATTTGCCTTTGAATCTCTGAACATTTGTGCTTGAGAATCCAAATTCTGCTAAATAAATTATAATTCATGTAAACTATTAGAGCAGCAATTAGCATTTCTCAGGCAGATTGTGACTAACTGTTTGTCAGTCAACTGGACCAAGACTTAAGTAGATGATTTGCCTGTATCTGCAGTCCTTTTTAAGGATACTAAGCAAGGGAATTTAGCGATAATTGTTCATGAAGCAGGCATTGTTTATATTTTTTCTTTCAGCAAGACAAATAGAAAGTAATCACATTCAGGTTACTCTCATTGGCTAATTTTGTTCTGCAGGGACAGGCCTTAGTAAAATTGAATGTTGAGTATCTGAATAGGAAAGACACAAGCAAACAGAAAAACGGGATTTTCAACAATACTTTATATTGAGTAATTTAAGATCCATAATTCAGTGCTGCATTTCTACCCTAATTTACCATGGATAAGAAATATCCATGTATAAGATAGGGACAGCGAGACATGAGAAAAAATGATAGTTTTACAAGTTGTTCTCTCAGCCTTCTCACTTCTCTTCAATGTCAGGAGAAACTCAGCTGAAATGTAAAAGCTTTTGACATTTGAACAACAGCAGAGAGAAAAGACTTGGGGGTGGGGGGTTGGATCGAGACTGAATACTGCCGTATCACTCTGCTAGTTAATGTTCAATAAAATTTTCACAAACCACCACAAATCACTCTACACATTCCATCATTTGAAGCCCTTTTTTTCATATTTTCTGAGCCCCCAAAGAGTCATTTTATTTCCTTTCTTGTGACATTTTCCTTTGAGACATAGAAGTAGGAGAGTAAACTTGAAACCCTATAACAAAAAAGCATGTTTGTATCCTTTGATTTTTAGAGGAAAGTGGATAAAAAGAATATATATATATGTATGTATGTATGTATGTATGTATGTATATAAAAACAGTATTGTATTTGTAATAGTTGTAAGTCCAGAAAATACCTGCCTAACTTGAGTTACTCTTTTTTCTTTCTTTTTTTCATTGTGGGAATAACTTTGCAGACCTAGAGAGCACTACATGTGAAAATCCAGCAGCTGAATTTTACAGAGATTTAGGTTCAATTTGTCTTAGATGTGTTGATGAACAATCCTAGGTAGTATGTTTTTCTAACATCACACTCTTCCTTTCCTTCCTACCCTTCTCCATTTGATAATGGAAGAATGAAATATAAAAAGTGTGCTGCATTTGCCTACCTCTGAAACACAGGTGACTGAGATTTTATTTATTTTATTTTTCACAGAATTGAAATTTCTACAAAACTGCATTTTTATTTAGTTCTGTGAAACACTTTTCTTTTCTGACTGAATTTTTGAGTTGAAAAGTCAAAGCATCTCATTTTAAGTCAGAAGTCTGAATGCTTTTGAAAGGCATTCATACTTAAAATGTGCAGTTCTAACCTATTTAACAGTGCTTAGTTTGTGTGTTTCCACAGTGCAAGTACTAAAATGGGGTCTGGCAGCTGTAGGTCAGACTGCTGTTACAGTGATGGGTGATGATCTCCAACTGCTTACATTGCTCATAGAAAAATACACATTTTTAGAGCTAAGCAAATTTAGGGACACCATGTAACGTAAGGCATGGAAGCAATGTGAAGTCCAGAAACCGAGCAGGAAAAATCAGAGACTCAGCTGTAATAATAAGATATAGGCAACTGAGATCAAAAAGAAAAATGTATTCAACTGCAAATTCACTTGAAGTAACGTTTTCAGACTGGTTAAATACATCAAAATTAAATATTCTGAAGTAGTAATGCAAATAAAATATCCATAAAAGATACACATTTGATTTTGACATTTTAGTCAAAATATTGGAATTTCAAAATCTCAGTTTGAAATCAGATCTCCAGAAATTCTGAAGTTCCCTGCAGGACAAAAAATGCTGTATTTCAGTCATCATAAGAGTATAATCCTAAATGTTTAAGTTTGCTAAGCATACAATTTACATTTAAGCATACAATTACACATTAGTGGCTTTGCTATTTTTGCATAATTTTTTTTTGTTGTTGTTATAACCTCTATAAATATATGTAAAAGGAACTGTAAAGGCAAATCTTACAATACCTCATTAAGGTAATAAATATTCCCTTTGCGATGATTTGGAAATGTGGATCTGTGTCATGATTCAGTATTAGGAATACCACGTGTCATTTGAACATTCTCAAGTGCTGCTAAGACATAGCTCGTGCTGATCTGTAGATCAGTTATGTCTTCCATACATGAAGGACCATTGTCTTTATATTAACTGTTGTATCTTATCAAGCATTCATGGTATGTATGTAAAAAACTCAATGAGAAACTGCATGTAGAGATGAGGAATTTGGGCCCAAATAGCAATTTTTGTGGCTATTAATTGAGGGCTTCAAAGAAGTGATTGTCTATGTTCCTCACGTAACTAAATAATAATAATAATAATTCTGGAAGACACAGATTCAGAAAAATAATTATCATTTCCAACAGTTTGAAGACGTGTACCTGAAAATGGGAAAGACTTGTTAAACCACTTTTCTGACCAGAGATTAAAACCTTCTCAGAAGAGTGCTCAAATTATCAGATACGGGTATCATACTGTTGTGGTTTGGCACATATATACTCTACCACTTCTACAGAAACTGGGCTGCTAGGCAACTCTGAATGTACGGATTAAAGAGGAAGACAAGAAGTAGGGCTGTGAAGTGTATAACCTGTGAGAGAAAGCTGTTTTTTAGATTCTTCATTTTATTTTTAAAAAGTAGGAGGATGAAACTAATAAGCCTCCAAGCAGAAACTTTTTAGATTATTTTTCCTGTGTGAAACATTGCATATTCTTACTTGCTTTTGCCCTAGCGATGCTGTCTAACCTGTAGCCTAACAGTGGGGACACACTTGCGTATGCTCTAACTGTAAGTTTATCACCAGCCGTTCTAAAAGACAAAATTAACTCTTTACCCCTTCCAGAGGGGGGTATTTATACATTTAGCTCCATGAGAAAGTACAAAATTACCATCCTGTCTTGCAGTATGAGAGGAGTTACATCTTAGAGAAAGGGCCACTACCCAGCTGTTGGTAATAGGTATGCTTACAGTTAAAATATTTTGCCATGAATCTCATGTGATTAGAATAACTGGCTTGACTTACCCTGAGGAAAGCCAGAATAACATCCTTCAGATATGTAATAAATTAGCAAAGATAAAGTCCACTGCCCCACTCTTGATGAGACTAGAGAAATAAATATGCTGTTAGAAAGTTCTTAAATATTGAAATAAAATGCACAAAAAAAGTTACAGAATCTGCATCTATAAATGCTAAAGCAAGTCCAATATTGTTTTAGGATAATTTAAGTATAAATTATCATGTCAGAGGGATTATCTGATCTTTAGAGCTGTCTCCCAGTTTTTTTTACCCTGTGTTTATTTAGGTTTCTATGTCAGGCTTCTGAATACCGTATAAATTCTACCTCTTGTCAACATGAGTTCTGAGCATTTCTTTGCAACTCAGTGTGGGGTATTTCAGTACAGATAATTAGCCCAGACAAACTAGCATACTAATTTGCCCATACAGATTCCAGAACTGTTGTTATGCTGCTTCCGGGATTCTTGGATGCTACCCACTTTCCCTTACACTATAGATTTTCTTGCTATTTAAACTTCCGTGCAGTTGCCAGCAGGTAATTGATGTTTCTCTACCTTTCCAAGTTCCATTCTATACATTACCTTCCCTTTTTTTTTCATTGACTCTAAAGGATTATTAATAAGCATATGTCATATTTTAAGGACTTTGAAAAATGTGGAAAAGCTGGACAATTATCAAAAACATTAGCTGGCTTAAATATCTTTGACACCTTCTTTTAACTTATTTATGCATATTTTGCATATGTAAACTTCACTACATGTATTTTAGGAATTTAAGAGGATATTTAAAAAGCAGAATATAAAAAAATCCAGACTAGCAGCTTCCTCTTAACTTGGCCCTTCATTAAAAATGAAGAAAGAAAGAAGGAAAAATAAAAGCCCACAGCACTGTTTATTTTTGTAAACAATGTTATTTGTTTTGTGCTTTTTATTATTCTGGCTAGAGAGAAGTGAATTTACATAAGTTGATGGCACATGACTGTGTATATACACTTCACATAGGCATTTGCAAGCAAGCAGTTACATTTATCCTCTCATTGTGAACTGACAGAGGTTACATGCAGTGCGCAAGTCTAAAATTACTGTATGAAAAAGCAGCTAGAGGCATGTTCTTATTCAATAAACATTCTATTCTTCTGCACGGATATTTTTGTGGGTTTTGAGCTTCTTTGATAAGTGTCACTGTTATAATCTTTTAATTAATATTGTGTTGTAGAGTGAAGGCATGAATGGATGCTACTGGCTGTTATTGCCATAGTGCCCAGAAGGATGCTACTGTTTTGCCAAAAATGTTCTGTCACTAATGTGAGGCCTGTTGACAGACTGTTGTTTATATGTGTCAACATGATGCCAAGTCGATTGTTTCACTACAGGAATCCTGGCTTGGCCCCAGTGGCTGTCTGAATCTTTGAAGACAAAAAGATACTTTCATAGCGGCAAATGAAAGGGAACAGCTTTTTGGACTTTTATCTTGATCATGTAGCAGCTATTTTACCATATAGATACTAAGACAATGAATCAGGAAATTGTGCAAGCAATTTGGTACATCTTCATGTATTCTGGACAGATGAAGGACTCTTTTTAGTGGGGTTGTAAAGTGAGTCTAGTCTAATAATTGCACTAGATGTTTAATCATATTAGTCAGAACTGAGCATAAGATGTTGCAACATGTTTCAAAGTGCATTTTAGTGCAAAAAGTGTCTTTTCAAAATTACTTCCTAATTATTCAGTATAAATAAATAGATTCAGCTTAGGTGAAAAACTACACTGCAAATTTCTTAATATGTGCCTTTTTTCCTGGAGCTGCTGGATTCCATGCCCAGGCTCCATTCTATTATTTGCTTTTGTTTTATTTTATTTTATTTTATTTTATTTTATTTTATTTTATTTTCATAGTACATGGAAAGAAAGAGGTTGCAGTATTGCAGAAGGATAAAAGTGATTCTTCCTATTTTTCCAAAACTTGTTGATATATTGCTAATAGCCTCTTTTTTTTTTGCTTCAGAGGAAGCTAACTGATTACTGCTCAGTATGAAAGCTTGATACTCAGGTAAATACATTAACTGAATGGGAGAAATCTTGTACATTATTTACAAAAAGTCATCTAAAGAACAGTCTTTATTATTTTTATTTTGATTCTGTATCATTGGATTATCTCAATTTCTCACAACCTAGCACTACTGGAAAAGTATATTTAATTTCTTCCCCAAACCAGCGGGATGTTTGTTAGCAGTAGATTGCCAACTGTCACTTTTGGGTAGAATCCTTAAATACGTGGTCTTGTCGTCTAGTCAGAAAAATGTCTCCAAATCTCACATGAAAATGCCAGAAAAATCCATCACAAGGATATAGAAACTGTGTGAAAAATACCTCCAGCTTTTGATCATTCTGCCCAAGGCTTACCACATGGTATCCCAAATATTCATTGGAGATGCAAATTCTGTATGGCTGGTGCTTCCAAATAAGTCAGTGATAATAATGAGGGTTCTGTGATTCAGAAATGTGATCAATCATATTTACACATATCTTAAAGTGAGCTACACTGTTGAAGAGTAGAATGACAGTGTCAAGGACTGCTAAGTCTTCCGAGGTGGGATTCAAAGTTCCACCTAATAATGATATGAGGAGTGCTACTAATAATAATAATTTGCCAGTGCCAGGCCTGTATTTCTCCTCAAGATAGTTGGTTGACTTTCACATATATTCTTCCGACAAAATATACTTTCTCTGTAACCTACACACACAATCCAACTGCTTTGGTCTTTTGCCCTCAGTCTTCAGAGAGAAAAACCTTTTCTCCTTTAAATACAATAGGCTTGGCATGTGAGAATCTTTTCCATCATGTTCAGGAGAGGTTTATTAGACCCTTCTGCTCTGTAGGTAAGTGAAAAACCTGATTGGGTACCCAGTTGACGATCTCCCACATTCTCTGTACTCCACCTACAATGTGACTCAGTATCACAGAAACAGAGTATTATAAATTCATTTGACTTGAAAGGAACCTTTACAGGTAATTGAATCCAACTCCCCTGCAATGAACACCTCCATCTGATCAGGTTGCTTAGAACCTGGTCTAGTCTGACCTTGAACATCTCCAAGAATGGGGCATACACCACCTCTCTAAGTAAACTGTTATTACCCTTATTTTAGAAACCTGTTTTCTTATACCGAATCTAGATGTCCCTTTTTTTAGTTTGAAACCACTTCTTTTTGTCCTGTCACAGCAGACCCCGCTAAGGAATCTGTCCCCTTTCTTCTTATGGACCTACTTTAGATACTGAAATTCTGCTGCCAGGTCTCCCTGGGGCCTTTCCTTCCCCAGGCTGAGCAGCCCCGTCTCTCTCATCCTGTCCTCATAAGGGAGGTGTTCTATCCCTGGAATCATCTTTGTGGCCATTCTCTGAATGTGCTCCAACAGGTTCACAGCTCTCCTGTCATGAGGACTCCCCTTTGGGATGCAGTACTCCAAGAGAGGTCTCACTAGTGTAGAGCAGAGGGGCAGGATCACCTCCCTCAACTTGCTGACCACGCTTCTTTTGATGCAGCCCAGAATATTGGCTTTCTGAGCTGAGAGGGCACATTGCTGGCTCATGTCCAGTTTGCAATCCACAAGTACTCCCAAGTCCTTTTCAGCAGGACTGTCCTTAATCCTTTCATCCTCCAGCTTGTACTGATAGTGAGTTTGCCACATCCCAGTTAAATACTTTGCATTTGGATTTGCTAAACCACATGAGGTTCACCTGGGCCTACTGCTCAAGCCTGTCTAGGTCTCTCTGGTTGGCATCCCCTCCCTCACGCATGTCATCTGCACCACACAGCTTGGTGTCATCCGCAAACTTGCTGAGGGTGCACTTGATCCCACTGTCAATGCCACTGATGAAGATATTAAAGAGAGCTAGTCCCAGTACTGATATCTGAAGGGCAGCACTCATCACTGATTGCCATTCGATCACTGAGCCATGGTTCACCACTCTCTGGGTATGATCTCAAAACCAGCTCCTCATCTGTCACTAATTGGTCATCTGTCACTAAATGGTCCATTAATCAAAACCATATCTTTCCAATCTGGAGAGATGTTATGGGGACTTACTCACAAGTCAAAGGCCTTACTGAAGACCAGATAGATGACACCGGTGGTTCTTTCTTTGTCCATTGATGCAGTTATGCCATCATAGAAGGCCACTAGGTTAGTCAGAAAAGACCTGACCTTGGTGAAGCCATGCCGGTTACCCTATATCAGCTCCCTCTCTTCCATGTGCCTTCCAGGACAACCTTCTCCATGATCTTCCCCAGTGCAGAGGTGAGGCTGACAGGTCAGAAATTCCCTGGGCAGCCCTTTCTACCCTTCTTAAAAGTAGATATGATGTTGCTTTTTTTTTTCCAGTGATCACAGACTTCCATGATTTTCATTCATTCTATGAATTAAATATCACTGAGAGTGGCTTGGAGATGATGTCAGCCAATTCCCTCAGGCCTTTGGGATGAATTTCATCGGGATCTATAGACTTATGACTGTTCATATTCCTCAGGTGTTCACAAACCTGATATTTGCTTAAAGAGGGAGAGACTGTCTCCCACAATATTCTTCTAGAGAAGCTGGCAGTCTGTGTCTTGAACAGGTACATTCTGCTGTTTGAAGGACTGGACCCAGAGAACGGTGGTGAATGGAATTAAATCTGTGACTGTGTTGTGACTGGTCATGAGTGGTGTTTCTTAGGAGTTGACCTGTTTTGTTTAATATTTTTACTGAGAATCTGGATGAGAGAATTGAGTGCACCCTTCGTTGGTTTGCAGATTACATCAACTTGGCAGGAAGTGTCAGTTTTTCTGGGGGAAGAAGGCCCTTCAGAGGGATGTGGACAAGCTTAATTGCTGGGCTGAGGCTAATAAAATGAAGTTTGGGAAGACCAAATGTCAGATCTTGCACTTTGGCCACAACAACCACAGGCAATGCTACAAGCTTAACAACTGCCTGAAGGAAGGCTGTGGTGAGGTGTGGGTTGGTCTCTTCTTCCACATAACTAGCAAGAGGACTAGTAAGGGACATGGTTTAGTGAGGGAATATTGGTGGTAGGTGATGGTTGGACTGGGTGGTCTTGGAGGTCTTTTCCAACCTTGGTGATTCCATGATTCTATGTTATTGCACCCCCACTCCCCACCTTCCAACCCATCTGTTTGAGGAATAAGTGAAGAACAGTTGCTAGTGAAGACAGGCAAAAAAGTTTTTGAGTACCTCAGCCTTCTCCTTGTCCATTGCTACTAGCTTGCCTCCATTACTCACTTGGGGGATTGTACCATCTCAGATGTTCCTTTTCTGATTGATGTACCTATTGAAGCATTTCTTGTTCTTATTTGCACTCCTTTCCAAGTATAACTCCACTTGGGCCTTGGCCTTCCTGACCCTATCTCTACAAAGCCTTGCAACATCCCTATACTTTTGCCAGGGTACTCATCCCTGCTTCCAATGCCCATACATTTTCTTCTTCCTCTCCAGTTTGTCCAGCAGGTCCTGGTTCAGCCATGCTGATCTCTTGCCTTCCTTTCCTTATTTCCTACTCCTGGGAATGGAGAGATCTTATACAATAAGAAAAGCTTCCTTAAAGATATGCCAGCTCTGCTCTTCTCCCTTGTTGACTGGTTTTGTTGACTAACTATCTGAAGAGCTGGAAGTTAGCTTTCTTAAAATTTAATTTAGCTTTCCTAAAATAAAGATTTTCATCTTTATCTGTCACGTTTCCCTCAGGAGTGTGAACTCTACCCTTGCATGGTCACTACAGCCTCTACTTTTGATGTCACCAATCACTTTGCTTGCACTGGTGAACAACAGATCAGGTATTGCATCCCCCTCAGTAGGATTGTCTTTTACTTGGATCAATAAGTTAACCCAATTAACCAGTGCATTCCAGGAACCTCCTGGCTTGCCTACAGCTCACTGTACTACTTTTCCAGCAGGTGCCTGGGTGGTTGAAATCTCCCAGCAGAATGAGAGCCTGCAGTTGTAACAGCTCCTGAAGCTGGAGGAAGAAGTTTTCATCAACAGGCTCCTGTTGATTAGGCAGCCTGGAGCAGACCCCAACCAGAAGTTACCCCTATTGCCTGAGTCTCAAACTCTCACTCATAGGCTTTCAACTTGTTTGCGGCTATCTTCCAGGGACATTCCATCCCTTTCTTGGCGTAGAGGGCAATGCCCTCTCGTCTCCTTCTTCACCTGTTCCTTCTGAACAGCTTGTAGCTGCCAATATCTACATTCCAGTCATAGGAATCATCCCACCAGGTTTTGGTGACAGCAACTACAGCGTGGTTTTCTAGTAGCACAGTGGTTTCCAACTCTTGCTTTTTTCCCAAGACACATGCAAGGATGAGGAGTTCATCTAAAACACCTAACTCCAGCTATCTTCATTCTATCACTGGTAGGAGCATATTCCTGTTTTTTACCAAGTCATTTGAGGGTAGAAAAATGACTACAATGAAGGGCAGGCATTGTGAACTCTTTTGTCTTCAGTATAAGGTTCAAGCAAAAATGGAGGTCTAGTGATCAATCTATACGCAATAAATGCAGACTGGTTGTATTTTCCATTAATCTTCCCAAAATTTTAGTAGCTGATATTTTCGTTGCACCTACTTAAAGCACCATTTTTGCTGAAAATGGGGAGGCAATGTGTTTTGCTTTGTACAGTTTGATTCATACAATTCTTATTCTGTACAGCTTTTTCTTTCCTCTTTGTTTAGATTTAAACAAGCAAACAAAGAAAGAAATAGTTTTGTTTTAAGGTTCTAGGAAAATTAATCTTTTTTTTTACTTAAATTATGGTTGCAGAATTCTAAATTTTGTATGTAGTAGTGAGTATGTAGTGAGAAAAGAGCAAATGCCAAATGAAGCCAATGACAGTTTTAAAATTCATGAAAAATCCAAGTTAAAATGAGAAGTATGAACACTATAAATCATTACTTCCTTGCCTCACAGTCAGCTTATCCAAGAATCTGCATCAGTTATATATTACCTGTTGTGTAACCTCAGATAGCCCTTGAGGTTTTGGAAATCCAATTAGCTTAACAGGAGTTCAAACCTGCGTACTGCAGAGGTACACAGAGCATTATTACAAGAGGTAAGGTACAAAAAGATATTTTACTTTATGCCACTCCTGAGTCACCATGGAAGAGTGCGCTCGCTGTATGCACATGCTAAAACTGGTCAAACTTCCCTTGGCTTGCTCTGTGAGAAGGGAATGTGGTCCCACAGGAACTGCCATTTCCAGATGCTTAGTGGGTAGATCAGATGGATTTTCTAGCCTCTTTAGAGGATGAAAATATATGGATATCGCATATCACCAGGTTTCTGTTCTCACCGTGACAATGTGACTTTTCAGATAGCCTGCTGTTCCTAACACATCTCAAAGAGGAGGTGTTTCAGTCTTCAGAGTGAGAAAGAGTTGCCTTTGACTCATCACTGGCTTTTGACAGCTTTGCTGAACTAGGGCCAAGAGTTCCTTATTTTCTACTTGCTTAAAATCACAACATATCAAGTTGCATTTGTGGGAATAACATACTTTGGAACGCTTATTAGCAACAACTGAAATTTAGTGGTGTAGTTAATTTATCAAATGATTAAAATTATTTCTTAGTCAAATGATTTTTCTCTTAACCAACAAGGAATACTGCTTTGTAAGATAATTTTAGATTATTTATAGCTACCACTGTTTATTTTACTTTCTTGCTAGACATCACATAGATCTACGTATATCATCTATATAGATCTCCATAGATATCATCATCATATAGATCTTCACATATCATCTAGGCAGTCAGTCTTACAAAGGTTTTTTGTATAGTCAGATCCCTTAATCCACGTGCAGATGTTTAGCACTTAAGAAATACCTTTTCTCAGACCACACATTTGGCTTGATATTTTGAAATACATTTCACACCAACACTGCAATCTTAATCTTGAGAGATCGAATTAAAAAAATATTAACTTCTTTCCAGCCAGTCTAGTTTTACTGATTTTTGAAAGTCAACAGCTTTTTAGTTTCATACATCTTAATGAAGGTCTAAAATTACTCTTGATTCAAGCAGCTTCTGCCAAATTTATTAGGAATTGCTTATACTGAGAAATTAATTCATATCTCCTCTTCAGTGATAACAGAATCCTGCCAAAATGAAACACTTAAAATTAGCAAAATGTTGCAACTCTTCCATCTTTTCCAATTTGATTTAGGTTTTGCACTCCAGTTTTTATTTATAAATTCTGTTATTATTTTATGGATCTCATTTCTTCCCAAGTGACTACAAACAGGAGCAAATGTGAATTTGAATTTTCTGCAAAATTTTAAAGGCCTATTTCACACTTCCCCGTAGAAAGAAGCCCATAGGCATAAGTCATCTAATTTAAACTGAACAGAGTGATTGTGTAATATGATACATCCTTTGCTACAGTCTGATCATGATGTCATTGTATAAAATGCTCAAACATAAAGCTAGCTGAGATGCTATTTACTTCTCAGGCAGGGTAAGATAAAGTAGATAAAGTAAATCAGAGTAGGTAGGACAGCCAGTCCTGCTCAGACCTACCATGTGACTAGGAAAGCTCTGTAGCAACTTCAAAACTTCTTGTATACATATGACTCTGATGTGCATTAGACATCAGAGTGGTACTCTTCCATTACCTGGTTCATTGCCAGTTTCGTTATTTTCTGAATTTGCTACTTGTTTTGGTAAAATTTATCAGAACAATAATTAAAAAAAGATGTTGGAATGTTCAGTGACACATAACAAGCACATAACAAGCAAACTCTTCATAGATAGCTGAAGATACTAAATACAATTCAAAAAAGTTCTCATGATCATTATACGTATAAATGTCTTGAGGATATTAATTAAACATCAACAATGAAATATAAAATTTAATGAAGGCTGTGGTGAGACCAAAATTTGTTGCTCTGGTGATAAAAAAAATGAACTTTATTTTAATAAATAAATAAATGCATGAATGAATGAATGAATAAATAAATAAATAAATAAATAAATAAATAAATCAGGGAACAGTCATTCAATACTGCAAGCAATGATAGCTGTTATAATATAAATAATGTCATAATTGCTGTAAAAATTAAACAATTACCATCTATATTTTTGTTCTTTTTTTTTTTTTTTTTGATTTTTCACTGCAGATAGATCTTAGTCAACATAAAATCCAAACAAAACAGTTCCCCTTGCTCTTTCTGAAGCTTGCTGAAGTGCAACTAACTTGGAGGTCTGAAATCCAGGTTTTTTATTTCTAACTTTAAACGTTATTGTTTCAACAATAACAATGTTGGTTTCAGAGCTTAGCATGCAAATGGATTAATGGCGCAGAAAATAGAATGAGAAACAGAATATGTAAGAATTCTTTCAGGGCTTTAAAAATATTTTACTCAAATTTCTCAGGCACTTCTGAGGACTGCTTTTAAGTCTCCTCTCCTTTAGAGTTTCCTTTCAATTGCTATTACAATCATGGTAAAGTGGATTCCAGGGTTCTTTGGGAGGGCCAACTACTGCTCTTTCCTACAGCATTCATTGTTCACTTTAAAAACTCACAAAATGCATTTGTTTGTCTATTGCAAATTACTTGTTTCAAAAATCTACCATTTGTTTCTTCAGGAGCATAAACCTCTAGAATTTAATATAAATGCTCACTAGTGTTTGCCAGGTTTTCTTTTTCCCTGATAGAAATAATTTGCACAGTAGTTACACATGACTTTTCCTCATTTATTCTAAACTGAGCATGTATTTTATTCATTTTGTCTATAGGTAGGAATACAATTACATTTTATTTAATAAATATTATCTGTATCCAACATTTAGAAGTTCGGTAGTAGTTAAATGCCATATTATAGTAAACTGCTAAACAGGGGGAAGTTAAAAGAATGTATTCAAGAGAACTCATCACCCATTTTATGCAGAATCCAAACAGAAATTTCTTTGAGAACCCAGAATTAACACAGGGAGTACTCTGAGTCATCTTGCTGCAGAAAAATAACAATCAGGTACTTAAAAGCAAAATTTATTTTAAGAATTATCGGGTAAATAGGAGAAATCCTGAAGATTCATATTCTGAAGATGGTGTAAATTATATTTCATTCAGAAGCTGCAAATTCACCATTGTACTTGTGTGAAAGTTGCAGAGAGCTACCAGAGCAGTGAAATGGATCTTCAAGGAGGCACCTCCCAAAGGGTAAGCATGAACCCACGGCAAGTACATAACAGGAGATATCAATATTTATTATTTCTAACAATAGTATATATTAAAAAAGCAATTAAGAATCACATCCAAATACAAATCCAAGTCTGGTTCCTTCTACTCTTAAAAGCCACTTCATGGTATATAAAATGTACAGAATAAATTGGTGAGGTCCTAAAGGATAAACTTCTGAAATACTTCCTGGAGATCTTCTTCAGTGCAGTCAGAACAAGGTGGTTCTTTTGATAATTTCCCATCTTTTTGCCTTATTGTTTTCCCCTTTAAACATAATATAATGGATGCAATGTTCTCAATTATACTGGGACAGTAAAATCAGGAGAATAAGGCTACCATATGTCCATTACAGTACTGGTGTAACTTAACTATCAAAGTGTGTACACTCATCATTCCCTGAGGGATGATGAATAAGCATTTTGATTTGGATGGTTGTATTTGTGTTTGTTTTCAATTTGCATACTCCTATATGTGTTAAGAAAGCAAGGTCAAGGGAGTTAACCTTGCATTGAGTATGAAAAGATGCAGACAATAGCAATTAATGAGGTGATTTTGCTCCTCTATCCAGATGTAGATTTGGAAATATTACTTTTGGAAATCTCTTACTATTCACAGACCATTTAAGGTAGAGACTGAGTATAGTGGGGGCTAGGCTAATAAAGGCAGAGCTCCAGCAATGTTTTTGGTACAGTTTAACAATTTATAACAAAAAGCATGGTAGATATGGACTTATTCTCTCTTCTCTCTCTCTTTGCTGACAACTGTAAATCTAAGTGATGGAATTTGACATTCACAGGATTCAAAAGAAAGGAAGGGACAAGTAGGGAAAGAAAAGCGAGTAAGATCTGAAAAGGACTAGAAACAAATACAAGAGGGTTGAAATGGGAGAAAGGACAAATGCTGAAATGGAGGGGGTAAAAAACAAGTCTACAAATAAGATGAAATAGTGCATAAATCCTTCTAACTTCTTTGTGGCATCTTTTGTCCTGCATAAACAACATTTAATGAGAATGAATACTGAAATCAATAAGAATTACTTGCAGAGTCAGGTATTACTCAGTACAACTAACGATGGCAGAATCAGGCCTTGCTTTCTAAAACAGAAAGCAAGATGAATGTTAAGGATGAACATATATCACATGAGCTGTGCAACAAGGGTACCTTAGAAGTCCCTGTAGGCTGTACAACTCTGTTGATTATCATATTCCACATTAACTGCCAGCCTGTGTTATATCCTGTTCCCAATAATAATTATTTTTGTATGTTTCAGAAACTCTGAACATGTGTTGTTGTTTTTTTTTCTCATAACAAAGGAATATGTGAGATGTCACAAAATATCTAAGAAAGTTGGTGAAATTTATCTTCTCAAGACACTTTTGAAACACTACTTTAGCATCATACAGTAATATTTTTCCCAGCTATATTTTGTTTTGTTTTGTTAGAAAAGTCCTGAAAGAGCCAATGATTAGAAGTGAAAAGTTTGTACAATTAGTTCACTGTTTAGGACACACTGTAGAATTTTTTCTTGGTTTTACAGATGAGGATATCCATCTTCAATCATATTTCCCTTGTTAATCATATTTTCATTTTTAACCTTATTTCTCTGAACCTTGTTGCTGTACTGATGTGCTATTTAGTCAGTTATTATGGTAGATGTTAGTTGCATCTGAAGATTCATCTCTTTATCTTTGAAATATTTCTAGATAATATTCTGCTTTGAGTTTCTCAGATTTCTCACAGAATTACTTCCTTCCAGTGAAGTTATAATTGTATATTGTTTATATAGCACACAGAGGAAACTGTTATGTCTGCATTAACCTATCAGCTTGTGTGTGATGTCAGCTTTTGAAGTGAAACATCCCCACATGCTGTAATCTAAAATAAAATTAAAGCAGAAGATGCTCTGTAGGAGCACACCTAGTCCATTGCAGTGGATCAATTGAACTGAATTAAAACTAGCCCATTTTAACTATTGCCCAGAGATGGGTCCAATATGAATGCTGGATACTCAGCCACAGTTGTCTGGCTGTGCAGATACACTTCCAGTGTGCAGCTTTACTTGCTAATGCAGAAGATATAGACTCTGTGTAAGAGAAGAAATAAAAAGAATAAAATTCACCATATCAAAAAAAAAAAAAAAAAAAAAAAAAAGGTGTTTCCAGGGCCAAGATCAGTTTAATTTCATAGAATACTTCCAACAGCTCTTTATGGGAGATTTCTCTAGAATGTAGAAGAATATTATCGTTATCCAATAGAGTTTAAGAATGTATGCCATCTTTGCTATAGAATCCCTTAGGATGGTTCAAAAAGCCTGTAGGAAGAATATCATTTTCTCAAATTATGTAAATTATTTCATATTAATTTCTATAGAAATAATTGGTGGTATCCTTATTAAATCCTTCAGGACTTTTACATAAGGGAGGGATTTCTGTACTTTGGAGATGAAGCTATAGCATTTTATTAACTCTGCTGAGTTTACGCTCCTAATACTTAAGCAGATTAATAATGTGTGTGGCAGAGATCTTGGGGCAACTTCACAGGGCCAGTAAGAACAGTTAGTGGGTAATACAGCATTGAACCTTTAATTACAAATCATTTATTAAGGTAACAGTACAAAAAAGATTCTTGTTATGATAGTGGTTCTCACCCACAAATGTTTTCATTTTATTGTTTTTGTCCCATATTTGGGTTTCAGAACAACAACAACAACTACAGAAACACAGGTGGAAAACATTGTAAACTGTCCAGCTCAGAGTTCAAATCTTCAACTACTTACTTTTTAGACCTTGAACTAGTGTGAAGATTTTTTTAAGAGAATTAAGAATTCAAATTATCTACCCACATCTACATCAGAGCAATATTTTGCAGTGAGACGCTTCTTTTTGTAGTATTTATAGGCTTCAAAAATAAGCCTTAAAAAAACATCACTTTCCTGGAACCTGTTACGTGGTCTACCTAACCTCTATCATTTGGGGTCATCTGCCTCACAAACTCCTTTTTTCTCCTTCTGCACACAAACTGAAGTGTGCACTGGGGTTTAGGTATTCAAATGGCTTTTTCATTTGGGTAACGCACCCGAAAGCAGTGGGTGCTTTTACAAATGAAATGTTGAGCAAGCATTGGATACTTTGTACTTTTCATTTAATGAACTGTTTCTTTATTATTTTGCACGTCTGTATAAGACGTTTTTTATGGTTTTAAAAAGTGCCCTACATCCTACTTCATATGAAGGGGATCTCATTTAGATTAACCTGTGACTTCAACAGCAGGTGACAGAAAGAACCAGCTGCTTCAATTACTGCTTTTGCGCATGACTTTCATGTGTTGCTAAGATTATCAGAGGAACCTGATTGCATCCCCTTAGACACTATTGTTGGCACAATGATTAAGCTGTTATTTTTCTTTTTTTTCTTTTTCTTTTTTTTTCTCTTTTAAACTGGAAACCTAAAGAGCTTTTTGGCATGAAGCAAAAGCACTGTGTATAGAGATCAGTAAGATAGTGAGTATCATTGCCCTGTAGCTTATCTCCACATATACAGCTCCCTGGTGGATCCCTATGATAAACATTATTGGAACAATTAGCTGCTGCTGACATAGAATCCAGACACAATGGCCATGGCCAGCAGCACTGAGCCAAATATGGAGCCAAAAACCATAAAAAAGCAACACCACGCTACTCTCCCCATTCAACTGCTGTCATAAAACCCTCCCAGTGCTATGTTTGCATAGCTGGCTTCACCGATATGGCACCAAAACACAAAAGGAGAAGCTGCAGCACTCGTCTTTGTTTAGCTGAAATTACAAGTCATTGAATTAGTATGTCATCTTTATTGCACTGTCATGCAGTGGAGGTGAGGAAGGCTCTCCATAATGGATGGAAGAGTTTGATGGCCTAAAAGACAGGCTCGCAGATGGTTGTCAATATAAAAGCGTTTGCCCTCTTTCGAAAAAGAAGAAGGGGAAAAAAAAGCTGAGTTGAATAGGCCTCTGCTGCTCTGAGTAGCTGTAACTAAAAATATTTATGTAAAGCTGATCTTGGAGGAGCCTAGGGCTAGAAGGTGAACCAAGAGTTCGTCTAAAGATTAGGACTCAGAAATGCATGCTAAGCCATTTAAAAAAAAAAAATTAAATATCAGTGAGGCAGCATGACACAAAAGGTGAAGTGGGAAAGGTCTTGCTCATAGGGAGCTGTTGCCATTACCATTGTGTGGGGGAAGGTATCCTTGTGCAATTCTGCAGCTGTAGCAGAATTCTCATCAGCAGAATCAATGGAGATGCAAAGCACACTCAGGAGGAGAAATCATTTGTACATTTTAAGGAGCAGCCTCATATTCTGACAGTCTCTTTTCTACTTTAAACTGAAGAGAGGAAAAGATATTGCCAATCAAAGGGTCCAAGATAAATGCATAAATGTCCTTTTAACTAAAATATAAGACAATGACTTATCCAGCTTTCCCAAGCTGGTGTTACATTTGTACCTAAAAAAGTGTTTTGAGATTAAACACGACCCAAATTACTGAAGTACCTTTTCCTTTTAACATATCTTTGGTAGTCTGGTTTTGTACAAACACACCATTCATTTCAGCCAGGCCAGTCTTTTCAAGAAGTGCGAAGGAAAGCTATTCAATCCCCTTGCTGAAGTTGTTCAGCATCTCCATTATGAAGATGCCAGTACTTTGAACTTTGCCTTAACTGCATTCTCCATCCCACACATAGAGAGAGTGGTTATTTTCCTACTTCCAGAAGCGTCAACAAGGCAGTAAATCACCATATCAATGGTGATAGCGTAACTTTGTTGGTGAGGGTAGCATTGCTAGAGATTTCTGAAAGTCAGTGATAATTTCCAAGTGCTGTGTTTCATTACACTTTTCCTCACCCTGCTACATCCAGGGCTTTGTTTCCCGGGTGGGCTGGAATGCTTTAAAACAAGCACTCGTCTGTACTATTATTCCTTCCTTCCTCTTTGGTGCTGTGAAAGGCCACCAGGGCCTGTCTCCAGGACTCTCTCTATAAAGGTAAGGAGTTATAAGAGCTATGCGGGAAGTAGCATGTAAGACAGGATGAGCACTTTGGAGGTATTTGAGATACGGAATCATGACATGACAGGAAAATATATTTTGATAATAGCTGCTTCAAGTGGAATCCAACATTTCTCAGGAGAAAATGTTCTCAGTTTCACATTCTCCGAAATAAATCTTTGTCTTTGGGAAGGAAAGATGAATAAATTGGAAGATTCCTCGATAATTTGTAAAGTTTGTGAATACTGTTCTATACAAAAGTGCAACAAGTGAAATGTCATTATATGAAATGAAAATTACTGCCCATATTAGGTCTTATAAATGCCTTTTTAACTTCAGCCAAACAACAGTTTTAATAATTTGGTTTCACTTGTTTTATCTAAAGGTTTTTTGTTTGTTTTCAACCACAGATTGTGTGTAGCACATTAAGGTTTCAAGATATCAGCATGTGTATTGTTGAAATGTGATCAGAGATCACTTAAAATAAAAAATACTTTTTTAATTTTCAACTCTGAGTGAATAAATTCTAAAATTAGAGATGAAGCAACTAAAAAGGGAAACTCTCATGCTTAATTCTCTGTGTTTTTTTTTTTCCATATTATTCTGTTTAATGTACTTCTGAAAAGTACTCTGCATTATGCAATCCAGAATTAAGACATATGAATGTCATCTGTAAAAATTCCTCTGAGATGTAGTCTTCTGTTCCAATTGAGAAATCCATCCAATATCAGCGATCGTTCTTTTTAGGGAATACTTAATGTGGTTAACTGGATATTATGTACTTTGAGAATGCTTTTTATTGCACACATTTGAATTATAGGATACACCTTGTAGGAAGAAAATGATGAAACAGCATTCCTATGAGGGTTAAAGATGAATGATGGCCTTTAAAAAAATTATTTTGCTTAAACACAAAGAGGCATTGTCATATTCAACCCCACGGTATTATTAAGGCATAAGAAATGAGAACTGAATTCACTTCCTCTTAAATCAATGGAAATTTCACCTACTACTCCTGCAGCTGATTTTGAATCACTATGGTTAAGTGGCTTTTTTTTAATCATAAAATGAATTGTGTCATAACAATATGTTTTAATCCTTTCCATTAATTCTTAGAGATTTGTATACCTGGCCACTTTTGATAGTGTAGTTCTTCTGGAAAACAAAGAAAAGCTGAGTATATTTTGAAAGCAGATTTTAAAAATACTTGAGTCTTATATTTCTTTTATTTTGTATTATGAGCAGTGAGCAGAGATATTCTAACTGTATCAGCTGAGTTTCAGAGCGTCCTGAATTTCCTGTTTCTTGGTTCTGTTAGCCACTGTTTTAATTTGTTTACAGCTTTGTAGGAATAATAAAGTTATAATCTAAGGGAAAACTAGTGCAAATTTATACTTTTTCTGAACTTCTGCCTTGTCATCATACAAAATGTCTGATAATGTGATCTCCTTTAGTAACTAGTCATACCAATAATAATACCAAAATATCTGATATTGCGAATGGGGCAGATCTGTTTGCATATCAGTAACTGGCTTATTGAGTTAACATTTTTGTATTAGTTATTGCCTCTCCTCCCACGTGGTACCCTTTTCCTACAGTGTTGAAGACATATTTCCTTTGTAATTCATTCCCTTCACATTGCTTTACTGCTTTCACAAATGTTTCCCTCGACTTTGCTCCTCCCTTGCCAGAGAGAAACATACTGTTCAGACAGACTGACAATGATGTACATAAAGTTCTACATTATGCCTCTAAAGGTAGGCCCCAAATACATGGGTTAACACACACATTTGAAAATCTAAAGTAATTTGCTGCTGGCAATATTGCTGGCCACCAAGAATTCTGAGCAAAATTTTTGCTGCAGGTATTATACTGGCACTGTACTGCTACCAGAATCAAACTAATCTTTGGGCACACTTTGCCCAACCAGTTACATTTTGAGCCGTATTGTTTAAGTTATTGTGTGGGTGTAAGATGTTATGGAATAGACTAAACAAAGACCTTTTTCTTTATTGTGATGTTTGGTGATTTTTCTAGTAACTAACTAAAATGTTAAAAAATGTTATAGTATCTAAACCTATCTGTATATTTACAGTAAGGTAACAGAGAATCTGGCATTTTCTGAACTTGGTTTATTCATCTAACAGCTAAGAGATACCTACTAGGACTTTAGTTTTTGAGATAAGCCACAGTATAGGATTAGCCAGTTGCTTTTAGCATCTCGTGCTTCTTTATGCTGTCTGTTTCTGGATTTTATTCTTAGTGCTGGAACTATTCCTAAGCAAACTTCCAAAATTATTTGCCCATTGAAACTCAGTGTGAAATTTCCTGTTGTTTTTATTCAGAATCAGCTAAAAACAAGTTTTTGCAGGTTAGGAGAATTTATTCAATTATCTGACTTTGAATTTTATGTAAAGGATTTCATTTTGATTCAAGAATTTCCTACATTATGTATGTTTTAGTGGCATTTAATGCTTAAGTTTTACTGCTGCTTCCCACCCGTCATGTGTCTGGAATACATCCAGGACTTGCAATGCAAAGCACTGTTCAATCTCGTCTGGCTGCTTCCACCTGAAGGTGGTCGTGCACTGGGGGCTGATTCTGAGAGCAAAGGCACTTCTGTACTGTTTTTGAACAGGAGCCAGATATTTCACAGTTAAATTCTGAACTTGAATTTGACACTTCTAAGATAGAAGATTTTTATATTTGTGATGATTTCATCCAACAAATTAACTATGTCAGATATATACTAGACTTAAAATATTTAGGTTTATTTCAGTATGCTTGGATTTCAGCCTGAACTATGCACCTAGTTCCAGAGCTGGCATTTGCCCTCAAGATTTATCACCTGCTAAAGGTAACATTAAGTTTCCATCATTACATACATCTGAAAAAAACAATCCGATTTTTGGTCAACTCAACGTTCCTTCTGACTATATAATAAATCTCAAAGTACACATGCTTTAATTACCTTTCCCTGTTTCTTTAAGAAAACACTAGCAGAACATATACTAAATTGGTCTATATCTTGCAGTATGTGAGCAGATGACATAGATGTCCAAGGATGTGATAGGGATCAGCTCACACACTTTTCAGCTGAGCATATGTGTAAAAACAAAAACAAACCTTACTTTTTTTTCTTAGAAAGCACCACGTATTTCAAGCAGTTAGGCAGTAACAGATGTTGGAGACTCAGTAGGAAGCTAGATGTATGCTGGGATGTCACTCAACTCCCCTTAACAAGCTGCTGTGTTGGAGAACCAGTCTCCATATAGGCTCTGCTTAGTGTCTCAGAAATAAGATGACACTAAAATAACCAGCTTCCCATGAATACCAAGCCTCTCTTTTGAAGAATATACTACTCAGGGCTGTGAGGGGAGGAGGGGTGTGTGTATATATAACTTTGCCTGCAAAGGTATTGCATGGGAGAAGGACTGCCTTTGTTGTAATTTAAGTAATTTTAATTTTGAATTGTGGCAGAACTACATTAGTTGTAGAAGAATTTCACTGAGAACTATTATGAAATATGATTGCCCCACAGTTCTGATTGACACAGCTTCAGGTAACACGCTGTACCATGTCAATAAAAATCTACCTAGCATTAAATAAGTGCATTTGAAGATGGAAATTCTCCGCATTGGAGAAGCTGATACAAGCATATTAATTCATTCTAAAGCAAGAGAAAGATATATCACTTAGATTTGATGCAGGAGTAGAGCAGCAATTACAACAAAGTACTGTACCAATTACAGAAACTGCAAATACATTATTAAACTAATCTGGATGACATGGTATATGCCATGCCAAAGAAAGGATGCATGAGGCAAGAACAAATCTTATTGTCAATACAAAAGATGCTTTCATGCCTATTATGGAAATGAGTAAGGTTGTACCTGGCTACATCAAAGTAGCCTGAAGAGTATAATTGACAGATATCTACTCAGCTTCTAGAGACTGAGCTCAGTGAAACAGGGGAACTCAGAGGCATCCAAGTGCTGAGGGTCGTACAAGGTCTTTGAGA
This sequence comes from Meleagris gallopavo, assembly GCF_905368555.1. Taxonomy (NCBI): domain Eukaryota; kingdom Metazoa; phylum Chordata; class Aves; order Galliformes; family Phasianidae; genus Meleagris; species Meleagris gallopavo. Next base: position 71,256,087 of record NC_139405.1, on the reverse strand, counting down.
ATCTGAGAGAGATGCAGGACTCTGGAAACCTGAGCATTGTATTTTCCAATTTTCTTTCAGTGGTTTCAATTGTGTGGACCTGTTTTTGCCACTGGGGAGTCTGGGATATGTGTTTTTGAACGGCTTAGCTTTGATTCTACCGTGGTATTTTCCTGTTTTTCAAATAAACATTGATTTATAGAAAGCACATTTGGATGTTACGGCTGTTTTGGAGAATGTTTACCACAGTTTGGTCCCTGGGACAAGGGAAACAAACTTCTAACCTTAGGCAAAAGGCAGAAGAGAGGACCGACAGGCACCTGACCTGGGGCATTTTGTCACAGAGGTACTGAACGTGTTGCCAGAAGGCTGACTAAAGGCAACAACATGCAAGAGGAAGGCCAGGGGATCTCAAGGAATGAGAAGGCCTCGTGATTATCAGTCAAAAACCTCTTCCCTCAGTAATCATGAAGGTATGAGCAGTCATGGCATAGGATGATGGAGAAAGCCATGAAGAATTCATCAGGATGAGAGACTATAACTTGCAAAGCCGAAATATTTGTGTCTTATTTTTTCTTTACCCCCACAGTTGCCAATATTTTAAAGAACATTTCCAAAGGAAACAGGGAGTGGGTGTCAGAGAGTTGTATTTGCTTTATAGTCAGCTTTACATATAACAAATGAGCATTCCATTTCTCCTGGGAAATAAGTAAATTGTATTGAAATTGAAACCCTGGCAGGAAAGGAGTAAGTGGTTTGACTTGAACCACAGAGGAGATTACAAGAGAACAGAGATTAAAATGCAGAAACCCTTACATCATGCCAGAGCTTTGTGTGCTGCACCTCCTTGTCTGTCTGCATGGAATTACTTCTGCTTTCTTCTGGAGCACACCAAGCTGCTGTTGGAAAAATGGAACCTATGAGTAAATCACAAAAACGAACAGTACCATATTTATGATCCAGGTGATAGGTTTTGTGTTTGCAGTTTGTTTTGCTTTAGTTTAATTATATTTCTTGCTAAATTTTTCTTCATGCAAATAGAGTGTTTTCTTAGAACTATATTTGAGACTTTCCATTTCTACATCAGTAAGAAAAAAGAAGACAACCAAAATCCCTACCTTTTTCCCATTACTAGCTCCTGATTAATTGTAGGTGATGCAATGGCTGATGTTACCTATTACTACATTAATGCAGTTTGCACTGATATGGAATGGTCACTTTTTTTTTTTTATTGTGCACTTATTTAGAAAATATTTCTTCTAATTTATTATTGATTGGTATCCACTGAATTCTTTTTCACTTGCGAACACTATTGCGCTTTAACAAGCTGTAGCACGTTCCATACAATCATATTTACTAAAGAATGAGAAGGATGTCAAAAGATTCTTGAACAAAACATTTCCTTTAGATTTGACTAGGTGTGATAACTGAATTCTAGATAGCAGTTTTTATGCCTTTTGGAAGATAACTGCACATTTATTAAATGCTGATATTTGTGAAAAGCTCTAATGAAACTCTTCATGTTTTACAGGATGCTTTCTTTATGCAGACAAAAGCCACAGGGAAATTAAGGATGAATGTAAGGAGTTTCAATATTTTTGTTAGTAATATATATTTAGTGTTGTATAAAGAATAGTGAACAGAAGAATTAATTTTATTAAATTGTCATTTTTAAACTAACTTTTCTTTTTTAAGTTTATTTGTCAAACTCACTGAATAATTTAGGCACTGAGGAAATCAGACTTTTTTAATGTAGCATTTTAAATTAAAAAATTTCACAATTTTTTACTGAAATCGTCTACCTTTATGCATAACCTGTATATTTGTAGACCATGATTAGTCTCTGCAATGTCATTATTGCAGACATAAGTGTTCAACTTTATTCTCAAAACTAAAGTAGTTTAAAGTGTGACATTATGTGAAAATGCCATATAGGTGTAGATTACGGTACTCCAAAAAGTGTATATATTTTTTAAAAATCATGCTAAATTTTGCTTTTCAGAACCATTGAATGTCCCATTCGTTCTTTTATTCTGAAGGGTAAATAAAGTTCCTTATTTACCTTCCCTCTACCATTCAGAATTTTCTGCGAGTTTAATCCACTGAGAGTCAGTTTCTGGCATTTTTTTTCACAAGGTCTTTGAATCCCTTTTCATTGTAAAGCATTGAATTTCTCCTTCTGTGCCCCCGATTCCTTTCCTGTGATGCACTTTGTCCAGCAATAGTTGAGTCTAAGAACAATTCTTCCCTTGAGGATGTAAATACATTTATGAAATGGGATAAGAATGAAGACTAACAGCAAGATGATATAAAACACATCAAAATTATTATTATTATTATTATTATTATTATACCATCCTGCCTGTTATTTTCTTTCTTTGCATCTATGCATACATTTCCTTTCAGCATTTTAAATAAGGCTTCTTCAAGCTTTATTTTAAGTGCTTACAGTTTATTTAGAGTGTAGGAAAGTACATACTGTGGAGGTTTTCAGAAAATATCCCATATTGTTTAAGTAAGAAGTAGCGTGAGCCAACAGATAACCCCACAATCCATCATAAACTAATGCTTCTGGACTATTAAATGGTTGGTGCTTTCTGTCTTCAGCTTCTCCCTTAGTGGATCAACTGGCATTTGTTGAATGTAGCACATATTCAACATGGTTTGTGCAAGCTCCTTGAGAGGTGAGACAGGGCTGGCTAATGATGGACCCTGATGGCCATCCCAGGAGGCATGTGGAGTTGAACACAATGATACTCATGGGTCCCTTCCAACTCACTGTACTCTGGGATTCTATGATTCTTTGATTCTCTGATTTGCATCAAAGGGCATTAGCACCCCCTGCCCTTGGTACATTAATGTTGCCTAGCCAGTGCAGTACTTGCATCCAGCAACAATTAGTCTAATTGCCAAAGGCTCATCTGCATATTTAATGTATTATTTAACCACAGTTATTCAAAGAAAGCCAAGTGAAAGTTCCATGAAAGTGCTCGTGCTTCATTTCTTTAACAAAAAATGGAAACTATTAAGTAGCAATCATCTAATACAGAAGGACTGAATTAATATTCTAGTAACACTTGAATCAGTTTAGCACCTCTCCAAAACAGTTTTACAAGGGTGTTTTTTTTTTGGTTTTTTTTTTTTTTTGTTTTTTGAAAAACATGAAAGGTTTCATAAAGACCCACACCTAAGAAATATATGGAAGTTTTCACACATTGCAGGGGGAAATTAGAATCCTGTTGGTGTCAAGGATGAAGATGAGCTTCTCTCCTGTTCATTAAATGATAACTCTGTGCATCTTGCAATGGACAAATGTAAGAATAGCTGTACATTCACCTCTGGTTTTATTTTGAGTCTTAAATTAAAGATAGAACTGGTTTGTTCTATAGAAATAGGAGAGAATGTTAGAAAAGGCTAAATATCATCATAAACCAAAACATTATGATACCAGAAACCCTTAGGAGCAGCACTAATGCTTTTAAATGAAGGTTTTATTTGTCTCTGAGCAGCAAAAGGAAGTCACTAATGAGATGTCATTTACATTCTAACACCTGTTAAATGGCACTTTTCTCTTTCCCCAAAGAGAGAGATGTTTATGAATATTTGCAGTTTTCTGAGTGTATCTACAAGAATTATATTTTCATAAACAGTGCTGTATATTTTTCCTGTATGTACTTGAGTTTTGTCAGAAAAATATAAGGTAATATCAGAAGCCTTTTTTGTTGTTGTTTATTAGATTTATTTGTCACTGCTATACAAATCTAATGTGGATTTTCTAACTTACAAAGAAATTTCATTAATCAGGATGTAACACAATTGCATACTTAAGATGTGATTTGCAACAGTCACAGTGCAGGAATGGTATGTAATTATACCTCAATTTAAATGAAAATTAAAAGCTTATATTGTAGGAGGGTACACATGTTGAATATATTGCTTTACAATGTTAGTCCTCCAATGGAGATCACCTGAAAACTAAGTTTCATTTGGTTGCTGGAGAACTATGGCATGCTATGACTTTTAAGATTTGACTTACATTGTGACTGACCAGAAAGAAAGATGAGAAATTATGGGAAAGTAAATGATCCATAACAATACGAGTTGATACACTTCTGTTAGATATTATAATGCAAGTTTCTCTCAATAATTTCTGAAGTAGTTTGGTGTATAAATTAACCCATTCAGTTAATATAAAAAGGCAGAATCCACAGAGGCCTGTGCTGGAAGTACGTTTTGCAGAGAAATTTGAAAAAGGAATTAAATTAGCATAAGAATTAGAACTAGAACAAAAGTCAAATATGTGAATATTAGGGAGACAGTGCACCATGTAGTACAAACAACTGTAACAGGTGTCTCTGCAGACTGTGGTTCTCACTCATTAAGCATGGTAACTGCTATAGTGAAACACCATGAACTGTGTGTTTCTATCACAGGAATTTTTCACTGGGTCATTGCAGTCCATCTTGAGAGCAGGCCAGCTCAGAAGCTACCAGTGGAAGTGAGCTGACAGAGTATGATGTGAAAATCACATGTGTTGCGGAGGGAGAGAGTGAATTAAGTTCTGAGTTTTCTAAAGCAGTCACTGAAATTACAGGACTTAGGCTTTTAAAGCTTCTTTATTGCACAGTGCTAAGATTTAAATTGTTGAGGTTCTGCAACACTGTAGGCGTTAGTCATGTCAGTAGGTCCTAAGCAGAGGTTTGGCTTTTTGGGAAGATTTTAGTACCCATATGCCTATCACAGATTTTTCTTGGGATTCAGCTTTCCTTGAGAAAGGCCCAGATACGTTGGCAGCATCTCTTTCAGTGTGCTAGATACGTGACAAAAGAAAGCAGTGAATGCAAGTTAGAGTCAAAGTAATGACAAGCCTTTGAATGAAGTAAGAACAAGTCCTTGTGGGCTAACTCTGCTTAAGCTGCTTTTTGAATGTAGCCTGAATGAATCAGGTATATATATATATATATTTGTGTTGTTTTTTGTTTTTTTTTTTTAAGGAGAATGATTGATCCCTGTTTAATAAACAAAGAACACAAATTTGGCAGCCTAAGTGTTCTGTTCTTTCAGGAAGAGAAGAAATATTTTTCAGATTTGAATAGATCTTTCTGAGAAATAATCTGAAGTTTTGGTTCATGAACCATCTTTCCTCATATAATTCCAAGTTCTAACATTATTGCCTCTCTCCCTTCACACCTACAACACATTTTCTGTAATTCATGTTAGTCTCGGATGTTCTGCTCAGGGAGCAGAGAGATGGTTTTGTTTTAAATTTACAGCAGATCTAAATTTCTTTGTAAGTTAAAGAGAGCCTGCTTTCCTCTTGCTTACCTTATGTCTAGAAACATTATTTAGAAAAGTTTGCAGTCTGGAGAACATAAGCTTAATCAGACTGCTCTGTAATTACTCTGTGGCTTTGTTCATACTGGATGATATATAACTTGCACAGTGCTAAAAGAAATAAATATATTCATTTCCTATCCAGTTCCCACCTTGCATTATAAAAGCCAAATATCCATCCTGTAAATAGAGATGAATCAGCAATTCATATAATATCTATTCATCATACATATTTCACAAGAAGGATATTGTGGTGGCTGGGAAGTTCTTACAAAAATAATATGGAAATCCGGAACTTGATGTGGAGTGTCAGAGAGCTTCTTACTATTATTTACCTTATCAGCTTTTGCTTTCTGAAATCAATGGAAGGGCATCAAGTTCAGCTAATCCATATTTCTGAGTATGAAATTGAATTTATAGTCTGTAGTATGTTGACTACCACTCGCATTTAAGGCATAATTGATTTTTATTGAAAAGCCAGCAGGCACATCAAAAATTTCCACAAACCACAAGGATGTTAAATTTTACCCTGTTTAGATAATACTGTTGCTTTATTTATCCTTTAAAATCAAGCTTTTATATTTATATCAGCAAATGTTGTGGAAGTATGACTGATGCCTTGTGAAACCATCAGTTCATAGTTCTGTTAAATTCTACAGTACAACTCCACAGAAACAAGCAATTTTTATATTCCTAAGGTAAATGACTATGGTTGGTTTGTTTGAAGAATAAATGGAATAATAAATCTGCACAAAAGGAACTATTTCACGTCATGTAGCAAAGTTATTATTCTTCATTCCAATAAATATCTTGTACAATTACTTTTTCTGATGTTTTCTTCATCTTGCCCACTTTTTATTTCTATATCATTATTTCTATATCATTATTTTAAACATACTTGTATGTTTAAAAACGTATTTATAAAAGTGTACTTTTATATTTGCTTTTAATTGGCTACAGACAGCAGACTAACTAATCCATCTAAAAATTTTAGTTCCACACATTAATTTCATTTCCTTGAGACACGAACTCTATCTATTAAGATAGAACAGTTTTAAGTACCAACAAGGCCTCATGACAGGTTTCTTCCCAACCAATTAGGTAGTTAAACAGATTTCACTTTGCTTCCCTCATTTGGGCTGGCCTTATTTTGGTGCATATCCCTTGACGTTTCTTGCTACATCATCTCAACTCATGTGTGGTTTTGATAAGAATTTTTGAACCAAAGTAAGGAACCAAAGAAAGAAAGCATGGACAATACACTACAGTAGATAACATAGTGGGGAATTTTAAAAAAGCTGGCAACAATATATATGTGTAACTCAAAAGTGTTCAAAACTATTTATCTAATGTACAGATATATAGCATTTAAAGAGATTATACACCAGTTTCTTAGTGTAAAAGTGCTGAGAATTAATTATCTACCTTTTGCAAAAAGTGTAGGAATTTTCAAATGTGTGCAACAGGTGCAGATACAAATCCAATTAATAGATTACAAGATTTGTGCCTGTTCCTCTCTACTATCATCTTCAAACTTTATCACAAACTGTCTGCAGGTATTCATTTTTTCTTTTGTTTTTCTCCTTGTTGTTCATTGACATTTGCATTCTTACAGTATCACAGAATTGCAGGGGTTGGAAAGGACCTCTAGAGATCATCAAGTCCAACCCCCCTGCTAAAGCAGGTAACCTACAGTAAGTCACAGAGGTAGAAGTCCAGATGGATGTTAAATATCTCCATAGAAGGAGACTCTACAACTTCTCTGGGCAGCCTCTTCCTGTGCTCTGTCACCCTTATCATAAAGATCTTCAGCTATGCTGCTAAACAGGAGAAGCCAAACTCAGACAGTGTAGTTGTGCTCAACCACATGGCCTTAATTGACATCTTACTGCCTGACTCTGCTTGAACTGCTTCAACTTACTCTAATAGAAAAGAAAGGAAAATATTTTCGGCAATAGCTCGTATTGAAGACTGCACGTCAAACCAGGAAACCTCAGCTTTGGTTCCTGCTACTCTCTATGGTTTGCTCCACAATCTCAGAAATGCTAAACGTCACCCCACTTTTTAAAGTATGTCCCATGACTTGCAAATTACATGCTTATTTTCGTGAGATGAATACCATTGATGGGCAGCAACACAATCTTCATGTTATTTCAGATACTGTGAACTCAAAAAACCCACCCATGTAGAATACATTTATTTCTTGGCACTGGAAGACCCACTTGAGGCAGAGAGGAGCCTCAACACCACATGCAGAGCAGAGCAAGTATGCCTATAGGTCATCTCAAGAGCAATCCAGCTCTGAACAGTGGGGATATAAGCCTGTCACTATTACATGGCTAAACCACACCGCTTATTTGGCAGATTTTGAGTGCAGGCTGAGAGATTTTGTACCGGCCTTGACAGCTGAAAGCATAACTTATCTCTTCACTGTGTACTTTTCTATCTATTCTTACATGTGAATAGAGATAACACCCTATTGTTTTAACACCATTTCACACCACTCGTTACTTCTACTTAGGAACACTGTATGGGGACCAAGATACAGCTACAGTAGATGCCAGACACAGAATAAAAAGACTGATGTCTACCAAAAATCAAGTAGAAACAAAGAGCGAGTAAAGATACAAGATACTATATACTCAAAGAAATAATGAGAATGGAAGTTTTATCACTTTTTAGTATGATGCTGAAGTGTATTTTTCAGGATACTTTCGAAGGCGTCATACAGTGAACACTGTTAAATAAATGCGTGCTATTGAATGTAGGCTTCAGTTCATTGGCCCTGGATTCATTTTGCCTAGTTTTAAACTTCCAAATGAAACCTTTTTTCTTTTTTCCCAAAGAGAGATGATTCTTTTTAAAGATGTTGACCATGTTATTCATTATCCTGTCATTTTTTCTCTCCTGCTCTTCTGAAAAAAGACTATTATTGCATACATGCCTAAATACAAGTGTGCTTCTATCTGATTAAAAAAAAAGACAAAATTTTTATGATAACTGCAAATTTTCAGCTTTAGAAGTCTTGCAATTTAGGATTGTCATATTAAAAAAGAAACAGCAAATGCAATTTACCACATATGTAGTACCGGTTCTGTGAGGGATGAAAGATCAGTTTGTCTGTCTATCTCTAATGATTCATCCTCTATGTCTAAGAGTCTCATCTTTCAAGTTCGCATACATATTTAGAAAAAGTATGCAAATTTACAAGAAAATTCCCTCGAGTATTGTATGGACAAATCTTGCCCATTAATGGACTCATAATGTCTATTCTCATATGAAAGATATAAAGGATATTGTTCACAAGTATTGAAATGGGAACAATTCCATTACAAATACATGTAGTATGCAGAAACTAAGCACAGACTGCATTAATGTATGAATACAATGTAAATTTATCATTGTAACAATTTTGTATGAAAGGGAGATTTTATTTGCATTCACATTTGCTGCAAAGACCTGAAAATTACTTATACAATGAATTCCAGACCATAATTAGAAGACATTTTCTGTTTTTAAAGAACTTTCTGTTTTTAAAGAATTAGATAGCTGTTGATTACAAAATATAATGGTATCAGTGAAGCTGTGAGTATTTAAGAGTGCACTGGAGAGTGGCAGATACTGGAGACCTGGTACTGAGGAAAATGATCTTTTCCTCCATCAGATCATTCACTTATTTATAGTCTTCCCCTTAGAACTCTAATCACCTAAAGGATCATTCTTAAATGCTATCCTGCTCTCCAGAGATGATTTGTCTACTGCATACAGAATCACTAATACAAAGATAATATCTTGGTTATTTTACTTTCTGATTTGGAATGCATAGGTTTTGGTATGGATAATTTGGCGTATTTATCAGTTAGAATTCAGAGTCAGCTTTTAATTTGTCATGAGAGTTTGAGCAGAAATATTAAATGAGATTTTCCACTGAAAACTTAACAATTAGGATTTTGTGCTTGTTTGTTTCTAAAACCTCCATAATGCTGCCTTTCTTAAAAAAAAATAGTATGTATTAATTTTACTAGCAAAATATTAATCAGAGACAAACCAGACCTTTCTGCATTATACTGTTTACACATGGTCATAGTCATACATACATATATGTTTGGTATTCACCACAAAATAGCATATGCTAACTTCACACAAATTTTCAGTTATAAGCAAAGATCTTTCTATATCAAATAACTGACTTTTGAAGACTGCATAGGACATCATTTTCCTCAGATTAGTTTCAGGAATACCCATAGTTCAGTCTTTGCAAAAATAGCTGACACGTCATGCAGAGATCTGTTTTCTGTTTTTCAGTGTTTTCCAAGAGAGAAAGAAAACAGAAGAGGTCTCCAGGACCTCTTAGTTAGGAGTTCTAACTAAATCACTATAAGTGAAAGACAAATACAGAATTCCTACTCCAGCTAATTACTACTTGTATTAATTTTCTACCGGAAGTCCAGTCCTAGATCCGTAACACATTTTGGCATAATGTTTACAAAGCTCTTATTCTCTTTTGTGTTTATTTATATATAAATTTATGTTATTTCAAAATATTTGCTAAAGTGGAATTTCTTGAACTAAGGGAGAAATAAAAAACTTCAAATTCTTTCAAAGTAGAATTGTTAAGTGAAACTGTTTTTTAATAAAGTTTTTATGTAAGGTTACATTGCATTTTGTATTGCACCAAATTTACTAATACATTAATGTGATTTTTATACACCTCCAAAGCTATGAGGTAACCTTAGAAGTTCTTGACTAACACAGAATAATGTAGGAACTCTTTCAGGAGGGCAGAGGGAAATTGCCTCCTCTATAGTCTTACCATTCTTCTGTGGGAGCTACATAGGACTTACCACTACATTGATTTTCCCATGCTTAGACCTGCAAACATGAAAATAAATGATATTTTTTTTTGTCCTCTGTATTGGTTTTATTTTCTCAAATACTTCTTACCAATATTACCTCTCATTCCATCTGTCCTAAAGGCTCATGTTCTGCCTCCTCTATTTTTCCACTTTTAAAAAGAAAATTCTTCTCTCTCTGCCAATGACGATGTATGATAAAGTAGAATAGAAGAAACACCTGTAAAAGAGGCTGTTACATGTAATTTTTTTCTGTTAACAGATTGTATACTGTTAATCTATACAAGCCATGCACAACCTTTCTAGAGCCCGAATGCCTTTTATTAGGTCACAACCTTGTGGATTTACCTGCTCTCAGCCAAGAGAAGATATCTGTGTAAACAGAAGAATATGCAAAACCAAACTTTTCAAGTTTTCATCAATATAGCCACTAAAATAGCACATCTTGATTCCTAAAGAAAAGAGGGAATGTAAGGAAGCTATGAGGCAAACAGCAAAAATAAAAGTTGAATGCTGTATGACATATTTTTGTTCTTTTCTCCACTTTAACTACTTTACTTAAGACAATGAAAGTACAATACTAAAAAGATCCTTCAATAAATAGAAACAAACAAGATGTTTTACCACAGAATTACTTAAAATGAAGCCTCCTTGTGAAGCTAATCCCCCGACAGATAAGACTGTGAATTCCCCCCTCCCTTTTCTACATGCTCACAGATGGGTTGCAACAGAAAGATGACAAATGAGCTGTGTTTGGCTGGATTAATGGCTATTATCATGTTAATGGATGTTTATGGTGCAGTTTGGGAGGTTCATGTGGTTTTCAAAAAGTGTTGGTGTTCTGGGTAGCTGAAGCCGGTATGTGTATGTATGCATTATTAGCTGGCTTTTTATGCATATTGTACATTTTTGGTCTCCTTAATGGGTCACAGCTAAACTGGATGTGGAAGTATTGGCCTTCTGCTCATATCTTCCATCACGTCATCAAGCACGACATGCAAAATACAAGTGCTTGAGACTTGATTTTCCCACAGGCTGTAGGCTTGCAAGTGACTCATAATCCTAGGTCTAGTTTGTTGCAAGCACATTTAAAATCTCACATACCGATCAGAAGTTAACCCTGAGTAACTACTGTGTTATATATCAACTCTGGTTGGGGTATCAGGTCTAATCTGGTGGCAAATCTGGTGCAAGGTTACAGACAACCAGAAAAATTCCTGCCATGCCCATCAACCAAAGCTGCTAACCTGTGAGGACAGGATAGGTTGTGTGGACAGACATAGGAGTCCTGTACCAGACGAGGCGGCTCATGAGGAAAACTTTCCATTAAGGTCCTAAATGTAGAAAAATACATTGTTCCAAGTACTAGAAGCTGTCAAAAATATAAAATCAGACAGAATTAAAGATTTTGCTCTGGATTTTGAAAGTTTCTTTGTTTTTTTTTCCATTGAAACTTTCTTATTCTATAAAAGACAACAATCTTTAAACATTCTTGTTTGCTCTCATTTTATTCTACCCAGAAGGCTTGTTTTCCTCTTACTTTCAGCATTGTTTTTATAGTATATAGCTTGAGCTGATAGGCTTCTTTCATACTAGCTATATATAAAAGAATACATATGTCAGACACTTGTGTGTAAACTTCTGCTTAAAAACCTAAATGCTCATTTGAATACTAAAATGTATAATTTGCATGCAGTATTGAGGGAACTGTTCATATGAATGTTGCACTGACACTCAGTTTTTCTCTAAAATAAGAAGGTATTTGAAGTCTGTAATTGCCAAGTTATATGGTAAAAAAAATAATAAAATCTCCATAACCTAATATATTAATTGATTCAGAAATTATGTGTTTGGGCTCTACAGTAAAGAAAGAATGAAGACAATAGTCTGTTTAGTCTAATTCATAAGATTTCTGTGCTTTTTGTCTAAAATCTGGGAAATCAATTTTTCCTTCCAGAATAGAATATTTTTAAGATTAAGACAGTGAAAGAGATCTGAAATCAGTACCAGAGGGGATTTTAATGTACTGAAATAGTGCTTGCCATTTATTTGGTTCTTCTCCACCATCCAGTGTAGAATAATTCCTTCATGTCTTTTCTTCCTTTATAAATTCACCAAGTGTATGTGGACCTCACAGATGCAGCTTTAATTGAAAGTAATGTCAGAAACGCTGTTTTGATCTGTTTCCTTTCTTTTGACATTCTCTGTTTTTGGAATGTGTTGAGTCTGTACAACCATTCTCTGTTCAGAAATTCATCAGGAAATTTACATATTTTAAGGGCTTCTTTCTCTATAATACAGCGGAGCATAATAGTGCAAGCTACACAGATATTGAGGTGTGAAAGAGAAATTTCCCAATTTCAGTCCTTAACTGAAATATAAAAACAATACTTCACCATCTGGGAATTAATATACAAGGGCTTTTTTCTGAATATGCTTGCTAGGGGGATAAAGTTCATATGATCCAACAGTGGATAGACTGTATCAAGATATTTAAATTAAAAAAAAAGAAGTTATTTTTGTAGATTCATTAATTTACAGCGCTATCAGTGAAATGCACAGAATGTTCCACACATTCTAAAACACAAATACGTGTCATCTAAGTGAACCTCTAAATTTGCAGAAATCCAGTATATTACATACTATTCTGAAGGATGACAGAGTCTGTCTCTGATGAAGTAGGTAATGCCTCTGTTCCAGAAAGGTGTAAATTCCACAGGAAACAATGCGCATCAAGGATGCTCAACATTTTACTGTATTATACCTCAGGAGACAATCAAGAAGAATAAAGATAGACGTTCACAAAACTTGTCCTTTGCTCTTGTTGTTCCCCAAACAAATAAAATCAAGAAAAATCTTGCTCTCAGACAAAGGGCTTTAGCTGTATATTTTTTCATCAAACGAATTATGAAAAAACATGCTGTTAAATCAAATTTAAAGGTGTGTGCACAAACTCTGTCATTTAAAGGTAGGTCAAATTTTGACAGTTCAGAACTACATGCTGTGGCCATGAGCACATCTCACATTTTAATAGTACATTTATTCTACAATGAATCTACAATGGGAAGTATATGTAGTCCTTGGACTGTATTGGTATCTTCTTATTTTTAGCTGAATTCATCCCTTGCACATAGCCAAGGTTTGCTAGCAGTTTAAAGCTCCAAATAGCCAAAACTGTGAAATAAAACACTTCTAATGTCTACTTGGTATAGTGCACCTTGGGGATTACATAAAAAAAAAAAAAAGTGCTAAGTGTTAGCCAAAAATTGTTGTCTATGTTTGTGTGCACAAGCATGAATTTTCTATGTGCATGTGTTCAGAAAAACATAGGCACAAGGCTCGTCTCCTCCTTCCTGTGGGAGTCTGAGGGCACGTCTACCACAGCGTGATAGCATGTGTTAAAACCTAAACTGTTAGCATCCAGTTACAGTGCATGCAACACTAATCTATAATGTGGGAATCAGGATAGAGATGAAGATTCAAAACATATAACCTGCTGTCTGGCGCAGTAGCCTCCACTACAACACAGAAGCAGCCTTGATCTCCATGATCTTGCTTCCAGTTTATAAGTTATTAACAACAATCTTTCCTTATTTCATTGAACTACTGTGCTGGGTGCAAGAAAGCAATTTTTATCAGTTACTGGGCTATCCGTCAAAATACTGGGGTTGATAGAAATTATTTGAAAATCAAGTTGAAATAAGTAATTATTCAGATTGAAAAGCCCTGTTAGGCAAAGATAAATATTAATGTTTCAATGGTTATTTAGATGCTTTTCAAAATTAAAACTGTGAGTGTTGTACCCTGTAATGATACGTTGAATTTGCAAATTTAAGCATAGAAAACAAAACAAAAATTTTACTAAACTATGTATTTTGCTCAATATGCACTTTTTTCCTTCTGGGGAGTAGAGGAACTCTAATGAATCCCCTTTGCCTAAAGTTGTCTTCATAGATCGAACTGAAAAATCAAAAGAATTTAGGATATATTTTTCACACATACCAAAGGGAAACACTTGTTGTAAACAATGATATTCCACCTTTTTCTCTTCCTCCAAGAGAGCCCCACCAGCTGAGTTGATGAGTTGACTTCTTATTCTGAAAGTAGGAGCTAAACCAAATCAGGTGTCAGTGCCAGTGTAGTTTGTTAACTGTTTTCTGATTCCCGAGATGATCTCACCCCTTTTATGTCCAGGAGTTGTGACATCTCTTGTCTGCCCTTGAACAAAGCCTCTGCTCATTTGAACCAATCTGCCATGGAAGTTGCATGGCAGACCCCACTAGTCTGCCAAGAGAATAGTTGCCAACACAAGAATCCCTCTAGTGCTGCATTTAGGGATGCACTCTTTGAGTGCTGCAGAGAGCTCTAAACTCTGTATGAGTTCTAGATTAGAGTGGGACCCTGCATAAAGACATGGTATTGACCCTCATCCCCGAACCACAATTCCTGCATCTGTGAAGCTGTTCTCCTGCTGACCAGCACTATACTACTTGTTATAAACTTGCTTGTTTCATTTGTCAGCTAGCAGTTTTCAGTCTAGCATTAACACTGACTGGCAGCATGTTCTTTCAATGCCTCTTTACGAATGGCTTTCTCATGCCAAGTGTCAGAGAGTTGACAATAGGATCCTGTCTTAGATATGTTTTTAATTTTAAAATATGGAGATATTAACTTTGGTGATGTTGTAAGTCTCTGAGTGTAAGGCTGATAAACAGGCTAACCACAGTCTTTGTTTTAAACAGGCTATAATGATTTTGAATGCAACCTCTCTATGCTTTTGGATTTTCTGGTGGCTTACCTACACATGGGCACAGTTCGGCATCCTTAGGTTCATTCTGCTTCCCTTAGTGTTTGCTTTGGGTATGTCTGCATGCGTGTATGAGAAACAGAGAGAGAAACACACTGCAATGAGAGAAGACTTTTCTGTGCTGAGTGGAGTGAGCAAACCAAGCAAGCTTTAGGGAATGTACAGACTCCACCAAGCCACATACATTTTCTACTCCCACCTTTTTTTTTTTCAGACAAGGATTTTTTTTTCAATTTTTTATTATACTAGCAAAAGGAGAAATCTTGTAATAAAATCTCATCACTGTTTCTTCCCAGGCAAGTTTAGATGTTGTCACAGTGATGTACTTTGTCATAGATTTATTATTAAGTTATAGCATAATGTAGCTGAGTACAGTTATAACAGCTGTACTCCAACAAAGTTTTAATACTAGACTGTGAAATTTTAACACGAAGTAGATTTCTACAGTGACAGACTGTTATTACGTACAAAGTTCCAATGGCAAATCAGATGATTTACTGCAAAAAAAATGCAATTTAACTGCATTTGTTATTAACTATACAGCTTTATTATTGTCTTTTTATTGTATTCATCATCTGGAAATAATGTAAAACCGATATATGACTGATCACATAATGACCGATGGCATATTGTGTCTTGTTTAGTAGGTGGCTGTCCTCTTGTCTTATTTGGAAATATATAGTTTAACAAGATACTTGCCATCATTTTCTTAACAGGGATAATAAACAGAACAATTCTGCATAAAAGCTCATATCAGCTTCTTTCATGCCTTTTCTTTTCAGAAGGCTGCCTAAGGGTTTAAGCAATTTAGTTGTCTGACCCGCATCCTTTCTCTGCAGTCTGCAGTTCTTTTGTTTAACATTAGTATGTGGGCAAACAGCATTCAGAGCTGTGCAGAGCTTATCAGCCTGTGCTCAGTCGACCAGAACCCCATTCTGTGTATCTAAGAGGGGCCACGTTTAATGCTTCACAGTAGGAGCATCTGCAGTTTCCAAAAATGACTTGTTTATCAGATAAACTCTGTCCTTGCACTGACACATAGTGGCTCCTTAATATCATGCTCTCCTGTACGAGAACTGAGCAAAACAGGGTATGCACAATGAATAACAAGTGAAATGTTATGCACATGGTATGGTGACACATGTACCCTGTAACACCATGCAGAGTTTCATCACACACACTCAGTAATTATACTGGGAAACTTCCTCATTACTTTTAGAAAATATTTTGATTATTTGTTCTCAAGATAGTTAGGGCACTCTGAAGTCAGTAAATGCTAATTAATTTACTTACTTTGCTTGGGATTTAATTAGAAGTAACATTAGGGCCTGACTTGTATGATGTTGGCAAAAGGGTTCATAGCAGTGTCCGATGCAGAAGTCTGTGGTGCAACCGTAGGTGTAGAGCCTCTGGGCGTGCCACTGGAACTTCTGCTTTACTCTGACACCAGAGTGAGACAGAAGTATACAACTCTGTAATGCAGTTTTAGGAAACTGTTTTAAAATTGTTATTTAAAAACAAATAAAAAAGGCATCTTAGAATTAAGTAGTGTTTGAGGCTCAAAAAGCAGTGAGAATGAAATGATGAGAGCTCTTTCTAGGCAAGGGCAGCTTGTCTTTCAAATTCTTCATCAGTCTGAGTGAAACAAATCTTAAAAGCTTTTGCAAGATTTCAAGACTGCTTTAGAGCCTTCTCTGAAAATGTTCGTTGAAAAATCTATTTGACTGACAGACGAAGTGTAAAAAGATAGGGCAAGAATCACAGGTCTGGATCCAAACCAATGCTGCCCCCCAAAATTCAGATGAACTATTCTAAAATGAAAGCCTTGAATAATTATAATGATTTCTTTATGTGAAATTGATAATATATTGCAAATGGCAATGGCCCAGAAGGAGTCTGATAAAATTAATAGTTTTCAGTCTGAAGATGAGAATACAGAGAATCAGTCATCTGCCAAACTTTCTATACATACAATGCCTCAGAGCTGAAACAGTGTGCTGGGAACAGAGACTTGCACTGGGCTTTCACCTTCTTGTCCCTCCCCCACTCCCATCAGTATATGCTGACTGGTCAACTAGTCAGAGAAAAATTGTTAATGAGGGTTAAATGGGCATTATCTACTAAATGTCATTCGAGGATCAAGGCATTGGTGCTTTATTTTGAATGATGCTCATATTTTTTCTCTCCTTTATTTTTCCGTCTTCTCCCTCCCCCACCTGAAAGGAAATATCCAGTGGATGCCTGGCAGCATCCTCTGATTGCTTGCTGTTTTCCTGACACTAAATCTACTGTGTCATATTCCTTGCATGGGCTGCAGATTTTGGCCTTTTCACCTGCTGTTTTGGTTGGCTTTAGCTGCAAAGAGAAGAGTATGAAAAGGAGAGGGGGAGGGAGGGAAGTTGGGAATGCTGGAGCTAAAAAAAAAAAAAGGCAAATGTTTTTAGCGCCTTCATCTAGACATGTGTCCCCTCACTCTGTGACATGGCTGCTCCAATGTTGCCATGGTGAGGATTTCTAATCATCCCTACACATGACAGGCTCCTATTTGTCTGCACTCCCTTGGGTGTAAATTTCTAGGCTTAAAAAAAAATATCCATGTGAGCATATCATCCGCCGTGCAGATGTTTCACTGCTTTAGAATATCAGGCAGCTGCTTGTGCCACCGTCGACAGCTAATTGGAGACTGCATCGCAGGAACAGAGGCGTAATTATGGCATAAATACACATCCTCTGGTGCATCATTGTATCTCTATTAACAGAAAATTTTAAACAGTGTTCAGAGTGTAATTAGTGTAGTTGATAAAGTTGTAAAACATGTAAATAAGGGAAATAGCAGGTACGTGGCCAATCCACTACCCAGCACTAGGGGATGCAGATTATTGCCTATTTAGAAATAATTAGCAAAGCTGCATTAGCAAAGCCTGTGTCCAACAGAAGCAATGCAAACATTTATTCTGGTAACAGCTCTTTCTGTGCTAGCCATGAAAATCTACTAATATTGGTAATTTAGCCCTCATTACCAGAGGATAAAGCATGAAAAGAGCTCAGACATGAAATATGACAAGTAATATTAATTTTTATTCCAGAGGAAAGGATGCTTTCTTGGGTTGCATGCTGATTTCTCGACGGGGTCTCGGCAGTGTGTGAGTGAACTGGTGGTGCAGGATGCAGTTCAGGCACGGGTTCCCTGCTGGAGGTGGCCTCTCAACGGGCACCGATGGGACACGCTGCGGCCAGTACCCGGCAAACCACGGGTCACGGCTCAGTGTGGGCACTCTGGCACCGAACCCCCTCCCCTCTAACAGTCTGTGCCTTTCATTTGGACTGCAGCTTCTCTGCCCATCAGAGTTTTGCCAGATCTGCCCCCAGCTGTCCTTCCCTGAACACGCAGCTGTGCCAGAGAAGCAACGCTCCGAAACGGGGCGTGTGCGGCTGCTCTTCAGTTTTGTCTTGTGCTCTGGATGAGAAATGATGGCTGTGCCCTCACTGTTCATGTTTTAGATTATGTTACTTGAATATTATTCTGTGACCATAAAAATGAATTCTAAAATTTGGGCTCTGCTTTACAGATGTATCTTCTGATGAAGAGAAATGTGAAAGCCAGGCTGGCACATGCAGCATAGATCATTTTTTAAAAAAAAACAAGAGGAGAAGGGCTGAATGTTCTGGAAAGAAAAAAAAAAAAAAAAGTGGCTTTTTTTGCAACATCTCTGATTTCTTCTTTTTTTCTTTCTAGTGGGTGAAGCAGCAGAATGAATAAAAACTCCAGCTTCCAGTGTCAGCTAAGTTCTGCTGCATCCTTAAAAACCGTGCACGTGTGTGTTTACAAGAGAGAGGGGAGAGGGGGAAAGGGAGGATTTTGCTTGACAAGTGCCAGTGTTTTAAAGAGAAGTCAGAGAAAGATGTTATCTCTGGCTCAGGCAAATAAATTTCCCCACTTAGCCAGTGTTTCCTCAGCATTTTCAGAATTCAGCTCTCACCACAGACTGTATAAAATCCTGCCAAATAAGGTCTGAATTTCATGTAATACAATGCTTGAAAAAGACAGAAAGAAAGAAAAGGGGGAAGATGTAGACATGAAAAGAAGCTGGACGAGCTACTATCTGAAGTATTAAAATGTAGAATAAGCTTTAGAGCTGTAGCAGGTGGAAAAGCCTTTTACAGATCCAAGGCAAATGCTGCGTATATTTTATCACCTGTGATGATGTGAAAATTGTGAAAACACTGAATTTGTTGGTTGAAGCTGGCTTTTTTTCTACACTTTGGTGGAGATTTAGTACTCAGCACACCACTCTGTCTAGCTGAAAAAAACAGCCCCACAGAGGGAACCTCCCTCAGTCAGTCTTCTGCCTCTGTTAGAGCCGAAAGCACACAAAAACTCAGACAATGCCCACTAATCTGCTCTAATGTGAGCATCCCATTGAGCTCTAGCATGACAATTTTTATAGCCTTGACACATCTTTTCTGCTCTTAAGATTTATGTAGCTAAATGCATTTGTGTCTTCGTTTGGCATGCAGTAAGCATAGAGTTTACTCATATATATACTTCATGGATAAACTGTGTGCGTGTGCTCAGGCCTCACAGTCAGATGCCCCCATCCTTCTCTGCTCACATAGGGCTCAGCGACGCCGCTCCTGCAGACTGCCCTGAGAAGAGTTGGTGCAGCTTCTGCTGCTTTTCATGATGCCATTGCTGTGTGGCTCTGTATGAATCCTGTATGTATAGGTCCATATACATATATAAATGTTGCAGTGTTTGTATGTGCGTAAGCATGCATGCGTAGAGAGTTAGTTGGATGCGTGTACCTGTACTTGCGTGTGGTTATGCATGTTTCAAAGCAGTTGATTTCCTTCAGAGTGTGAAGGATTAGGAAAACCTGTCACGCAGTCTGTATGCAAGAGTATATTCTTATATGTGTGTAGAATGCATACATATATCATAAATATACACACAAGTTAGAGAGACATTTTTAATCTCTATATTCAGTTAATGTTTTCTAAAAAAATATATTCCAAACCAAACCATCCACCCAGCCCCTCCAATTTCATCCTTGTTATTTATCACAGTGTATTGCTTGGATGTATTTGCCAGGGTCGCATACCATGCTAAGTCCTTTGGACTGCCTTCAGAAATCTTAGTTACTGCCCATCCACTACAAAGGGGGAAAATACTGCTGTTCTGCATCAGGAGCAGCTATCACTTTTCCCACTTTCCCTTCAAATTACATAAGTAAAGTGAACATTGTTGGCAACAGTGAACGAGTTACACTATTGCAGCAGATCAGGAGGAGGGGCTGAAAACTGATGGTGTGTGGGGAGGTGTTTGGAGATGGACAGAGCTTCTGTAAGTAAATACACTCAAGGGGGCCTAGAATGGTTTTAAGCAGATTAGAAGTAGTGTTGTTACAGGGTGACAGGGTCATTGCTCATTCTTTAGTATAGAAAATGACCTGACGAGTCTTATGTAGCTGGAAGTGATTTCGATGTTTTCTGGTTGTTGGTTGGTTTTCTTGTGTATTTTTTTTGTTTGTTTTCAATTTAAAAACTTATGTGCTATTATTTGATAAAAATAAAATGGTTTTAATGTTCCAATGACCTTTTTAATGGGCAGAATATTATTACATCTGCTTGAAACACAAATATTGATATACATATTTTGAATAAATCAATTTAAGATCACATTTAATATAGTTCCTATGGGCCAAATTGAGTCTTGTGTAAATTAGTTTAGGCCCATTAATGTTAATGTGAGTTGTTATCTATCACGCTGGTCTAGTATGCAAAATGAAGGCTAGCATATGTGGCATTTCTTTTGTGCTGAGCAGTGCATGTATTATGACAGAACTCTTCATTTTTAACTTTGAAGAAACATATCCCACAGCAATTCCGTGGGTTTTGACTGAGTAAGGGTATTCACTGCAGTCCATTCCTTGCTCTTTCATTGTAGGAGATACCAGAAGACACTGTATTAGGGGTACAAGATAGCTGGCACTAGTTAAACAAGGCTACAACAGTGTTTATCCAAAGCCCATCAAGTCTAGAGACATTACAGTTCATTGAGGAAATAGTAGTAGAAAAGAGAGTGAATGGGAAAATGAAAGTTCACCTTTCATTTTCTTCTCCTTTATATTGTTTCTGTGTTGCCCACTCTAAGTCAGTATTGAAAAACAATATCCTAGACATGTTGCATCTTAAAAATAAAGAGGAGAATGTGCTGAAACTTATGATTAATTTTTCATTCAAGCTGTCTGACTTCTCAGTTCTTTCCAGCAGTCAGTCCTACATGTATTTTCAAGGGGATAAAGCACATTAAGGGAGTGAATGAGCAGCAAGGGGAGGCATTTTGGCTCGCTGGAGCTATCGTCCTATTAACAAACATTGTAGTCCAGTAGGAACAGATGATTAAAGTTAAATTGTTGATGCTGAAGACTCGATCTCCTCAGTGCATATACTTCAAAGGTTTTACATGAGATAGTTGTCACCTGGTGTTGTGAACAGGACATCCAGAATGATCTGGAACAGATAGGTGTGTGCTATCTGTTTACTTTGATTGGGAGGAAAAGCAGCACAGATGCTAACAAACCCTTCCACGATGAAAACCAAATACAATTTTAAGAGATTCACTTCAGAAATACATTCAGAACTGAGTCATCAGTAAGGATGCCCTGAGTCTAGAAGTATCTGGTTGCTGTTGGCTTTAATACATTCAGCTGTGTTGGAAACCAATCATGATATTGAATAGCAGATTCTATGTCTGCCATGGTTTCATCTTGGTTACCAAATATGCAAAATAAGGAAAAAGCAGTGAAATCTGCATAAATAGGAGTGAAGTTTTTCTGAAATACTACCAGGAAGAATACTTTTCCATAGCGCTATATATATTTAGGGTAACTCAGTAAAAATTGAACATTGCAAACAAAAACTTTGTAAGAAATTAATCCTAATTTCCTTCACTAAGGAAAAGGCAACTCTGTTCACTCTGGATAAGTAGCATTCCACCTGGGAGAAACAGAGCACTGAAGTACTCGATTAGTAGCAGCAAGGTCAGTGGTTTGGTCACGCACAGGCTCAGAAGCATTTGTTACTGTTGATTAAAATAGTACGTTCCTCCCACATTGACAAGCTTGCTTGCTAGCACAGACAACATCAATATTAATTTTGTAAATGTTTATCTCATGTAATGTATATGATTAAGAGTTGTTTGGATGATTTGAGCTGATTAAACCAAGACCTTTCTATGCCAACAGTCCCATGGCACTGAATTACGATGAGAAAAACAATATGTGCCAACAGTAGGGGAACACAGGTGAACATAGATACTTTCCCTGGGGTGCTAATATTATTGCTACTGATGGACTGGTATACGATAAGAAATTTGACTTATCAAATATCAGTAGTATGTTTTCACTTACCAAGTCTGTAAGTGAAATGAAACTTATGACATCCCTGGAATAATCATTTTTTTTAAGTTGCACTTTCTCTAAGGTGGTGGATGTTTCCTCCTTGTCAGGTAACATTAAAATTGCACTTTTGAGCTTACATGACAAACGCTGTGAGAAGCTCGCTTTCAGTCAAGTCTTATTTCACGCTGAAAATAGCATAGGGAATTCGCAGCTTCTTCAAAATATTAGCTATTTCTAGGTATCTTGGAAAGTGGAAACTACAGTTGTTGGATCAGACTCACTCTTTGTAAAAGTGATCATTGAAATTGACGAGAACTGACCTCAGTTTCATGGCACTGTCATTAGCCTCTGGTAATCTAAAGATGTGAAAGGATTTGGGAGGTGGGAAGTATATCCCAGTTTTATATATTTCACAGTGATGCAGTATGCACAAATTAGTACCCACGGAAAATGTTTTTCTACTTTTCTACTGAAGTGGTATCTAACATAAATTAATTTGATTTACCCTATTTGCCAAACAAGTCATGAGGACATAGGGGGATGCAATCAGTGATATCTAGAGGCCCCTTCCAACCTCTGCAATTGTGTGATTCTGTGATTCTGTGACTTGTAATGTTAATCATCATGAAGACTAATTATCAGCTGTTTTTGTGTGTACACAAATGTTTTGCTGTTCAAGTGAACTACTGCCATAGAATATAGTTTGAATTTTTAAGTTATTTCTTGAAAACAAATTAGTTATTCCAGTTTTGGGCAAACTATGAAGTAGTCACTGCACAGGCCTGAAATGAGATTTGGGGTTCTTCTAAATAATTTGGCATGTTGTCTGGACTTTATTTATTTGTAGGATCTACACCTCTCAGATCTTTAATGTTTGACAAAAATATTGAAATTCTTAAGCATGAAGTCCAAGTATGATTGCAAATCCATCCTTACTCTTATTATTAAGGTTTCACAAAATTAATTATGACTTCATTTTGGAGACTTTCATTTGCATTGATCATGTTTTTTTGTAACTAAATTCTTACAACCAGCTGTACCAGCTATTCTGCATGGAGCTTTAGAAAAATAGCTGACAAATTTATTAATAATGGTAGTTACTATACATGTCCATTTTTATTTGCCCCATTTTTTTCCATATAAAAACAGTATATATGTGTGTATATTTGTATGCGTAATTTTCTTCACCAAAGTGGGCAAACTACCATGCACTAT
Organism: Meleagris gallopavo; assembly: GCF_905368555.1. Taxonomy (NCBI): domain Eukaryota; kingdom Metazoa; phylum Chordata; class Aves; order Galliformes; family Phasianidae; genus Meleagris; species Meleagris gallopavo. Next base: position 71,232,496 of record NC_139405.1, on the reverse strand, counting down.
GAGCTTATGGGTAAAATGGAGAAAAAACATAGGACCTGGTAATTGTAAGTATGACCATCTACAAGTGTGACCACACATGGTGTATAATGCATTAATGAATTAAAATTCATCAAATCATTGATTTTTGCCAGCTGCAAGAGCTCCCACTTCCCAACCGTTCAACCCAATGCCACGTGAGTCTCCCTCTTGAAGGCTCTGGCTATTCAGTTCTTCTGGAATAGCTTTCTGAGAGATGGGGCTGACTCTAGGATTACATCTGCCCTGCTAAGGCCCGTTGCAATAGAACCTGTAAGATTGGTGGAGTAAAATAAGTATATCTTTTTAAAACAGCTTTTTGTGTTTACTATTCAGGGCGTTTCCACTGGAGAGTTCATATCAAACTTCGCCTGTAAAGAACTCAGCCTTGTCTGATATTATAGCAGCTCTGCTTTCAGGAAAGCTGTGCTGTGAGTGCTCACAAAGGCAAGCGTGTTGCACCAGATGGTCTTTTTCCGTTCCTGTATGTTTTCATGGTTTAAAATACTATCAGAACTAAAACCCTCTTATCAGCCACCAAAAGGACCAGTATAATTTTGACCATTATAACAGGTAGTCATATAATATAGCGTAACTAATGGAAGGAAACTTTGAAAAAGACCGAAATTTTACTGGATGTTAGGACAGGTGATTAAGGTTAGCTTGCGTCTGTTAGTGCAGGTTCCACTGTAATAATAATCTGACTGCTATATATGGTTCCTTTCATCTAAAGGATCCCAGAGCGCTATGCAAACCTAGCAAATTGGTATGAAAAACTGTATGGTGATCACTTCATGCATGCCTGGAGTGAAACGCAGCAGCTGTTCAACAGCATACAGTAATATCCCCAAACTATTTAGAGTAGGCAGAAATGAATGCTAAAAAAGCGAAGACAGATTTTTCAAAACTGGGTGTATTAAGGTGAGCTGCTAAAATAACTTTTGGCAGCTAAATCCTGGTAGGTGGGCCTGGCTTTCCCAGGTGAAGAGGGCTGGCATCTTTCCTGAAATCCATAAAACCTGCAAGAAGATCAGTTCTCCAGAAAAAAAATAAGATCCAGACAACCTGAAATCCTGATCTGAACAGTACCAGTAACCTGTTACAGAACATAATGACCTCTAGAAGACAATTCATATAACACATTCCTAGAATTGTAACTTTCATGTGAAGTAAACTTCGTCTTTTATGTCTGTGTGAAGCTCTTATTAACACTAAAAACGTCTTTGCCCCAGAAAACACAGGGGGCAACACAAATCTCAATGGAACGTGGGGAATCTCCATGAGGCTGCCAATTTTAGGGACAGGTGATGATGGACAAGAAAAACATTCTTTTCCTCAGATCAAATAGTGTCCATTTATACAGTATGAGAGAACAAAGCGGAATGTTTGCTATTTATCCTTACTAGAAGTGACTGTCATTACCCAGCAAGTCCCATGATTACAGTGTGCATCCAGTTTCCAGAAAAATTGTTCTGGAGCCTCTGGTCTTACTTGAACCAAGTATCCCAGCAAAATACCATAGCCAGAGAGATAGGCTGATTTCTCTCTATTCTACTGATTCACAGAAGGAGAATAATTACATTTATTCTATCAATCAGGGAGAGGAATTGCTTCAACTAGATCAGAGACTTCTATCACAGTATTCCCTTCCATTAAAATGTTTTGTAAGACTAACCTTCATTTCCAAGATTGTCACTAAAAGCACCTAAAAGCTAAGCGTATTGGAAGTGTCACATAAAACTTTTCAATTTGAAATATTTTTGTCTAGTTATTATTTCTTTTTTTTTCTTTCAATTTCTGTCATTTCTGTTTCAGCAGAAAAAATTCATCAGTTCAGCCTAAAATCAAGAATAATTCTGGTTGCTTCAGCTTTCCTCAGCATTAAAAATGGCAGCACAAAAAGGAAGTTCATCTGGATCTAAACGCCAAAGATTAGACTGTCAGCTGGAGTAGGCTGCCCTTCAGTGGTGCTCCTCCTCCTTACTGGAAAGTTGTCTCAGCATACACAGCAGTGAGCACGGTTCTGTTCCCTATGCAAGCAGCCTCTATCTTTATGAAAACAAATATCAGGAGTTCTGCCCACCCTCTTTTCTTCAATTCCAGTCTGCTTCCAAGTTGTTTCTTTAGGAACCATAAAGAACTGAGCAGACAAAATGTCTTCTTTATGTGCTGAATTCCTTCAAATCTCTGTTCCAAGAAAGCTCAGAAAGAGGATGAGTACCTGAAGCTTGTACCTGAAGCATCTACAGGGTTCTTGGAGACTTCAGTGAAACACAGTTTTCAGTCTTACTGTTTGTCCAAGTAAGGATGGAGGGAATCCTTCCTGTATTCCAAGGTTGGTGTCTGAGTTAAATGGATAACTGAAACTGCCAGCCCTGCATGCAGAAGGACACATGGCCAGGGTCCAGCTGGTTGGTTCATCTGAAGGAGTCCGAGCTCACCTGAGGATGGGAAGACACACACGACATAGTACAGGTCTGGTGTGTGGTGGGAAAAAGAGAATGTGGTGGATTGCCCAGAGCTGTTCGTCATAAAATTTAGTTGTCTCTGTCTGACTGATGGTAATTAAGGGGCAGAGCCTAATCTGAAAAGTGAATTGGTGTCTGTCTTGAAAAATACACTGCAATGAAGGAGTGTATTTATCAGTATATTCTTCACTGTTCACCCTACATTTGATCCGAGTCCAGCATAAACTCTGAGATTATCTAACTAATAAAGATGTGATTATAATTAGTCTAGAATTAGTGAAATAGTTACAAAGCAGGGGAGCAGTTAATGGTCTGGTTTACTGATTTATCTTCCTGCAAAATCAATTCTGCTTTCTTCTTATTAACAAAATGTTCACTTGTAATCAACAATAACTAGTGTCAGCAATATAGTACTTGAAAGAATATTTTACTGGCAAAAACGAGGGTGAACATTAGAAATGCTGCATTTTGATGTAAATAAAATGTTCCCTTAATAATTGATCAGTGGATGATGAGAGAAATGCACCTTACACATGAAATGCCTTGACTACAGAGCAGATAGATTCACTACTATGAATTTATCCTGTATCACTTAATATTTTCAGTCAGTTAACATGGAACTCTCTGTGTGCAAAAACAGTTAACGATCCTTTACGAAGCATTTTAACACAGTATTTAAGGGCAAAGGAAAACAACAATAGTATAATGAGATGTATTTTTACATGCATGTCTCAGTTCAGCTTTTTGTAAAATTTTAAATACGTAGTGCTATTTGAAGTACTGTAAAATATTTTATCAGGGACATGCTTTAGCAAACATTTTGTCACCCAGAGCAGCAGCTGTAGTTCTTAGAGAATATTAACACACAGGCTCTATTCTCAAGCCTGGGAGAGTGTCATCCTGACCTCTGTTTACTGCTATTAAACATAGAAGATTTACTTTGAAGCATTCATTTAAGGAGGTGAGTTATTATTCCTTTGCTTGACCTTAGCCTATGGCATATATATCATGAGGTTCCATAAGACCATTATGAACAAGATCATTGGTTTGCCAAAACATAAAAACAATACTAGATTCATTTAAAAACTGAGGACATGCATTATTGCTCATACACTCATTGCCTGCCAGCTAAATTATTGTCTATATATGCTGGAAAAAAAAAAAAAAAAAAAACAACACTTAAAACTTTTTATTATATATACGGTAATGCCTAGTACAACTACCTTGAAATGAATCTTGATGTTGAAGTTAACATTATGTGAGCTATTGCTTATATTTATTACTGGGAAAACATTATTTTTAAAAGCATATGAAAAAATAGTTTTCAAGCTGTTTCCTTAATGAACTGGAAATAGTAACCCTGTCAAATGTAATAAAAAAATAGTGTTATAAGCCTATGGCATCTATTTATTACTGGAGAACAAAAGCCTTCATCCATTTCCTTTAGAGAATGACATTTTTGTAATTCGCTGCCCATTTCATTTGTTCTAAAAGGACTTCGTAGGTTGACAAATATCCCACAGAAATGGCTTCTGATGCTTGATAGGATAATGCGCAGCCCCTTAGGACAAGGGCAAAGGCAGCAAACTTATCATCCTTTAGTTTAGCTTAGCATGGGTCAGTAACAGAGCCAGGGGTGACAGAAGATGTTAAAGTGTGGGAAGCAAGAACTAAGAGCTGTAGGAGGGTAGTTTTTATAGTTTATCCTTTCTTTCACCATGACGCTGCAGAGACAGCTTGAATCACATTGTTGATTTGGTTCACTGCACGCCACACTAACTGCTCCAGTAGGAGGAAAAAAAAACACTTACAGGTCATTTTCTCCAATAGTGTGTGACATTTCTGCACTTATGCTATAGGAGGAGGAAACACATGTTTAATATTTTAGCTTGAAGTTCATATTTTAAAGATGCATTAGCACACTTGGAGATCTGATGTGATAAATCTGAAGATTATTGTAGTTCTAGCAACGTGAGGATTTTAGAGGAGAAAATGTTCTGTCTGTTTAATTGTCCTCTATATTTTGTTCTGAATCTTTTCTCCAGCAAAGCTGAGTAAGAATGAGCATTTGGCTCCTGTGGAGTGCGCATTTTAACAACAAACTAGACTTTAAAACTGTGATGATGGCTTTCATTCATCAAGGGCTGAAAACCATTTTAGAAGTGTCATTTCAGAAATGTGTTTAACTGAGTTAGGTCTTCCTCAGAAGTAAATGATTACTCTTCAGTCATAGATCTTATAAACTTTGGGGCTGATCTAGTTTTTCTGCTAAAGCCAACTGGAATGATTGAATATAATGAGCAAACGCATGTCCTCCTTCTAAAATCTGTGACCAGTCTTGTACTAACTGGCCCAGCCACCCCTGTGAAACCTTATTCCACTGTCAGGTTCCTTAGTTGCTATTCAGTACACTGGAGTAATAAGAAAAATTCTTATTATAGGTTCCTGAGTTAAAAAAAAAAAAGGATTTTCACAAACTGCATGCTTTTACACATACGGAAGAACTCATACACCCATCAGTCAATTCTAATTGTTTTGGATGAAGATGTACAGAATTATAAAGTACTATGAACCCAAGTGACCTCTCTGATGAACAAAATCTTGTGCTTTAATTTTTGGACACTACAAAAATGGTCTCAGCCAGTTTATTCACTGGTTCAAATATACTTTGCTTGAACTGATGAACATCTGCCTAGGATGCAAACACCCATCAAAATACCTGAAGCTTGTACTGGGAAAATGGGATTTGAGATGTTCTAAAAAAGTATGTCCTGATTAACTGAGTTTTATGTTTGTAAGTACCAGGAACATCTCTGATAACACCTGCAAACTTATTCTAAACTTATGAATGCTTATGATAACTTCTCTTTTAGATTTGTCTCTAAAAGCTCATTTGTGCTAAAAGGAAGAAATTTTGCACTGATGGGGTGGCAAACTGGTCTGTGATCATTTCTGCAGAACATTCTCTGATACGCAGCAAAACTGAACAATTCAACCTACATACACAGTGTTCAGACTATGGACTTGGTACAACTGTGATAAAATTTTTGTACAAATAATGTAGCATTTTTATATTTCTGCTGCAAGAAATAGACTTTTTCAGTGCCCATTCTTTATGTGTTACCCAGAGAGTACAGCCTGCAAATCTTCCTTGCCTGCACCAGACACGCCCACTACATATTAATTACAGAAGCTGTCTCCGCTGCAATAGCAGTTCTGGTTGGATCAGACTTGTTTTACAAAGAAAGTGGAATAATTTGTTGGTGTAATATATGATCTGAATTAATGTATTTTTAAGAATCAAATTATCCTGATGTGAGAGCCCCTAAAGGGACTGATACAGTGGAGAAGGACTGAAAGTTTTGACATGGTTTAATGAGCTGTATGCTAACTCCACCTGAGTAATTAACAGCCTTGACAGTCCTTTTGAACAGAGATATTCTCTGTAAGGATGTTTAATGCTCTGAGTATCAGCAGTGCAAAAGCCAGGACAGAGGCATGTCTGACTGGGGATTTTTTGTCAGAGCAGTTTTACCGATGTATCTCCTTTTCTCTTATTAGTCATTAAGGCCAATATTTCAGAAGCAGTACTTAATTTTTCCATACTTTCATTTCTGAGTGCCTAGTTTCTTGCAAACTGTAGAGACGTCACCTTCCTGTTCCTTAAAAATGAAAATATGGATGCACAGTGGTGTCATCCAACACTTCAATGTGCAAATGCTTTTCTGCATGTAAAAGATTCTGTGGTAAGCAATTTCAGTGCAGGCTTTGTTGTAATTTTTAATATCTCCTAACATGCATATCATCTTATAACTCATTCCTTTAGAATTAGAAGAAATTGTTTTGTACCCAGAAACAAAGAGATGATTATATGATTAAATGCAGAGGCCACAGCACTATTACATTCTTTTCTTAACTCAAGCAATACTCTGAAATAACAGAGCAGAAGTATTCTACTGAGTTCTACTGTATTCATTACAGTTTGTAATGAATATTAATCTTGAAAAGACCACTAACAACCGATAAATGTCAAATCCTTGATCCCTCAAAATTCCCATCTTCCAGGTAGCAAATCGCTGACCAGTTCTTCTCTATGCCAGGAGAAGTGATGAAAGTGATGAATATTAAGAGGGGCCTTTATTTTTTTTTTCCTATATTTTCTGTCTTATTTTTCTCTTCTGTAATTTTTGTGAGCTAAAATTCTTGATCAGTTGTATTCATATATCATGCAAATCTGTACATGTTGATGGCTGTAACTTTTCTGCTTAACAGATTTTACTCCTCACTATGCCTGTCACTGGTTTGAGCAATCTGTGTGTAATTGATTTCTTCAGTAAAAGAGATAACATTTGCTTAAAGCTCCTCTGGTGGCTTTACAACCTCTACATTAGCAACAGCGCTTCCATTTCTACTGGCATTCTATCAAAATATAATTATTATATTTCCATCTCAGACAAAAAGATGAAAAAAGTGAGTGGGGATAGTCAGCACTGCTTCCTCCCCAGGTTCAGCACTGCGGGGGTGTCAGATAGTTCAGCCCTCACGGTAGTCACATGAAATCACTGCTAATGCTGTCCCTTGCTCTGGCCCTGCACCAGGGATTTTTCTGTTCAATGATTTAGTACTGGAACTGATGATATTTCTGATTTAGGAATAAATAAACCTTTGATTTTCTTGCAGGTAAACTGGTTTATTTTTAACTTCAGCAGAAACTAGTCCCTAAACATAAGTAGATAGATAGATAGAAAGGACAGTATTTTTGTTGCACACTGTTAGATTATGACTTTTATACATTCTACTTCAGATAATTAAAACAAAACAAAATATAAAACCATCCCTCAGGAAAATATTTTTTTTGCCTGGGAAGGACATAAGAGAGTGAAAATAAAACAGATGCGTGGAGGAACTTAATTGTACTATGCAGAGGAGACTCCAGAGACTGCAGCATGGCCTCTCTCCTGCTCTCTTCAGTAGTCTGTGGATTGCAATTAGACATCAGTGTACTGGACAGTGAATGTTTCCTATGGAGGAAGGAAAGGCTGCACACCAAAATTTTTAAGTGGTTTGATTATTATATCCAAAGCATCCACTGTAGACAGATTCCTAAAACAATGAACTTCCTCTGTTTTATGAAGAAATAATACGTAAGGATAAGCAAATATACGTGAAGGATGTCAGTGACAAGACAGGTAAGGCTTTAACAGTGCACAAGCTGTATTTCTTTACTACATGCATTCAAAGAGGTAATAAACAAGGTTCCTCTCCTCCCCATTTTTCCTTGAAGATAGGCATTAAGCAAAAGTTCCTCTTTCTGGTCTTCTTTCTGCCCCTAAATAACGAGCATACGAGTGTGGAAGGAAGGTTGTTCTCATCAGTCACAGAATAAAAAGCCCCTGAAAAACAATACTACTCCATCTGACCTGGCACTGAGGAACACGGTTATTGGGTATGATGGTGATGGGTTGATGGTTGGACTAGATAATCTTATTGTTTTTTTCCAAGCTTAATGATTCTGTGATTCTATCATCAAGGACAATAAATAAATACTTCAATTAGTCACAGGTGTGAATAGTTTTCTAGACTGGGGACCAGAGTACTCAGCACCTTATGAGATCTGTCCTCTGGTGAAAGCTTAGGGGATGTTCACCTGAAAATGGGTTCTACCACTTGGCCTGGTACTAGCATTTCACTGCATTTCTGACACCATGTGTCCTCAGCCTGGGTTGTCCCCAAGTTATGGCAGGAGGGAGTCAGTTGCTGTGCATGTTCATATGTGAAGAATAGAAATAGTTGCAGCTCGAGTACTATCCTGAGGAGACACCTTCACTTCTCCTTCTGTTGTTTTTGTTGTTTTTTTTTTTAATCTGAGCTTTCTCTTCTTGAATGTGTTTTAAATGAGAGGAAAAATGTGTGCTGCAAGCCCATGAAGTGGTTATTATTCAAAGCTAAGATGGCAGGAGAGACTGAGGGTTCTGAGCAAGCTGAATAAATCAAATATGCAGAATGCTAGAATAAAGAAATATATGTTTCATGATGATGTTGCAAAACTGGACTGCAAAATGTAGATCCCAGCTGAGTTCTGACTCACAGATATATTGTAGGTGCACTTTAAGGCAGAGCTACCTTTCATTTTCACAGCACAAACATGTCTGATAAAAACACTTGGAAAATTCACTGGATTGATAAGTGAAAGACAGAGATACTGCAGTGCTGAATATTTTAAATTTTATTTCTACTGAACTATTTAACTGATCCTTTTCAAAATTATAAGCATAGTCCATGCTGATAAAAACATTAATACTGTACTTTAAATAGTAATTGTTTTCTTCTTTCATTGAAACAATGACTGATGTGTTTCAGCTCAACACAATTTTGCATCCTGAACAACTTCATAGGGAAATGTTATAGGCTGGTTTAAAATGACAGTACTGCGGGTTTTTTTCCTTTCAGCTTGCAGAAGGTGCTAAAACAGTGATCCTCAGCTGTGAGGATCTCAAAACCTCTTGCTCAGAATTAAGATTCATAGCAGTTTAGTGAGAGCAGGAAAGATCTCTATGTGAGAGGCAGCTGATATTTTTCTCCCACCACAGATCTTGATTTCAAAACTCTGATTTCAGAAGTGGGAAAACTGAAGCCCAAAGTGCTTAAGGGGAAAACTTAAAAGCACTTATTTGGCCTAGATTCAACAGTGTTAAACTAGCGTAGATACTCGGGCACCTAAATACCACCAATTCTCAAAGACTTTCATATTATGAGCTCTGAAAAATTAGAATATGCAGATTTGATCATATTGCCCCTTTGGCAAGGAGGATCCAGGCTGAAAGTGTGTGAGGGGGAGAAGATGGCCAAGATCTGATCTAAACACATCAGTGTAACTAAAGACGCATTTTAAAACTGATTTAATTATATCTGTTAAAAAACTTGGCACAGTCTCTCTTAATTCAACTAGCTTCTACTGATTTAACTAGAAACTGCAGTCTTAAAGGGTTTGGAGCTGTTTAGCAGGGAACCTGACTGCCTTCTCCCTGATTTTTAGCAGATCGCTAAAATGATGCCTGCTGGACCACTGGAGTTGCTACCCTACGAGACAAGCAGGACTCCCTTACACCTCCTTCTTCTCCTTGAAATGTGTCTGGTATTGGACTTGCCATTGCTTTATGATCATGCCAGCAGAAATTAATGCATCAATCTTCTTCCTATGCAGTATGGCAGGAAAAGATTAAGATTCTTTACTGTGATCCCATATATGACAGACCTCAATGTTACTAGTGCCCAAGAATGGCCAAAATGTTTACTTCAAAAAATAAGGGATATTTATTTGCTTGAGGACCACCGAGCCACACCACAGATTAATGTGGACTTTCTGGCTGGAAGCTGGCTCTTGTTTTGGTTTGGTCCTGTGCCATATTTTCTGCCACTCACTCACAAGCCTTAGTATTAGCCTTTAGCCTTTAGCAGCATCCTTCAATCAACAAAATGTACAAGTTGAAAGTGTGGTCCATGTTGCAAGCTTCTCATCCTTGCTCTATGTTTTTAAAGGGTATGAGTAGAAAGCATGAATGTAAGTCATCCATTGTTAAGGATGATGGATTGTAATACATATTTCTATATATGGTCTATCATAAAGCAAGAAAAAATTGCAGCATCATATCTGAAAATAACCTACCATTGTGACCACAGACACACCTAAAAAGTATGTTTAAAACAGTTTTTTTCTCACTGTTAAAAGACTGAGGCTGGAACAATCAATGCGTACTTTAATCTGCAGAGCCAGTTTTGTAATGGATAGCTGCTATCACATTTTTTACTCTTATCCCTAAATGGCTTACACAAATCACAGCTAAGGATAGACGCTGTGTATGTTAACTTGCACCTGATTCTTACTGCTAAAGAAACACCTTTACTTAAATTTATGGAGCAAAGCTGTCTCATTTTGCCTCTGGCTCCCTGCACCAGAAATAGCTGTCTCTTTTCTTTTCCAAGATGGGGAAAAAGGCTGAAATATACACGACAGCTTTTAGTTTTAGTGGGACTTCAAATGAGTTTGAGGTGATATTCTCAGTTTTGATGGAGCTTTGTTCATTTTATAAATTTATTAAAATCCTTAGGCATCAGTATTCAATTGCTAAATTCTTTCATGAAACTAAAATTGCTCCAGACGCAGATGTTTAACCTCACCCTCCTCACTGGGACATTCAAGAAAAATCTTTTTTTAGTTCCTCTGTTTTATCAATCTGTGAAAAAACATAGATATTGATGTTCAAGACCAGTTCCTCCTGAGGGTTTGTAGATGGAGAGTATTTGCTGTTGGAGAAAGAAAAGTTACTAAGGTCTGGATGTTGTGAGGCTTATTTTGTATGAAATGTCCAACTAGTAATGTCTTCTCTTTTCCACTCCTCCTTAGGAGTTATTCTATGGATGTCTTACATCCTGCATCTCCTTTGTACTTTCCAGGAATATCCTAAATTGGAAAGTGCAGAGCTATTCACCGTTCACATACTGAGCTGATATAAAAAAATTATGCAGCAGAATCAGGAATAAATTTTATTTTGTTATTTTATTTTCCCCAATGCCTAATATGTTTAGTCTTTTTTTTGTCTATATTTAGTGAGGCACAATTTATTTGCTATGTATTCTTCCAGGAAAGCCCTAAGTAATATCTGTGATGCTAGGATCTATTGGCAGTGTTGCCTTGTCCTCCCTTATGTCACAGTCCTTATTCTCATCATATACTCTTCATTTTCTCTCAGCTGTTGCATCTTCTGTTTTCAAAGTTGGGACTGACGTGTAATGTGTTTTTTGGTATCTCATCAAATTGTGCTCTTAGCCTTAGATAGGAAAGGTATATTAATATTAAGTAACAATAATAGAAGTTTGAAGTTTGACAGTTCAGCCACTTATGAATTATCCCCACAGGGAGAGAAAAAAGCCATAACTAGTTTTTTTTGCTCTGTTGTTCAGAGAAGTTAAGGGAATGAGGATTACTTTTTAATATTCTCATAAATCCAAAATGGTTGAAGGAATTTTGCTCAAACTTTTAAAAAAAATCACTTTGGGAACAAGTCAAAGAATGCTTTTTAATAGTAACCATGTAATTTACTGTAAAGAGGTTGACAACTGAATTGAGAAATGGAATTAAATTTAAAAATATGTTTGAGCACGCTATCCTTCTCTGCAACAACAAGAAATTCTTTCATAGCATGTGTCCATCTTTCACTTAAAAAGGCAACTAGTGTCAAACCTGCTATTTTCTTGATCAATGAAAACAGTTTTCTGCTGTTGAACTGATAATAGGCATTTATTAGACTAACATGAAGACATCTTCACCAAATCTATCATGAATCCAGTATGTAAGTGGAGTATACAAGTTATCTACTGGCACTTTTCCCAGGAAACTGATTTATCATTTCAGCAACAAATAGCAACTACTACTGCTTAATCGAGCAATATTTGTGAAATGTCATTTTAATGGAGACACGTTCAGTCAGTGTCAAGTGACTTAAGTGAAGTTCTAAGAAATTTGTTGCTGAGATTCCTACTGATCACTGAAGGCATTTCAGCTCTGATATTTCAAGATGGAAGATATTTAAGAAGAAAGAAATATATCAGGCAGACTTTTCTTGAGTTAAACTCTGAAATCTGGCTTTAAGTAAAGTGTGTCACAGTGTAGAACTAAAGTCTCTTTTTAGCACTATGTAATTGATATAGGACTTCTTCTGATTTGGGGCTGGGATTTTTTGTGTGCGTTTTTTTGTTGTTGTTGTTGTTCTGTATGTTTCTTTTTTTTATTATTATTATTTTATTTTTTTTATGGGTGTGTTTGGTTAGTTAGTTTTTGATGCTAGGGCAAGTAGCCCAAACAGAAGTGGATAGTTTGGTACAAGAAAAATTTCACATCTGCCCTATCCCTTTTTTGGATGGTATGCTTTCAGGAAACACAAACTATTGTGAGATTAATGTTAAGATGAAAACATGATTGAAACATACTGAAGTCTGTGCTACAGTAAATTAGCTGATCTTCTGTCGTCTTAGAAATTTGTGAGTCTGCTCGGCTAAGAATGCTACATGAACCCACCTCAGCATGGCCACACAGCCAGTTGTCTGACCTCAGTTTAGGTTGTCATGGTACACCATGGACTCTTCTATGCTTTGATGTATCAGTACTCAATTATTATACACTCTGACATACCAGTTCTAACTGCTATGAAGGTATAGAGTTAAGAAACTTTCATGAATGTTTCTAGCACTTTGATTCCACAAGGAATCAATGTCTTTAACATAACCACCTCATTAAAGATAAGAAAAATTTATGCTCATAATCTTAGTCATGCCGTGGAAAAGATCAGGAAGCTTCTTATGCAAGCAGTTAGAATTAGGCACACAAAACTGTAATATTTAGATATTATATTTTGAAAAAAGTAAATGCAGATTATTACTTTTTTAAAAATACATGATTAAAGTATGTTATCTTTTTTCTGTGTTTTAAAATTACTTTAAAGGCAGCAGTCTTCTATGAAGACATCATTAAGAAAAAACTGTTATTAAATAATTCTATAAAATTTGTGTAATAGATTATCTCAGTAGAATATTTAATGTTTTGGGACTTCCCTGCTCCTAGTACTCACAGGTATATGTATTAAGATGAATGAAGCTTAATTTTCTAAGAATTTAGGCTAATGCCACTACTGTATTTTCCACTGTTACAATAGAACTAGTAACACAAACAAATACATTGCTGAACTTCACATCGTGAGGCAGAATCCTAATGCTGTGATCTTACAAGCTAACTTCATGAAATATAATGCTGCACAAACTGTGAACATATTGAGATAAAACCAAATTGTACCCTCATCTTATTATCTTAGGACTTCTTGGGAAGACCCTGCTAAATTAAAAAGGCCTACCAAAACACCAAAATTGATGTCTTTTTTAAAGACCTTGTGTAGTGTAAATGTGAGTGAGAAAATCTCTTGACCAGAATTATTGATCTTGACAATCAAGTCCATAGTGTTCAATTTGAATGCCTTGTGTGGGAAGATGTATATTTTACATCTAGATATGTTAAATAAGCTGAAACATAAACAAACATGGTTAAACTGTTTTATGAAATTTTATTGGGTGAGAAGAGTTGGATTAATAGCCTTGAGCTATGAAATAGGGTCCTTGATTCATGTTATTTCTAAGAACAATTTGGAACTCAGTTTTGTGCTGCTATAATATTTTCCATAAAATATATGTTTACCAGCTGACTAGCCCCATTTTGTTCCTTGGGAATATCATGCAGCCAGTTCTCTTTGATGACTTGAAATGACTAAGACTTGGATGACAGGCGAGCAGTGCATGTCGTCTACATTAGCAAACCTTCAGTGTAGTGTCCTACGTCATTCTTTTATGCAGATTAAGACATTCTGATCTAGAGAGATGGACTATGAGATGTATGAAAAACAGGCTCTATCTCTAGTACATGAGTAGAGTTCTTCAAGGGTCTGTTCTGGGACCTATCCTTTTCAGTGCTTTTCTCAATTGTGAACTGTGGTCAAAAAGACAGACTGCACTCTTGTCAAGCCTGCACACAGCAGCAACTGGAGAAGTAAGTTGATCTGCTCTTCTGTTCTAGGACAAGGTGTTTTTGAATGGACTGGCTGTAACCTTGAAAGTAAGATTCTAACTCCCTGCTTGGGACATTGTTATGGCTCACTGATAGTTGAATAGACTCTTGATTGTTGTTTATTGCAATACTTAACCTCCATGTTCTAGGTGTTAGAATGTATCTTGAAAGAGTGAGGAAATAAATTAAGAAGGATGATGATGATGATGATGATGATGATGATGATGATGATATGATTTATTTATTTATGAAGAGAAAGACCCTGCCTTTGGCTTTCCTATTGACAACTTGTTTCATATCTATATGCTCAGAACTAGCCTAACCAAAAAGATGAGATGTGAATTTATTGTCCTCTCTTCCAGGTTGGGTTGATAGGGACAACTAATGGTTCTTTTTTAGTCTTTTCTTCTTTCTTACAAAAGCAACTAACTTTCTGGGATTATCAGTATACTAACATCTATCAAATTTCCTTCTATCATATGAAACTACAATAGTGATCTCTCCTCTCTTGTCTTTTTGTGGCAAAAGTGAAGTGCCTAACTTGGATGAAACTGATCCCAACTTAGCCATTAATGGATTATAATGATATTCATTTTACAGAAAAGCTCGCTTAGAATTTGAGTTAGCAAAATCTACCTGATTTTTTCAAAAGCAGCACAAGTAACTTGGATGGCTGTTCTGATTCATTTAAATTAACTCTTAGGCAGTTTCTTCAGGACAGAGGGCGTTGTTCTTTTTCTACAACACCTTGGCAATGTAATCCTAATTTGTGAGCAGGCTTTCTATATGCTCTCTTCAATATTTTTAGTACCATGAATCATAGTAAACAAGATGATAAATCTGTTTATTAGTAGAGGAAATGTTTTATCCTATCAGCTAGTCAGGCAGAAATGGAGAAAACATTTAAAAACATAGAGAAGTATCAATTTTTAGATCATTAACTTGGTTTTATACTCAGATCATTTAACATTACATTTTCTACAGTTTTCAATTTGAGAAGACAAACAGGTTAATTTTGTGTCTGAGGTGGTAAATTTGGCCTCCATACACCTGTAGCATAACTTTAAGGAAAATAGTACATGCAAAACTAACTTAAGAAATGAGGAGAGAAAAGTGGGTAACAATCAAGTGCTAGGAAATTGCAAATATTGTTGTCAATCCAAATTTCCTCTGAAATTCCAAAAATATTCTGTGATGAAATAATCAGTTTAAACAATCATGTTTTTATAATTTACCTTTACTGGTGTGCAGGCTGGAAATTATCCAGTGAAATGAGTTTCTTATTAATCCCTTGCTTGCTTAATATTTTACCTTCCTTACTTTCTTCAATGGTCTTTTCTGGGTCTGTTCAGCCTTGAGAATAAAAGACTGAGAGAGGATCTTATTAATGTTTATAAATATCTTAAGTATGGGAGTCAAAGGGACATGGCCAACCTCTTTTCAGTGGTCTGTGGGGTCAGGACAAGGGGAAATGGCCATAAACTGGAGCATCAGATGTTCCACACCAATATGTGAAGGAACTTCTTCACAGAAGGGTGATGATGCACTGGAACAGGCTGCCCAGGGAGGTTGTGGAGTCTTCTCCTTTGAAGGTATTCAAGATCCACCTGGATGTCTACCTGGGCAGCCTGCTGTAGGGGGACTGCTTTGCAGGGGAGTTGGTTTTGATGATCTCTCAAGGTCCCTTCCAACCTCTACAGTTCTGTGATTGTGATTCTGTGATTCAGTGTCTCTCATTCAAGGCAACTGAAGTCAGGTGGAGTCTTTTGACTGGTTTCTAGGAGTTCGATTGCTTCCCAAGTGAGATGGTAACCCAAGAGATGAAAGACACACAGCAGCTGCAGGTCACAGAAAAAGAGATGTGAATTGTCCTGTTGTTTCTGGGGATTTTCTAAGTAATTCTCAGCATAACATATATACTCTGAAGCTAGTGTGTCAATATCATGAATCCATTTGGAGTTCACTGTAAGGGCTGCAATCATCAGTCCGATTAGTATTCATATAGATATCGATGATGTTCCATTACAATTTATTATTAATTAATGAACACCTATATTAGACTTATACTACACTCATTTTAAAATCTACTTATAAGGGCTAGCCATGAAATTCAGTGGCAGCCAAGTTCTGTGCCTCAAATTAATTCTTGGCTTCCGGCAAGCCTTCCTGATGGGAGTGGAAATCTTCAGCCCTGTAAGATTTCTGCTAGATGATAGAGAGCCTTCAGCTCTGCTTTTGGGCCAGAAGTGATGTAAAGCCCACTCAGATTTTGCCTTGGGTTCTTTGCTCAGTCACATAGCGCCAGCCCAATTCCTTGTCTCTGCATGCAGTGAGGCAAGTGAGGGAGCTGTTTGCCAGGAGAAGGGACCAGCAGGACATTCATTTTGTGCAAGCAGTTCTTCCAGGCACAACTGAGATGCAAGCTGTTCTGCTCACTCTATATCCAGCCCAGGTCTGGCTGCCATGCCCTTGCCGTTGTAGGAGTCAGGCTGTCACTCCAGGAAAGAAAGCTGCCTCCAAAAAAAAGTTGCTAAATTTTCCCTAATCACAGAGTTACCTGACTAATAGCAGACTTTTTTTTCTCAAAGAAAGCAAAGATCTCACACGTCAGGGGCTCAGCACTCCTTAGCCTTTTAGTGATGATCTGACTGACAGCTGTCCTTCTGCTAGAGCTTGAAAACCAATAACAGAAGGCACATTTCTTGACTGTTTTTATAGATGAACCCTCAGTTCAGATTCACTACCCTGTACTACCCTATACTTATTTGTTTTTTTGTTGTTATTTGTTGTTGTTTTTGTTGTTGCTGTTTGGTTTGTTTGGTTGTTTTGGTTTTTTCTCCTGAGCATCTATCTTTCTGTTCATTGGATTCTTGCAGAGTCTGTTTCTGGCAGCATTTCTAAACGGAAGTAGAGTCAGCAAATTGCCAAAAAGATGCATATTTAATTTGTATATCAAAATGAATTGAAGAATAATATGTGATGTTTACATATCACTTCTGACACACAAATCGTGGTGTATACATCTGCTAATACTGCATACAAATAATTTTGCGTAAAATTATTAATGCTCAAAAATTATGACAGTGAAAATATCAGTGACTTGGTCAGGACCAACTCTCTGAGCTTCTTCTGCACTTCTCCTAATTGCAGCTTTGTTTTGCTTCCATCAATCAGGTACTGAGTACCTTTAGCTGAAATTTGGGCTTTTCAGAGGCTTTGATATCTCCAGGGGAGGTCCCAACTCCCTCTGTTCCCTAGTATCCCCTTCCGTACTCCACTTACTCATATACAGCAGTATTGTTCCAGCTGTTAACTATTTACTGCAATTTAGCATCATGATTTTATCCTTTTGAGGAAGTCTTCATTTGCCTTTGAACTATTTCTGCCCTTCATTTCTCAATGAAAACAACTAAATGCTCCTATGTACCTTTGCTGCCAGAACTTCCTATGCTGCAGCTTATGTTCGTTTCCCCTCGTCCTGTCTCCACATACCACTGAAAAGAGACTGGCCTCACCACTATGGCCGCCACACCTCAGATATTTATAAACCTGGATCAGGTCCCCTCTCAGTCGTCTTTTCTCAAGGCTAAACAGACCCAGTTCACTTAGCCTTTCTTCATAGGGGAGATGCTCCAGGCCCTTCACCATCTTTGTGGCCCTCCACTGGACTCTTTCCAAGAGATCCCTGTCTTTTTGTACTGGGGAGCCCAGAACTGGACACAGTACTCCAGATGAGGCCTTACCAGGGCAGAGTAGAGGGGGAGGATCACCTCTCTCGACCTGCTGGACACGCTCTTCTTAATGCACCCCAGAATGCCATTGGCCTTTTTGGCCACGAGGGTACACTGCTGGCTCATGGCCAACCTGTCGTCCACCAGGACACCCAGGTCCCTCTCTGCAGAGCTCCTCTCCAGCAGCTCATCCCCCAGCCTGTATTGGTGCATGCAATTATTCCTCCCTAGGTGTAAGACTCTACACTTGCTTTTGTTGAACCTCATCCGGTTTCTTACTGCCCAGCTCTCCAGCCTGTCCAGGTCTCGCTGAATGGCAGCACAGCCTTCAGGCGTGTCAGCCAATCCTCCCAACTTCATATCATCAGCAAACTTGCTGAGGGTGGCCACTATCCCCTCATCAAGGTCATTGATGAAGATGTTGAACAAGACCGGACCCAGCACAGACCCCTGGGGGACACCACTGGTTACAGGTCTCCAGCCAGACTCTGCACCACCAACGACGACCCTCTGCGCTCTGCCAGTCAGCCAGTTCTCAACCCACCTCACTGTCCACTCGTCTATCCCACACTTCCTCAGCTTTGTTATAAGGATGTCGTGGGAGACAGTATCAAATGCCTTTCTAAAATCAAGGTAGATTACATCTACCGCTCTTCCCCCATCCACCCAGCATGTGACAGCATCATAGAAGGCCACCAGGTTGGTCGAGCACGACCTCCCCTTGATGAACCCATGCTGACTACTCCTGATAACCTCCTTTTCTCCCAGTTGTCTGGTGATGGTATGCAGCACAAGCTGTTCCATCACCTTTCCAGGGACAGAGGTGAGGCTGACAGGCCTATAATTACCCAGATCTTCCTTCTTGCCCTTTTTGAAGACTGGAGTGACATTGGCTATCCTCCAGTCTTCAGGGACCTCCCCTGTTGTCCAAGACCTCTCAAAAATGATGGAGAGCGGTTCGGCAATGACCTCCGCCAGCTCTCTCAGCACACGTGGATGCACCCCATCAGGTCCCATGGACTTGTGGACCTTAGTACTGCCTAGGCGCTCATGCACGTTCTCTTTCCTGACTAAAGGGAAGTCTCCCATTCCCCAGACCCTCTCACTAACCTCCAGGGTGTGGGATTCTTGCGGGAGAGCCTTTTCACTGAAGATGGAAGTAAAGAAGGCATTCAGTATCTCTGCCTTCTCAGCATCCCCCGTTACCAGAACCCCCCCCCCCCCCCCCCCCCCCCACTTAGTAAGGGGCCCACATTCTCTCTAGTTTTCCTTTTGCTGTTAACATACTTGAAGAAGCCTTTTTTATTATCCTTTATCACTTTAGCTAGATTCAATTCCAGACAGGCTTTAGCCTTCCTCATTGCATCCCTGCAGGCCCTGACTACATTCCTATATTCTTCCCAAGCGATCAGACCCTTTTTCCACATTTCATGGACCTTCTTCTTTCCTTTGAGCTTGCGCATGAGCTCCTTGCTCATCCACAAAGGTCTCCTGCCACCTTTTCCCGATTTCTTGCTCACAGGGACGCACCGATCCTGAGCTTGGAAGAAGAGCTGTTTAAATGCTGACCAGCTCTCAGAGGCCCCCTTACCTTCTAACACCCGAGCCCACGGGATAGCTCCAAGTAGGTCCCAGAAGAGATCGAAGTTGGCTCTCCTAAAGTCCAGGGTAGCAATCCTACTTATTGCTTTGCTTCTTCCACTTATTTAAAAAACATAGGATCTTTTGATCAAACCTTGGATCCTTTTGCACTGTTTGCATGGTTGAATCCTTGTTTTTTCACTAGGTCTATCGACACATACTGTTCACTGGTGCATTGTGATTTAATGCCATGTGGCCATAATCCTTGCTCGCAAATTATTAATTACAAAACTTTTAAGAATGTATCACATTTCCTCCATTTCCGTCTCTATTTAGATGGCATTCCAAAAACTTAACTCCTTTCATTCTTTAATTTTTTGCTCAAGTTATGTCAGAAGGTGTCATAATTCATAAGCAGTTTTGCTTTTGGTTTTAAACAGATAACTCTTCTTGCTAAAATATTATGGCATTAAGTTCCATAGCAACTTTAAACATTTCAGTGTTTGCTTCAAGGCATGAGGAGACAGTGACACAGCTCATTTCCTCTGCTGAGCTCTTTTTGCTGCCTTGTACAACACTTATTTCAAAGCACGCCACAGCTTAGAACTGTCGTGATCCCCATTAATATAAAATCATTGACCTCTGCTCCCGCTGGTGCGACTAAATTACATTCTGCTGCTCAGCAGCAGCCACATATGGGGCCAGCTCTTTTAGTCATGGCCAGGTGCCTTGATGGCAGCGCAGCCCCTCCTACACGCAGGGCTTTTCCTTTAATGAGGATTATGCACCTTCAAAGATCGAGGAAACCCATTCCCGGGATGGCAGCATTTCTAATGGCATCTGCTCTTATTGCAGACAGTAACTCAGTATTGCAGGAGGCTGGGGAGAGTCGCTCTGTTTTTCACCTAGTGAAGGACTGGGAGTGCTGTGTTCTCCCTCTACTCATGCAAGCATAGCATCAATATCACATTTTTATGAAGCTGTGTAGTGTTGTTAAAACAGTATCTCCTATCATGTCAAAGCCTGGGTGGGATGCCCTCCCCCTCAATTCTCCTCCCTATTCATGCTACACCAAAATAAAGCACACCCAGCATAGTTTTACAGTCTGCACATTATCGTGTTCTTGAAAAGAAGGAAAAGATTTTATAGGACTGATTGGGATTGAAACAGTTTGAGCTTGGTCAGCTTTTCTCACTGTGTGGTCTTTCTTGCTCTTTTCCTCTGACCCTTCTCCCCCACCCCACCCTGTGAGACACAGCATTGTGAGCCATAGTACAGTTCTGCCTCTGAACTCTGTGCACTGCAAGTGGGCTCGAGCAGTAAGTTTGCATACCAGACCTTCCTAAACATAGAGGAGTTCCAAATGGAGAAGTTTTATGTCTTGCAGTGAGATACAGACTGGATTACTGATGTCTAAAATAACATTTGAAATATCACTGGAAGATACCCGTACTCATCCTGCCAAATGTTATTAATGACATTAAGCTTCTGATTATGTCAAAGTGAATTTACATTGCTCAGCTCTTTTCTTCTGGGACTCAAATTGTTGTAGATATTTTCACATGAGAGCAGAAGAGTTTGATGCAAAAAGTTTTTATACAAGAGAACCAGAAAATCTGTTATGGAATGTGTACAAATACATCTTTTTTTTTGTCATAAAGTATCTGTCTCTGTTAAGGACTTTGACAACAGTGTTCACACTGATATCCATCATTATTTTGTCATACTTAGGCTATCGCACAATTTTATTTGATTTTGATTTCACAATTAATTTAAATCTGCTATCTGTTATTTCTGAAGGGTTCTCATAGTTGTACAGTACAAAGCAGTCACCTAAAATAGCAGTAAGGATTGACTGTAATAACTACGTGGTAAATATATTTTCTGCTATGTTTTCCTCTGTGCTCCCAGTGAAGGTTAATGCAGACCAAAAATGGTCAGGAAAGCTGAAGGTTTCAAAATTTCTTGTTGGTACGGACCAGTAGTTTAACTGTGGCTAAATCTTTGTAATGCAAAGAACCAATTGCTCCCTCTTCTTTTGTGTGCACTTCTGAGAGGGGGAGGAGGAGGTTTTTAATTGTGTTTTGTTCTTTCTCAAAGGTAACATCTGGATTAACAACTTGCTTCTGAAAGCTGATACTCAAACAGGGTGCTTTCTTTACTGAAAGATGTCCTAACCTCAGTCACATGACCCCTAATTTGGCTTTTCTCTTAATCTCTCCAGAACTTGCTGAACAGAAGCGAAACTCTGTGCATGCTAATAGCTCACTTTCTGCGTGCTCCCCTCTCTCCCTCGGAGTGTCTGGTGTGCAAAGCTGAGCTGGAACAAAGATACACTAATTATTCTCCATTAATTTGTCTGCTTGAATGGTCCTAAATACCAGAGTGATTAATTAGCGCGAGGCAGCCAGGGCAGGATGTCACACCCTTCTCTGCGTTTAAGTGTCAGCAAGGTTGTGCTCAAGTGTTGACAACAGCATATCTTTAATTTTCTCCAAGAAGAAAAGTTTAGTCAGTACAATTAATTTGAGCTTGGCTAGCTTGCAGGAATAAATGTAACGTGGAACAATATAACTGCTGCTTAGGCAATTTTTTGCATCCTTAGGGTATGGTAAAACTTTTTGGTAAATCAGTTATTGAATATTGTTTTTCTATAATTGTTTCAATTTGGTTTAATTACTTTTGTGCATTTTGCAGTTAAAAAGTGGATCATAAAACAGAAATTATTATCTTTAATGAACTGAGAGTGGGTATACATGAATGGCTAGATATGATAGATGAAGTAAAGAGAGACAAGCAGTGTCAGTTCAGGTTTTGAATCATCTAAATTCAGTGCTTTTGTATGGTGACTTGCCTTAAAATGTACATCAATGTCATTTAAAAATTGCAGCACTTCAAGTAAATTAAGTAAAATAGCTTGATATTAAAATAAACCTAGTTCTGTAATATTTCACCTGGGATCATCACTTGCCTTCCCTGTCTGCTTTCATATGCAGCTGTTAAAAGAATAGTTTATACAGTTTTCTAAAATTAGTTCCATAGTCATGCTAAGATTAATGTATATGTATTTGTGTACTGTGTAAGAGAATTGTTTTTGTTTAGCAAGTATGGTACAGAAAATTAAATTCTCACTTGTAGTATCTCTGGTTGTCGTAAAACTTACTGCATTTGCAACAATTTGTGTATTGTTTTGATATTTTAACCACTTATTTAAGACTAATTTTTTCCCTGAGGGAAACAGGTATAAATGCAGAAGAGGCCATAGACATTAGACTATGCCTATGAGCTTTTAGCAGTTACCCTCAGATACACCGCTAAAGAGGCCATACCAGAAGCTGCAGAGAGAGCTTTATGTCTCCTTGCATTGTTAATTGATTTTGTTCTCCCTGTCAATCATTTACCCATAATAAAAGTTTGACCACATTGTGGTTAAAACAAGATGTTTCAGTGTAAGTTACTTTCCATTGAAACTGACTCTCTCATGACCATTCATCACCATACTTCAATCATACTTAGTGCATGTTTTACTCTAGGAGTATATTCCTTATTCGGGTATGTGAGAGCACAGAAGATCTTGCATTATGATTAGTCTGGGAAACGTTAAACTGAAAAGTTAAACTGAAAAGTTAAACTTAACTCCTTAAAGTGATAGAGAATATGTGCACCAAGTTTTGCAGTCAGATGTATGTAGTAGGATGTAGTGTGTAACAACTTACCATGATTAAGTATTGCAATCATTATGGTAGCCACATGCTAGAAACAACAGACAATTCTGACAAATTCTGACAAGAACTTCCAGTTGGTAGGTCCCTTTAAAGTCAGTAAAAATAAGTAGAAGCAAGAAACTATGCATGTGAACTGAAGGTCTTAGCTATGAACTACAGACAATAGAACTTTACAAAAAAAGACGTTATGAAATACCACACTTTATCTCATCAAGACTTTCTCCTGCCTGTTGGGCTGCTTAGATAGCACTGTTTTACATCAGAAGTCTGTGAATTGCATAGTCCCTTCTCTGATCAGTGAATGATGCTGAGAAATTATTATCCCCTATTTATGGTGGGCTTTTTTGTTCCCTTGTCCTAAAAATAATTAACTAAATTGTAGGTTCTAGGTTCTAGGCATGTTTTCTTTCTGTCCTGTGATCTTATCCCAAAATCATCTTTTGCCCTATGCACTGTATACAGTGTCTGTGGCTTCCTGTAAGACTGCTCTGTAATGAATACACTTAAGTCAAAATGTATGGACAGAACAATGTTAGAACAGAAAGTCAGCATAATTTCAATCTTTCAAGCTTGATCTGATCAGAAAAGTGGGATCCAACTATTCAATTATGCTCTCTATTCTTATGAGTGAGTACTAACTTTCAAGGTCTCTCCCAAATAGACTTTTTGTAGGCAATGTTCTTCACACTTTCCTACTTAAACAAAACACAAACACTAGTATCCATCAAGCTGTTTTGTAGGAGAATCAATTCTGTGTACTATTACCAGACTGTGCTTGTTGGTAGTGACCCAGTTAGGATTTCCTGAAAGTTATTACATCAACAGCTGGCCCAATTGCTCTCAACAGAATCAAATTAAATCAGAAGTTAGTAAATTTTCTAAAGCTGTTACAAAACTTCAAATTACTACAACATAAGTTGTGATTTCAGCAACACATATTGTACTTCTTTCCTGTCTAGTGGCTCTAAAACAGTATCTGTGACAGAGAGGAAAGCAAATATCATAATGTCACAATAATTTTCTCTTAATTTCTTCCTTGCCTTTATTTTCAAGGAGTCACTCTAAATAAAAGATAGTTGCCTAACACAGTGAAAAATAAGAAATATAGGAAAAGACCTTATTTGTAGTGTTGATATTAAAAGAAATCTGTTATATATTTGGTGCGTTGAAAATGTTCTATTAAAGTGAAAAAGTTATTCCATTTTGAAAGGTCGATACTGATGTTAATTTTTCTGCTATGTCAGTGCTGCTCAAATAAGTCCTCCTGGCATGTGAAAGAAGATCTAACTGTTGCACCTCTTTCTTTCAATCTTGCATTACATTTTCACACAGAAAATCTACCTTCCTCCATGTGGCAACTAACTGAAAAGTCCATTCTCTACAGAAGAATATAGGATCAAGGTCAGAGATGTCCAACATGTAGATGGAACAGAATCTTGCTCATAATATTTCCCTTGTTATTAACATTTTCTAAGTTTTCTCTTTCCTTATCCCTTAGCAATTGATCTTAATTACTTACTGGATAGTGTAGTAAATAAAAGGCAAAATGCAGCTGTTTTTCTGGAGAATATCTGAAATGCATGCTAACACTTGGCTGATTAAAAGGCCTTAGACTACTGCCGCATAGCAAAGTATTCACATGAAACATAGTTAAGAGAGGCTAGTCCTTCAGTTTACAGATCAGCTACTAATAAGGAATGCCTAAATATGAGGCAGAATTCCAGTGCAAATTGGCAGAGCTTCATTGACTGCAGAGAAACTGCATTGATTAGCAATACCTGTTGAATCCACACCTGCGTGAGATCTCTATTTTTCCCAGCAGGGAGACTTTGTGTGTGTGTACTTCAATTGAGTGAGCTCTGAGGGCTAGAAAAATAACTGCAGTTATCTCTTTTGTCTTGTTCAGAGCCAGGATCAGTGGCTACTTGGAATCGGCAAGTCCAGATGGACTTCTCTCAAAATTAGAGACCATGTTTTTTCCCTTGCAACATCTCCATTAAACAGCTGTCACTGGTTTACCCTGAGCACCCTAAGTAAGGAGTCAGGCCCTTTTGTCATAACTCACCCAGAATTGAAAAGAATCTTTAGAGGAGGCATTTCAGGTTTAGATGTCAATGAGACAAAGTGCTGTTCATAAGTAATCAAAAGAAATAAAAGATAATAACAGACTTTCTCTTAATTCTTAAGTGTTCTTAGAAGACTGGCATTCAAAACCATCCTGTCTTCTTGTTTGTAGGAAGAGTCACTGTTCTAAACAAACGTTTAGACAATAAGTATGTGGAATTGTGTGGGCTCAATGGCTCAAGGCATCAATGAGCCTCTGTAGGAATTTCCATTGCCATCATAGAAATTGCAGGTTCTTATCCCATTATAGAAGAATGGATGTCCAAATATAGATGTAACAGTTCATCTGATATCCTCCTTTCATGAAATTCTCATTTTTCATTCATACCATCTTACCATTTTGAGCAAGCTGTAGTCTTTAAAATGATGTCATCATCATCTTCCCCCTCCTTAATTAACCTACATACGAATATTTGTTTTCTGATAATCCTAGAAAGATGGAAAATACTTACAATCGTACTTGTGGATCGGAGCCTGAAATGTTCTTAGTTTTATTGGGGGAACAGGTGTACTGTTCTGAAGGCCTAATTGTTCAGAATTAGTGGAATGAGAATGCTATGCTAACAAGATTTGAGTGGGACACAGAGAAAAATGACTTCTCCTGGACTTCTGAATATTTGATGCCATCATTTCTGAAGAGCAGGAGTGCAATAGCCTTGGAAACTTTCCTGTCAATGAAGGCATTTGCATGAGTTCTTGGTCTGAGCGTTTCATCCCTCACAGAGAAGAAATGGTGATTTTGATAAGATATATTAGCCTTTCTCATTACAACATATACTCATGTAAAAGAGAGAGAAAGAGATCAGTCCCTTTTCCAGCATGTTATTTATGACATCCACATATCACAAAAGTAATTTGAACAGGATTTGATTCACATGCAAGGTTACATTAGAGAAATAGTAAAAAATCTATCTAGTTACTGTTACTTATTTGCAATTCTTTTCTCTTCCTTTGACACAAGATATTCCTAAATAGATATGACTTTATGAAATATAAATCTCTAAAATAGGAGGATTTTATGTATTTTTTTTAAATTCCCATAAATAATGCAAATTTGCAAAACAGCTAATTTTTTTTTTCTCAAAAATTGGTGCATTATGACCATTCAAAGATGCAATTAGGAAAATTACTTTTAATACTGATGCAAAAGCTGAATGCAGGGAAGATCATCCAATTTTCTAGGATTGTAATGGAGAATGTATACAGAAGAAAGCAGAATACTTATGCAAACGGGTCAATGATGCAGCAGACTTGAGTGCGGCATATTCTGATGGCAATATATAACTTTGAACACAGAGTTGGTCTCATTCCTCTCAAAAAGGAGATTCACATGTGATTAGGATCTGACCAAACCGCTCTAATGGCTCATGGAGCCATCTTCTCTAATGGAGAAGACATTGCAGCACAATAATGACATCAGGATCTGCTCCAAATACTGCCAAAACTTGCAAATGCTCTTTGGAGCCATTTGGGAAAGGTTTTATTATTTACTTGCTATGTAATATAATAGTGAATTTTTTCATAGAATCAAAGAATGTTCATTAACATGAAGCTCAAACATGATCTTTCCCCCATCTTTCCACATTTCTATAGTTTCTGCAACATGTTAAAGTGACCAAAAGTAAGATATGGGACATGGCCTTACGACTCCATTACCAGAGAAGAGAAGAGGCTGACATTGCTATTAACTGAGTTTTATCACTCAATGACAGGTATTTCACTCTACTTTTACAAATTTGAAAAATGAACAAAAAAATGAAAGCTATCCCGTAGTTATGTCAGGATATAAGTATGAACATAGGTAGCTTGTTCACTGTACATTCACAATCATGGTAAATTGCTGTTATGTTGTGCCTATCTGACACATCGTTAGAGAATCAAGTTTAGGTAAAGAGAATAGAAGAGTTAAATATCTGCAGAGGTGGCTATGACGATATGACAGAAAGTGAATTATTTTACAGGTAGAACCAAAATCCTGAGAACAAGCTTTTAGTAGGAATAAGTGCATACTCTGCTGCATGTCCAAGCCACTCATACTGCAGTACAAGACCGTAGCCATCAAAATCAAAACCCTGCTTCTGAGATTTTTATAAAGCGGGGAAAAAGACAACATTCTCACACTACTGCAGTGTGTAGCAATTGTTACTCATAGAAGGTTACACAAAAGCTTGTTGAGTTTTTAAAATTTGGGAGTTACTACAGCAAGATAAATTGCCCAGGAAGTAGAGTGAGCATGTACTGCATTGTTCTGACAAAAGTTCCCGTGGCAGTAATGCAGTTACCAGGCAAGAAGACAAACAGAATTGTTCAATAAAACATGTGTGCATATGCACAATAGAGTAGTCCTTATATTTTACACTGAGCTACCTCAGGATCATGGAAGGCATTAGCACAGTCAAAAATAATAGCATGACTTTTATTAGTACGAAAAGATAGAGTGAGAGACTACTAATTAGTTTTCAGCCTGAGGGGCATTTTTCCTGAAATGACTGCTAATTTGATCATTGTCGTGCAGTTCACAGATGTACATGAACTTATATCAGTGCAACACATGATTGAGATCTAGACTAAAATTGTTGCTTTATTAATGGTTTTCAATGAATGCATTAGAAAGTGCTAAACACGTGGGTATAGGGATGATACTGATAGTACTTAGAAGGCTGAATCTTTTTGGAAGCAGCTAGCCTGAAGCCCTTTCGATGTGATATTTTTTGTTCATGCAGTGAGATATTAAGCCTATAGGAATGAAATAAAACCCCAGTGAAATGAGAATTTGTTGGTGTTGTTTTAGATCTATGTGCAATGATTTTGCTAGAGCTTTTCTTTTCTTCTTTTTTTTCCACTGAATTGACAGATCTATGAGCCAATTACTTTTGTAGGTAATTATATAATCAATACATAATGCTTAGATGTTTATGTATGTAGGTATGTAAGTATATATAAATATAAACATACTCTTAATGAATCTTCCTTTAGAAGTGACAAAAGATCCTGGGAATACATTCCAGGTTTTAGCATTTTAAAACACATTGGCATTTTTCTTACTTCAGCTGTCTCCCCACCTTTTCAGACTACATGCATAAGCTCTTCCAGTTCCAACTCTGAAGCAGTCTGAAAGGCCTTAGCTTAGGTTAAGAGAAGCTGCAGGATGAAAAGCAACACAGACTCCCCACAAGGACAATTAGTTCGAATTTTCTAATTTTCCTTGAAGAATATCTCCTTTGCTTTTCTTGACAAAATGGTAGCTTCCCTTGCTAATGAGGACATTTTCATAAACATAAAACTTTAACGCAGAGCAATCGGTCTCCACTGCTGCATGTCATTGTCTGTCTGCTGAAGAGTTGCATCTTTCACCCAGCTATGACAGACTCCAGAAATACTGTCCTGTATTGATATGAATATTATCTGAGTTGCAATTTGAATGATTCAATTATTATTATTATTACTGTTATTATTAGTAATGCTAGCCTTGGCAAAAATGGTAGAAGAAATCCCAGACTGAGAAAGCAAGAGATCCCAGAGAATGGTCAGAGTATTTTGCTGCCTTTTTCTCCAAGGATACGCATGTTCAGTGAGTATCTGCCTTCCCTCACCTGGGAGAGCAGCAGCATTCCCCAAACAGAGATGAATCTACCCTGCAATGTTCCCATTCTTTACCTAAGCACTTATCGACTTGCAGTTCTGTCTGAGTCAGGGGGAACATTTAGCTATTTTGCTTTAGGAGCATGGTGAAATGAGAATATTTGCCTCCCCTAGTGCTCTAATTTGTTCCCTTCTCCTCCACATACTAAATCTCCTTAACTGGCACTGATAATCACTGTCTTTTGGGGTTCCAGAATTGATCCTGCCTGCCTCTAATCACTGCTCACCACTGAAACCAAAAGTAACTGTTTCTCTTTGTGGTTCAGCCAGACTTATCAATAGAAAGATATAGAAGTACTTTATGTGCTTTTCTCTGCCTAAGTTTGGTGAAAAAGAGGAACCAATTTTGCAAAAATCTGCTTTTTTAATTACTTACTCTCAATCATAGTACCATAGAATCATAGAATGGCCTACAATTGAAAAGGACCTCAAAGGATCATTTAGTTTCAACCCCCCTGCCGTAGACAGAGTTGCCAGCCACTAGATCAGGCTGCCCAGAGCCACATCCAGCCTGGCCTTCAATGCCTCCAGGGATGGGATTAGCACTGTCCATTGTTAATGGGGAGACATACTCATCCACAACCTCCTTGTGCAACTGTATTGCTCCGATTTATAAGAGGGAGATGAGGTTCTTTTAATATCTGTATACCTGGCATGAGATTAAGAAACAATGGTTCAAATGTTAGTCCCACCAGTTTATTATAAATCCTAATCAGGGAGACGGGGAAGGGAAGGATGATGATAGAAAAGATAGGAAAGAAGCAAGAATCGCATAAAGCGGGGATAGGCACCACCAGGATCCACCAGGTCCTGTTGCACGACGTTTCGAAGGTCTGAGGCAGGTGGAGAGCAGCAGCAGTGTGGCTGGCCTTGGGCAGCAAGCAGGTAGCAGGAAGAAATCGCAGAGCCAATCCGGGAGGAAGCAGTAGGACTCAGATAGCAGGCCCAGGAGAGTCCATCAGCATGCAGGAATTCCATAGTGCGGAATCTGATGGCAGACACCTTTGTTCTTCTTCAGCATCGTGGTAGAGCGCAGAGCAAGTCCAGGAGGGAGAGAGGCAGGTTGTGAGACTTCTCACAGCTCTTTAACAGTCGTTTTCCCTCCTGCTTATATGCTCCCTTCAAGTGTTGGGAGGCCACAATGCAGTCTCCCTGGAGCCTTCTCCAAGCAAAACAAGCTTCAACCTTTCTTCATAGGAGAGGTGCTCCAGCCCTCTGACCGTCTTAGAGGCACTAACAGGAAAATATTCCACAGATTGTTTTTCAGTGACACTGTTTATCTATGAATACTACCTATAAATGATTTTAGCTGGATTCATAAAATGTTTCAAATGAAATCTTGGGATATATGGTTTATTATGATATTGATGGGCAGGTCACAGAGTCTAATGCACAGATGTCAGAAATCTACCCTGGAAACCAAATCAAAAGACTACAAGTAGGCAGAAAGCCAAAGATAAACCCTCATACTCTCGTTACAGGAGCAATTTACTCAGAGATCCATGTAAGCAAAGGACAGCATGGCAGGCCAATCCTTCTGGGATAGCATGGAGAGGCAGCACCATTCTTAAATGTTCCTGACTCTTATCACTACATTTAATTTGCCTTGGGTCTTAACTCTGAAGAGTTAGGGTGATAAAGACAAGATTTAGAGCTGCCTTTTTGTCATTCTCCTTTTCTCATCCTAAATTTGCCATTGTCACAAAATAAAATTTTAGTTGGTCTCCTCATAAAGTTTCATTGTTGGCACCTACAGTTATCTACATTTTCAACATTTTGCCTTTGGGGCACTGACGCTTTAAGCATGAGACTGAGATGGGACACCTTAACAAGCTCATTTTTGGGGAGAGAATTCAGTCTATTGGTCAGAATGACTGTGATCATTTTGCTTTATAGCCATTTTGTTCATGACAGAAATTATTTATCTCAGTCATGTGGTAGTTGAAAGCATCCCTGAGTCACATGGTTTCATCTATCTCTGAAAAACAAAAGTAAGAATGCTAGCAGAGGAACAGCCATAATCAGACATAGCTTGGACTGGATGATAGTTAATGTGAATTCTCTGTTTCTTGTGTTATGGACACTCTCTAAGGACTCTCTGTGAGGTACCCATAGATCTTGACATGCAGCTCCATATCTTAGACTTTGAACTGTCTTATTATCTGTTGTAGCCATCATTATCATACTCAGTCTATTCTCTGAAATGTAAGACCTAAATAGCAAGGTCCCATCTGAACCTTTCAGATGCACCTTTTTCTGAGAGACTTTACTTCAAATAAATTAGATCCCCCGAGATTTGAATTGCATTATTCTTAAGGAGAACTATCACCACAAAAAATTGTGATATACTGATAAATATTTCATTTTAGTAACTTTCTAGTCTATTTTATGTATATTAAAAAAAAAAAAAAATCACTTCAAGAAATGAAGTTCATTTTTTAACTTTTGCATTTACAGCTTTTGTTCTCTTCCAAGAATTTGAAATAGATGTAAGACTAATGACTGAATACTGGGAAAAATAAAAAAATATTTATTTAATCTAAACAAAAACCAATGGTCAAATTCCCTAAGAAATATATCCCTTCAACTACGCTGAGAACTAAAATGTAATTTTAAAGTCAATCAAATGAACTTCAGAGTTGCATCACAAAGAGGTGAAACAAGTCTCAGTGCTATGATTGATGTCATATATTTTAATGATATCCATAGCATAAAAATCTCTCTTCTAAACATTTTCTTCAAAAATCCTGTTTTTAGTATACACAAAAAGAGGGCAAATAAATGAAATTAATGTTCATAATAGGTTTTCTTTTCTGCTTCCAAAACCCGAGGAAAACAGAAAATATTAACTGAAGATCCTACTGTCTTAAACTAAAAAGAAGGAATACAGGAAGCATATCACTAAACTTTGTATGAATTTGCTTTTTCTTTTTTTTATGATTCAGGAAATAAGGAAGAACAGTTAAATGAGCAAAATGGCACTCTTCATCCAAATGTACTTTGATTTTATTAGTACTTTCACACTAAAATAACTTCACACATAATTCTACAGTAAGCTCAGTAATTTTGTGATATGTTTCCACCATACAGTAAAGTGGCTCGAGAGTATTTTGGTGAGGATTATGAGCAGAAGTGATAGGCAAGCCCTGGGAAACTGCTGGATGTTTCAACCATTTCTATTTTTCAAAGACAACTGAATTCTGAATATTGTAAATTAAATTGGAACAGAACTGTTAAATTTTGGAGGAGAAAATAAATGAGGCTAATTAAAAATGTTATAACTGAGTAGACTTGATGTTGTGAAAGACTGTAAACAAAAATCTTTTTGCTAGGGGCCCAAGAAAATCTAAAAATGTGGGACATTTTCATGAAACTAAACAAGAAGGAAATGATTACACAAGAATACAAATAATATTGCAGTTTGGATGTTCTTTAAAGATGTGAATAGCTACCTTTACTTTAAAATTAACATTTTTGAACTTTGAAAAAGGTTCTTGATGACAATTTGGTGCTGTTTTTTCCCCCCAAAGCCATATGGTTGAGAGAATTAAGCACTGTCCTGGGAATCAGGACTTTCTCACTCCTCCTCTCATCTTCACTGCTGATGGGTCTTAATACTTTCTCTTCTTTAAACTTTGGAAACGCTGCTTAATTATGCCATGCAACAACCCAGTTTGCAAACATTAATTAAGCCTCATAGCTCCCTTGTGGTCTGAGACAGGTAAAATACCATTAGTCTCAGATAATAGGGAAAATAAGGCTCAGAGGGCTTAAGTGGCATGCCCAAAGTCACAGAAGCAGTAGTACTTGGATCAGGATTATAATTCAAACTGCCTCTTAATCTACAAACTCTCTCAAGCAAGGCCTATGTAGCAGTGTGAGTTCCTCAAGTTAAAAATCAAGCAACAGGTATTTTAAATATTCTGAAAATTCAGTACTGTTAGGCTGAAGTTAATTCTGCTGAGCCTCGCTGATTAATGAACGACATAGAGACATCACCTCAATACCGGTGAAAATAAGCAGAGAATGCAGACAGGGTCTTCTTAAAGACATTTCTGAAACAGAGAGTTTGGGCACGATAATGTAGAGGGGTCATAACCACAGGGGCACACAGTGAGGCTGGTGTTTCAGAGCCCAGACCCTCAGTGCATTTCCAGCTGGTGCTCAGCTCTGTGAAACACAAAAGTCATTGTCCCTGGGAGGGGATGGGGAAGGGCTTCCATCCTGACAGCTGACCCATGCAATGGGTCATGAATGGAAAGAGAGGCTGCTAGGGAATAAAACTGGTGACTGCTGCACTCCTCTCCTGTGTGTGTCAGCAGAGGCATAGCAAGAGGACCCCATCTGCAGAGGAGATTTTTTGCTGCATACCCACTCCCTAGAGATAAGCCCCATCTGCACCTGGTTTCCAAGCCAATTGCTCCCTATAGAGAGCCAAACCCAAGAACTGATACAACAGAATGCCTGGGACTTCACAGGCTAAAGGGGGGGAACTATATCCAGTGTTGAAAGTAACATTAACATTGGCTACAAAGATCGGGCAAACAGTACAGTAACTGGTATATTTACACAGGATTATACTCTTTCTTCAAGAACTGATATGTATTCTAGTGGCCACAAGAGAGTATTCTGGAAATATGTAAAGAAATCCCAGCAAGTCACCTAAGTACTTTCTCTTGTAGATCTCCAAACTGGTACATGCTCTCATGGTATGAATATACAAGAAGAAATAGTATAGTTGCACCATTATTCCTGTACAAACTATTAAATAAAATATTTCCTACAATTCATAAACACATGTAGGGTTTTTATCCTATGAATTTAGTATGCACATGGATCGCTCTGAAAGTAATGCCTCCTATGTATTTTCATGGACACTCCAACAGATACAAAGAACACAATAACACTATTTAGTAGAGCGAACTCTCAGCTACAATACTCTATTTTTCAACCACCACTGGCTATGCATATTCACCAGCAATGAACAAGAGCCTGCATGCCACTCTCATTAAAATTTGTATGACCATCCACAACGTAGTTTATCATTCATATTGTTGCTATCATTACTGAAATGATAACATGACACCTCACTGTGCTCACATCCGTTGTTTGTTCTCCATAAATGTTCAGCAAGCATCAGTGAATGTCAGTGGGTGCCATTTTTTCCACATGGAGGAATTTAGTGACACTCCTTTGCTTTATACCCACTTCCGTATCAGAAACCATTTTGTCAGATTGTCCCTCTGCTGCCATCTGTCGCATCACAACAAAATTTAGCAGAATATTAGTGAGTGGGTTCAACTTCTCCTTCCATACCAGAAACTTCCGATGTTGTAGGCCAACATAATAAAATAGGATGCCTTATTTTCAAAGCACCCCTCATAGATTCCAATTCTGCATGTATTCAGGCAGCCAGTTCATAAGCTCTGCAGGGCCTGTGCTCACACTTTGTTAGCATCCTGCCCGGTTACCTTGTGCTGGGACATAAGGTGTTCATCTTCTTGCTTGTGCTCTTGAACTCGATCTTTAACAGATCTGTGATGCCTGTATGAGATTTCTGGACTGTAGCCTACAGTTCTCTCAATAGACAAATTCAAATAAATCTGTGGTGTTAAAGATGAAGGTACAGATAACCCCGTTAGTGGCAGCCATCTGAGGTCCCACTTAAAGTAAGGAGATAGATGACACATCAGAATGTGGTAGACAGTTTCAAAAATGCAAGCAGATTCAAGGAAGTGAAGATATTGTCTGGATCAGTTCCTCTGATATTCCTTTTGCCTAATTTCAGTGTCTTCAGGACATTCTAACAGACTAGATTGGCAGAGATGTCTCACATGTCGCAGGGAATTCCTTAGATATCTTGTTTTCTGGGTGTCATGAAAGACAAAGAATTGTTAGTGGTGTGCCATAACCATTAATAAGAGATTACTTCTCAGAAAAAGTGGAAGACTTGGACCATCATATGTTCACTGCATGTTTTCTCCTTAGGTACCCAGAATGTGTCTACCTTTGGGTAAACTGACCAGGTTCTAATGTTGTCATTCTGATGGCTCCATCCTGGGTCAGCTACTTGTGTAAATCTAATCCAGACAGAAGCCATTCCAAAAGTATTCCTGATTTGAGCAGGAGTTCTTTGTCCCTCACAAAGTGATGAGATTTGCGCTCACTGAAGCCCTCAGCACTGTCTTTAAACTTGATTACAGTTCCTCTGTTCATACCTCACACCAAATCCTGACACGGCTACATGTCAAGTTGCAGAGAAGAAATTCTCGAAGCCAGTAACCCTTGTTTGTTTTTTTTCCAACCAGCTCTGGCTAGCTGTTTAACCTCTCCATTATCTTTCAATAGATATTTCTTTCACGGTTGCAGTACTAACAGCAAAAAGACTGTAACAGCTGCAAGGATTTCCTCATATATTTAGACCTGCTGATATTTCCTCCTTCCATCACTCATATATCGTCTTTCCTAAAGTTGTCCTTGAATCACATTCGCATGTACAGCTTAAAGCCATCTCATATTTTGATAATTAGAACCTTTTTGTTCTTTTTTCTTTACCAGTCAAGGCTAAACTTCATGTCCTGAATGCAATTAAGCATATTTTCTCTCTGTCAGTTTGATATTAATTCATGCCTCATTGAAACTAAAGACACAGATGAGAAATTTCTGATAGTTTTGACTATATAAGTGGGTTTCTGATTTGTACTAACTGCATTTTATCAAAGAAAGGCCAGCTCTATGTTGTTCAGTTTGAACCAAAATGATCTCCCTCCCTTTTTGAATAACAACCTTTAAAGATTTATAGGGCAGCAGCTTGGAGTTCACTAACTACACTAGAGACACATGAAATTACAGTTCTGATGGAAGGTGTGAATTCTGACAGCATCAGAAGTTTCAGAATAAAACTAGGAATTTTACTCAGATCTTCAGATAGTTCAATTCCCAGAGTGAGTTGGAATGAAATAAATGGCCGCTGAAACCAAGACAAAGCCCCCTATCACTGTGGGATTTATCTACAGGGCAAGTGCTTTCCTTGAGATGTAGCTGAAAGAGTGGAGGAGCAGCCATGAGAATACCTGGGGACCCCATTCATATGCTGTCAGTAATCTTCCTTCAACAGCAAAGAGTATAATTAGAAATAAATGCTGAGGGCAAGATGAATTGCTATTTCATGCTGAAGATACGATTTGTAATTAAAAGTTTTTCTGGATGTTTTTAAATACGAAGATTAGTTTTCATAGGAGAGATTAAAACAGTGTTTCTAAACATGTATCTTTTCTACCCTTCATTCATTGAATTCCAGTAGGCCAGAATGGGTTTGAGCATCCCCTCCTTATCCAAGTTGCTCACAATGGGGAAGTGGATGATCCTGAAGAAAAAAGAAAAAAAAAAAAGAATAGGGAAAAAAAAAAAAGTAAAGGATTTGAAAGAGTTTAATTCAGTCATGGCCCTTTGCTTGGATTTTGCTACTGTGTCTTTCACAGCACGTTAAAACTGCTCACTTCTCTCCTAAAACTTAAGTGTGTTTGTGTCTCACAGGTTGTCTTACACGAGAACTACTCACCAGAACAGAGAACAGCCAATGCCACGCTTTGTGCAGCTAGGCTAAATCAAAATAACAGCATCCTGACAAATATTTGGTAGAGAGAGTGTAATAATTATTGGTTTGGTTTTCGTTAACCTCTTTTTGTTTAGTCAACATTAAGTCAGTCCACCTGGAGCTTAATACTGTATGTTACTATAGTAACTTTACAGCCTATTTGATTGTGACAAAGGGCTTCATCTCTTCCATTTCATGCTCCTGTGTCGACCTACTCCCTCCCAGTGTTTTATTATATCTGTCTTTAAGAGTATCTGCAGGAGCCACAGCTGCTGTGCTTTTGTAGCAGAAAGCAGCTTTCACTGTGTGAAATACTCTGCTCTAAAAGGTCTTACAGGCTGATGGCATTATTGAATTTCAAAGCAAAGACAAACAACATTAAATTGTTTAATGCTAATATTCATGTTTTGCTGTACACCATGTTGTTTTGTTTTGGTTTTTGGGTTTGTTTTTTTTTTTTTGGTTTTGTTTTGTTTTGTTTTCAAAATGGAACAGTATATAATCACCAGTTGATGCCCTTGAGAACAAAACCACAAAATAAAGCAATGTAGAATACAAAAAGACTTGAAAGTAATTCAGTTTTCAAAACAAAACAAAACAAACAAACAAAAAATGTGTTTGGGGCTCAGGAAAAACATTAACTCTAAGAGCTGGAGTTAGCAGTTTGTAAAATGAAAAATTGGATAATGCTCTGCAAAGAGGCCAGATTCTTCCCCGTTAAACCACTGCAAAGCCATTGATTTTAATGGCATTACTCTACATTTATACCTGTAAAAGGCTGCATAGTACATGACCCATGAGTGTAAAATGTTTAAGACTCTCAAACTGTCACCTGTTCATTTTACAATCTCGTTGTTATATCATACTATAACCAACCATGTGGGTGATTGTAACAAGCCACCGTGCAGCTATTGTTTGGATGGCTAGTGCAGCAGAACTCCTTCATTATATTGTTTGCTCCTGTAGTTTAAATTTACCTTGCTCGAGCTTCTGAACACAATTTATTCCTTATTGGAGCTCTTTTCCCCACTACTTTCTGGTCAGACACTGGTCTATGTGCAAAAATACTTTCCAAATCTATTTTTCTTGACTCCATTCAGATCTGCTGCATGCTGCTAATATTTATCCAAATGTTTAATTTGAGAATAAAGCATTTTCCCCATCTCAGTTTTTCAGACGCTCTTGAATAAAGCTCTGTGCATTTCTTTGTCATGAGCACAAGGGCAATGCAGCACGGCCGAATTTCAGCAGAGTCCTGCTGCAGTTGTGTTAATTGTTGCACTGGGAGGGCAGCGAGGACTGAATGCTGCCTTGTTAACTTGCTAAGCAGCTGGTCAGCAGGGTAGTTTGATTCCAGCAAGGCTCTTGACACCTCTGCCAAGGGTTATTGATACCTCACACACCCCAGCTGAGACAGATTGTTTTAGTCGTGCTTCATATCCATAGCACAGCCTGTAGTTAGGAAAAAAAGTGATTGACAGCTCACACCTCCTGGGCCCTTCTTACTACCAGACACAACATCTGCTATGCCCTGTGGAGCAGTGAACCAACACACACTGAGAGAACTGTTTCTAGCATTGTCAGGGTTGATTTTGTTTAACCCTTTCTGGCTTCTCTCTGGAGATGCACATAGGGGTTTCTGTAATCCTTTGCACGTGCTTAAAAAGTGTGGAATATTTGACAGAGTAAACAGCAGAGAAGATGAAGCTTGCAATGATGAGGAAACTGTTGGGCCATTGTTCCTCAGGAAGGAGATCAGCACACACTGGATTGCAAAACAGAAAATTGGTTTTCCCCATTGTTGCTGTGTTGCTTATTTACAAACAGCACCATGGCTGTGGGTTAAGGAGCACAGCTCTGAAACATGGCCTATCATTTTCATGATGCAACTTTCATGATACAGTTTCCCTGATACATTGGGGAAGGAGCTTAACCACAAGGATAAGCAAGTCTGCTTACTAACAAGGTATCTCAGTCAAAGCACACCTTGACTAAAGATTGGGTGATATCTGCAGATACCACTGCTCAGCTTTTTGAGAAACACTACAGAGATAAAAGGTACTGTTTGTTACTTTCAGAAAACTAGCCTGTAATAGACTTGGCAACTGCAGCATCCTCACTACAAATGACTGCATGTTTGATTACAAATATGGTTCATTAAATATACATGCAAGAAGCTTTTGTAAACTGTCTTCAATATGTGAAAAAAAAATATGATAAAAAAATCTTTTAAATATTCCCCAAAAGAAAGATGATGGTTTTAGAACACATTTGTCATTTTTGAAGGACTGATGTGTCTTGGTTTTGGACAGTTTCATTTTTTACTTTTTTCCCCTAAAATAGCACCAGAAGTATTGTTGAAGCTCTGAAATGAATATTTTTGTTAAATCTTATTTACTTTCATCATATCAGTATAGTCAGTGAGACTTTCATGCAAAATGCTATGCAGAGCTACAGAAGCCATGTAGTAGCAGATCAAAAGGACATTTTGGTCCTTTTATTTTCATTTGGCTACAGACTGGCTTCCGACCACGCTGTCATGCTTCAGAAAGGATGCTTGCCAGCTATATTATCTGTGTTTACAATGCCATAAGGATGTGTTATGCTACAGAGGAACTAATAGCATTATTTATTATATCTTTATTATAGTAATGTAATTAGCAATATTATTATTGCTAAGCATCACTATCACCTCTTGTCAGCACCATGTAACTCCAACATAAGTCACAGTGCATTTTATATCATGGACTAAATTATTGGCTGAGTTTACACAATACAGTCTTGCTCATACTTCACAGGATTATACGACTATACTAACATGGTATTCTGCCATTAGATTGAGGATTTTTACTACAGTAAACCAGAATTATGGCTATTGTTATCAAATCAGTGAAAAGTTATTTTTGTATTTAGTCTTACATAGTTAATGAAATAATATTTTCTACAAAGTTTATTTTATCCTCCTACAAAACCAAGAAAAAATTACTAAAAAGAGCATAATAATGAGTAAGAGGTATGGCCAGAAGTCAGATGCACAGAAAAGTCAAGTTTTGAGCTATAAGCTTTGCCTGAATGAGTTGTCCCTTCCAGAGGTCATGTACTTTAAAGAGTGTGGCACATTTCCTTCAAAAGCATAGTTTGAAAGTTATTTTGAAATACATAATGCCAACAAAGAACTTTCCCTTAATTTGCAGTTAACATCAAATTTGAAAGAGCTTCATACATGTATAAGTCAAAGATACACTTTCAAATAAATGAGTGGGAGCCTCACAAATCAAAACACTCACTTTTAATGCTCATTTCTAACACTTCTGTGACAAGAGAGATTACACAAACTTAGAAATTCCTAATTGCTGTCTTTTATTTGTGGTCTAAATCCATTAGAAATGGAGGTTAGCAGCTTTTGCAGCCTCACCTTAAATCATGTTCTTCAGCGTGAGAGATTTAGCTCCTGGTACTGATAAATTAACTATTAGCAAAATCAGGTGAATATTTACATAACACACAACATGCACTGTTCAAAATAGCTTTATCATCAGTCCATAAGTAGCAAATAGATCAGAGTCTCAAATACCAATTGTTCAGAAATGATATTTAGGTGAAAAATGATACCACCAAGTCAGCTCAGCAACAACAAATGATTAGAAGATTGGGAGGGTTTTGCGTTCATAATGTCACATTTATTCCTGTGCATCATCATGGAAATCATGAAACATAAACAAAAGTAGATCTAATTGAAAGCATCAGATTGGTCCATTCCTGATCACATTTTAAGACTTGCAGTAAACAAGCTGTATCAGGTTTTTTTTTTTTCCTTAGATGTCAATCTTATTGTTTGCCAATAAAGAATTAACTAAACGAAAAACTATGTCTTTTTCTGTGTGAAAGGTTCAGACAAAATAAAGGTATTTTCTGCCCCTGAGACCCAAGATACTTGAAAGAATTAAGATCTTAATCAAATTTTATAACTGCAGTAAAGTATCTCAAATTGGTTTGACTCCTATGTTCTGTGTGTGCATGTTTTTTTTCTTATAAAAATGAGCATTTTTTCTTATTAAAGTAGAGCAATCAAAGCAAAAAACCATCCAGGATGTCTGCATGTGCACCCACCTATCTCTCACAGCTTTGTCTATTCTTGGATCATCACTGAGCTGTCTGTAAATTAAATAATTAGAAATGGTAATGTACTGGGACCACTGCTGTATGTTTCTTTCATCTAACATGAAGTTCCAGGTTACTCTGGAAAGATACTGGAAGATGAGGCTGTCTCAATGCCTTGCATGACCAGGAAAATTGTCAGCACAGTAAGCATTTTGTTCCAGTTGGGCTGCAGGGCATGTAGTTCCCCTCCACAAACAAAAAGGAATAAATCAAATGTAGCCATTCAGCCTTATAAGGCTGGGTTTGTTTCTTTAGCAAAAGGAACTGTAAAGCAAAGATATGTATGCTAAGACTTAATTTCCTTCTGTGCCTTCTCAATGAGCAGGACACAGTGTAATATATTTCAGAAGATATTTGTTTGTTTATTTGTTTTGTGGTTAATTAAAATGCTACTTCACTACCTGCCATGTTCCACCTTCTTGGACTACAGATGCAATTTATATCAGTGGTGGAAAATGAACCATAATGTACAGCACTGATATAAATTTTAAAAATAAATTTTAAAACTCTCTGGGAAGCCTCATATTTACATATATCACTTCCTTTTTCACTAGGTCCCAAGTGAATGGGCTGGCAGTGCAGGAAAATGAAATCAAATGAAACATTTAGTTCTAGATTTTACTCTCGAGGTAGCAGGAAATTGGGATTTGGGGACTACTGTCAAGTACCTCCTCCCACCTTTGCTATGAGTCCCTCCACTCCACTGCCTCTGGCCACCTCAATCAGATCAAAACTAAACCAAGGAGTTATTAATTATTCAATTTCCATTATTGAATAATACAATAACTTCCTGAGTCATGGAAGTGCTGGGAAATATATATTTTCATAATATTTGCATTTACTATAGGAGTATTTGGATTTCACAATTCTTTTTTTTTTTTTTGTAGGTTTTTTTGTTTTTGTTTTTGTTTTTTTCAAAGGAAAACTCTGTTTTCAGTGGTATTCTTGACCACATGTCACTCCATCTAATTATCTTTGTGATGATGGTACCGATTATCTTTGTGATCATGGTATGAGAATTCAAGTGTGCTCAGTTGCATGCCTAAATTTCACAAGTTTTCTGACCATCTCTGCATCCAGTGAGATATTAGAAAGAATTTGTACACAGTACTTTAACTGGTAATGCAGTTTCTGCTGGGATAACCCCAAAAAATCCTTTCTCTGATCCGTTCCGCTCCCTGACCTGCTGGGGTCTCTTTCAAAGCTTAGCTTTTTTATCCCCTCTGTCTCTTTTTCCCTCCCTTATAAGCCCAAAAGCAGACCAATGAAGTCAGATTATTCTGGGGTGATGTCTCTCAGTGGATCGAAACAGAATTACTGCTTTGCTCCTTCAGTCTTGGGGGAGGCTTCTTAAGCAGAAGCCAGCTGTGATCCTGAAATGTGGAAGGCAACATTTTTAGGAGCTGATTAAGTCTATTCTGTCTCTGAGCAAAGGATGACATGACTACTCAAAGTCTCAGTTCATATCAGAATCTTCTGTCCTTCAGACAGCAGCAACTGGAAACATTTTGTTTTATCATCTCAGTTGGCGCATTTTCTTCTTAAATGCAGACTTTGTTACAGTGATCCATAACTGAGAATCCCTCCAGGCTTGTCTACTACATTGCACTCTATCAGATTCAAAGTGTGAAGAATCCTTGAAATCTCCAGTTCTTGCAGAATACAGTTGCCTTCCCTTATAAAC
The DNA here is from genome assembly GCF_905368555.1 of Meleagris gallopavo. Lineage (NCBI taxonomy): Eukaryota > Metazoa > Chordata > Aves > Galliformes > Phasianidae > Meleagris > Meleagris gallopavo. The sequence goes on along the minus strand of NC_139405.1, from coordinate 71,190,160 downwards.
GCTGTACTAGCGAGAACATATCACAACTCTGCTCCACAGACTCTATTCGACACTGGAAAATCAAGATGCCAAAAAAAGATCTTAAAAGGCCTACAGTTAGCTGTACGAAAGAGGGCATCTGTGACTGTGGAACTCTTAAACAAAAATTCAAGGACATTCAAGAGAGTCAGAACAAGGATTCTGTGGTTACAGCTCCAGAACTGCCCCATGTCAGACCGCTCAAGGGTCCCCCATCCTGAAACTTTGACATAACTTCTGATTTAATAGGTTTTTCAATTTTGTTTCAATTTTTCAGTTTGTAATCTGTAGCTGCCACATGCGCTATGGCTGAGTACAGCGCAGCTTGAGAAGACTCCAATTTGGGGTTTGTGGTTTTAAACCCTTTCTTGCATTTATTCTGCAACTGTGTGAATGTGGCATACAAAGACCATTTTCATGAACTTTCCACTTCACAATTAGGGGAGCAAATGCTCAGATACTGTTTATACCTATTTTTAACCTAATACTCAGTAAACTGGCACTAATCTATTCTTAGAGCTGTAAGAGATGGCAAAATTCCCTCAGCCTTGTGCTTTTTTTTTTTTTTTTTTTTTTTTTTTTTTTTTTTTTGCTACTTTCAGTTAGAGACAATACACCTGAATAGTAAGTCACTGAATCAGATACAGACTCTGACCATTTGGATGACCTTGGAGCATTTACTTCACAACTTCGTGCCTTTTTCCTTCTCTTCTTTGTTGTTTCTTTTAAATGTAAAACAGAAAATTATGCAGAGATGATTCTGTGTTTGAAGAGCCTTCTCCGTCCTAGCAGGATCCACCCCTGGCTGTTAATTCCAGGATCCTAGGCTCATGATTGAGTTATACAGTTTAACAAGGTGCCTTACATCTGTTGCTCATTAAGGGAAATCATCTTAGCCAAGGTAAACAACTACATCTGAACCAGTCATCTTGACTTTCTCTGTAGTAGGTGAAAAACATTGTCACTTTTAGGATGTGTTCTGAAATAGATACCTAATATATATCAGACAAATCATGTCCTTTGAGCGTCTAGTTATCTCCAGTGAAAAAAAAAAGTGTCTAGAAGAAACATCTGAGATAAAGATTTCCACACTGCAATAGCCTAAGTAACATTTCTAATTATCATTTTCATAATAACTAATTTTTCTAATAACTGCTCATACATGCACTCTTTACCACAAACAGAAGCTAATTACTACAGAGGAACATAGCTGTATTTAAGTCAAATTATCTTACATTCACTCAAATCTAAGCACACGTGCAATAAACATGGTTCAGCTGACAAGTTAAGTGGATCATGTGTTCCTTCACCTGCTGCCATCAGATTTGTTTACCATCAGCCTACTTTGTGGCCAAGCCTTTTTAAGGTCCCTTGATTTCTTCTCACTTTGATTGCATAGGTTGAGGGCAAGGCCAATTTTTCTTCTGGCTTGCCATATTTATCTTACTGTCTCAAGCAGGGAATCTTCAATCTGCACTTCTTGAGTTCTCCTTGTTCTTACAAGATCCTTTCTTTAGACAAGCTCCTCAATCTTCCCTGTGAAGGACACTGTTTAAAAATGAACTGAATTTTAATACAGAAGTCCTAGAAATTTTTAAAATGCTTATTGTAGGCATATATGTAAACTATTTGGTAAACCAGCAGCCTTACAACTTAAACCCAAGCTGTAGTATGAATGTAAGATCTCTTTAAAACAAACACTTTTAAAGATGCAAGCTGATAGGCACCCTTGAAAATATTCTTCATAGTGAATCTATGGGAGATAACATTCCCAAGAAAAATCCCTTTCTATAGTTATTGTAACTGCATTGTAGAAACAATAGAGCTTTTTCTAAAATGCAAACAGACTTTTGCGTAAATTTCCAAATATTCATCCAGGACTTTTTTTATTGAAATTTGGTTGTTTACCCAAGGTATAGAAATTACAGAGGTATACAACATAAGTTTGATGTCTGTTGTATACATTTCTGGTCGTATCAAATATTTAATACCTGGTATTCTTTGGGATTTGTTAGCATCTCCTTTAGAACTTGCCTGCGGCAGTTACAAGATGGAATGTAAAAAGTGGTTTTGATTATCGTTTTGGATTGTCACCTTGACAGTTTGGGTTGGGTTTTATAGGCAAGGAGGAAGAACACACACATACGCACAGAATTGTTCCTTTTCATTTTGCATCCCTTTCCCTGTAGACAGTGCTCCACAGATATGGCTCAGGAGCAGAATAGACATGAAAGGATTACCAAGTAGAGGCATTTGAGAGAAACCTGATTCATTATTGTTTGGAGACAGGAATACATAAGTGACTGGTTACACCTATGAATTGATATTGCTAGGGGATTGCAAATAGACCTTGATGGGTATTTGAGCGGTCAAGTCAAATACTGCTGCTAACAAAAACAGAGGGAGGGAAAAGGCAAGCAAAAGAAAATAGAAGGAATAGGAATAACAATAAAATGTTTTTTTTTGTTGTTTTGTTTTTTGTTTTTTTTTTTAAGTAAAAGGGAAAAGCAAAGTATCTTTCGCTTGATTTACCCTTTGAATGAAGAGGAAATGTTTACCTCAAATGGAGGAGAAGTCTAAGGTCATTGCTTTAATTTCTAATATGAGTTGGAGAATTCAGGAAGAGTATTTACGTGCCTGTGTATAGGTCCTTTTAAAAAGAAAACTACCATTTCTACTGATTTGAGTACCTCATCAGCTATTAGCTTACTGGCTTCACATAGGACGTAGGCTGCCTCACGGTCTTAGCAGTGCCCATCAGTCCTATTTTGTCCTCTAGAGGAAAGAAATTTTGTGAAGAGTGAGAATCTTATCTGAGCATCAGCTACTGGATGACAGGATTCCAATAACTATCTGTTTGTAGTTGGGCTTTGTGACTGGATGTAGAGTAGAGGCTGCTCAGATAACTGAGCAGGCTGTTCTGTGCACTGAATCTTAGGCGCTAGGAAGACTCACATGGAAGGAGAACAAAGTACTAGTGAAAGATGCAGCACTGTGTTTCTTCCTTCAGATTCTTTCACAGCGTGACTTCAAGTTGAGTTTTAGAGGTGTTTCATAAATGACACTGAAGCATCATACTGAATTGAATATATTAATGTCCATCTTTATATTGAGTCTGCATAACCCGACTCAGAAACCCACATACCTTTGTGAAACGGAAGATTTTTTTTTTCATTTAAATCCTTTTTTTTTCACTGTGATGCTAGCTACTGCTGCTTTCATTAAATGTTTGTCAGTATTTCCAATATAAACCTTATTTTCAAGGGATTCATAGCCTCCGTATTTTAACTCATGTTGATCTGGAATGTGCCATGGAAATTTTTCAACAAGGAGTAGATGGCACTTTCTTTTCTTGCAACATTTGAACACATGTGGATACTGTGAACTGACTGTTGCACAAAAGCAAACTACAGTCAGTATAATTTTCCAAAAAAGTGAAAGTTGAGCAGGAATTTTGCAGTAAGGAACAACATGAACTTTGCAATTAGGAAAAAAAAGTCACAGATTTTTTTATTTTGCAAGTAAAATTTATCAACAATTCTGGTTACGAAGCATACTGATAAGAGAAATATATTTTTCCTCACCAAAAATGTAAACATAAGCTGGAATAGTGTTCCTTGGACATAGTTATAATATCAATATTATTTACTTTAAGTCCAACATCTTCCTATTACTTAGGAATGCACCACAGAAATACAGTTTAATAAAAAAGACTTTAAAACATATTGAGAATTGCCTTCTGTTGCATGTAACGATAAAATTCTGTGACAAATGAGCTGCACTGTTGCCACAGTCTTTCCCATTGTCTTACCCTCTTGCCGTAGCTGAAGCAATTACAATATTATTCTTATGCAGAAATCTAGGCAATGACTTAATACCAAATCCAAAACCTAATGAGGTAAAAGGAATATTTCCTTTGACTTATGTGATCAGTGGAGCCTCATGGCTCCTTGCAACAGTTTTCTCATATTTCTGATAACTGAGATAATCAGCTGCAAATAAAAAGACTGCAAAATATTTGGAGCACAATAAAGCTTGTCCACAGCTTTACCAGTTTTTATTACAGGCATCTCACTCTCCACCAGAAGACCAAACATCATTTTGACTGGCAGGAACTTAATAGTTGATTTTTCTTTCTTGATCAGTTAATTTTCTTGACCGGTTAATTCATTCCTTCCTCACCTACACCCAGTGATTTTAAGACTGATTGTCAATATTTAAATACATTTAATTTAAGGGTGAACCAAAACTAGACTCAGGAATTATAGGAGCCATGTAATACATATGTAATAGTGTTTTAAAGCCTGTATTGTTAATGAAAATATTAATGTATTAGAAAGAAATCTACTGTACAAAGATATTGAAACCAGTATTCCAAGAAGAGTTGTTGAGACACGGATAAATAATTTTCCCTCCAGTCTATTTACTTATAACTGTCTTGGATCTTAGTCTCATGGTTTGTTGTGAACTGTCATTTTCTTGCCAGGAACTTCAGCAGGTGGGCTTGTATAGGGAATCATGGTACTAATAACACAGTTTCTTGAACTGAGAACTGCCTGGAAGAAAATATGACTTTTCAGTGCTTCCACATGAGACAGGCTGTACCCACGCATCCAAGAGTCCCACTTGCCCATGTAGTAGAACTTGTTACTCCCAAAGGTAAGAGAGATGTCCATTGCTACTGGGCCATGAAATCTGCTTCTGTAAACATGGTACTTACTTATCACCAATCCATTAAACAAAGAACTACATGGTCTAAAATGTGTAAAAAGTGTGAAAATTTGGTGGGTATGAGAGATGGGTAAAGCACATTTTCCTGAGTTTATTTTGTTGTTAATCTCAGTGAATGAGTCACAGAGAACAGAAAGTTGTCATTCATGTCAGTACTCAAAGAAAGCAAAGAGAAAAAGAAAATCTGGAAACACAAATCTTGTTTCAAATGAAAGTTGGCAAATTAAGCAAAAATCAGGATTCTATTTCGTTCTAAAACACATTGTAACATTTTAGAATTTAAGCTGCTAGTTTGCTTTCCTAGGTGTAGGTTGGTGTAGCATGTATTACTTACTATAATATTTTAAAATATTTCAGCCACTGCACTAAAAATTGCATCCACTTTGCTTCAGAATTGTGAAGATCATTATCTTACAGAGCTTCTGAGACAGTTTACTATCACCTAGCAGCTGCTCCAATGGAAAAGGTGTATTTTGGGCAAAACTTTTCTATCATGATCTGGCAATGTTCTCCCACTATTTTCCCAAATCTCGAATATTGAGATTTTGCAACTATAGTAGCATTTGTCATTGAAAGGTAAATAGCAGTAACTCAATAAATGTGCAAAACTTTCACCTTTCAGGAGAGTAAAAAGGCAGATCTCAGATACCAGATATCACTGTAGCTGGTTAGAAATACAAAGATTCCAGCTAAAAATGCTTGTTATTTTAGAATTAAAAGGTTTTTGTTGTTGTTCTGTTTTGTTTTGTTTTGTTTCGTTTTTTGGTTGTTTTTTGTTGTTGATGATGTTTGTTTGTTTTTGGTAATGAAATGCCTATTTAGAAAATATTTTTTTTGGGGGGGGGGTGGAAGACTCATTTCTACAAATAAAAACTCTCACAGTCACCAACCTGGGAAAAAGTTTTGTTCTTAACAGCTTGATTAACCTTAAAGATACTGGTTTATATTTTGACAAATGGCAGAATTGTTGCAAAATATTCCAAATACAAGACTTTCTTGTTTACCTGAACTTACCAGATTAGGCAAAGGAACCACACTAAGTAGCAGTAGACTATCTGGTAGCAACATATTGTAGACAGGAATGCAAGTGCTTTGTTCTAGATATAATTTCTATGCACGAATTAAAATGTTTATGACTGGAATTGTTTTATATTAGACTGAAAGTAGAAGTTAAAGGAAAAGAAAAAAGAAAGTTTAACAGAAGAAGCCAGGAAACCATGGTGCTGCTTCACTTTTTATGTTTGTCTACTAGCAATAAACCCAAGGACTGAAAATCATACTTTACCATGGTTCCAATAAGCATAGAATATTTATCTCATGGAGAGAAGGTTAAATGGTGACATGATTGTTTTGTGTGTAAGTACCTAGAGCTGGAGGAGATTACTAATCATAGGGCTCTTTATTCTAGCACAGATGTAAAGAGAATTCAGTGGCTGCAAGCTGCAGTTAGTTATGTCTAGATTAGAAGTAAATAGGCAATATTTAACATTAAGGGTCAGTTGCATGTATTACCAGCCAATGTGGTTGATTATCCAGTATTTTATGTTTTTAAATCAAATTTGCATGGCCTTTGGAAAGAAAAGTTATAGTTAAGCCACAGGGTGTTAGTTCTGATATAACAATTACTGGGTGAAAATTTGTATTCGTTGTCACACAGAAAACAAGGCAAGATAATGATGACAGTGGCTTTTGAACATCAAAATCTATGAATTGCTGACAGTCAGCTGACTTTCTTGTATTGAAAGACTTAGATCAAAGTAGTCATCCTCATGGGTACCTTAGTATTGTGCATATTAGATACGCAATTCGAATGTTATCAAAGTGGTATACAGAAATGTCGGCCAACAGGCACTGTGTTCATTCTGACTAAGTGTATGGAGTCTGTTAAAAATTATTTATTTTTACAAAGTTATGAATGTCACTGGTGGTTTATTTGGTCCAACTGTATTTTTTCTATCATCAAATCACAGGCCAAAAACTTGGCTCCAAATAAATTAATAGGGACAGATTTTTTTACTTAAACAGTACCCTTTGTAGAGTGATGTATCTATCCCTCACTTAAATGGCATTCTGAAAGTGATTCTAAATTTATCAGATATAGCAATGCTATGTTCTGAAAAATAATATGAATTCAGTAAGCAAGACTGTTGTCTTCAGTGCACAGCTTTGATTTACTGGCATTCTCTGGAGAACTTCATGTTACTGAATGTCACTCTGATATTCTTTTTAAACACTGCCAATGTAACTATAGAAAGCACAGGATACATCACGCTTTCCTTCTTCTTTACTGTAAACTTTGTATAAATTAATACAATTTGTATCTAACAGATTTTATCTTATACATACTTATTAATCCATAGCAATGACAACAAATTAATGACCAAAGTTCAAGTGAGTAGCTTGAATAAATGCTTTCATTTCATTTTCTCTGATTGCCTACATTCATATCCTAGAATGTATCTGTAGGTTGATGCCTTTTTTTTTTTTTTTGACAGGCTAATGGGATTACATATTGATCATATGATATAATATGTAGTTTTCATCACTATGTCACAAATTGCAAATATTTTATTTCTTTATAATCAGTAAAGCAAACACATTTTTATGTGTCACCATGCATATGCAGTATTTTAATACATGTACAATACAGTATATTTTTGCTATTCTGTATTGAAAGTGTCATGCAACCAAGGTAGCAAGATTGAATACGTCGCTCTTTGTGTTGAGGACAAGTGTAGCTTGTCTAAGGAGTCAAGATCTTTAGCTTTGTTTCTGCAGTTTATTTTGTTTTAGAGTTACTGCAATGGAGTTGTCATCAGTAGTTAACTTGTGTGAATAATAAATTACCATGTAAGACCAGAGAGCAACTGCCCATAGACCTAGAGAACAGGTGACTTCTGTAGATATATAGAGGCTCCCCATGTATTTCATTGTTATTTTCCTGCAGAAGCTTGATATTTCCTCTCGTCTGATTTAACTGCTATCAGTTCTGCCTGAACAACATACCTCTGTAATGTTACCTTTCTCATCACAACGCAGGCTGCTTAGAACACTATTCCAGCATCCTGAATGAGGTGATACGTTGGGCCACATCAGTTGGACCATGAGTCCCTGGTATGTGAATAGTGAATCCAACTCTCTCTCTGCTCCTGGGGGCAGAAACTTACAGGCAGGGCATAGAAGGATTGCAGGAATAATATGGATTTGGCATCCTCAGTAAGATCCAGCATAGTTCTCTGTGGCTAAGAACCTTTTATCATAAAAAGAAATTGAGGCTCCTTTATTCTAATGTTCTCTCTAGGCTTCTACAGTTACTTTAGAGACAGAAAACCTGGATAAATAAGCCTTTCTTTCGACCCAGTATAGACATTCTTACCTGTAGGTAATTTTTTTTTCTCTAGATACATTTTAGAAACATGTCAGTCAAATATTAAACATGCATCCAAGACAGATACACATCTACTAATACAATGCTATTTGACCCTATTATCTTTCACGTACTCATGCTGCACCTAAAGAAGCAAGAGCTATGAATATCATGTTTACTAGATGGAGAACTGAGTCATGTAAAGTTAAGTATGAAAGAGAAATCTTCAGTTAAAAACTAGATACGTTTCAGGTACCCACGGTCCCAGTCTACTGCTTCTGTCAAACAATTCTTAGTCAAGCAGAGACAGAGGTTATATCTGTTTCACTGATGACAGGCAGTAGTACTAGAGGATATATTACAACATTTTAAGCTTTTCATTTCAGCTTGAGCTTAAAACATCTTTTAATTTTTTTTAACCATAGTCTAGGTAAAATACAGAAAAGTGAGAAAAGAAAATTTTCATAACTTAATATCGCCTTATTCATACACAATGCTACATATATAATAATATATGCATGTGATGACATTCATCTTCACCTGTGAGGAGAGAAATAATAAGTCACTGGTGACTATTGCACTTGACTTATCCCTCCACATCAGAGAAGATAAATGCCAATAGAGAGATCAAGTCTTTTGTATTCTTTTCTAGGGGAGAGAGAATTTATCATAGGGGTATTGGAATTTATCTTGATCAGATACAGATGATTTCATCATGATAATAAGAGAATCCTTATTGCATGCAGACAACATCCATGTTTTGAGTGTAGTTTCATTTTTTACATACTGTTGAATGTATAAAACAGACTTCTGCTTTTAATTCAATGCAAGTTGGAGCTCTCAGTTCTTACTGACTTCAATTTGACAAGAATTATTTGGTTAAAAAGAGAATGGAGCAGAAACAAAAGAATAAATGAGAAGTAGAGTGAATATGAGAATTTATATAAAAGGAAATCAATATACAAGTGAGGCATTTGTTGTCATGCACATAAAATGTAGCATATAGTATTAAATTGGGTACTTCCCAACTTCTGCTAATTTAACACCATTTTGATACAGCTTTTATGCATGAAGTTAATATCTATCAGAGATAGAACTGCAGCAGAACATCTTTTCCAAATATTGCATTTGAAAAAATAGAAGTAAAGTTTCCTTTAGAGTAATATTTTATTTGCTCTTTTTATAACCTGACTGTATTTCTTTCTCTATTTGCTTTTCATTTTTAGTAAAATGAAAACATAGATTCTGATTCTTAATATATTGTTCTGGTTTCATTCAGTGATTGAGGACCAGGGAGAGGCTACAAGCAGCTGGATTCAGCTTCTAGAAAATGTCCTGAGGATATTCCAGAAAAGGTTAACTTTTGATCAAAAATGTCTGAGATTTTCGTTCTTCAGAGGTGCCTTGCTTAACACTGTTTTGGGAAAAACTTCATACTCTTCAACTGTCATGGTAATGTTTTGAGTGGGGAGGGCTGAGAATAATTAAGGTGGGTACTGAAATGTCCGTAACTGATGGTAAAGCATGCACAAGGATCCATGTGATCACCTATAGATACACTAAAGCCACATTAGTTTGCATCTATTAGATTCTGTGGCAGATGGTAATGGAGAAACTGAAAAATCAAAATTTCTGCCACTGCTTTGCATATAATTTCTGGTTTCTGTGACCACAAGGGTAATTGTCACATAGGTCAGAGGAACACAAAAATTACAATGGAACTTAATTGACAGCAACCATTAGGTTGAGCAGGCAAATTAGAATAAAATCAAAATGTTTGGGTTTTTTTTATGCTCAATAAATCTTATGGAACAGGAATACTGACTGTTTCAACTACATAGAGAGTATTACTGCATTTGTTAAACATAGCTGGACTGTTTATAAGGACAGATAACTCTAGGTTTATATTCCAGGCAGTCCCAATTTGTGATGGGCTTATATTATAGAATCTTTAAGTATCAACTTTGTTCAGTCTTGCAATATAGAATATTTTATAGAGGCATGCCCTGCTGTTTGTCACTTTGCAGCATGATGCTATATATCTAAAATCACAGCCTCAACTAACGTACCCACTTCTTTGTTATTAATGGAAAGCAAATGGACACTGAATGGCACTTGAAGGCAAGGGTTTCCAAAGATCACAAACTGGGAAGCAATTTTTAAAAACGATGCTTTATGGACTTAACATGTAGAATCTGAGACAACCTAAACTGAAATTTTAAAGAGGAAGAAATACCTTTAATTTCAGTAACTTGCTTTAACAAAGGTATTCATAAACATATTTTTGTTAACTATTTCTTTCTTTGTTGTATACAAAAAACTCTAAATGGTAATGTTAAAGCAGTAAGTTCACCACTGAATCTATCTGCGTATCTAAAATATCAGTCTCTGTTTAAATATTTCACCTAAATGTCATAAAGTTGTCTTACAGAAAATGTAAATTCCCATGCATGTGTTATCTAAATAAATACTTTCTGTATACATTTAGGTTCATTTTTGTGTTGAAACTAATATACTGCAACCTTGAGCTCAGTGGGAGCTATGAGAATCAGGGGAGCCATCAAGCAGGCTGATTAGACTGCCCACTGAGCACAAGTGATATCGAAACAAGCAAGCTTTGGCCAGCATTAAAGGCAGAATCCAGGAGGAACTGCAAACATGTTACACAAACTGGGATGCTGTTGGCACTTGTAACGTAGTAAGATGGTGCAAAAATGGACCAATCACCCCAAAATGCAGCCCTGAGTGATCAGTGGGTCTCATGGGAATGCTGGGACAGCACTAGTGGAATTGAAAATCAAATCACAGCTTTCACTGTGTATACAGTTACGGATACACATGTTTATATATAATCTGTCCACATATCTGTCACCATTACTATTCATGACTGCTATGGCACCTTGGTACATCGGCGATATTTCAAAGAAAGGAAGTAACTTTTTTTTTTTTTTCCTGTAAAAAGACTGTATTCACAGTTGCAAAATAGAGATTTGCAAGAACTGAAGTGTTCAAACTATTGCGTATTTTAGTATTATGGACTTCTACAGGTATGCAAATAGAGTTCTGTACAGTTTCTGACAGCATTTTAAAAGGAATTCATAGATATTTTTTCTTTTTGGAAATATGTGCATATTGACATATTTTCCCTATAATTCTCCAGTTAGCGAAAGAAACATTTAAGATTTTGCAAACTGGGGAGAAAACATGTGAAAGGGCAGATCCTTCCATTTGCTATCTGGTAAGAAATTATGCAATCATGTGCTCTTCTTGAAAAAGATTTAAAGTTATTCCTGCTATACATGGTTATGGCAAATAACTCATTTTGTAGGTATATTACCAAAGGCCAGTGTTCTCAGTATTCATAAAGCATCTTCAATAAATTGAAAATAGTGGCTTTACAAGAACTAATGAAGGGCGAGGACGTCTGTTCTGATTGCAGGTGGGAGGAGGAAGGGTTAGCAACAGAACCACAGCAACATCTATTTGCTCTTTTTGCTCTTATTAATAAACTGAGTTGCTATAAGAAAGGGCAGAAAATTCCATGGTTAGAAAAACTATTCCTATTCTCCATCCATTGCTCTGTTTCTACCTATACCCATGACTAGGCAAATTTTAAAATTTGTTTACTAAATTCTCCTCAATATGGAACTATTTGGAATACTATTGCCTATAGTATTCATTCATCACTGTTCATCTCTTTCTTGTGTCAATTGAAGTACAGAGTCAGATTGCAACCTTATTTGTATCTGACAAATATTTTGTTCTCTCACCTTTACTGTTGAAATCTTAAAAAAAATACTAAGTTAAAAAAAAATACAAAAAACTCTTTAAGTCTCCTGCTCTGAAGTGTACATTTGTCATTCACCACTTGAAATTTTGGTGAAATAAGGAGTGATTGCAGCATAAAAGTGAAAATCTCTTCAGCCATCATATCTGAACTTTGTGGGACATTAGCGCTATATACAGCTAAAAGGAGCTAAAATTTTAGCATAAACAGGTTTATCTGCAGACTGAAGACCATCAGTAAACAGATATTCACAGACAGGTTGGGAAATCTGTCATATTCTTTCCAACCTGAATCTGATTGCAACTACCAACCCCTTCAACAAAAAGAATTAAAGTAAAAAAATCTTCGTTCTGCTTGGCTATGATATGAGCTGCTGCTCTTAGAGAGTTCCTCATTATAAACGGTGTTTCCTAAGCTTTCTAAGTCCTTAAACCAGTGTTCAAATCAAATATGGTCCACAGTAAATCATATATCCTGCCATGCTTCTCAAGTGTCAGTAAAACTTATCTACAGAATACATGATGTAGGTCTGCTAATGAAGACTCAGACATTCTTGATATCTTCTTTCCATTTTTCCAAACTACTATGATTCCTAAGTATTTCTCATATAAAATCAATTTTATTTCAGTTCAAAAGTGTTTGCACACAGCCCTAACTGTGGTTTTTCATATTTTGTATGTAAATGTGTTCTGATGGATATATGTAAGTTTTATGGAACCAAAATGTCAGTGAACCTTTGGTCCATGTAATAAAATCAGCTCTTAGACAGAAACAAGCACTACTGTTGAAGCTTTAAACATCATCGTAAACTATCATGAGTCACTCAGTACATCATCTTCAGGTACAAGATCTTTTGATCTGTTTTTACCAGCATCCATCAATCAAAGTTTATAGGCTCACAAATGGCTTGGCCAACACTCAGTAGTAATATTTTAGCCATATCTACATGAAAATAAAATCTACAGAGAAAATATAGGGTAAGTATATGGTGTTTGGTTTGGCTTACTTTCTTAATTTATGAAGAATGTTGATATATTTCTCTCTGTGAAAGTACTCACTTCTTGCATGCAAGTGTCTCAGATGCCTTCGTATCTACAGCTAAGGCTGCTCTAGTATGCCTATCTCTCTCATGGAGATCAGAACTGAATCTAGATAAATGATGTATATGTTTTGCCCCTTTTGCTACATGAGTTTTGTACATTTTAGATGTTGCAAATCATTTTTTCAAACAGTGTGCTTGTATAGTGATTTATATTGATAGCCAGAATCACAGATAAGGCATGTTAAAACTAATATTCCGCCACCATCAGCAATTGTAATCTCAAGTCATGCAGTTGCGCAAACAAGAGATTTCTGGAAGAAAAGCTTTTCCTTTATGGTCAAATAGCTGAAAATTTAAAGTTAATCATTTCATGTTATAATTACTACAAGGCTTTGGATGCTGCATCTAAGAAAGCATGCACAAGATCAAGGGCGGTATGTCAGAAGAGGTGTGACTAGCATGCTATGGCCAGGTTCAAAGGTATTGAATGCTTTGGAAAGGAAAGTAGATGATCTCATTTTGTGAAGACTATCTTGTCTAACACCATGATGGAAATTGACCTCAAATCTCTTCTTGTTGTTTTGGTTTATTTTATTGTCACTACTGCAACATCCTGTGCTCTGTACTAACAAGCATTTTGTTTTGTTTTGTTTTGCTTTGCTTTGTTTTCTTCAAAACATCCCCCATACATATATTCCCTTGTTTTTTAGAAGGTATGCTGATAACGTACATCATTCCAGTGCTGTCATATAATACATACTCCATCAATAATAAACTTCTCTGAAATAAAATGGCCTTACTATTATCTTATAAATGATATCAATATCTGAGCACAGTGTATTTCAAATTGCTTCATTCAATCCACAAACCCAACAGTGTCTCAACTTGAAGGAATAACTAAATGGCAAAAGTGTTACTTGGAATACAGAGTTCTCAGATAAAGCTCAAGAGAAGATTTTTGTTCTTCCAAAAAATCAGCATATACCTCAGATTAGTCTATTAAGACATTAGTCTTAAGACATTAAGACATTATTCATAAACAGACATTTGCATCAGTATTTCTTGTGTTTTGACTATTCTTGCCAGTATCCTAAACTTTTCTTGCTGTTGAGTAGTCCATTTTTCTCTTGAAATTTTTTAATTACATATTTAGGTCTGATAAATCAATACAAACAACTACCAGTCTCCATGCTGAAACTTGTAACTTGTAAGCTTGAAAGAGAGATCATCATCAGCCCATGATAGCAATGGAAACGTTCAGGTATGAAAAGAGTGAATGTAATCTCTGACCTCTCCACAGATAATTGTACTTAAAACTGTAAGAGACCATGTTGCGGTTTCTTGTATTAATACACTGGGATTATTTATTTAACACTGGAGGAAAGCGGATGCATGAAAAGTCAGATGTTTATTGATTAGTGATTCATCAAAAATATATTTTGAAAGAGAGGGAAAATCAATTTCTTGTATTCTCTTCTGAAATTATAATTTTAAAAAATGAAGTCAGAAGTTTTTTGGGGTAAACTGCTTAGCACTTCTTTAACATGTAGCATTTGTGCTCTGTGGGTGCACATCTAGTCAGCATAAGTTTAAAAGGTTCAGAATAAAGTCAAAGTGGCATGAAACTATGATTGCAGTTTTAATGTTCCTCCTGAGCTCAGCCAGCAGCGAAAAAATGTGCTTATGTCAAGAAAGTACTTAAGCACATACATAACATTATATGTGTGAGTCATTAAAAGGACTGGGAATATAAAGCTAAAAGAGATCAGTGGATTCTTCTAGTTTGGTCCTAACTTAATAATTACTTAGCTGGATAGTGACAGTGATAGCATGGTTGCAAATTTCAAAATCTCTTCAACTTGACAAAAATTGCCTTTTCCTTTGGGGGATGTGTCATGGAGTTAAGTTTTCGTGGCTGTGATACAGCTTCAGAAACTTTCTTTCAATAACTGCCGGGTCTAGCCTAATTACAAATAAGTGTATAGACCTGATAGTTTTTTAATGTTTCAGACTTTTATTTGCTTAAATGTTAAAAATAATTGGAATTTTATGATGAATGGCTTTGTGAAGGGTGCACTGACTATTTTATGGAAGTTTATAAAAAGTATAAAGTTCTGTAATATTCGTTCTCATTGTGATAAATGATTTGCCATAAAAACTGGCTTGTCTTAATACTTTTTAAAAAGTGAAATTGGAGGGAAAACATTTTATTTAGAACCAATAATACTTATAATTGTTCATGTTGAGTTTCAAATGAATATATTTGAAAATGCATTAAGCTGGGTTTGCTTCATTCTTATTTAACAAAATGTGTGATAAGTGAAATGTGAAGCTGCCAGACAATTTAGCAATTTTTTTTTTTGCCCTAAAAATATATTTAATGAAAGAGACAAGCAGACAGAATATTTCTTGAGTTCTTCAGATACAGAAAATGTTAAACCAAATATTTTACTTTGGATCCCTAGGTGCAAATAAAGCTATTTATAATGTATTTCATACATGTTAATTTCCTTTGTAAGTCTCTCCAACTGATTAAGCACTGTCTTTGGAGTGACTTATTGTATGCTTAAGTTAATTCCATCCACAAATATTTGCAACATCCAAGGAAGAGATTTTACCTGATATTAGTAAAGCCAGTAGAATCTAATCTATTGTTAACTTTACTTAGTAAAAACTACATACATTATGTCATTGTTTTCTTTTGACGTAACTACCAGGCAATGGGTAACAAGTTAATATGAACGCTATGTGTAGAAAACCCTTTCAATATATAAACCTTGAAATGTCACATGAAACACTACAGTGATTCTTGGCTATTTTATCCACATGTTAAGTAAACCAATTCCATCACATCAAATACAAATACAGACAAATCATATCCTTCAAAAAATACACTGAATCTTTAGTGGAATCAGAATTTTAAAGATCCCTTACATTTTTCTGCTGGTTTAATGTCATAGACATCAACTGTACAAACTGTATCATTAGAAAGATTCTAAAGATTACAAACAGCTTTGGATTAGTTTTGAAAGGTCAGTGTGTGGAGACACCTGTGTGAACAAAAGTGCCTGTCACTTGAACATTGTCTATTCTTTTGAAAACTATTCGTCAAAGGAAAAGTAGCATCTTTTCATTTTCTTTTTTCTCTCTTTTTTTGGTTACTTTTTCTTTTTTTTTTTTTTTTTTTGTCTTTATGACTTTCATTCTGTTTTATTCCTATTTTGAAAAAAAGTTTTTGATTATTGAATCTATATTAAATTCTAATAATATTTAAACATGTTTACCACTCAAATCTCATAATTTCATTGCTGATTATGTAATCATAGCTGATCAATAAAGATGTAGCCAAGCCCAAATCATTTACAGTAGGCAGACGGAAAAATGGTTGATGGGACCTCTGGAGATCATCTAGTGCAATCTTCCTGCTCAAGCAGGGTCACCTAGAGAAGATGGTACAGGATTGTGTGCACTCAGATTCCTGTTGCCTTTTGTCGCTGAACACCAACATAAAAAATTCTGGCCCCTTCCTCTTGACATCCTCCTTTAAGATACTTGTACACATCTTCTCTCAGTCTTCTCCAGACCTAGGTCTCTCAGCTCCTCTAATAACAGCCCTCCACTGAATTATCTCCAGCATATCTATGTCTCTGCTAGGGAGCCTAGAATTAGACCCAGTACTCCAGATAGTACTCACCAGAGTAGAGGGGAAAAATCACCTACCTCGACCTGCTGGCAATGCTACTTTACTACAGTGCTGCTGCATCCAGGCAGCCTGAGATGTTCAATAACTGTTCTCAAAAGCACAGCATGTTGTTATAAAAAACCTGTGAGATTTGAAATGATACAACTTAGTTCAACTCTGGTGGTAGTCATGTGAAAATCCGGTTTCTCTAAAAGAATCTGCCAATCCTACCTTTTATTCTTGTAAGGTACATGTCACAACTTCTTCTAACAGGGCAGGGAGGACTAACCTGGGAAATGGTACAAGTGCATCGCCTTCACATTTTGGAAAGACTTTCCTACAGATCTGTTGGATACCAAGAGCTGGAACTTTCCTTACTGCATCATGTTCTTGGGCTTCTGATGTTTCCTCTCCCAAATTTTTTCCCAGTGTTTTTTGCTGACTCTGTTTCTATACAAGTGACGTCCCCACTTTCCTCCATAGACCCCAGGATTAGCATCTTGGTACTTACATGCAGCAAAGGTGGCTCTTTTGAAAAACCAGTCCCCTTTTCCATGCCTAAGACTCTGCAGTTGTTAATGATGTTGCACTGTGAAACCCTGCCTGATGAAGAAATGGTAAAAACAACTTTTCTTTGAAGCTGTTAAAAACAGATATTAAAAACATGGTAATTATTCTGCCTCTCAACTTTTCTTATTCCATATCATTTTAGTTTTTTATTTTGCTGCAGAAATTAATTCGCACAATGGAAAAATAAGAAATATGTTTTTAAACGCTTTCACTGAAAATCAATTTACTGTGGCATTTCCTTCTTCTAAAAAAGTTAATTTGAGGATAAAAAATCAAAAGAAAACAAAACAAAAAAAACACAAATGCATGAATAGACCAAATAATATATAGCAATGAACTTCTTTCATTTTATGAGCTTATCTCATTTCCATCCTGCTCAAGGGCTAGCTGATCTGGTGATGCTGCATTCACCTCAACCTAACTCTTTTTTTTTCAAAGTTCTCTCTTTCCATAGATTTCCTTTGAAAGACTCTACCTATCTTTTCACCTGAATAGAAGATCACACCAAATTCTCATATTTGATCAGAATTAACAAGCTGCACCCACAAGCCAGCACAACTTTCTCAGTATTTTAATGCAGATTGTTATACTTGCTAATAGCTTGGGTCAGCAGATGATCCCTGCATTCCTATGCAGGGGCATAGATCGTACTATACTGATACAAATGTCAAATAAATTACCAAACCATTAGTTCCTTGACCATACTGATGGGGGAAATGAATAAGGCTGTGACCTAAGCTATTGTTTATGAGCCAGGTCTTCGTTACAGTAGACATTATTGTACATGAGAAATAATGGCACAAGCAGAAATGTCCAAAATTTTGTTGTGAGATTGTACTTACCACATGGTATATTAAAATATAATGAAAATGTATTATGTTATGAGATAAAAAATAGTGTCAAATAGAGCAAAATGCAAGCAGGCTCCTGACTGAATAAATCAGAGCAAATACGCAAGGCAATAAATTCCAGTCAGTTTCCTTGCTGTATGGGCAAAAGGGGATTAAACAAGGCAGTGGCTTAAATTTATAGTAGCTTTTATTTATGAGTCAGGCCTCAATCATGTATCAAAGACACTAGGCCTATAACAATGGCAGAAGCAAAACAGAACTGATTCTCAGAGGGTTGATGCCTTTAGAACACGAAAGTGCTACTACATAGTGTAGAAATAGAAAATGAAGGCAGAGAGGGAAATCTGAACAATAGCCTTACCGTACTCCCCTGCAATGAAGCACAACCAGCCCAGAATTTTTCTTTTCCATTGCCTTGTTTCCTTACCTCCACTTTTGCCATATCCTCCCCTTCCCCACTGCCACTCTTTTATTTCCATGAAATAATGTGGATCAGTGAAATAGAATGGCTTCGATAGAGTCCAGAGTGAACGGGAAGCTGGAGTTGTTCCCTTTGTCAGCTATCTCACCAGAACAGCTCTTTTTCTCCCCATGTCCTATATACTTATGACAATCCTATCTAATTGGACAAAGTATCTGAAAAAAGACTGTCAGTTACTTGTAAAACACAGAGGTGCAAATGTAAAGCAGTAATGCCTCACAAAAGAGCTGGGATGATAGTAGCTACCAAATTAAACATGAGCTTGCTTTGTGATCTGATCTGAAAAATCTACTATAATTTTTGGCGGTGTATGCAGAGTCATCATATCAGGTTGGCAACATTCAAATCTCTGCAAGCCACAGAGTGAGCTCCAGCCACTTCAGTACAAGGGAGATGTCAAAACAAACTGGTGGGAATTTGAAGCGGAACACTCCTTTTCCCTCTCCTCCTTTCACGCCTACCCGCCTCCAAACATCTGACGAGGCTGGAAGAGCTGCTACATCCGGAGCCTTTTAAATATAGAAGTTGTGAATGGTTAGTACTGATTCATATATGCATCACTGACACAGTGCTGGCAACAGCACAGCGATGAGTGCAGCATAAAATCTATGTAAAACAGGAGAGGATATAACTTTTGTTTATGTCAGTCAGACTTTGGATCAGTAGATAACTGGTTGGTTAAACTAAATTTATATGTGGGACATAGAGCCGTGTAAGTACAGAGCTATATTAGGTAAAAGTATTTTGTCCAAAGAGGTATAGCCAGAGGAAGAAGCAGTCAGTCAAGAGTGACATGAATTGTTGGTGTGTACCAGACTGGCACACGTTTATACATAAAGATTTTCTTAGATTTACGTTAGAAAGCCTACTCTATGGAGGTCTCAAAGTAGCTCAAAACCTGAAGGTCCTCCTCACCTGAGATGTAAAAGTGGGCAGCCCAAGTGCCTGTCTCAAGGTTCATACTAGGAGTATCTATGAAATCTCATTTCAAATGGATGTTCTGGACACCTATTTATTCCCTGTTGAAATCTTTCTGTTCTGTGAGAATAAACAAAAGATGAGTTCTGAAGCCGAACAGTTTTTGACTATTTACTGCGAAGTACAACACTCAAGTTTGAATTCTTGGGATAATAAACGTTCATTCTTAACGCTATCCTAAAATAGAAAAGAGGCATGAGTGAAGCACACTTTTCAGAGAGAGAGCAAGAGAGAAGCAGGAATGAAGTGAAATCTTGTTTCCTTTACAGCATACGTGGAAACTATTCAAAGGTATTCCTCGCATTAATCTTCCTCCTTATTGTAACTTCAAAGGTCTTAATTTTTTGCAATGGAAAGGAAGGCTTCCAAAATCTCATTATTCTTGCATGAGGGAAATGCTCGGTAGGAACCTGCTACTAGTCAAAAAACCAAAAGTAGTCAGAAGTATCAGCAAATACTTGCATAAAGAAGAGGAAGAGTAATAAAGCAAATATGGTATAATTACAATAAGTGTCAAGAAAAGCCTTTACCACTTTGGTTACTAAAGCAGTGAAATATCTTTGCAATCGAACTGATGAAAGCAATGCTGCTTTGACAGAGGTATAAAGGGCAACACTGAAAAGAATAGGTCTTTTTTGATGGAGAATGGACATAAACAAATTATTCACGATTGTTTTTTGTTATTTCTTTTGATTTTGTTTATCTAATACTCCATATCTCGAGCAATATAAAGACACTGACTATTTTAATTCCTCCAGCTGAAATATTTTTGAGAACAACCTCAGATGAAAGCAGATTTAAAATTGAAAAAAGAAAGAAGAAAATATTTTATATTCTACAGTAATTCATAGAGATGGAAATGCACTACAACCAGGTTTTTCTCAGATTATGTGTTATTTTCTAGTGCTGTTATATGTTTTACAACACACAATATTGATTTAATGCAGTAGTTGGTTCTCTTGTTGTGCCTTCCAGGCACTATTAATTTAAAAAATATATATATGAAATCCTCACACTTAGCAAAAAATAGTATATACTGTACTTCCCCAGTTGTAGAATTCGAAATGGTGCCATTTACACCACTAATACAAATTACATACAAGTTGAGACAAATAACACTCCAAAATCTGCAAAATCCCCCTTTCAAATCTATTCAGTTTTTAGGCTATTCCTGGTTTTGGGGGGATGTATTAGTAAGTACATACTGTACGTGAAAAACGCTGAAAAATGTAACGGGAAAATTAGAAAACCACATTTTTCCCATTTCACAAGTACAAGTAATTTGTATTTGTGAAAATTATACCTCTCTGGATATTTTCCATAGTATGGTCTGTTTTCTTGCTCATTCCCAGTGTTTTGGGTATCATGTTCTTTGTGATTATGCCTTCTCTGATGTGTAGAACATCTGAAATCTATTTTTTTTCATCTCTGAGGCAATAGCGTTGCCTGCAAGTAAGTTGTTATGTGCCCTTCTGAACTAAGATCTCCTTCACAATTTTTTCAAATAGCTCAAAGCTTAAAGGAGCAAAAGTAAATATATTTTTCTTACTCTTTAACTGTATTTATTTTACGTTGTCTGCTACCCTGCCTGCAGCACTTCTAGTGATCCCAGAGCTCATGAACCTATTTACTTTCCGTCCACTTCTTGCTGCAGAAGGCTTTGTTCCTGTCTATCACAATGGGGAAAAAAATGCTCACAGCTTTCTGGGTCTTATCATAGCACTTGCAAGCACACAAGAAATATAAACAGATTTGGGAGATCTAGGTCTGTGGGTGAAAGAAGGTGATTCCAAAGGTAATTTGAACATTCAAGATGGAATAGTTGGACAAGACTTTGCCAAGACCTGTTGAAGAAGATGATAGATGTTGGAAAAGAAGAAAAATCTTACTTTAGTGGAGTCTTACCTGTCAGATGTTACTTAGCATTAAAATGCCAAAAGCAAATTCTCCCATTGTGTTTAGCAGTGATTAGGAGATGAACCTCAGGAACCTCTCTGCAGTTTGCAGAATATTTCTATCAATTTCTCTGCATTTTTTGTTTGCTTTGAGGACTGGTAGAGGAATAAAGGCCTTTGCAGAAAGAGGAAAACTTAAGGAAAGGGAAAATTCAATGTTGATTTCTTTAATTTGGAAGATTTCCATTAAGGATGATCTACATGCTAACAAGCATGTGAGATGCTCATTGTAAGTTCCTGGACAGTTTATAATATGTTAATTTGACTGTTTAGTCTTAGAAAATTCAAAAATGCTAGAATGGACCTCTTAATTGGCCAGGGAAATGCAGGAGCAGTCTTTCCTAAGGAAAATGAGGTAACTGTGGGCAATCTTTGTGAGCTTCATCTGTCACAAATGTTACATGTCTGATATCATCTTCTGTCACTTTATATTTCACTTGTTTACAAACTTGTTTTATTTTTTTTATTTTCTGAAAATATGTCTAGGGAATATCCTTCCAAGTGTTCTATCAAACTGTTGACCTTGAAAACTGAACAACTAGTGAAAGAATAGAGAAAAAAAAAAAAAGCACTAACACAATAAAATTATTTCCAAAATACTCTTTTTTCCTCTTTTCTAACTTACCAGTCAAAAAATGTGCCATGACATCAGTGTTGTGTTTTTGCATCCCCAAAAAGGTCCATTTTTGTATTTGCAAGACTGCAGTTAATTAATGGAATGAGTTTTGTAAATTTTCTCTGAGGAAGAAGTGTTTACCACCTAGGCTTTCTAAATTCAGCTTGTTAATTGAAGGTAGGAAGCTACATTGATGAAGACACTTTTCTTTTATGTTTCTGCAGGGTACCACATCATGTACTGTCAAAATATCACCTCATGTAGGAATGTCTTCTTCCCACCTTTCCCTATCAAAGAAGTTATAGTGGCAATCACACATTGCTCATTGCACCTCTGTCTTCCATGTGGTAGTTTCATACCTTCTACTTTTATTTGGAAGTTCAGACTACTTGGGCTTGTCCAACTCCAAATCCATAGCATCTTTTGACAGCAGCTAACTGTCATTCTCCACAGCAACATGGGGGCAACATCAGCAAAAAACACTTCCCTCTCCTGTGATGATTACTGGCTCAGTGGACTAATCTAGTAGCTAGGCAACAGTAAGAAGAGCTTGGGACCAGGGAAGGAAGCTTTCAGCAACGAAGGCTGCCTAGTTGCATGAGGGAAGTCTACATATTTCCATACAGAACAGTCTACTTGCATGATAACACAGTATAGTAAATCATGATTGCAAGCACTGTTTGAATAGGGTCAGCGTTTGCTGAAGTTAGTATGCCCACATCTAAAATTAACTCAGCAGTTTTCCTCATCAGCCCCACATTCTCATCCTTCTAGGCACATTTGGACAGATTGTGTTCAGTGATAACTAATTTTACGCAAAACATCAAATTTGGAGAAATTTATTCTACTGCACAAAGTTGCTAACCTATGAAAAATTAAGCAGTCAGTTCTGTAATCGTTGCAATGGTAATATGAACAAATGAAACTTTTTGGCCTGTATCTGTAAGATCATTTTTGTTTTAGAGGATCAAGGTAGGTTTCAAAAGAATAGCATTCCTTTCTGTATATTTTCTGTATTAGTGAAAAAATACTCAGAAGCTGGACTAAATCTGCTTTGTTTATCTGCAGCATGTACATATTTATGCCTGCTTCATGTATTTTTTTCATTTAAATTTCTCTTTTCCCCTCACTAACTCCTTTTATCATAGTATGTCCTAAGTGAAAGGCAAACTCAATTAATCATCAACCAACTTGTATTTCTGTGCATCTGTCTTCCTGATATCTAAGCATTATTTAAGTTTGTGTTGAATTTTGCACTCAAATTTGCCCATCCTTGCTAGAAAGAGGCATGAGGCAGTTTCAAGAGCAATTTACAAGGAGCTTTTTTCCTCCTCTCTATTTGAGCAGCAATTCCTGTGATTTGCAGGTTGACAGGAGCACATCATTCTGGTGCTCAGATCAGTGCACAAGCTGCCCATCGAATAGCAGATCAAGTTTAAAGTCCTAAGGGCAAATTCTGCTGTCAGTTACACAGGTGAACATGTAAGTGTAAGAACAGAATTTGGCCCCTAGTCTTGATCTTCAAGTCGCTCAGTGGGAAACTTGATTACTGTGTTTAGGACAAAGTGTAAGACTGCTTTGTAAAGAGCTTGATACACACATATCACGAGGCACAAGTCTTCTTTTTTCCTGGTTATGTTTTGATAGAATTTTCAAAGTTCCTGAATTACAGCAGACCATATGTCATAATGCTGTATTCATTTATAGAATCATCATTTTTAATGGGACTTGATATGGTGGAAAGAAAATGTAGTACTGAAAGAACTTCGTTGTCATCTTCTCATGGAAGTACTAGTTAGAAGAACCAGCTTTTAAAAATTCATGCAGCTAATTTTTCTCTATTTTTTCTCCTTTTACTAGACCTTTTAAAACACTTGACTTTGTCTCGAGTTTCTTAAAAATGTGGAATAGTCTGGATTTATTAGCCTAGGTTAGTTTGGATTTCAGAATGTTTTCCTATCATATGCCAGTAGATGCCTCTGATGGAGACTGGATAACGCCAACAAATCCTGGCACTCTCTTTTATGTAGTATGAAATGCCCCTGAATGCATCATTCTCTGGAGCTGAGTTTAGTCTTACCTAATTGCTTCACTGCTCATTATCTTATTATACTCTTTCTTTCAAGATGTTAGCTCCTCCATAGAAGCAGCTATGTGACCAAGCAACTGAGCCAGAAGATAACCTGCAAGGAGAACATGTTTAAAGCCTGCTACAGTTTCAGTGATATTCTACTTCAGTGTATTATTTTTCCTGGATTTTTTTTCCTTTTTTTTTTTTTTTTTTCTTTCCCCCTAACAGTCTGAAAGATGGAATTTTCTTCATGTTTTCCCCAAGGACCAAAACTTTCTCAATTTGGTATCTAAAACTGTGGTAATGAGGAAGTGGGGGTTCCCAGATTTTGCAGTGATGGTTTACTTAATGTGTGAAGACTGCCACTGGCTCCTGGTTCTTCCACAGAGGAACACTCCTCGCTTCACTTTGCTAATCTTAGCCCCGCGACCTCACAGCTCTGGTCAAACGACTACATTGGACAAACGTCCACCAGATGGCAGCATGCCATATCGAAAATCAGTCACTTAAATCAATATTTAGGCATTTATTTTTTTATTATTTTTTTAGCTGCACAATTAAATCTAATCAAAACTCACGACCTCAGAAAGTCAGGTAACGTACTGCAGGCATGTCAGCTGCTGCCAGCCCCCAGAGCTGCCCGTGCCTGGAGGACTGTGTCTTAACTTGTCACCAGCACTTCCCAGAAAATGAAAGAAACAATGGAGCAGCTGCTTCTCCTTGAGGCCTTCAAGGGATATCTGTGCTCCCTGAGCATTTATTGGTTTACACACCACCACTGTGACGGCCAGCTGAGTGTCTGTATGGTGTAAAAATAGACCACAGCAGAAAGGCAGGGTTCCCTCACTGGAAAGGTGCTCAGGAAGGCAAGCAGACACCCTAACATCTCACTAAGGCTGTGTTTGGCCTGGAGGAGACACAGCTGGGTGGTAGAATGCTGTGGCAGAGGTGTGACAGAAGGTAAGATCCAATACTTTTCAACTATAGGTAAACCAGATTTGGTCAGCTTGGAAAAGAGTTTATGAGCAGATTAGAGCGGTGACAAAACTGCCTGTAATTTGGGTGTATTTTTGTGTAAGATGGGGAAACTCACCTCCCATTAAAATCTGCCATTAGCAATATTAAGAAAACAAGCAGAATATTTGCGTACTCTTTAACATGGCAGTGATGTTTGATACCACCAGATCACAGATATGTAAAGCCATGAGAGTGGTCATTTTTATCATGAACATTGATTCATAGTTGCGTAACTAATCATGACAACTTAATTAATTGCTTATTACCAAGGGTTTTCTCTTTTATTAGGGAACAAGTGACTTCCTTCCCTTGTACTGGTGTATATTTCTCTGTGTGATAGAGATTAATGCATAAAGCTTTGCAGGAAACTGCCTCATTGATTTTGCTGCCTTTGTATTTGTCTTCCTTAGGTGACTTCCAGTAACATAGATCAAAGGGACGCAACGAGTTTCACTAGGACATCAAATACTGCGCTTATGGCAACTCGAGGCTTGGGCTTCATTTAGAAACCCAATACAAACTGGGTCCATTTATCTCTCTGGTAATTTTTCCTTCAGTTTTATTGACTTATTAGAAAATGCATTGTTAATCCAGATCTAACAATATGTAATGGCAAGTTATTTCGACTTTTACTGGTTTTACATAATGTACTCATGTGCAACTTCTATCGTTTTTTGCAAAACATAGTTTTGTAAGCACATGTGGAACTGAATGCACTTTCAAATGAGACTTCATTTGTTTTGCGTTTATACATGTCTGTGAGTGTATGTATGTATTTTATCAGTATTTTAGACATATTCAGGAAAATTGAAAATTTCTGTTGTTAGTGTTTAACCTTATGTACTTTGAATGAATTATTGTAGGATCATTTCACGCTACACGTTTGTAACTTATTCACTGAACCAGAGAAGCAACTTGCCTTTAGATCCAAAAACCTTCAGTAAGATAAGTCTAATATCAGTACTTTAGAAAGCCTATAGCTTGGGGATGGTGTACATGAAAGAATGTAAGAGGGCTGATGGGGTACTTTTAAAAAATGTCCTGACAGAGTCAAGGTGATGGCCATTTTTAGCTGCCCTGCTATCCATCACCTCTTTCAGCCAGGCATACTCCATCATATGCAACAGCCTCATGAATTTATGCATCAAGCTGTGCAGCCAGTCGTGCCGAGGGCTCTGGTGACAAGTGAAATTGCTGTGCGCCTCATTTAGCTGTTTATTGCGCCTGAGTACGTGTTGCAGCTGTCATCTTACGATGGGATGATAGTGCTCGTTAATAGACAAGACAGGCAAATAATGATGGAGACTATAGCAAGAGATGCTCATCTGCCAATAGGCTCTCAGCAATATCACAAACATTCACAAAGTTTTCAATCAAAAACAACACTGCAAGAAAATACTGAGGCCAGCATCTGTTCTTTATGTGACTAGCAGTGCAGATTAAAATTCTGAGAAACTGTGGCCCAATCTACCTCTTAACTTTTTGAATTTTTATCTTTTAAAGAAAAAAAAAGTCTTTCTTTTTTAATGTTGTTTCAAGGGAATGATTTGCACGTGACAAAAGAAACCAGAGTGTTCTTTGGGCTTTTCTGATCCTTTAAGTAAAACTCTGCCTGCTGTAACTAGAATCCTTCCCCCTTGTTTGCGTGGTGCAGATATAAAACACGAGGAACTCGCAAGCATTGCATCAAGGTTCTTGCAAAAGTTTTGGTTAATACATTTCAGTATTGCCTGGTTATGCAGTTTAACATTAGTCTGCTTGTATACTTCCTCTGGAAAATAAGTCTATTTTAGAGGTGTGTAGAATGATTTCAATAGAAAAAAGAAATACACCAGTAAAACCTGCATTTCTTTCGGTGAAATAGGAGATACGATGAATGCAAATTCACATGTGTAAAATCTTCTCAGTAAAGATGATACCTTATTCTGCCTTTACCCTGTACATCTAAATTAGTGGTTTGTAGTAATTTGCAACGTTCTCTTCTGTGATTTGCAAAATTATTTTCTCAAATTAGTTACTTTGTACCCCATAGTATTAATTTTTAACTTATTTATCAAGAAATCAATTATGCTTCTTAACTAAATCCCTTATTTAGAGTGGGACATCAAGGTTAGGGTTAGGATTAGGGTTAGGGTGTTTTATATAATTAGGGGAGGTATTTGAGTGTATTAGGTGAAGAAACTTCATGTAAATCCCTATGGAATATTCTGTGAAAGGCACTTCTAAACATCTGTACATTTTGTATGCTAGACAACTTACTAAGTCGAAGTCAACGCTTAAAATGTAAGTAAAATAGCATAAAACTCTCTCAGGTATACACACAAATATGTGAGGAACAAAAGTCATGATTGCAATATAATTGTCTTATATAATATACAATGAGCCTACAAAAGAGTTGTGCTGGAATAAAATACTGAAGAAAAATCAAAGTGAATACATAATAACTATTCCAATAGTAAGAATTTTCATCGAGTAACTGACACATTTTTCCAGATTATTATTACATAATTTAAAAAAAAGCAAGAAAACAAACAAAATAATGAGGAGGATAAAAAATGGACAACCCAAAACCTAGGAAAGTAACCCTGTTTTTGTGAACTAATTTATGTGTCTGATTAGTTTCTATCACTGTATTAATGACTTGGCAAAAATGAATCTATGGTAGGTTTATGATGCTTTGAAACTATATAGGTCATAGAATGATATAAACTGCTTTGCTAGTGGTAAACATTATCCTCATTTTACAGATGAGGACACTGAGGATAGAGAAGTTTCCTGCTCCAAATCAATATTTAATAAAATATAATATTTAATAAAATAAAGTATAAAATCAATATTAAATAAAATATGCATGATATATGACTCACTCTTGTAAAGGTCTAAATAAGATGAGTGATCTATTGTGCAAGATACTAAAAAGACAGCAAGGGTAGGCTCCTTCTAAGTGACCTCCCGAAATAGTTGCATGATCTACATGAATTTTCTGGAGTCTGTCTGAAGAGACCAAGTAAAATAGACCAAAGTAAAGGCCCAGAAAATCCTGCTCTGATGAAAGTACAAATGAAGATATCCTCTTGGCCACATCTACTCCTCTCCACTGGTTCTTGACAAGAACTTTAAACTTAGAAACGCCTGATTTCTGCAGGTAACTGACATGAAATCAGATAGCCTGACTTTTACAGTCCAACCAATATATCTCTATGTTACTAATTAAAATCTGAGGTATAGAGGAATGGTCTGGCAGGGATCACGTGGAAAGTTTGTTTTCAGATTTCCCACCAGTATTTTCATTTCTATGAATAAACTCTGTAGCCTGTCTCAGAGACTGATCCCTCATTGTGATACTAATAAGTCGTTTTCTTTTTTCCGTGAAGGAACATTAGAATAAATATAAAAAATCTGTAACATTAACTGTACACAAGCTAACAATTTTTCTTGTATGAAATGGAGTTATCATGCAGGAAATTCTGGGAAGGAAACGTGGATTTTGTGCCTGTCTGTATATGGGCAGAGTTAAGGTTGAGCAACCTTAGTACTGAAAAACTCTTGCTATTTGAATACTTCATTTTGTGGTCTTCATTCTTGCAGATAGATTGTCTATGACTGTATTTTTGTTTATATGCATATAAATATACATGTAAGCAAATATAAACATGTGTGTACTTCCACGTAGAGTTTCTGTGTCTA
Source organism: Meleagris gallopavo (assembly GCF_905368555.1). Lineage (NCBI taxonomy): Eukaryota > Metazoa > Chordata > Aves > Galliformes > Phasianidae > Meleagris > Meleagris gallopavo. The sequence goes on along the minus strand of NC_139405.1, from coordinate 71,161,307 downwards.
TTTGTTATGATAGGAGGCTGACTCTCAGGCAGCATTTAAATGAGATAGTTAACAAAGAAACAGATTTTGTAACCAAATGAGAACATATTTTTATGACATTCTTTCCTGTCTGCAAAATAAATTTTCTCTGGTTAGAGACATCAGTACTTTTCTGAGGAAGGTATTTTTCTTGAAAATACTGTTGGCTGCTTTTTAAACAAGCAAAAAGTTGAAAATTTTGTTTGTAGGGAAAGTGAATCCTTAGCCCAGTGTATTCCACTATCCCAAGTAGGTAATTACATTTATTCTCACATTCACATCCATTTTATTTTGATACTAGCTCCAATTAATTCTGCAATTTACACCAGTGGAAGCATAAGAAGAATCAATTCCAATGAAGCATATATCACTACTAACTATAATTACATATAAAAGAAGTGCTTGTGCACACATGCAGACTTATAGTAGTCTATTCTGATTTATGAGATGACATTGCAGTACAATATGGCAAATACATGTACAGTTTGTTTGTCTCTTCCAATTTGTGCTAAAATTATTGTGAAGCCAAATATAGTCTACCCACCACAGTGCTACTGCATTAAAAATAATCTTTCATTTGTTTTTGTCATTTACAGAGCTAATGGTCAGCAAATTTATACATCCTGTCTTTTTTTTCTTAATGAAATGGAAAAAGGATGTGTGCTACATTAAAAAAAAAAAAAAAAAAAAGACGTTTTATTAATGTTTCATAAAATGGTTGCTACAATCAAAGGAACTGCTATGAAAATTAAATTACTGGGCTGACTCTGAAAATCAGCATAATATGCTCTGTTTAATTCAGTCATGCTAAGATGTTAGATTCTCCTTCATTCTCTCAGCTTTCTCTCTCCTTCACCTGGGGGCATCTGCTGATGAGTCTCTTCTAGAGGTTGTTTAATGACTATTTTACAGCAACTGTCAGCTTTCTAAAGCCCAGTGGCACTGGGCATCACTGTATTACCAGCCTTTTTACACAATTTGCCTGACTGTAAATCTGAGCTTTAAAAGTACAAGAAAAGCACTTATTTGATTTAATGACCGGCTGACAGGGTTTGATTAATCTTTTTATGCTTAGATGTTTTACTCATAAAGGTCATCATTTGTTTGTTTACTCCTTACTTCAGTCATGGCCAGTGAAAATGAAGTAAGAAATTTAAGGTTTGAGGTGAGTGCCTTGAAGGATAATGACAGTGCTGTTCACGAGCAGGATTGTTATCATATATAATTGATATCACAGGAAATTCTGAAGGCACTGTTCAGAATCAGGATCCCATTGTTCTAATTACTGCGTAAATTCCCAGGAATACAAGGTGTGATCCCTGGGATACTGAAGGTCTAATTTAAGAGACGATGCAATGGACGTGCTACAAAGATACAAAGAATACCAAGAAGGCAAGGACACACAGGGAGAGGCACACTCACAAGGTTTCTGCATAGTTTTTAAAATAACATGAAATAGAAAAAAAAATAAAATAGATTTTCCTTTAACCACTGATGATGACTGACTAAAAAAAAAAAACAACAACAAAAAACAAACAAAAAAAACCAGCCATAAATACACTATAAGTAACATTTCCAGAACTACAGAACTAACTTCAGTTTTCCAAAGTGATTTACATACTTAGGAGCATAAATTTCTTCTACATGCAATGAAACTAAAGAACATTTTCCAGAAGTTGTACAAGGAAGAGAAAATCAAATCCTATGTTTAGATATCAGTTACAATTCTTTGTCTTGGTGAAAATAAGGAAAATTTAATCTCTTAGAGGGTACATTCCTTTCAAAAGTCTATAAACATGCTACCCTGGTATCTACAAGGCAAAAGAATGAAGAACTGTGTATAGCTCTTCAGCTAGGAAGACGATGATTACTTGGACAAAGTGACAGGAAAACAACAACAGCAAAAACCACCACCACCACCACCACCAACAAAAGATATAAATAATCTCTTCAGGCAATAATCTGTTCATTTCAACAGTCCTTTCTCTCCAATGCCAATTATTTCATTTCCTTCGCATGAAAGGCTCAGTGATATCACCCTTCCCATTGACTTTTAAATAGTATAAGGTACTTTTGTGACATCTCAGTGGGATTCATGAGAATAACACATAAGTATTTCTTGTATTAATTTTGTATCTTCTCAAGTCTACCAGATGGACTTGTAAGCATTTCTATATCATAAATACATAGGTCACACTAAAAGTAATGCCTCCTATTTATTTCCATGGAAACTGCAACAGATACAAAGATCACAATAAAACTAATTTATAGAGTAAATTCTCAGCTACAAAAAATAGCTTTTTTCAACATAGTCATCATCATTAGCTGTACATTTTTGCCAGCAATGAACAAGAGTCTGCATACCGCGCTCATAAATATCTGCACCTGTGGAGGTAACACACTGTCTCTGTCACCACTGCTGTAATGCATCACCACTGCACTCACATCTACTATTTGGTCTCTATAAACATTCAGCGAGCATTTATGAATGTCAATGGGTGCTATTTCTTCTGCATGGAGGAATTCAATGACATTTTTTCTTCATATGCATTTCCATGTCAGACACCACTGTCAGGCTGCCCCTCTACTGCCATTTGTCAGCAGAGGCAGCAAAATGTAATGGAACGTTGTCAGGAAGGTTCAACCTCTACTGCCATATCACCAATATCCGCTTCTGATGTTGTGTGCCAACACAGTAGAACAAGAAGTATTACTTTGAGAGCAGCCCACGTAGTACAAAGGCTCCTCTTGACTCTTAGTTCATGTGTTGTGGCGTATACCTTACAAGAGTAAAAGGCAGAATTGGTGGATTCTTTTACAGAAACTGGATTTCCACACGACTGCTACCAGAGCTGAATTAAGTTTTGTCATCTCCAAACTTAGAGAGTTTTTTATGATGTGCTGGGCTTTTCAGAACAGTTATTGAACATCTCAGGTTGCCTTGATGCAGCATGCCTCTTCTCTTGTTGGTAATGATTGTGTTGCTGTGTCAGTTGAATGTCACAGGTTTCAATGCAAACAAATTTATCATTTTAAGTATCACAATTTTTTGGATAATATGCTTCATTTAATTCCTTTTTTTTTTTTTCTTTTCCAGCTTTGCTGTAGAGTGAAAATTCTGAGTGCTGAGGAGAAGACTACAGCTTGTCTTGATGCATCTTGATGCCTGTATCACAAATCTTTCTCCTACATGAGCTTCCCTCGTCTTTAACTATTTCCAGTCCTTCCCCATTTTCTTTGGTTTGATTTGATTGCTTGTGAAATGGAAATCCCTTACATACAGGAATCATACTGTGAATAAAGGGCAAGCGGTAGAGTGAGGTAAAATGAGGAAAGAAAGCTGGTACTGTGACACCATTTGAGGGCATGCAAGGCATGATGGCCTTCTCAGAAGTGGGGCAAAGCATACTACTGTTTAACATGCACCAGCAATGTGAGAAGAATCACAACAGTAGCAAAGACTAGTTATAACAGGTGAGAAGTCTTCAGGTCTAATCGGAAAATGGCCTTTCTAGACTGTGGAAAATATCACGGTTTCAACATTTTGTTTCTGTTTTAATACAAAAGAGATGTCTGTCAGTATCATTCTGGAGAAAGTCTCTTGGCCTGGAAACAAAGATAGCCTGGAAACATGTACTTTCTATTCCCTCCTATGACTGAACTAGAGCTGGGATGCGATTCTGGGGTTTCGATGTTGCCAAATGCAGCTATTCTGAAGAAGATTTTCTGTCTTTTTCTTTGGTTTTAATCAGAAGTTTCCCAGACAAAGTTCTGTTAAACTAGATAAGCTCCAATAATCATTTAGCTCAATGCATCAGCATTTTTCAGTGGAAAAAAAAAAAAATGCTGTGAAAAAGAAAATCATTAAGCTTCAGTAGGCTTTAAACTCCTAGTCTGTCTTTTTGTTTTTGCTGAGATGATTCAGTATCAGAAGGGAAAAACCATTGAACTGACTTTAAGTTTTCAAAATAAGTTTTCGTACTAACAACTTGTGTCCAATGTATACTGGCATTCAACAAAATTCTGCATTTTTTCTCAGTTTTCTCTGTCTCTCTATTCTCCCCTCCTCTTTCCCCCACCCCCCTCCCCAATCTTCTAAGAAATAAATTGTGTTTTTTTTTTTTAATTGTTATTATTATTTTCCCCAGTTGTGTCCCTCATATTTTGGTCAGTTTTCTCTTCTCCACTTTTAGTACTGCTTTTCTATGAACAATTCTTAAAGTCAGTGAATATTGCACTAATAGCTAACCGTTAAATTTAGAAAACTGAGAAATCAAGGAGTACTAAATTCAGCTTTCTATTGACTTCCCTCCTACTGTGCATCAGTGAGATGGCCAGTTTGGTGCATCAGCCACTGCAAGTTCCTTTCTAGATGGTTAATGGACGTGTCAGGAGAATAAAATCAAGAGCAGTGAGGAATGTGATTAAAAAAATACTGTGCCTTCTCTGTGTTAAGCAATTTAGGATGATTGCCTACAGAGTACTGTTTCTGTGAAGGTCTGTATTCTGGATACAGGAGTCTGTGTTGCTTATTTACAAGAACAAATAAGTATTTTTTATTCTCAACAAAAGACACTAAAAAGTAAAAAGTCTTTATAGCTTTTGACTTTGTGTCATTATGGTTAGCCCAGAATTAGAGAAAACAGGGGATTAGGTAAATAAGAAGCAAGTTCAGCTGATCTGTGTGGTAAGAAGATGTAAAATGCCACAAAAAAAGGTACAGTCCAGAATAGTGGAGATTTAACATTGTCTCTAAAAATTTTGCCCAGCCACATTTGGCCGTACATCTAATCTCATTGCTAACTAGCAAATCTCATCTCACATCCTGCATGTTAATAACTGCTCAGGAGGAGCAGAGGCTCAGAGGAGCCTCTTATTCAGCAGTGTAAAAGACCAATGTGCAGAATTTCCAAAAAACCCTCTGTTACATGCAAGACTCCATCACATAAAGTATGCCCAATTCTGGTCAGTGAAACCACTGTGAAGAAAAACATTAATGACTCTTCTTATCTCTCTCCTGTTCTGTGTTGAGAAATTGCATCTCTTTAAGAAGCCTGATGGTTCTATTTACTTTTGCAACCAACTTTCACTCTACGGGTAAATTAATCTGAAGGGGATCTGTAAAACCGACCAAAGGTTAGGAGATGTTTACTCCTGATAAACTGATATGTTACTATCAGTACCAGACCTTGTGACTTGAATTAGTCAGATTCTTCTAGTTGTCCTTCATCTATTTTAAAGATTACTTCCATGGTTCAGTATCATCCTCATACTCTGACTTCATGCCCATAGATATATTTTCCAATTTCTCATGTAAATATGATTTCATCTTCTAATTCCTATCATTTTGCAGGCTCAGGATGGAGATGCTAGAGCTGTGCAGTTCCTGTTTTTCTCGTAACCATTTTGGCAGGCATGTGTCAGTTTGATCGATAATGATGTCTGGATTAGGCAGTCCCAGTGGCAAAAATGGACTCTTCTTAGGCTTATTGCCAGATTTTGAAAGCCTCTCTAATGACATTCTGCCAAGCAAGCAAGATCTGAATGCTGATTGAACCCCTTTAAAATAGTGCAGACTAATAGGCGTTATTGCGTGAATAATAATTAGCACAATTAAGTGGCTGGCACTTTGCCTGTTAAATTTTCAGAGCACACAATTATAAAGCTCACAGAGTTTAGTTGAGTATTGTTGAGTATAAAATAATGGAAAGAAGGAATTACCAAGAATGATGCAATCTTAAAGATCATTCATCTATAGTGTAGAAAAAATTGTTAAAGAAGAAAGTTTCAACAGAATATACTTGAGGGCTACATAATAACTGCAAATCTTGGAAAGAATTGCACCGTGCATCCTCTAATATGTAGTTTTTTAAAGGGAGATAACATCTTGCAGATGTGAATTTTGCAATTCTCAAAAGCTTCCCTTGAATTATGAAGCTGGGTTTTTTTTTGTTGTTTTTTTTTTTAATTTTGTTTTGTTTCTCTTATAACATTCATAAAGTTAATGCAGACAGTGAATAGGGTAAGATTAGGAAGATTAGGACACTGAAAAGAGTTACTTACCTTTTGTTCTTCCTGAAGTTTGTGGGTTGAAGGAATGATGAACTTTCTAAGTCACTTTTGGCTTCACTGAATCCTCTCTGAAGGCAGAACTGAGAGATTTTTTATCTACCTAAAAATACAAATGACCCTGTTAGTTCCAAAGATATGTTCAGAACTATCTATCAAATAAAGATTATTTTCTTACCAACTCCTCTAGTTCAGCCTTATTTGACATGTATAGTTTGGTATGAGCTATATATAGCATAGTAATATGTTAGCTTAACATCAGCTCTGGGAGAATACTGTTAAAACTTATGTGGGATTTAATATGGAATTAATAGATATGAATGGCTTTATAGGAAATGAAGTCTATCAAACAAACCTAACTTACTTTAAGAAGAGTACCAGTTCCTTTATAAAAATAATTGTGAGCTTTTATAAGGCTTTTAGCTTAGTAGATGTGATCTTACAGTTAATTTTTAATACTAAACAACATTAGCAATGTATGTTTTAAGATTGGAAACTTAGAAACTGATGGATCTCTAAAGGTAGCTGTCAATGAGATTATCATTTTGAAGGGAGTGGTTTTAACTGGGTGCTTCGGAGATCAGTACTTCCCCAGCACTACTCAATGTTTTCATCAGGGATTGGGAAGTAAGTATAAAATTGCTGCTGATAAAATTGGCAGGTGACACAAAGATTGGCAAAGTGGTACATAATGATGAAGATGTCAGACACACTGGCTGAACTGCATTGCATAGTAAACTTTGCCTTAAACAAACTACGTTATAATACTGGAAAGTCCAAAGTCATGGTTGTAGGAACTGAGGATGTGGGGATGTATACACGGGGTGAAGGACAATGTCATTAAGGTGGTGACTTAAAAAAAGATTTATGGTTAATTATAGATAACAACTCCTATCAAGCTTCCAGTGCATTGTTATGGTAAAAAGGGCTAATGCAATCAGAGGATTAATAAACAGGGAGCTGTTAACTAGGGGTATGATGTCTCTCCTTTTCTATAAGGCAGTGGTAAGACTGGCACTGGGCTATTACAAAGATTGTTAGCACAGATATTCTTGAAAGGGTCATTAGAATAATGAAATTGTAGCAAAGCTACAGAAATCATTTGAATTTTTCAGATAAACCTTTCCAGTGGGAAACTTGAGGAATGCAGCTCCTGAAGTAACCTCTTTATGGAGTATTGGTATTTCCATGTGGAGAAAATAAATGGGTATTGCAGAGTTTCCACATGCACTAAAAAACAGCATAAGAACTTGTAGCCACATGAGTTCAAATTAAACACCACACAGATTATTTTAATTACATAGGCAGTTAACCAGCCCAACAAAATACCAGCAAAAATTGTGGCTTTTTTAAACTGATATTTTCTTCATTCGAAAATGGAGTGTCTGTCGCAGAGACAGCTTTTAGCCAAAAATGTCAATGGCCTCAGTCAGTTAAAGGGGAAAAATTGCAGAAATTACAGAGGTATAGGTATCAGGTCCTCTTTTTGCCTCAAACTCCATGAATTTATGACTTTTAGGAACATTGTGTTTATTCATCTTCCAGGCATTTTTATGAATGAAGAGGATACGTAAGGACACTAGAGAAAAATTCCTAAATGTTTTACCTGTTATTGCTATGTTCTGCTGTCTGGTAATCTGTTTTCTGATTGTTGTTTTTTTGTTGTTGTTGCTTTTTTTTTTTTTTTCTTGTATTGATGAAAATTCAGTAAAAACCCTACGATGACAATTAAAAAATAAAATACACAAAAAATAATATTCTTCTATTTCACAATATTTTTATTACTGTTGAAAAATAAGGCCCTTGAAAGCAGGTACAAATTAAAAGTGAAAAAAAATGAATTTTCTTCTCTCTTATTTTATTGTTGCTGTTTCTGTGGCTGTAAATCTGTTACTTAGCTTAATAGAAGATCATAAGGACACCATATGGCTTTCCATGAACTGATTTTGCTTCTGCTTAAAACTTCCAAATTGGCTCAGTCCATGAGAGTAAGTGTCATCCTTTGTTTGCATACATTGGAGTGATTGACTGAGAATATGTTTAAACAAATACTCCTCATCTAGTATGATTTAATAGATTAGATAAACTAGAAAGGTGTTAATTATTTTTTTTTTCATAGGAGTCTAAAAGCCCGTTGGATTTCCTTCTGAAAATAAATGCTTCTTTTGCTTACATTAACCAGTGACTAATGATTATATGATAGATGCTGACATTTTAATGGCAACTACTGTGATTTCTGTGGGTGCTGATTTCTCTGCTGTTGAAAGTATGTTTCTTTTCAAGAGTGATTCCATTTGGAACCAAAGCCAAGCTTATAGAATTAATTAATGGAGACCCACTACTTATAACACATATGTAAATTTTCAAGATGCACATTTTGTTAATAAATGCAGAAAGAATTTGTGAGCTGTTCTTTACTCCTAGCCTTTGAAGTCACGACCTTACCTGGAAACAGTTTAGGAGGTTGAGAGACTGGAAAATCAAAAAAGTATCATTGGAATAATCATTTTGAAAGTACAGTTGCTGTATAACTGACAAACAATGGCAGAGCATTAAAAGGCAGATAGTAAGCACTGAAAAAAAAACCCACAATTTTATGCAAAATTATAAAAGAAAATCAAAGAGAGAACCACTCACAAAGTTAAAGGTAATTAGACACTTCATTATAGAGGAGCTCGTTAAAAGTGAGAATGCAGTTTATGGAACATTAGCAATCCCCCTCATAAGATTCAATCAAACCTTGAGTGTAGAGTATATGTTTGTAGTGGTAGTGAATAAGAAAAAATTCTGAAATCATTTGACGTATACACAAGTAATAAAAATTAAGTAATCTACTTCAGAAAGCCTTAAATTGAAGAACCTTGTAAAACCTCCTTGTGCCTCACCTTCATTATATAATGTACATGCATTAGTCTCACAGGAATTTCAGAAGCTCATCAATATTTGTTAATCTGCAAGTTCTTGATGAAAAGTGGCATGTGGTATTTCAGCACACCTGAAGTAGCAGAAGCATTAAGTACCACTTAAAAAAAATCAAGATTATAATATTTTCACTCACACACAGAAATAAGAAAATATTATGAAAGCAATGAAAAAGCCAAAGGGGGGGAAAAAAAAAAAAAAAGCTTTTTGGATATATTATCTTTTCTCTTTTGCCAGCCTGTAACAAGTTTAGAATCAATTATTTAAAAAAAAAAAAAAAAAAAAAAGGAAAAGGAACAGTGTTATAATTCACACACATCTTCAATATGAGCAGGAAGTTTAGCCACTTGTGAAATAGAAGAGCCTTAATCATCATATACAATCACAAATTAAAGTCAATTGGAACTCAGTCATTAGAGAGAAAAAAACCAACTTGGAACCAGAAATCTTCAATAGCATTTGATGCATAGATTTCTCAAGGAAAGTAACATACCAGCAGAGGAAAAAAATGGAGCAACTTTCACTTCAGTAGTCTGGAAGATGGAAGGGTGAAATTCATAGAATCGTAGAATACTAGAATGGTTTGGGTTGGACCTCTAAGATCACCTAGTTCCAACCCTCCTGCTATAAGAAGGGATACCTCCCTCTAGACCAAGTTTCTCAAAGCCCCATCCAACCTGGCTTTGAATACCTTCAGGGAGGGGGCATCCACAACCTCACTGGACAGCCTGATCCAGTGTCTCACCATCCTCACAGTAAGGAAATCCTTCCTACTATCTACTCTAAATCTAACCTCATCTGGTTTAAAGACACTTCCCCTCGTCCTATTGTCACTACACGCTGTTATGAAAAGTCCCTCCCCAGCTTTTCTGTAGGCCCTCTTCAGGAAGTGGAAGTCTGCTATAAGGTCCCCCAGAGGTTTCTCTTCTCCAGGTTGAAGAGTCCCAGCTGTCTCAGCCTTTCTTCATATGGGTTGTGCTCCAGCCCTCTTATCATCTTCACAGGCATCCTATGGACCCGCTCCAAGTGCTTGATGTCTTTCTAGTGCCTGTGGAGGAGCAGAAGTCTAGGAAGGTCAACTCCTACAAGGCCTCAGCTCTAGTTGGCTAAGTGTTAAAAAAAAATAAAGTTGTTGAAAATATAAGGGTAAGTTGTTGAAAATGCAAAGTTGAGAGTAATCTCAGAAGACTTAATCATGACAAATCAAAAATGTGACCCAGAATGCTAAACATTTTGTCCCACTTAGCTTTAAACAAGAAAATAATTAGCCATTTCACTGAAAGGTGGATTCTTTTCCCATCTTGGCAGGAAGAGGAAAGGGAATTTTCCTCACACGTTCGTCTCATAAAATAAATCCCTCTCTTTGGTGTCTGTTTCTCTGTATGGACTATAGAGGGAGCTTGAATGATTAGTTTAAGATCGATGTCTAACTTTCAGACAGCTGAAGCAAGGTGAGACAAGTCCTACCCTTTGTTTTCAGCTCATTGTCGCCGGCTTCTTGGAGGGAAGAGCAGTATCTGTCTGTAGATGTTATCGCAGAGTCCAGATTCTGGATTGTTGACCTAGCACAAGGGATGAGAAGCGTAAAACAGCTGGTGTGTTAGCCACAGCACATTGAACAATATTGTCAAGTGTTGCACTTGGTTTCCATTTCCTAAATATCTGAATCTTAATTTTTTTCCATGACTCATCTAAAACTAGCCAGAAATATAAGGTGGTAGTGACTAGTTCTGAAGCCACAAAGCATCTCTCCTGTCTCATTTTCACCTCTCAGATCTGTTTTATGTGGCTCCGCCAGAAAGACATGCAAAGCTCCCCCTGCCCTGTAGTAACATTTCAAACTGTGCCTAGGGGTATTCACTTTCGAGCAGGGTTTGTCAGTAATAAAGCATTACTCATTTCCCTGCTTTCTTTCTCTGACACACACGAGCAAACATATAGTCAGTGATATCAATGCTCAAATGTTACTGTATAAAATAAGTGAGTATAGCTTGCATACATTATCCCATTATGGAGAACAGGAATCATATGCTTGGGCACTATGAGAATACAAATTAAATGTATAACTTGTCTTCACATACTTAATAAAATTTGAAATAAATTGCTATGTGTTTGCTTATGATGTTCTTCGCCTTTTTAAAATATAAAAGCTAAATTATCTCTTTATATTTATCTAAAATACATACACACTAGAGTTCATAACCATACTCCTATATATGTATAATTATAAATACATGAACACATGTAATATCCTCTCTTTCATTATTGCAAGGTAATGAACAAAATTTTGCAGTTATTTGCCACCCTAGCTCAATATCTCTCATGAGGAAGACAGTCAAAAAATCACCATCATAGCACTGTGAGTATTGCAAGTTTCTCCTGATGAGTAAAATTGTAGAAATTTCTCCTTGAGAGCAAAAAGAGAAGCTGATTAAGTCAAAGAGGTGTTATAAACCCCAAGGGAAAACAACATGCTTTATTTTTGAAGTATTCCCAGCAGAAGTCTGGGAAATCTTACATGTCCTCTCACCACGATCCATCATTATAACTTAGCTGTTTGCAAATCCTCAGCAGGTCATCATATTTTACACTTGCTAACCGTGTAAACACAACTGGGGACTCCTAATTACTGTAGATAATCTCAAAAACTTTCCACTTTCATAAAGCATACAGAAAAGGCTGGGAATAGACTGTTTCCCATGTCATTGTGCTTTGCTCAGTATATTTGTATAGCTGTCACTTTTCTCGATTTCTGACTACAAGTGTAAAGCATCTTTTTCATGCACATATAATGGTTTGTAACAACCTTGGAGACGCTCCGTTCTGCTTTCAGCAGGTGGGTTTGCTGTGCTTTTGCTAAATTGTTTTAATCAAAGTGCTTCACCCTGAATAAATATTGTAAACATCATCAGGGGAAGTGATTTGTATTTACTTCAATTTTGCAGGAAGAAAATCTAGATTACCTTGAATTAGCAGCTGAAGTTTTTGGACATTATGGTTTCTCAAGTATTAAGGAGAGTGTCATGTACAAAAAGACACAGATTTCTCATGTCTGGATGTACAAACTTACCAAAAGAGTTTAAAATCTCTAAATCGTTTATTCTTCTGTTTGGGTGAAATTTACATCAATATGGTTTACAGTCCCAGAAACGCATGTTCAGAAGTGTCTCAAAGTTATCAACACCACTGGAAAGTTGAATTTTGGTGCTCCAAAATCTTAATCTATTCTTTTGCGAGTGGGGGAGAAGACACGGGCAGACCAATTGGGAAGAGCCCTGCAGAACCAGGCCAGGTTTTCCAAGCTCATTCAGAGAAGCTGGTGATGGATTATCTGGGATCTACTTGGACCCACCACCTATTGCCACACTGCCTCTGGTGCAAAAGCAACAGGGCCCTATATGAGCACTAAGCAGAAGGAATCTAGGGGATCACAAGGTGGAGAAAGTGAATGGGAAGGCAAAGGGATGGTGATTTTCTGTCCCCACCTGCCTGCTGTCATGTGTAGCTGCCTGCTACACTTCAGCCTGAACTTTGCTTGCTGCACATCAAATTTTACACAGAGCAGTCCTTCAGTAGCAGAATAAAGGCTATGGTAATTATCACTTCTTATAAGAATGTTTTAGGGAAACAGATGAATATATATTTAGTATATGCACTTGCCTTACTAAGATAATAGTTCAATCCGATTGAACCTGAGGTGTGAAGCACAATGCATGTTAGGACAAGAAAAGAAGTAATGACTGGCAGATCAAATTTATGTGCTTTGATAGGGTGTTAAATGCATTCCTGCAGGTTGAGGATGGCTCAGCATAGGACATCATTGGGCCATTGCATTAGTAACTACACAGCAGAAATCATACTTTTAATAACAACTATTGTGCTAAAGGTTACTTTTTTGTTATTCTCAAATTAACTTCAAGAGGTTAAGAAAAAGTGATAAGGAAGCATCTGCTCATTTGCTTCATCTGTGTCTATAGTTTCACCTCATGAATTTTGTGGTAGCAGAGCTTGTTTTAGAGGTTCTTCCATGTTATGAACCATTGAACTGTTGCTGATGATTCCTCACAACTTACCCCAGCAGAGGTTACTGTCACCTTGACTACATATATCATGTATACGTATGCATATACATATATATACATATACACATTTGTCTGAGTGTCTCCACCTGTGTTAAATCAGAACTATGAAATGATTTGTCTTGCTTGTTTTCTTGTTTCTAATGGATAAAAAAGAAAGGACAGCAGCATCCATGGAGGAGACACAAGGGGATAGGATTAAGCTGTGGGAGCTGGGGGGGAGGGAAGGATGAGAGATCTGTACAAATAATTTTGCTGCTGGATGACTCATAATGCAGCCTTTTTTGAGGGGGCTATATAGCATGGAGCACGTGCAGCAATCACACATGCTCAAAGGACACATTGCGAATTTTATGAGGAATCCTCATCTTGTAACACGTATCAGTAGAAAGGGCCAGATTCTGCTTCTCCAGCATCTGTCTTTCTACAGTGATTCAGGAGTGCAATTTGTATGAGTGATAGTGGCACAATAAGAATCTGCTTCTTCATTTGCCTTTCTTTTCAGTTTGGTAACAGAAATCCCACTGCTAAGGTTTTACTGTGTTCATATCTGCTTGTGATGGAAAGATTTATATTTGCATTTAGAAATCCAGAGACATATGGTGAATGTGAGAGCTGGTCAGCAATCAAGAGTGATTGATTCAGGTTTAGTCTATCAATTAAGTGACAGAGTAGTTTTAATCTTTCCCTTTATTATTTTATTTTAAACCTGGGACTTCACTGGAATATTGTAAGTCCCTTAACCATGCCCATGACAGCTGACTTTTACCCATTAGCTGTGTGGTGCATTGATCTATTAGTTCAGCTACTTCAATTCTTCTTCTTTTCCATAAATATGCCCGAGCTGTGACTTTTTTCCACCTTCACCAAAGGTATCCTTCTTTGGAGTGATCTAACATGTACAGTAGTATCTGCACACGCAGTCTAATATCTGCTTTGAATAGCCATACATAATTCACTGCGAGCAGTATGGCTGCACAGTAACCTACAGTTAAATGACTTAGTGGTGAAGCATTTCCCTACTCGCAGCAGAAAGAGGCACTGGTTAATAACAGCTCCCCTCTTTTTTTCCCAGGGGAAAGGGGGATGGGAGGGAGAAGCAAAGGAGGTCTAGATTGCTGCACAAAAAAAAAAAAAAAGGAGAGAGAGAGAGAAAGCAATGCATCTTCCTTGTTCACATTTTTAGCTTATGTCTTTTGGATTCATTCCCTACCTTGTGTCAGTTTTCTGTACTGACAGCAATTCTTGTACACAGTCGCATGGCAAGATTAACTTTAAATCCTCCCCTCCTCCTTCCCCCCTCCAGCCCCTGCCTGTCATTGTCTGCTCTTGGGTAAGCAAAGTGAATATGGTCAGAGTGGTGTGGGACTGTGTTTTTCCATTCTCAAGGGCAGCCACCCTTCTCATCAGCAAATCCATGCTAGCTGCTAGAGCTTCATATATTAAACTGATTTTCAGTCGCGAGGTTACTTTCTCACTGGTGAAGCACTCAGCATAATAATACTTTACACCTTGTACCTCTGCAGTCCTTTCTAAACACTGATTTAGCCTCCCGTCCCTCTCCAAGGTATGTCAGTGTTAGCCCACCATTTAATGGAGAAGCAGAAGCCCACAGAGGTTAAGTGACCTCCCCAGAGTCATGCAGGAAATGCGGAGCAATGCAGAGAACAGAAAAACAAAGCTCTTCTGGCTCATAGGCTCGCACTCCGCAGTGGGAAAAAATATCAGGTGATCAAACAGGGTTTGTGGTGAAAGAAAATACAATAAAATTTTAAAAATAATCCCTCCTAGGGGAACAAGGGACACTGTATGTTCATTGTTTTCAGTTGAGGGAACTCAGGTGAGAGAAGAGTTAAGTGATTTGTGTGGGATCCCATAGGCAATCCTTACCAAACATAGAAATTTTGTGTGTAGTGGAGGCAAGAAGAGAGACTGTAATTAAATAAGTGACTTGTCTGATTGTGTTATTAAACACAAAGAAACAGGAAGACAAAAGGAGTGTAAGGCTCTATGCTGAACTTTTAGAAATCCAAACTCAGTTGTCATTTTATTTGATCATAGTTCCTTTGTTTGATTTAACTTTCACTTTACTCATTTATTTTCTTTCACTTATCTTTTTGTTTTCTTTTGACAGTAGATATTTTAATTATTAAATTCTTTGTTTTCTTTAAGCATGTCAATTCTCTTAACCATTCTGTTTTGTTGCTTCTTTCTTTTTATCTGACTTCTATGCCATATCAATACCCAATTTCTGATTTTAAAATACCTCATGTATTATACTTTCTGCCTTTCTAATTCTTTACTGTGTATTGATTCTCAACTCTGGTATCTATTATTAGTTGTTGAATTCTGGAGAACCATCCTTCTTCAGTGTACTTCAATTTAATTATGTTTGTTGTTTTCTGTTTCTCTCTGTCAATTTAGATTGACATTTCTGAAAATTAAAAATACATAATTCTGAGATTATGTCTAATAGAAGATGAAGCATCCTTCAAAGACTATATTTGACTGCTGCTTCTCACAAAACATGTTATATTATATTATATTATGTTTTATTATATTATATTATATTACACTATTATTAAAGAGTACACACAGAATTGTTTCTTCTTTTGGACACAAAACATAAACTACTCTCCTAGTAAAACAGTGTACAGGTTCTATAATGAACTACTGTATCTTGAAAAAAATGTCTTGCATCAATCTAGGATTTTTAGCTGTTCATCATGATGCATTTTATTTTTCTCCACTTAAAGAACGGATGCTAAACATCATTGTGAACTTGAAGTCACATTCATGTTTCAAACTGCCTAAATTTCATTCAGTAATATCCCATGAGAGTTTCAGAACCAGAATTTTTGTGGAAGAAAAAAATACATATTTTATTGACTTGAACATTTTCATTGTTTCACTTTTTATTTGCGATACCAGAGAGAGGTAAAGGAGTGCACTTTTTTTTTTTTTTGTATGCTTTTTTTTTTACTTTTTTCACTATACTTTTCAGTCTTCTCATATAATATTCTACTCCTTTCTTAAACAGATTGTCCAAAACTTCTCAGTTTCTATTGAAGTGAGGGTTTTTTTACAAGCCCTTCCACCATATTTCTACTTGAAAAAAAATGGATGACAGTATGCTTAACTGTATGAGCATAACTTCTTAACAATTTTACCTAAACCAATCCTTTCAGTAGAAATCCCTATCTTTTCCCTAATGCAGCTGAAAAGCTTATGTGCTTCTTGACTCTAAGAGAAAGCCTAACTGCAGTGCCAGGCCTAGATCTCTAGTATTCCCATGCAAGTCCTCTACTTAGCTCTCTAGGCCATGATTCATGGTAACCAAGATCTCAAAAATTTATTCATTAGTTCCAGCTAGTACCTAAATATAACAAACTGTTTTGATGCAGCAGAGTGATGAATTTATGGCTGATCTGTGTGGTAGGTTCTTCCATCAACTCCCACACACAAAACTCCCCATTGATTGTGTCTGGAGCATCCCTCAGCACACTGCTGGCACACTGTAGCTTCCCAGTGATTCCACCATGGAAGAAATTCAAGGAATTTGTCCCTGACCACAGAGTTTATGAGGCCATGCAAGAGTCCTTCATGAACAGCGGGGAACAGACAAAGAGTTCATAGCCTGCTGGGTTTCTCCTTTTTTTGTGTGTTGTTTGTTCTCTTTTGGGATTTCACATGGAAAGAAGAAAGATTTGAGAAGGAAATTTGGAAAGTTTTCAGCTCTGGCCTACCTCTACTTATATCGAAATACAAGGTTAAACTCTTGCTATCCTCAGTGGGAATGTTGAGTCTTTTCTCATTGTTACAGAGGATTGTGGATTTTTTTGCATGTTCAGATATGTTAATATTCAATTCAATAGAATTTTTAATAAATTTTTAAAATGTACTTTGTCCTCTTACAAAAGAGCATTTTGTTCAAGACTAAAGTGTCGCTTTTATGACAAAGAAGAAAGGTAGTTGCTGCCTACAGGGTGTGAATTCATAGCCAAAGCATACAGGATGTTTGCAGCAGTCCTTTTTGGTGGTAGTACTATTTTTTGCTCCTATGTATTACTGCCATTGCAAGATCTGAAATTGTTTTCAAGCAGTGTTTCTTCACTTGTACTCTGTAGTGTACATGTGATCCAAGCAACATTGGAAAGTAGACCAGAAAAAAATCCAGTAATTCTCATACTCTTCTTTGCAGTATGATTTCAGAAGATAAATGTGTTACAGATATGCTATAATGCTATATGCTATAAACACTCTCTCTTGTATATCAAAGGAAGAAAATAAAATGAAGGGCAAAATACAAGTGAGAAAGGGAATCAGAAAGCATAATCTTAGTTTTATTTGATTGTAAATAAAAGCCATTCTGATAGCATTAGACAAGAAAGGCCTTATATCTGATTTTTTCACTTTTCTGATTAATGTTTAGGACAACACAGAATTAAAGATATTAAGGAGCAGTTCTCTTAAAGAAATCAGTGTTTTCATCCTTATTTTGCAGGTGACAACAATGAAATTTGACAAGAAATGAATGTTATAAATATATGCTCCTAAACAGTGCCTGCCTTTAACATACCTCCTAAATCAATATCAACCAGTTCTCACACTATACAACTTGCATTTAAAACAGTGTTATGAGTACAAAAAATATGTATTCATTTTAGGATTGTTTTTGCAGTCAGCTACTATCTGCTGTAACTTCAGGCTCATAATTTATTCCACCTAACCTCAGGCACTCTTGCTGCAGGGCTGTGTGAGGAGCAGAGCCCACTGCAGCAGATGAAATGACTGCATTGGGCAACCCAATTGAGGAGGGGTGAGCTCCGTGCCCCCAGGTCCAGCCATGAGCGAGTCTAAGTATGTGTTCCCAGTAGACACACATGGATACACCCACTGTATACATTACTTTTTATTTTTCAAACTCCATCTTTGGTGGATTTTGTTGTTGTTGTTTATTGGCATTTCTGCAGGAAAACATTTTAACTTCCAGTATTGATACAAGACCCCTCTACTCAAAAATACATACACATACAATGGGTCTCTGCAGCAACCAGCCTCACATAGACTGTTAAGCCAGTAGTTGGCCCTGGATAAACTCTTTCCAACAGTCATCTCTCAAACTACTGTGATCCTCTCCAGTGTCAGGCCCAGCCGCTCCAATACCTGTCTGTCATA
The DNA here is from genome assembly GCF_905368555.1 of Meleagris gallopavo. Taxonomy (NCBI): domain Eukaryota; kingdom Metazoa; phylum Chordata; class Aves; order Galliformes; family Phasianidae; genus Meleagris; species Meleagris gallopavo. Next base: position 71,143,041 of record NC_139405.1, on the reverse strand, counting down.
CTGGCAAGTGCAGCTTGGAGTTTGCACCTTTAGATATCCATTCTTACAGTGTCACTGGTCTCCCCAGTTGCTGGCACCACAGACCTGTGGTCTATGTGGGATCTGTGATCTTACCCCAGTGGTTGTTATTTAGCCCCCTTTCCCCGCACACACATACATACACACCCATGCACTCAGAATAGAGTCCTCCACCCAGAAGGTGGAGACCAGCAACTATTTACATGAAACCGGTTTATTCACTTATCCCTCTGTTTTCTCACACTTGTTCCTCCCCAGGCCAGCCTTTACCCAATTCAAGGTACACTAAAAAATCCCGGAATATCTCTTATACAGTCTCCAAATTCTTTTTTTCATTCATCCCACAAATCATATCATATCACACTCCTAGGCAGTCATCTCTCAGTTTGAAAGGTGACCTGGAGATCTGGTCCTGCTGGCTGAAGGTGATGGATTTCATGCCATCTCTGGAGCTGATATCCTTCTGGGGCACCCTGGCAGGTGTCAGGTTCCCAGGGAAGGGATTTGTTCCCCTGACTAGCTTATTGTGCTTTTGTGTTTTTGGGGATGAGACCTTATTCACATAACCTAACACATACATCCACATTCTCCATTCAGCAGAAAGAGAAGAATGTTTTCAGTGGGCATCTCAGTGTTTCAAAGCAGGAAATCCATTGTACTTGGGGACCCTCCATGTTCCTTTCTCCACACCAGCGAGTGCCATATTTTCATTACAGTTAAAGCCCTTCACATCTGCAAATGCTTCTCCTATATATTTTAATTTCTTTCATATTAGTTCCTGTCTTTAAAAAATCCAGAATAAACAGAGCACGCATCTAAGAATCAAAAGTGCCATCTGTTTAGTGCTGTGCTGCTTTTTGATGTGTCAAGAAGGTGATTTTTTCTTCTGAAAGATCAATGGTATTGGGATGTGCACCTAAATATGTTATAGGCTTGGCAAGTCTAAACAGGGAAGTTTTCACAGTTGAGTGTTCTATTTGAAACATTATATATGGGATGCTAGACAACTCTGCATGGATTTCAGAAGGATTAGTGTAATCAGTGTTACGTTTTATAGTTTTGCTACTTAAGCTCATGTCCTCAGACAGCTCACATCAAGGCAAAAAGAATATGTATGCATTTGCTTTTAAATGATAATCCAGTTTATTTTTCTTCTTACCCAAAGATATGGGCCAGTAAGCTTGAACCTATTTCTCACATTTGTGAGAAGCCGCTTGCACAGGTAGCCCCATGGGACCAAATGAGTGAGATACTTTTGGAGGTAACAGTTTACTGATGACTACAGAAGGTCCGACCAATATGTTGCTTGATCCAGCCCTAAATCAGAATGTGCAATCTAATGTCATTTTGAGCTTTTTGATTTCATTTCAATTTTTATTCCTCCAAAATTTTCCCTTACAGTCTTGTCATAGTTATATTATTTCTATCATTCTTCTCTCATTTCATTTTCATTTATTTCTATTGCTTCCATTTTCTTGGTTTTTACTTTCTTTCAGCACAGCATTCATTTACCAGATATAGTTGTTAAATATAAAATCAAAAGTGATTGGAATCAAGGGTGTCAAGGCCACAGGAAATATCTGCAGGATTTGTTGTACAGTATCAAAGGCAACTTACATAATGTAATAAGAAAACACCCTTCATCCTCAGCCTGAGGTTTCTATAAATACTCTCCAGAGCTGTTTCAGTCATTATTTTATACGCTCTTTTAGCACAGGCCTTGTTTTCATAGTAATGACAGGCTTGTCATTGCAGCAGAGATCAGGAAGTCACACAGCTGGAATCCCACTGCTTTCACTTCCATATGTCTTTGAATCACTATGGTCTATTTTATAATGTGCAACATACAGTTACTTTGGTTTGAGAATTCAGTCTTAAATATTATTCCCCCATTACCCAGAATTTATGAACATTTTTGGACAAAGATTAAATATACTTTTTCTGATTTTCTTGTCCAAATAAGGACACAGTGATAAGTACATGATGGTATTAAATTTTTATAGAGAAGGACTGAATGACGAACAAAAATCTTAGAAGCACATTGAGATTTTTAGCTGGATTGCACTATTTATATCTTTGTCCTGGACATGAAGACAATGATATTATTTTCATTATCAAAGATTTTCTTCCAAGTATATTTTTTTGCTCAAATATTTTCTAAATCTGTACTGTATTTAGTAAAACCACAACGTTTGTCCTTGTCTAAAATAAGGGCATGGGTGATCAATACTTACTGGTTAATTTCAAAAATTAAAAATATTTAATCTTCTTAAAACCGCTATAGAAACATTCTGTCAAAGCTTTTATACTGCTGATGGATGGTATTAATTAATAGTGTGATCCCAAGAAACAATCTGTGGGACAGTTTGGTTCTATTTTTGTCTCTTTTATAGGTGAGAAGAAAGTAAAGAAATTAAGAAAACTATAGGATTCTTTCTATTAGATGATGCTAGATCCCAAGGTTAATCTCTCTCTCATGGCTTGACTAGAGAGAAGGTGGACATATTCTGCTCGATGTCAAAAACACAAATTAGCATGACGTGATACAATCAATAATTTGTGCTAAGAAAAGCTCAATGCAAAGCTAACAAGAATGAAGGTATGTTGGCAGAATAAAGTAGAAATCTTAGCTTGTCAGTCCTCACTGTACAACATTTAAAGTCAATGTATTAATTATAATTTTAAAAAAATACCTACTACTACAGCATACATTTTAACTAAATACTATAGATTTTGTGGACCAGAAGTTGGAAATATCATAGGTGATAAAGAGAATAAGGAGAGACTGGATATTTTGTGATCAGATGCTAACATATAACAGACACCTGCAAAGATCCAGCACTTGCACAGTGTGACAGAGTGTGCAAAAATCTCTACTGTAGAGATCTGGAAGGGCTTTACATGTTGTGTTCTTTGTATCGTTTACTACAATTTGATCATGAGGCAAACATGAAATTATCTTGATCAAGTCCTTTTCCCCTTACATTTACAAAGCATGAGTTTTGCTTTTTACCTCAGTAAGCTCCTGTAAATCCATCCATACTGTCTCTTGTCCAGCTCTGCCATCTCTAATTCCTCCCAAAAGATTAGTGATGAAGTGTTTTGCTCTCTGTGGTGAGCCAAAGCATCCAAGATCATGTCACAAGGGTTTCAAAACTGCATAGACAGTCTTACACAGCTGCAAGGACCGATGCCAACTTTATCCTCTTTGTGGTAATCTCATTAGTACCTAGCTATGAGAACATAAAACTAAGACATGGAACGTGATAACTAGACAAGAAAATGGCCATGAATTTATCTAGATTTCACATCATATGTAGTCCAACTAGTATAATTTCTACTTGCTTCTACTTTTTTGGAGAAGAAGATTGAATGATGAGGTTTTTAAAAATGTGAATTGAGATCCTGATAGATGTAGAGAATAAATTAATGGAGAAATGCAGAGAAAATTTGACTTTTGAAACATTGTATTTAATTTTAAGATTGATACTTCTTATAGAATGTGATTGATAGATATTGGACCTGAAGTTGTGATTTGTTATCAACATTTCAGCATAAAAGATTCACTTGTCTCTTCCAGGTAACTACCTTCCAAAAATAAACATTTCACAAAAATCTATCAGGTTTGGGTTAGAGAATTGGTTTCTTTTATGTTTTTGTTTGTTTTTTGTGTTTTTTTTTTTTCCGGACATATATATTTTCAGATAAACGTTTTGAACAGTTATGTGAACTGACCCCCAGATTCTGTAGGTAATCCTTCACTAAAAGGCTCTTTTTCTAAAAGACTCAGAAAATAGAGAACTGACCGTATCAGAAAACCAGAATAGACTCTCACAGGCCCATATAATCAAAAAAGGACTTAAGTCTGTTCTATCTCAATACAGTGCCATGCACAGACCTAAAAGCTTTTCACATCTTCAGCTAGTGGGATTCTTAGCTTGGGAAAACTGGACTCATCTGACATTTCAGCCACATCTAAGCCTGCATGAAGGGTAAGAAAGAAGAATTTTAAAAGCCACTATGCACCAATTTGCAAAAACCTTGTTGTAGAATCATAGAATCACAGAATGGCTTGGGTTGGAAGGGGCTTCAAGGATAATTAAGCTCCAACACCCCTGCTGCATGCAGGGCCAACAACCTTGATATCTAATACTAGACCAGGCTGCCCAGGGCCCCATCCAACCTGGCCTTGAACACCTCCAGGGACGGGGCATCTACAACCTCTCTGAGCAGCCTATTCTAGCACCTCACCACTCTCATAGTAAAGAACTTGCCCTGATATCCATCCTAAATCTTCCTTCCTTCAACTTAAAACCATTTCCCCTTGTCCTTCCATTATTTACCCTTGAAAAGAGTAACCATCTGTTTCTAGGCTCCCTTTAAGTACTGGAAGACTGCAATGAGGTCCCCCTGCAGCCTTCCCTTCTTCAGGCTGAACAAGCTCAGCTCCCGTAACCTGTCTTCATGCAGGAGGTGCTCTAGCACTCTGATCATTTTTGTGGCCCTCCTCTGGACTCTCTCCAACTGCTCCCCGTCTTTTTTGTCTTTTCAAAGTTTAACATGACAGAGCTTTGAAAACATTTATTTTCTTTATGGATTTTTACTCATTTCTAAATTTTAAAAGTTCATCAACTGCATTCTGCTAATATTCATATATTCCCCATGTTTCTGTTTTACGTTCACATATCCAAACAGGAACCTGTCAGGAACTAGCACCATGTCTACAGATACATGCACATGTGTTCTGATACACTGCAGAGCCCTGAAAATTTGTAAATACCTGGGACAGACTAGCTTTCCTGCTGTGTGTAAATACTAAGTAATGTCAGTAAGTTCAGCTTGCTGGAGGGATTTATTCTGTTTTACCAGATCAAGATTGACTAAAATATCACTTCGGTGACTGGAAAAAATAACTTTCTTTCGCTGTAATATTTCATAAACACAAGCATTTGTTTTATGTTGCTTTTTGAAAGTCCAAGACCCAGAAAACCATCTGGAAACATTTGTCCAAATATATATTGACAAATTTAGAGTGAGCTTTTGCTGCCAAATGTTCTTGTTTAACAAAATGTTTCCATAATAACTAACAGCAGAACTTCTTTTTCTAGTAGAAACAATAAATAAACAAAATAAAGAGCAAATGAAACCTCTCAAATTCTTCACCCTGGAGGTGTGAGTCTTACCATAAAGGCTTCATCATCCAAATTCTAGTGAGGTTAACTGTTTCCCTGGAATAAGTCATAATGAAATAAGTAAAACACAATGCCTTTAAGTAAACAGTAAGTGGCTACTTTTTCATAACAGTTATATTTCATTTCTCTGCTTTATTTTTTAAGGTTAAAAAACAAAGATGGCACCACATGTCAATGACTTAGCATTTATAGACTAAGATCTCAACATATTTTAATGAAGTGAAAATCTAAGACTTCCCTTTTGGCATTTCAGCCTACAAATTCATTCAGTTACAGTAACCATCCTTAAAAAGTGAACTCCTTCCCATATAACTTACAACATTATTATTCAAAACCTTTCATGAAAGCTGTTATTTGAATCAGTTCTGTTCAAAAAAGAAACTGAGCAATGATTTTTTACACCCTTATGACGTACTCTTATGATGAAGGTACTGATCAAAATGAAGGTAGCTTTTTTCCTCGATAAGTATATGACTCAAGCTTTGAAGAAAAAGAAGCTGTACCTTAACCAACTGGAAAACTGAATTCTATGTACACATTCTGTGAACATAGACAGGACCACATTTTTATCACAGTCAAAAAATAATTCAGTTTTAATTCACAACTTTCAAGGACATTCAAAATCCTTAGAAAGATCTACAGAATCATTCTAGAAACATGAAATGCTACTAAAATAAATCTTCAAAATTTTTTCACTTCAATGGGACTTTCAGAGGTATTTCCACTGAATATTTAATTTGGTTATTTATAGTATTTTATATATGAAAATTTTCAGCTTTTGTCAACATACTTCTGAAGAGATCTGTAGGATCTCTGGTCACCCAAGCTTTTATACATATATATATATTTCTCCAGATTATTGGTCCACAAATGCATTGCATGTCTGATATATTCTAGCTTCATAGCTTCAGGTTTTTAGTACCACAAGTGCAGCTTTGGCTGCAGTATTTCAGTTTAATAAGATTGAAAAAAAAAAAAAGTCAACCCAAACCAGGCCTTAAATAACATTTTAATTCAAGGTCCTAAGGATGAGATTTGACTCTTTTCAGAAGAAAAGAAAGGGGAAAATTCATACCACCTAATTTCTATATGTCTGAGAGTCAGGTTTCAGAGTTATTTACTTCATTCTCCCCTTTATAATCAATGAAGAGAAGCAGGTAACTCTAAAGAGCAATTCATCTTCTTCTAAGATGGGAAGGATGAATGCCTTTTAGGTGTGCTTATTTCTCACTGCTGACTTTAAGGGTAGCCAAGGATGACTAACTCAGATGAATAATTTTTAGATGTCTAAAGTTAAGTGAGATGAATCCCACCCAGTAAGTGTACACATCCTCCTTTTCCTCCTGCTTCAGTTAGTTTTCAAGAACTTGATAGTAATGTCTTCTTAGAATAGAATTCAGTAATTAAGGTTGTGTGCGCTTATGTGTGTGTTTGAAATAAGAATTCTCTTGACATTTTTGTATGGGTAGATCACTCTCTTTCTCATACAATTAAGGCATCAGCTCTTCACCCCATCCCAGCACATTTTTAATGGGCCTACAATTCCCACAAAGCATTAATTCCTCAAGCAATAGGGCAATCAGTAAGCGAATGAAAATGGATGTGAAAATGGGGCATGAGGTGGCTGGACTGTGTAAAACATCCAGTTTGAAGATGAAAACTGGATTTTTCAGTCCTGAGCTCTGAAGAACTTGCTGTTTGAGGGAGGCTGTAAATCTGAGGCATGGATGATGTCTGCAGATCAGGACCAAGTGGAATGATAACAACTACATGAGGTAGTCACCTGGGGTTTCCTCTGACCTTTGTAGGTAAGCCAAGAGAAACTGGAGGATTGCCTAGTTAGTCTCTTGCAGACATAAATACATTTCCAAAATAGAGCTTTTAAAAGACTACAATTATTAATGTTGGTAATAACACATAATGAATACATGAATTATTTTATCTATATTTAAATGTTTTAGTAAATCCCAATTAAATATAAAAAGGAAGTAAACATGAACTTAACATTGTTGCAGATATACCATTCATATGCTTACTGAACAATCTGAGATATTAGGCACTGAAAGTGTAATGGACTATTTGTTTCAAATTTGTCATTTTAAAAATAAGTTGGAATGGCACTTAGTTTGATGCCAAAAGAATGAAAATGCATGATTCATTCTTTTTCTTTGCTGTTTTCATAGGAGCACTAATTCCCTATTAATGTTTTTAATAAAATGTAAAATCGCTGTTATTATAAAGACATTATCATTATGCCAATAGTTCTATAAAAGAATCACATCTCTGATATGTATGTTAAATAAGCCCAGTGGGAAAAGAAATGGAGGCCAAATTGCTGCTGTATGTCAAATGAAATCACCTGGGTGACCTTGTAAGAATGGCTAAGTCCATGTTCCAGACCCTGTGACTTGCTGAGTAGTAGGGCTGAATTTAGGTATTATTAATATAAGGTTTTAATAAAGTTGGCTGACCATGGTCAATTTGCTCTTCTGAGTCTTTCAAAAAAATTTCCATAATTACCAAAGCTCATAGGCCCTAGGGCTTAAAAATGACCTCTTGTTTGTTTTCAGTGAAAAACAGTAGAGGCAGGGAATCAATTTGAATCAATATTTTCTGTAGAATTGAATAGAGAATTTACCAGAACACCCTCTCATTCTTGTCTTTTTACATCTGGAGCCCCAAATGTTCTTGCATATATGCAAGTCCATCTCCTCATAACTTCAACAAGGGGCACTAATTAAATCTAAGCTGGCCATAGTCAAAGTATACTCATAATCAACTTGAGTAAAGGTTTGCTATTGACTAGAATGACAACATTAACTCTTCATTGCACAAACTGCTTACCAGGTCTTCAGCTGGACAACACACTGAGGCTTTGTACCTGAACAATGCCTGAAACAAGCCAAGTGCTATTTTTTTTTTTATTAACCCTGTTACAACACTTCACTGTACCTTTAAGTATCTGGACTAAATGTCTTGGTTCTATTAGATATCATGTCTATTGAGTTTATTTAGGGCTCACTGTTACCAAAAGAAGACAGAGTTGAGAGAGGGGATAGATAATGGCAAACAGCTATTTCATTCTTTAACAACAATATTTCCTATCCTTAAAGTCATACTCTACTATGTCTTTATCTCCTATTTTCAATGGTTTGCTGTTGCATTATAGAAGAGAATCTTGTGAATGAAAGAAGAACATTCAGTTAATTGAAATGATGTTCATTTTAAAATAATTGTCTTCTTCCATACAGAGAAACAACTAACAAATACTCAGCTTAATTACTCAGTATTCCAAAATGTCCTTTGAATAATGATAGCGCTCCAGGGCCTTGAATTTTGGCCATTAAAGTGCCCTTTCTGCCCAGCTACCCAATGAATGCTTTAGGGAGACTCTTACTTTTACTGATTAGCAAACCTCTATAATCTATTTGAGAATACAAGTGACATCTTTCTTTGAGTATCCAGGACCCATGACCTCAGGGAGATATGCTGTGTCACTGGCTTGACTGATAGAAAGGCAATATTCCTCCTTCAGACTCTAATTGGAACTACTCAGTGCAAGTGAAGAATTGAGCAACTACTTATTATTCAGTTTAATGGCCTTTTTGCATTTACAAATCATTTATCAGAATCGTCCCCAAATGAAAAATGATAATAATAGCAAAGATATTTGGCACAATATGTTTGGCTTGTTATCCAAAGGCTTTGAACAGAGGCAACGAAGTACAGAAGATGATGTCATACCCTGGAGCGGGTGCAAAAGGGGAATCATTCTTAATTTCTGGCTGACTTCCCAGGCTTTCTCTTGGTCCTCTTCTACCGGAATCTGTCACAGCGCTTTCTGTCACAGTTGTAAAATACTTTCGGAGAAACATAAAGTTTTTATGAGAAGACTGATAAAATAGATTACTTATTCTAGGGCTGGGGGTTAATATTTGCACTTGTGGGCTGACTTTGAGAATTAAAAATGAAAAGAGATCGAGGGAGAAAGTCAGAGTCCTTTATTTCCCCTTGCAGTTGAAGACACAGCAGTGCAGCAGCAGACCTGCAAATGCTCGCCTGTGTAAGATACTGAGCTACTATCATGGAATTCTGAACATTATGAGTTTATTGTTGGATAGATTCCAGTGAAGTTAAAAAAAAAAAAAAGGAAGGAAGGAAGGAAGGAAGGAAGGAAGGAAGGAAGGAAGGAAGGAAGGAAGGAAGGAAGGAAATACAAAATTATGATTTATTTTATTGCTGGTGGTAAGAGATTTCCTAACTCTTGAGGACACTGGGTATATTTCCTCATTCCTTCAGGCTCAACTCTCACAGCAGCTTGTACAGAAGACATTCTTTTTTTAACAAATACAGCTGTCTCGGAGACAGAATACTTTTTCTTTCATGTGTTTGCCCTCTTTTGTATAATGTTTACTTAGAGTCTCATAATGGGAAATGTCATTGAGGTTTTAAGTATCTTCTGAAGAATGGGAACATTAAGATACTAAAACTGTATGCTGTAAAAACTATTTTAAGTGGTCCGGTTCATCAAGTAATATGATTAGTAGAGTTGAATTTGGAGGGCTTTTTATGTTACAGTGAACATGGAAAGACTTTAATACCTGAATACACTTTGCTTTTGTCCTTCTTTCTTTTTTTTCTTTTTTTTCGAAGGAAGGACAGTCTCCTACTTCTTGAAGTTTATTAAAGCTTTAAGCTGTCAGGTTATTACTGTCAGTTTGAAGAAAGGAAAGAGCTTCTGATGTAAAATTAATTTATTGAATAAAATTGTTTTGCCCCAGGGGAATAACATCACCATTTAATTTAATTTTGCTATCATATTGTCTCATTTGCAGAGGAAAAAAAATAATTCCTTTTTAATAGAGCAAAGTATGTTATGCTGAATGGTGAATTTGTCCTTACAGTTTTTTCTTGTTCTAGATCATCAGTTGTCATAAGATTATTTCAAGAATATTTCAGACTCCCCATGGCTTCTACTTACTGCCATTTGTGACAACATTAAATTATAAAAGATCCCTCAAAGATGTTGTCCAGAGCACCTTGGCTGATTGAAGTATATTTCCATTGACACTTTTTTTTTTTTTTTTTTTTGAATGATGACAAAGAGGAAGAGAAAACAAACAGAAAATATAACGTATTAAGTTTTATAAAATACAGCTGGACCATTTACCCGTCTGTCCAGGATGCCTTGAGTATCTAAGGAAACCTGACCTGGTTCATCTGTAATGAAATTAACAGATCCAGGTGGGAGATTGCTGCTGAGCAGTTCAGTGGGATGGGTATATTTATCACAGTTTTAGAGCTAATCTATCAAATTTGTACGTTGCCAGTTCCAATCTCAAGGAAGTTTTGCAGTCAAAAAATTAGGGCAAATTTTGCTTGAGTAATTTCTTAAGATTGTGATAGTCTTCTCAGTTCTTTCTTTCTGACAATATCACTGTGCCTTGCTAAAGATATTTATAAGCAAAATATGATGACCATGACACAATACATTCTTTTCAGTAGCTACTATTCCCAGAGAAAGGAAAATGCATGAGAATAGGAGGTCTTCAATATAATCCCATGTATGCTGGGAACCTAATATGTTTTGTTACAAAATCTTGGGTTTGGTACATGATCCACACCAGCTTCAAAGATAAAAATGACAATTGCCTATAAATGTCTTACCATAGATCGAAAAGTGTGAACAATTTTACGTATCTGCTGCAGCATTCTGCCTGCAGAGGGTTACAGTAAAGCTAAGGTGAAGCACCAGGAGCCAAGATAATATAATCAAGTCTCAGCACTTGAACTTTAAAAGAATTCAATCATGGTGCAGTCAAAAGTTAATATACCTACTTAGAAGACCAATTGCTGTAGAAATTTCGTGTGTCTAATAACTGCAGATTCAAAGGTACACATGAGAGAATATGCAGGCCTTCGAATGCATGTGATGGGAGAGGAAAGCATCACCATTCACTGAAATATTCCTTCTGATATACACTGTGAGTTTAGACATAAGGAGAGTTAAACAATGGGGAATTAATACTTGAAAGATATCCTTATGTCAGTCAGAGAAGTTGAGAGCAAACATAGGAGTTCCTCTGGGAGCCTGGTTCTAGGCAAGACAGGCATGCTACCTTTCAGAGATGGTGATAAGAAGCAGAGGCCAACCTCTCTCTGAAAAGAGGTTGATCTGGGAAAAATTAAAAAAAAAAAAAAAAAAAGGAAAATAAAAAGAAATTTTCTAAAAAAGCTTAAGAATCAGCCCTTGTCTTAAAATTTGTTCCTGTTTATTAGTACACTGTTTTTGTCATTTCAAGTAACAAGCATAAAGACAGAGATTACAGTCCACGTACTTTTTTCAAAATTCAAGCTAAACAATACAGGCTTGTTGAGAAATTGTTTGTTGGGTTTTTAGCTTTTTTTTTTTTAAACTAACCTTTAAGGTGTTTTCTTTTTATACTAGAATCAGAGTCCAGGTACTGAGCCAGTTATAAATTTTTTCAATTAGTTTATTTGAGATTATTTATTTTTTTTCCAGGTTTATCTTCTCACATCACACAAATAGCATCTACAAGTAGAGGACCCCTTTGTTTCTCTAAGTCCTTTCTTTTTAATTACATTTTGTTATTTTCTAAACTAAATTGACTTTACTTTATGAGACTCCTAGAGAGGAGCAGCACAAGCAAGCAGGGTTCCCATTGTGATGAGGGGAGATCCCATACATTGCTGTGAACTTGGCTGGTCTCTAAAGTTGTTTGAACATAGAATGTGCTTGACAGAGATTATAGTGAGGAGAATGTGCTCTAGTTTCTGTTGAACAATCAAATAACTTGTACTGCAATATAAAGTTTTTAAAAAAGTAAAAAAGAGGACCTTCAAAGCAATTATTAGCATCAGAAATAGAAGAGGGTAAAGTTCTGAGCACTAGAAATGAAAGCATCTCCTAGGAATGTACTTCATAAAATAAAATAAAAAAATCAGAATCTTAAACTTGAAAATAGCAAAGCTGAACATTTAACACAATGAGGGAAAACAAAAGAACTAAAACAACATATTTTCTAAATTTAAGAGGGATAGATGGTGAAAGTTTATATCAATTTGAAAACAGCAGGAAAAATTATCTTCAAAAGTACAGTGGGGCTAGTTACTGGTTGTTACTGAAATGAAAAGATTTTTAAACAGCACTGAGGACATCAGTTAACAATTTTATTGTGTTTAAATGGACACTGAAGCTTCAGAAAAATCAGGTTCAAGTAAATGAAGAGGTTTCCAGCTGTGCTCAGCGGCAGATCACCAGCATTATAAAAGAGGGAAAGATTACCCTTTGTACATTGCATTAAATTTCATAATATCAGATTATTTGGACTTCATCCCGAAAGCAAGAAACTGAGGAGAGCCAAAGCAGGGTTTTTATCATGGCATCTAGTTTAAGAATTATGGATAGGATTTACACTGAGTGGAAGGATGGTAGAACATTTAATATGGAAGTTGCTAGCCCCTAGAGGTGACATTAGTCTTATAAACAAATAAAAATAGGTATGCACCTTTTCTAGTTTTGTGGAGCAAAAATTTATTTTAGAAATATTATCAGATAAGATTGAATACTGTAAGGTAAAGTTCTGTAAAGGATTTGGTCTGCACAAGAAAGAAAGAGCTCTGCAATGGATTGCCATTGAAATAGGTTTGATATTTGTTTATTTATTTTTCGGCCAAGGTGAAGGAACCAGTGCTATCACTAGAGAGCCTTTCATTTTTGTATTAATAAAAGCAATTATACTTTGTGCATCTATTTTAAAACTACTGGGGATGTTACTGTGACTCATTTGATAAGAAACAGCACTTCTTCAGCTAAAGCAAGAGATAAACTACATAGGAAAATGTTATGAAAGTATATACACAGGAAAAATTTAGATTGTTTGCTCTTGACTCATTGTTCTGATTCTCTTTTATCTTTCCTGGAAGAATGACTATCTGCCTTGGTTAGGCACTGTCATGCAATCAGCAACATTTCCTCTGCTGTATACCCATTTTTCTAATTCAATATTCAGTGGAATTAAAATGCTATGACAAAAATATTTTCATCTCATCTCTTAAAAAAAAGAAAGAAAAAGGAACGTACACTTGGTTTATTACTCTAATTCTTCTTTTTCTTTCTTGGAACTGTGACTGGGTTTTTTTGTAGCGTTAATTTAGCACTGTCATATAACCAGAAAGATTTCCCCTGCTATGTCTTCACTTCTCTTATTCACGAACCAGCGAGAACAAAATTCTGTGTTTAAACTATTATCACATCACCTCTAAAGAATGGTCAGCAAACTCAGTTGGAAGTTTCCTATATTTTACAATGGAAAATAGAAATGATGCAGTATATCAAGTTTAAATTTCCCACCACTGAAGGTACTGATCCGAACCATTTCTGTCTATCAGATATTATCAGTTTTAATAGTCAGTTTACTAAACAAGGAAAAGAACATGCTGGACTTTTTCTACTTCCTTGACTGAGGAGTAAAATACAGTACAGAGATAGTCAATGAGATCACACAGTATGTCTTATTTGCACACTTCCCCCCTTTGTTTTCTCAACAGAAACAAGAAGTGTTGTTCAAATTGTTCAGAACCAGAATGGATACTGAATCAAAATAGCAGTGTTGCTATGAATCTCCAGGTTTTCTAGCTCAGTTTCCCTATTTTCTGCATAACTAACTTTGTACTCATGGTGACAGAAGGATAAGCACGAGCTTACTGAAGAAAAGGGGCAGATAAAGGACAATGAAGGCACTTTTTGCTCAACTTGCTCTTCCATTTGCAGATGTTATATGTCTGCAAATAGTTATTTCAATTAGGAACAATTTAGTTTTATTAGCCTGAAGAGTTCTCATGTTAAACCTGGCATGGGATATGCAGAACAATACTCCACGATAATGAGGACGGAACTGCAATGTACCTTGACATGCTTATGGGTCTAAACAAGCTACACTTGTTATGAGTATTTCATTCAGCCAACTTAGAAGTCCTCCTAATATTAGTGAGTTTATTTATAAATGTGTTTGAGTTTATACATATATATCTGTGTGTATGTTCAGAGAAAGTACTATAATGACAGTAAATCTGCTCTCTCAGGCAGGATAATCCTGGGGATTTTAAAAAAATTTCCAGTTTGTGTCTTGTAATTATTATCAAACAATTGAGGAGCCAGCAGTTCCCATTAGTGGGGTTTGAGAGCATTTGACAGCAACTGCTTACATTTTTACTAACTGATTAACAAGAATTCCTTCTGGAGTCTGAAGCTGCCATTGCACCTTGGCAAATATTAAATTCCCAAGAAGCTAATGTGCAATAGCTACCTTCATTGCCTCTACAGTTCTTCATATTCTTTATTCAAAAGAATTACTATTTCAATACCTAGAGGATTAAATTACTTTATTAATTCTTTTCTTAATTTGTATATAGTTGATATAGTATCTATTTCTAATTATCAGAAGTCTTATTTAATTTTTTCTTCATTAAAAATTACATATGGAATTGTACACATACCCATCTCTTCTATGTGAGAAAGGATGCAATATTCTGTTAGCTGGAAATAGTCAATTAAAATATTCACTGCATAGACACAAACATGTTTCCCCTTATCAAAGATAATAAAGAATAAGGATAGTCTTATGGTTCAACGCATAAATACAAAACGCTGCTTCTCAACAAATATAATAGAGAAACCTTGTGATTAAATAGAGGGAGATAAGCCATCTGAGTTACATTCCTGACTATCCTAAGAACTTCTGGTACATGTTAGAGGAAGTTATAAGAAGAAAATTTTCAATGTGTAACATTATTTTTTTTTCCTTATACTCTTTTTCTGTAATTATTCAGCATGCTTTCTCATAATTTCAGTTCCTTAACAGTTCTTATAACTTTGCTATGCACAGATGGAAATACAGCCATTGAGTGGTGTTAGCAATGCTGTCTAGAAGAACAGATTCTTTCCATTCTATGTGTATAAGCAGTATTTTACATACATGCTCACCTACATACTACACCTGTATACTTTACCCACATAAGCTGTACCTCATGTTCTGTCCCTGGGTCAATATCAAACTTATACATTATTGCTAGAGTCATGGTGGTAAACTTCGACTTGGAGAACATTTTTTAAAAGATGCTTATGTTCAGGACTATCTGAGAGCAAACAGATCTCTCTCTTAGGCATATTTCTACTAATACATAAATTCACTCCAAGATTTTTTCTGATTTCTTCTTAAACTAGAAACATGATTTCTCTTACATTAAAGCAAAACATTATGTATACTTGTTTCATTCTTATCTCTAAGGCCCAATACTCTTGCATCTGTCACAGAAATTTTCAAAGATTTAGCTAGCACTCTCAAAGGTACAACTGTGGATTTTTCATTGTATACACATTATTTCAAAATGTTGTTGTTGCTGTAAACAACAAATATCATAGCGTAGTCATCAAAGATGGTCTTAAGCTGATAAAAGTACAGGAAATTCCTTGGCAATACTGAACTGTCACTTCATCAACTTACGGAATCTAAACTTCAGATCTAATTCTACCAAAATGTGGATTTAGTTATTTTTTCATACAATTCTATAGATTCATTCACACTATCAAAATCTTACTAAACAAAAAAATAAGGTCGAAATTTATTCTATTAAATAAAACACAATACATTCCACATTCAAAATAGTGTTTCTCACACAGAATTACTCTGTATACACTACAAATTAAGCTTTGCTACTTGAAAAGGCTTTTTGAAGTCTGAGCTGGATGAGAACATTTTTTCCTGAGAGTAGATGCATTTTATGCAGCATGTCCTTTGTTAATTTTCTGCTGTTTAGAGTTTTGAGTGCATTTTGAACCTCAGCAAAACAAAAAAAAAAAAAAAAAAAATTCAAATTTAGTTTGATACACTGCTATTGTTTTGAGAAAAGCACGAGTTTCCTGGATCAAGTCTAAGGCTGAATAAAAAAAAAGACAGAGGTCTTTGGGTTAAAGACACTGTTTTCCTGACACTTCGCACAGGCTATCATTCCCTAGAGCATGGAGCAGAGTTTTCTACCCAGCAAATTTAAAAACAGTGAATAAATGAAGTTTAAATGGAAAGATAAAATTCTCTTAGAGGCATGAGTTGCAGTCAATGACTGAAACCTCTTTTTTCTCTGCATTCATAACTCCCACTACTGTTGGTGAATGAAAGACACTAAATAGATTACAATGTTATTTGTGGCATAACTCTGCCTGTAACTGATAGAAGAGAAAACTGAGTACAGTGACTTAGGGAAGTGTCTATGAATTGCCTTCCTTTCCAAGCAATCCAACTGTTCACATCCACTCTGTGACCCTAGGAACCACATCCTCCATGGATTTCCTTTGTAAAATAAGTGTATACTTTCTGCACCTCAGAGGCTTTTCATAGTATTTTATTGATCACTGAAATAATGTAATATGCTGAGAATTTTTTCCAGAATGCCAGGAGGTTGCACTACTCTATTCCTGTCATTATATTGGAGCAATGTTGACTACTTTACTTCAATAACTTCATTGTTGACTGCTCATAAATACTGACCAACAACTAAGTAGGTTCTGCAGGATCCAGCAAGGGCTATTAGTCTGTTTATAACTTAAAAACTAAGTTTCATTCCAACAGTGTCTGTCATGTTTAATAAAATAAAAATATAAAAATAATAATAATTTTTTAAAAAGGCATCGTTCATTGACTAAAAGAAATTTTAACATTTAGATGTAATGCTGGGGGCAAATGACAAACTTTTAGAGACTACAGTGAACAAGATCTCCTTTAAGTAAAATCTGTGACTGGCAGATTGAGAGTGGAAAACTATGAGATTTTTCAATATATCAGCTCTTGCCTTGTGTATTATTTTTCAGGCAGTGGCATGCTGCCATAAAATAGGCCAGGAATGTGCATGGTAAAATACCCAGGGTGATGACCTCTGCCATATTTGTATTGGTGAAGCAACAGAGGTCTGAGTGTTCAGATGTTGGGAGTAAGATGGAGATAAAAAGACAGTTATTGTATGTGAGATGGAGAAGACAAGCTATCCTGGGGAGGAAGTTTCAAGTGGAGTTATAGGTAGAAGAAAAAAAAAAAGTAACTGAGAGGAAAGAAAGATTTGAAATCACTCTCCTTTTCCTTAGCTTTGAAGGGCTGGAGTATCAGTTATATAATTTCAGATCTGAGTTAGATTGACTTCTCTTCCTGTGCTTATGATACAGTTAGTTGGTCTCTAGTAAGTGATGAATACTTGGCTTGTGTTAGGGTGGGTGGCCATAAAGCTCCGGTGTCAACATCTCCTGAACCAAAGAGACCCCTCAACATATAATGTAGCCTACTTTGAATATTTCCTAATTCTAAGGAAACAGTTTGTGTGCAAGATAGCGTAACACTTCAGTGACTGGGTAGAGGGAACAATTTAGAAAAGCTTAGCTTAAACCTAAGATTCTGCCAGAGGCTAATTAAATATAGAAACACTTTAATGCAGATAGGTGAAAGCTAGTGAAAATGTAGAAAATGTGAGAAAATGTGGCATGGATCTCACTTTCTTGTGTCTGTAAGGGATTATGAAATACCACTTTAAAAAGTTGACTTGTTCTGTCCTTGAGGTATTATTTGGACATTTATAATGATTAGGAATCTCTTATCACAGTAGCTACATAAAACATTGTTAAAATTATTGAAAACTTACATTTTAAAAGTTCCCTTCCATTCTACCTCCTTTGAAAAAGCAAGTGCAGATTTAAGACAAAAAAAAAAAAGGAAACAAAAAAAGCCTAAATGGGCATTTGACTCCAAGAGCTCAATACTAAGTAATTCAAATAAATTTCCCTCACAGGGGGTTTGCTCCAAATCTCATTGAAGTCAACAGAAAAGTTCCCACTGGCTTCAGTTGGGTTTGACAGATACCCCAAGGACCTAGCCAGAGAATGTTCAGCCAGGCCTTGATTATGCTGACAATGAGTCCTTCCTATAAGTCTCTCTGTTGTTTCTTTTTTCAAGATAAATTATATATCGCCTCTATGTCCTCTAACTCTTCTAATGATTAACGCTTCTTTAAATCTTCTTGGGAATCCTGAAAAAAAATTGCAAAATAATAGAATAAATTAATTACTTTTCCTGTTCCACGTGCTTTCTGGTCTGTTCTAGCTCCAAGCATGATTCCTATAATTATACAAAATATTACCTGGCTTTATTCTTATTAAGGACATGCTGTATTAATCTTAATAAATCAGTTTGTCGCGTGCTTTCTGACTGCCTCTCAAGTAAAACGGGGATTGACTGTGTGGTAACACTGTTTATGTCATGCCTGAATAGTTTAAGGTGAGGCTCTGAGTAGTTTTATTGCTTTTGTTTATATAGGTAAACCCAATCTGCACGTTTGAAATGATTGATGAAGTGCAGTCCCACTTGGAGTGTTTGTCATCATTCATGTGCTGAAGTGACATTTCTTTATGTATTTTGGCATAAACATATGCAACTACTGGCAAAGCATTTGACCCTGGAGTCTGACTATTTGTCATTCTAATCTTTTTTTTTTTCTACCCCAAAGTCAGGGAAGTTACTGTATATTCTGTCTGCATTCACGTTACTAATTTTTCAACAGACAGTAGAACAATCCTGTGATTGTGTTGGTGTAAATTGCTGAATGTGTACCCTTCATTTCACAAGTTAGGTACCTTGCTGCTGAATCAAGGTGGGATGTTTGTATGTGCCAAGAGCAATCTCCATGTTGAGCTATGGTAGCCTTGCTTTCCAGTAAAATCTAAAGCCTTTGCTCTATCAATAGAATAGAATAAGACCAAACACCATGCAAAACAAATGTGAGTAGAGATTAAGTAAAATACATTAAACATATCTTGGATTATAATTTTCCAATAACACAGTTACAATGAAAAGCAAGTAACCAATAATTCACATTATGTGGACAGAGATAAATGAATAGTGCCTTAACCTCCAGGTTCAGGGTTCAAACTGTGTGTTGTCTTGTTGGAAAATAGCTGATTATTTATTGGGGAAAATGTCAGGAAAAAAATTAAACCGTAAAGTAATTTTCCCTGGAAAATAATCACATGTCATTTATAAAATACATCTCTTTATTTATTATTCCTGAGTCATAAAAATTTGATTCTTCCTCAAAACTTACTCATCTAAATAAAAATTCTGAATATTGCACATATATCAACAATAAATGATATAGATTTAAATATTTGGGTATAGAAAGCAAATGATCAATGTAGTTAATAGAAAACCAGTCCCCAAATTTGGGGCATAGGCATCTTCAGCATCAGTTTTCATGCATGGAAAATGGCGGAGAACTGTCCTGTTCTCCTTCCTGTGAATCATAGATCATAGAATCACAGAATATCTTGAGCTGGAGGGGATTCATAAGGAACACTGAGTCCAACTCTTGGCTCCACACAGCTTGAGTGGCTACATCAGCATGGATACTAGTCTTCCTCCTTTACTCTGGGCTCCCACCCATTTTCCACCAACTTCTTTAGGAAATCCAGTCATGAAGATTCAACATAGGTGTTTCCAGCTGTGTTGTACTGAACTTTTATTCTCAGTCACTTCTACGTATTGTGGTACCATGAATATGTAATACATGATGGGTAAAAAGGTGTTATAAGTATATATGGTCTTGAACCAAATTCCATGCTCGCATATGTAAAAATATAAATACAAATAGATAACAATAATTACTAAAAGTGTAAGTTACCTAGCTTTCTTGTATCTTTCAACATGTACTAGGCCATGAATTCAGATTCTATGCAAAATACAGAGTAGTAATAAAATGTGTTATAAATATGGTGAAATGTGTAATGTTGGCACCAATACCTGTTCACAAGAGTTCTGCATAAAATTGTCTTATTTAAGGTATTTCTTGATATTTTCCAACAGTTTCTGAAAGGCAAGGAAGCAAAGCATTTAGTGCTGCATCCATGTTTTCAGGCTAATAGATGTGGTTATCTGCGTTTCCTTTTATGTCTTGTTTTTTTTGTTTGTTTTTTTTTCTCCTATCCATGTAAAGATAGCTGTATGTAGTTGAGTTTTTTTAGTTTTATGTTGTTGTTTGTCCTATAGCACTTATGAAAGACTGTTTTTCTCACAGTGTCTCTATTAAAATTTTACTATATTTCACTCACAATGTTACATAGAATCTATTTCAAACATTTTTCTAGTACCAAAAAAAAGGCCAGACAAGTGTTACCATGATGTTCACATAAATACTTTTTATCTCTTCCCACTCCCCACCCCCCGTTCAAAATAATCCTGGCATACAGAGGGAGGAAAGATGAGAAAGGGCTTGGATTTTTTCATGGGGAATACTTGCCCTTTCAGTGATGATACATTTCTTTGTACTTTTTGTTACAGGAAATGACACAGGCTTGGAAAAAATCTTAGAGAAATGCTTCTCATTATCAAACCACTGTATGCAGGAAATTTATCGTAGCACCGCTAAAAGCCATGGTACAAACTAATCATTTCTGTAAGGGGAGATGAGCAAACATTGGGCTGTCTGTGGCTGTGGGTGCACCACTGCTTTACCTCTGCAGTTTTCCTGGAATAGAGTTTACATAAATGCTACATCACAACATTCATGGGTTGAGAAATAAAGAGTGGGCTACCTGTTTGGCTTGTTTCTACTTCTGCCTGGCTTTTTTTTTCTCAAGTTTGACTCCTTCTGGGATGTCACAGTTTTGGAATATGTAATAATACATTGCATTAGATATGCAACAAGTCATGTGTAAAGCAAATACAGTACC
This sequence comes from Meleagris gallopavo, assembly GCF_905368555.1. Taxonomy (NCBI): domain Eukaryota; kingdom Metazoa; phylum Chordata; class Aves; order Galliformes; family Phasianidae; genus Meleagris; species Meleagris gallopavo. The sequence goes on along the minus strand of NC_139405.1, from coordinate 71,122,047 downwards.
ACTTTAAGTGAATGTCTCTCTTGATAAAAGAATGTATTCCAATTACATTAATCCATTAATGGTTCATTTCCTCAGATAATTGGCTACTTATGTGCATCTTTATTTGCATCTACTAAATACATAGCCTAGAGTTACCAGTATCTATGTTAGGGCTAATGATTTCATACCAGGTTGGCGCTTCTCAGCTAAGCCCAGTTTAAAATAATACAACTTCAACAAATAGATTCCCCAAAAAGTAAATTTTGCTTATTGACTGATTTCCTATCTTCGAGATACAATTCATATCTTGTCCTGCAAGTTACTGGATGCCTCTTTGTAGTGTATGAGAAAAAGGTAATGCCCCGTAGGGCTACTAGATTAAAAGAACAATCTTACATACATATGGTTTGTCATTAGTATTCTCTCTTGGTGAATAAATATGAAACCAATAAAAATCACTGTTTTTGTTTTGTTTTGCTTTGTTTTGTGGTTTTTGGGTTTTTTGTTTGTTTGTTTGTTTGTTTTTTCATTCCGATGCTGATTTTTTATCTTGTAATGAAAAAAAGTCTCATTTTCCAGCAGAGCATTAGAATTATAAATTATTCTGAGTTATATCTGTCACACTCACTCATTCACAAATATAAAGTCTGTTATATTAGTAATCAGACCCAGGTCAAATCTTTCAGAAATTGTGAGACAATTTTAGCTGAATATTTGTTTATACCCATTTATAGTTTTCAAGATTTGGTCCACATGTATCTATCACAAACAGCAACACACAGGTGCGTGGATAACTGTTGATTGAATGTCCCTTCACAGATGCCTAATTCTCTGAAAGCATCAGAATAAGTCAAGGAAAACTTATTTTTCTTTATCTTGCAATGGAGCAATCCTCAAATGTCCTCCATTTCTCCTTTCCAGTTTCCAGTTTTGTCAGCTGCCCCAAATATTGATCAACTCCTGAAATTTTGTCAGTGCCCTCCTCAGAAGGCTTAAAGGATGTCACAGAGTCCAAAACCCTGAATATGACACAAAATGATTATAATGTGTTTCTCTATCTCACATTGAAATATGCACTACATGTAGAACATGGAATTGAATCTTATTTGTTGAAACTGAAAAATTAAATGCTTCATTAAAAAGCAAGTTTTCTGCAGAATATTTTAGTATTCATATCTTGTTCATTTGTTTGTGTACAAAAACCAAATGACCCCAGCCCAAGGGTTTTCAGCTCTCACTGAACTCCAAGGAAGACATTAAAACAAGCCCTGTGGCTCGCCTTGCGGAGGCCATCAAGTCAGATAATCACTGTCACCTTCTGTGGCTTCAGAAATCTATGGAACACCAAGTGCTCCAGTACACAGCCACCTCTTGTAGGAGTTCAGACACAATGGCTGCTTCTTGTTTCAGTCACCGGCTCACTTCTGAAGAATGAAAGGGCTACAAAGTCATACTTTCTGCCGTGAGACAAAGAAAAGAGATGCAACATTTGATCTCAAAATTTCTGCCTGCCCAGAAAAATGGAACTGCTGATGACAATTGAATCTCTCTTCCTGAGTATACAATGTATTTCTCGCACAGTTACATGAACCTAATAACCATATAAATCAGGGTTCTTGGAAGTATAGCAATATATTCTACTGAAGTGTATGACAAGATGTTGGGGTTAAGAATGTGTTTGAATTTCTGGATGGATGGCAAGGTTGTTTTTGTTTCGAACTATACTCAGAAAAGGAACTGAAGTTTGCAAAGAGAAGGAAAAATTGCTTACATGGCAGACCTTATGTTTCAAGTGCTCCTGGATTTAAATATATGTAGATGAATCTATTCAGATTTGTAGCAATGATGGTACGACTGCAGCAACTGTGCTCATCTGACATATTCAGATTGGAAATACGGCAGAGGCAGGAATATTGTGATGTTTCAGCATGTTCACTGCAGAAAGGGGCATAGATCTGATATGTTTCTTGCTAAAAAGTGGCAAAAACCTGCACTCTGAAAAGAGCCTGAAAGATAGAAACAGCTAGGAACACAGACAGCAAATGCCAGATTGATTTTCAGCCCTTGGCTTCACAGGGACTTATAATGACTTTGATGAGTTAATAACAGGACATTTCATACAAAAAATAAATTCAGTGTAGCCTTTGGCCCCAAGTTCTTCAAACTAACCCCAAGAGTACGAGGGGCACTGCTACTTCATACTCCTTATTTTTTCCTTGTTGCTAAAATAGAGGCACCACTTGCAGAGTTTTAGCTTTTTAGCTGATTATGATCTTCCCAATTTAAACAAAACAAAACAAAAAAAAAAAAAAAAAGGAGAGAGAGAGAGAGAATCATTCTTTCCAGATTTAATTTATTGATTCTAAAAGGCATATACAGACAGTCTTAGCTCTCTTAAGGGTAAGAAGATTGGTAATTTTGAAATATAAAGATAGAACCGTTCTGGATATTGTCCCCAAATTGTCCAGACACCAGTTGCCACAAGTATCAGTTCCCATCTGTAGGGATTCTCAAACATATCTCCCTAAGAACAGGTATAAAACCTCAGTATGAACTGTGAGGGAAGGAGATCACTTTGCCTTCATGGTTTTGTAGAGTGGAAGGAACTGAAAGTGGCTCACCTTTACTTTTCTGTAGTTACTTATAAAACAGCTGCTGTTATACTGACAAGGAGCATATATCATTTAGCCTTTCAGAAAAGTGTGGAAATTCATTGTTGAAGGCTCGTTCTGAAATGTTAGATGAGAAACACTGCAGAGTTATTTTACTTATTATCTTGATACCCCAAGGATGAATGAAAAATAGCAGTATGGCCACATTTGAGAATATGAATTCTCAAAGGCTGTTCATTGTTCATGCAGCTCTTCAGTGGAAGATGTGTGTATGTACATACTGGTGCAGTGAGTTCTGACACTAAGTGCAGTGTATTGTGTCATGGCTTGGAATTGAAACTCATCTAATAGATATTTTTCAAAGGAATTTGGAATGAGTGGAAAAGTGTTGTTAAAGATGTTCGTTTTGTTCTGCCCTTTGTAAATTTCATGTGATATTATTCTTATTCAAATATACTCCCTGAGCTATAGGTGATGGAGAGCCGAAAGGGACCTTCCTTGGCTTTTTGATTGGTCTTCCTGGTTTTCATTCATGGATATCTTTATGATTCTCCTGTATTCATTCCTCAAGGTTGTCTCTGCAATTATGATACATTATTGAGGCAATTCAAAATAATATATAGACTTTTTAGCATTTCCTCTCTACTGATGGCTTCCTTGTCCTTTCTCTTTCTTTTTTTTTTTTTTTTTCCTAACAATGAAATACAGTTAAAAGCAGTTTGTGCTTGTTCATTGTTGCATATGTTCTTGGTCTCAAAGCCATTCTTAGCTTAGTGAAGTACAGAATGCAGGGCTTTTTATGATTTTTTTTCTATAGTACACTAAAAGGAACTAGAAAAAAACAAAAACAAAAACAAAGCAAACGAAAACAAAGCAAACAAACAACAAGAAAAAAAAACACAGACAGTGGTACAGAAGAAGGATGGATTTCTTTCTCTTTCATATTATTATAAAAGAGAAGGGGCCAGCTTATCTGGATGTTACTCATCACAACTCTGTTTTGATTTCTGCAGGTGGTAGAGTTAAGAGGCTTAGCTAAGCAGGCCAAAAATCAGTCAGTTGTTCTTTCATTTTGTCAAATTCTGATAAGGAAGGAGTAAAACATTACTATTTGATATCCTGCTCTTTCTGACCCTCTCTAACCTACAGCATTACCAGGTAAAAGGAAGCTACTGACCAAAGTATGTGGGCTGAAAGGCATGATGTTGAACACTTAGGCACTTACTACGGGTGTACATGATCTGCAAATCCTAAATTTTTAAAAGAATTCTAGAATGTCTGCCATCTGTGAAGATGTCTTCATTGTTTATATAGACCTAGATTAAATGTCTTCTCTAGAAGAAGAAGAATCTTTAATTACACCTACATCTTAGTAAATGAGTACTGCGTGATATGCCCTGTGTCTTACTTTTGATGATTATCATAGCAACTTTATTTCTTTTAATATCCAGTTTCAAGTTACAAACTACAAAATCATCCAAAAATTTGGGTGAAAATGAAGCTGTTACCTAACATTCTGTCTGACTTCTCAAAACATTTGGAAATAATGAAACAAAAGACTAATACAACCTGGAGGCAAGAGATCATGAATCTTTTTAGAAATATATCCTCTATTAAACGTAAATCTCATTGGTATTTGATGCTCTTGTAAAACAAAGATATGGACAATTGTTGAAAACTGTGTAGTAAATGTTAAGGAAAGTAATTGTTCATTAATGTTGAAGGCAGAAATCTGCTTTATAATTCACTATTCTCTGATTACCTAACACCTAACACCCTTAGAATGAAAACTGAGAATTTTTCCCCTCTTTCACTGTGTGTTGGATCCTGGAAAACCTTCATCATTTTGTTTAAGTCAACAGACCCCAGCATTATACACAGGAATAGACAGTACATTAGGCATACGTTAGAATAGTGAGAGTCTCTTAAGCCTGTAGTTCCTTGTTGACCTTCAGAAGCTTTGCAGAAGAATGTGAAAGGCAGAGAGAGGTCTGAACATTGTATTTACTGTAGATTGTTTCACTGCCTTATTCTATATTTCACTGTAAAGAATTTCTTCTTTCTATTGTCTAACCAACAAGATTTTAAGTAAGACCTAGGAAGGACGTGTGTTTGCTTAAATCACAGATCATTCTTTATAAAATGTGAAATTAAAATCTAATTATTTGTATGTATGTGCATTGTTTTTGTGGTGGGTTTTTTCTGTTCATTTACTTGTTTTCCAGAATATTCTTGTATTTTTCAGTATGAGTTTTCTGTGTTCTAGAATGTGTACTCCACATTCTTACTTAATAATAATCTATTTCTAAACAGAATATTTCTACACTGTCTACATTTCATTGCAATACTTCTAGTTTAAACTGCATCCAGTATGCTGAAATGCGTTACTAGAACTTGAAAACAGAAATGTAGATGTTCCATGATTTAGCAAGTGTTCTTAAACTGGTAAAACATCTGAAGAACAGCACATATTCTTAAAGTAATCAGCTATCTAATACTTTGTCCTTTTGTGTGATTCTTAAAGGCTCTCAGTATGCAAGCATTCAAGCATTCAAGCATTTTCTTCCTGTTTTCATTGCATACTGTAAATCCATATTTATCTGCTAAAGGATAATCAAAATTAACAGTGCTTGATTCTGACAGATATCACAACTGGAGAACTACCGGCTTTCCTATTCTCACCGGTGTGTCACCTGTTGTATGTTTTTGTAATGTCTTTCCTCATAAAATATTGAAATGACATATGTTTGGACAGATTGCCTTAATGTTTGTGTTTTACTTTTCAGGACATTCTGACATACTATCCTGCTCTACTATCATACTACATTCTTAACTTGCTTATGCTTGGAACTCCAATTAGCGTGATTGAGAGCTGCAAACTAAGTGCTGGAGAGAAAAGAAGCCTTTACAATACTTATTACAAGGACACCAGCATTCTAAGTTACAGGAACACTAGCAAATATGAGATTAAAATACAGACAAAACCTTTGCTGATTATGGTGGAAATTTTCTTTATTAGGTTAGTAAATTTGATTTTTAGGTTTTAGTAATTTTCTACTTATTATCATGCACGTTTTTCGTCTTCATAATTCCAAGAGCAGCTGCCATCACTTTGTTCATTGGGGAACTAAGGAGTCTCCTCACCACAGCACAGGTTGCATTAGGATCTACATTCCTTGCAGCCATTTGGCACATAGACTCTGCAACAGTTTGAATCCCAGGAAATCACTTGAGGGAATGAGGCCTTAAAATGTATACTTTTATGACCCTTGTAATAGAAATTATACGTAGTACCTGTTCTTAGCAGTAATAGATGGTCATGTGCTTTTGCTCCTTTCTGCATACTGTGCAAGATTAAGGTCATGCAAAGGTAAATCATAATAAATAAAAGGATCTGAAAAGGAAGTGTGTTCTAAGTGAGATTTTTAAATGGCAGATAATCTCTCAACTACAGTTCCTGTTCTGCATACATTCTCTGTCAGTCTGATCAACTCTATTTGTGTTCACTTCATCAAACTAATGGAACAGATTTCAAGAAACTTGCTCTTTTTGAAAGCACAAGGAAATCAAATAACTGAAAGGCACTTGGGACACCTTCCTAGCAAATGGTAATGTTCAGCAAAATACAGGGTAAATCTGACATCCTGTGATTCAGATTTTCATATTTCTTTGTTATTGTACATATGTGTTGTTATGAAAAGGAGTTCTCTATTAACAAGTGGATCAGCAGCATCTATTGTCCAAAGTTATTTGTTTCATCTTCACACAGTTATCCTGATTGAAAGACATATTTACTGTGCAGGTGTTGTAGCAACACTGTTTTGCTAATGGCAATATTTTTATTGACGTGTGTTTAAACAGTTTGCATGGGAGCATGTAAACGTGTAAATTTTACTCTTTTGCCCTTAATCATACAGACAAAATATAGAGAAAGGTGCTGTTAAAAGAAGGCTCATGCATGTTATGATGCATCTCCAGCACTGAGAGATTGAACAGTGACAGCAACAGAAACATAAGTTTCTACCTGCTCAAACTTTATTCTGTAGATAATGTACCAGAGGAAATTCTGTATCATAAGAAGCTGATGTCAGAGACTTTATCAGATACATAAATGATTGTGTGAAACAAAAGCTACTATCAGCTGACACTAAACTTATTCAGAATGGCAGCAACGTTCACAAGAAATAGAAGTCAGAAGACTCATATGTGATAATGTCACAACATTGTCCAGAAAGCAAAGATGCAATGAACATGAATTCAATCATAGTACCCAGGTTGACTCTGCCTCACAATGTAACACAACCAGAAACAATACCAACATTTGGCCATAGCAGCCCCAGGCAGAGTTACAGGCTTGGGGCAGAGTGGCTGGAAGACTGTGTGGAGGAAACAGACCTGGGGGTATTGGTCAATGCTCAGCTGAACATGAGCCAGCATTGCGCCCTGGTCACCAAGAAGGCCAATGGCATCCTGTCATGTCTCAGAAATATGCGAGCAGGAGCAGGGAAACGATCATCCCTCTGTACTCAGCAATGGTGAGGCCCCACCTTGAGTACTATGTTCAATTTTTTGGCCCTCACTGTGAGAAAGATATCAAGGTCCTGGAGCGTGTCCAGAGAAGGACAACTAAACTGGTGAGGGGTCTGGAGCACAAATTTTACAAGTGGATGAGGGAGCTGGATTGTTAAGTCTGAAGAACAGGAGGATCACAGGAGATCTTGTCACTCTCTACAACTACCTGAAGGGAGGTTGTAGTGAGCTGGGGGGTCAGACTGTTCTCTTGTGTAACAGTGACAGGACTAGAGGGAATGCCCTCAAGTTGGCAAGGGGAGATTCAGGCTGGACATTATGAAACACTACTTTTCCAAAATAGTGGTGAGGTGCTGGAATGGGCTGCCCAGGGGGGTGGTGGAGTTGCTGACCCTGGAGGTGTTCAAAGAATGTTTAGATGTTGTGTTGAGGGACATGATTTAGTGAGAACTACTGGTGATAGGTGGACAGTTGGACTGGATGATCTTGTATGTCTTTTCCAGTCTTGGTGATTCTATGATTCTATGATTTTACAGAATTCTATGTGTTTATGAAGACATTAGTAGATTTATATAAAGCCATTAGGCACTGGAGGCACTAAATGAACTCTGCATTTAACTGAATTGTTAGGAAGTTTAAAAGCTTTTGTAAGTCTATGTTATGCTGATATTGATTGTTAATTCTAAAATTTATTGGGAAAGGAGGATTTAAGGAAGTAAACATGTAAGATACTCTTCCTGAGACAATTAAGGCAAGTTATTTCCCTGTGTGGAAGATGGTTATTTCACATGATATTGATCGGTCCAAACAGGATGAAGCTGAATTGATGATTGAGTGATACACATGGAATTAATATGCATAAAAATATATAGGAACAGAAAGTGAACTAAATAGGACACAAAAAATGCCAACAGGAGCTTTAACAGGAGCTTGAACATCCATTCAGCTGCAGTTCCTCATTTTAATAACTCTAACACTCTAAGATACTTTACAGTATGGTTTACAGCTGAATTCTCTATGCAATTCTAGGTACCCACACCTATTTTTCATTTATATGACTGAAGTGTGCATAACTATGAGTATGCACGTTAAATGTTAGGCCACAATTCTCTTCCTCAGTTGCTTTATTTGTATCATCAACAAATTTGTAACCTCTTTAGAAACTTTAGTAAAATACTGACAGAATGCCAAGTAGATGGAAGTCACCACAAATTTTAACCCTGAATCAATTGCAAGTGCAAAACATATATGATTTGTAAAAAAATTATAAAAATTTCTTAAAATAATATGCATATTCAACCATACACAAAAGTAACAGCACTCTGTTTTATAACGGGCTTATTCTTTCCTCAAATTCTGTGCTCACTGGTGATTCACCTAACAGTTTCGCAAAACTGCACCCCAGGGTCTTCTAAAAATCAGTGACTATAATAACCAAAAATTAAATTAGTGCAGGAAAATGTCTAACTTTTAATTACTGGGGAAAATAATTATAATGAAATCTGAATACTATCTACTTCTAAGATGTTTGTTAAGCTGACAGTGGTGAAACACCTTAAAAAGGAAAAAAGAACATGTTCTAACAGTGTAATTTTATTGACTACTGAAGAGCTCCTCCTGATTTATACCACAGAGATGAAAATCAGATCTAGTTCCTCTACAATATTCTTCCTAACTTATCCTGCATAGATAAAAATCTAAGAAGTAAGATTATGGGGATTTATTCATGCCCATTTGGCAGCATTTTCATATTTATTGGTCTAGCAGATATTATTTGAATTTGGTGCCTTTTTACTAAAGAGTCAAATTATTTGCTGAATGAATAAGTATTTGATAGCAGATCAGACAAAGACAAGGCATGAGGTATGAGTTTGCAGATGCTATAAAATGACTAAAAGGCCAATTTATCCCCGGTGCAACATCACTGAAGTCAGTGAATTTGATCTTTATGTTGAAAATCCAATTTCACACTTAAATAGATTATATATATCAGAATTGTGTTGTTTTGTTTTGTTTTGTTTAACACTAGCTCTTGTAGGAATACTGTATAGGATGAGATCAATTAGATATTCACACGTAACTTTACACATTCAATGCTGTCTGGCTTGTGTTGTTTTTTTCCTAAATATGTCACCCCAGCTCATATTAAGGAAGTTCCAACACCCCAGCATATTATATAAAACTGATGATCTGCGGTCCAATTATCAAGCATTGGGAACTTAAATGATATACAACAATTGAGCTAGACTGAGTTCAGAAAAATTAAAACAATGAAGGAAAGCCAGGAAGTGTGGAGAAAATACAGTTCTGAAAATGGAATAACCACTGGATAAACAAAACAAGGTGGGAAAGATTGGACTAAGCCAAAGGCTAGAGGAAGAAATCTTTGGCCATAAAACCAGTGAGTTCTTCTGTACTATAAAATAGCAAATGAGATAAGCTAAGTTGGTGCATATGGTGCAGAAGATTTAAGCCTTCTATTCAGCTGTCCAAACCCAATCAAATGTCCATATTCCTTCTATAGTCAGAGAAGAAGGAACTTCCAATGAGTGATTGACTCTAAAATGTGATTTATCAAAAGGTTTTGGGAAATCCGTGGTGATCACACTGATAACATCAGATTAACAAATATGTCTTCAGACTTCTGTTAAGAAGTACAGCAAAACTGTAAGGAATGGCTTCCAATGGCAGGATCAGAATCAGAATCTGCTATTTACCATTATTTCAAGCAATTTATTGCCTTGGAGTCACTCTGTATTCTCAAGTATTCCCTGAGACTTTTCACATTTGCAACTTCTGTCCCACCAAAGAAATTTAATCAACAATAGTCTGAACAATACAAGTTCTTCTAACCTCTAAGTTGGTCATTTCATAATTTTCCATTTACAGATCTGAATTAATCATTTAGCAGATTTCTAATTTATACTCATTTTTAAAATTATAGGGAATATCTTTATTCCACAAGGTATCAAGCTTGGAATTTCATTTCCTAATATGGACCTCTTTTCCTGTTAATCATTTTGCATTTCCTCCGTTGCCCTCTGGCTGATATCATTCTCATTGAAAACTGGTGTTCGTCTAATTTGGGGGTCATACCTGTATTGGTGTTGGTCCTGACTACATCTTAACTGATTATCAGAGTATCTGTACCTTTCTAACCTGCTCTATTTTGCATGAATTTATGTGAATTATTTGATTTACTAACCTAGTTGTGCAGCAATGCAAAGAAAATTTTGAAATGTTTTCTTTTATCCCTGCACTTACTGATTCCTCTGCTTCTTCCAATTAGTTCCTTTTGCTCTCTCTTGGATGATTATAGCCTTTCAGCATCCTGGTCAAGGTGACTGTTTCTATAACATGGTCTTGCATATTGTAATGCAGAATGTCTTTTTGTTTGGAGCAGATATTTTATGTTGCTTACATAAAAGATGGGAATATCTGCAGGAAAATCATCTTATACCTGAGTATATACCCATCTGTAAATGCTCTGGAGTTCCATTTACGTAGCTCTAATTATTTGGAACCTTCCTCATCCTCCTCTCCCTTCCTCCTCCCTACAATAAATAAATAAATAAATAAATAAATAATAAATAAATAAATAAATAAAAATCTTGAAAACAGAAAATAGGCAGTGTATGAAAAACGTGTAATTAGCAAGAAAATTAACAATGCTGAAAGGCAACAGGTGCCTAATCGAGCATCCAGGCAATCTCCTCATTTTTATATCTTTTGGGGTTTTTTCCATGTTTACTGACAGATGAGAGCTAATGATGAAAAAGAATCAGTTAAAAATTCTGAGGAATTCCTATGAATAAGCAAGAAACAGCCAAAAGACTGGCAAGCCGGCTCTCAGAAGCAGAGAAAGCTTTACATTAATAAGCAACAAAAAAGAAAAGAAAGAGACCATCTGGCTTTGCCCTTCCCACAGAAATGTCAGGCCTTGCTCTGGAAGTGTCCAGAAGACACACATCAGGACTGGGAGACTCAGGAGTGGGGTCCTGGGGACTGCTTTTTTGAGTGAGCAGCTTTCCAAGGTAAGGCATTATTCTTTCATTATCTACAGTGTTTTAGAACTATATTCCTACTCAAAAATGAGATAGATGTCTGTAGAGGCAGCCATTCTTGTCCCATGACATGTTAGAGAGAGTGTTTTCTCAAATCTTTCAGTTATTTTCTCCTATTTCACACTCCTTTCCTCCTTATCCCTTGAAAAGCACAAGAACTTTGTACAGGTAAAGGATTCTTATTTCAGCAAATGTACAGCAATGTTTCTAAAGGAGAAATAAGCAGTTTTAGACTTGATTCAGTGCCTATTTTTTTTAAGCCAGCCAAAACATGTATAGTTGTTGCACTTCTACACCCCAAGTTTTGCATTCTTAACAAAGTGCTTTTATTTAGCATGTAATGATTTCAGAGCTGTTAAATCTTTACATTATCCCAATGACATGTCAATTAAGAGAGGCATTTTATACAGATTACAAAGATTTGTCTGAGGTGGCCACAGCTTTGTTAAAGCTGTTTTGTGGACATCTTCATAATTAATGGAAAAATCATTAGGAATTCAGTCTTTATTAACCCCTGTAGCTGCAGGGGCCCATTTCATCTTAATTGCATTCATTTGGCACTGGCAGTATTATACAGCATAATCACTAATAAATGATCTTTTAATTTGTACCAATCAAGAGAGCTTGCTTTCATGCCAATATTCCTGTTTCTTTGATGTTGACCTGTCTTGATTTTTGATCATTTGAACTTAAGATGATTTACTGGAAAATCAATATCAATACCAAATCTACGGTATGCATACATCTGTGGTTAAGCTCAATTTGACTGTATTTTGATTGAAATAAGTAATGCTTGATTATCTATTCAGATTTTATGAAATAATCAGGTTGGGAAATCTAGTACAGTATTCTGATTCAAAGGCAAATAATTAGAAACTGTAGGAAAAGTGCAGAGCTGGGACAGCATTAGAAGTAACACTTCAGATCCCACTAATTAACCAACTTTGTCTGTAATCTCCTACAGACCTCTACCAATAGAGTAATATGCTATTACCCATTTAGCAGGGCCAATGGGGGCTTTGGCTACAATTGTTAATAAGAAAAAATCTGAGATAGTTTCTCTCATTATACCCCCTGTCAGCACCGTCTCCGCTGTATAAAATAGCCATCATTGTTCTGTTGGTCAGTTAACCAGAAGCCAGACTACTGTAAAAAAACACTTTACAGCTAATTGAAAATGACTGAAACATTCCCTTATCAACCAGTTACTTTGTGTTATTTGAAGAAAATATAAATGTTGGTGTTGGAGGGCAAGCACAGAGTTCAGTCTTTTTAATTAATACCCCTACTATCAGAATTACTGACTTAGCTAAACATAAAAAAGTCCCTTAGAGCTATTATTTCAACCGCTGGTTATAAAATAAAAGGGAAAAAAATAAAAATAAAAAAAAAAGAAAGAAAGATATCTTTCCTTATGTAGCACTTACAACTTAAGTTTGGAATTAATTTATAGATCATTTACAAGTAAGTCTGTTAATTACTATGAGCAGTATTCTCCTCGTCTAAAATATTACTGTGCTGTTGCACTGTGATACAGCTCCACTCCTGGTTATGAAAGAAATAAAGAACTTAGACTGTTCTAAGGAGGGAGAGAGCAAGCTGAGCCACTGCAGCTGCATCACAGTAGGCACTAGAGTATTGTGCTGTTGTGTCACTGCTTTCTCACTCAGCCCTTATCACTTAACCTGCAGATTGGTCACTGACCTCTTTCCTTATGTCTTTGGTAATTTCAGGCTAACAGGGCCTGAAATCTCCTGCTCCAAAAGGGAGATGAAGTTGAGTGCAGGCACATGAGCAAGTTAGATGGCATTTCATTTTACAGCTCTTCAATTTCCAATGCAAAAATACACAAAATGGATAAACAGGATTAAGCAGCTGAAGTCCAGTTATTGAGGTATAGTTATGTAGGAAGCAAATCAAACAGCACCAGTACTGCCATGCAGTGATATCAAGAGACTTTCCAGGTTTGGGGGACACAGAGGAACACAGAAAACACTCTACTCAGAAACTGCAAACATGAAATTGCTTCCATTAAACTTAACTTCCTGATTAATCTATGACATTATTAAAATGCCCAAACGAATATTTCCATACCTAAACACATTTAAAATTAGTAATAACTGCCCTTGATGTAGATTGCCCGCTCAGTTACTGTAGGACTTTTTTTCAGGAGCTCTATATTGTCATCTGTCCTAAAAGATGGATCAACATTCTCAGCTATAAAATTATATTGTAGCTACTTATTTGGGAAATGACATGGAGATTTACAATAGCCACTTACAATTCTCAGAACTTACTTCTGGAAATTCCAGCTGATGAATGGGTTGACTGAGACCTGACAAAGTGAGCTTGCACAGGTTCCAGGAAAACTGTTTGATTTATCCCTGTAAAAGACGTCAATGGTCACTCAAATAGTTATTACCAACACTGGTCACTCCAATAGTTATTACCAACATTCCAACATATTGATAGAAACTCACTAAATTTTTTAAACTAAAATAATAAAGTGTGTGTGGGGCTAAATTTTCTATAGTAGTATGTATCATAACTCAAGATTACTAACATCTGCTTCGGCAGTTCTTCTTAGATTCCTCTCTTCTTCAAAACTTTCTGCTTGTTCTGCCAAAATCTTTAATTTCCCTTTTAATGTGGAGTGGGTTTTCTTTTCTTTTCTTTTCTTTTCTTTTCTTTTCTTTTCTTTTCTTTTCTTTTCTTTTCTTTTCTTTTCTTTTCTTTTCTTTTCTCTTCTCTTCTCTTCTTTTCTTTTCTCTTCTTTTCTTTTCCATTTTATAGTGATATCTTTTTAAAATTAAAGCACTATTGCTTCTGTTCCAGTCCATCATTACACAATGTTTATCTACCTACTTGGTTGTTTCTGAACTCTGAAAAACTGATTTATCCAGTTGTTCTGTAATGTTCTCATTTACTTTTACCTTTTTATTCTAAATGTTATAACATCACACTTCTGTCTTTGAATGCTCATCTGTGAAAATCCCAGACTCTTTCTAGCACTGTGGAATGTATTACTTAATAATATTGCTGCTATTTTAACAATTGCTCAATAACATAAATTTTAGAAGTTCCCTTCTTTGCTAAAAAAGTCTTCTAGTTAAACAGTAAATAAGTAGTGTGTGTCACTGCATAGCTTACACTTTTATATAAAATCTTGTAGCAAAGACTATACAAGCACGCAGTTTCCTTGGATGTTCATGGGAAAAGCTTGTTTGCTTTGTCCACCAGCCTATGCTTCTATTACTTGACTGCAGTTAGAATAGACCATCCACCACACATCCCATCAAAATGCTGCCAGTCTTTTTGACACGAGTCTTCACTAGCCAAGATGATTTTTTGCACGTTTATTATTCTCATCATGGTTGAGACTTCTGTCTGCTCTGAATTTGTTCTCCTTTAATTCTCATTTATGTTCCTCTTGTTCTATCTTCCTGTGCCCGTCTGAAAGTAGAAGATCATGTTGACATTATCTGTTCCATTTAAAATTTTAAATACTTAAATTAAATCTTCTCTTAAGTGATTTTTCTTTCTAGACCTCATAGATTTAGATGTTCAGCTTGTCCTCAGAGCTTATGCTTTCAACCTTGCCACCTTTTCAAGAACAGTAATATCACATCTATAACATTTATCACAGGTAACACTATGCAGCTTGAACATTGTCTCTAACTTTCTTAAACATATATTCTGTTGCCCTGGAAAGCTGTTCTGGATAGCATGTTTTTGATATCACCTTTTAAATGTTATTGTCAAAGTCACCTGCATCAATTGTGTTCTATTCAGCTTTAAATTTGCTTTACATGTCTAAGAACAGAACTTGAGTTTGCTGGTTTTTTTTAATAATGTTAAACCTTATAATCATGTAAATAGTATTTTAGTGGTTGGAGTAATTTTTTTTTTTTTTAATTTAACTTCAATTTCACTCATTATTGGTTATCCTTTATATTTGGAATTGCCTTTCTTGATGTGCTTTATTTTTATGAAATTCTACCAAGTTTTAATTTGTGGATCTTAGAAAGGTAGTTACAAACCTTCACATTCTTCCTATCCTATTTCCAATTCAGATACAGGCCCCTCAGTAAAGTACCGCTACAGGCACTTTTTCTGATTTTATAGCAAATAGTTTGTGCAGAACGTCATTTGTAAAAATACTGTAATAAATTAGAGGGCTTATTACCAAGTGCTATTTCCATTTCAATATCCAACCAGCAGAGAACTGCTTAATTTCTATAGTATAGGAAAGAATCAGAAAGAACATGGAAATTATCCAAGGACAGCAACATGTCTGTGGAGAAAATACCAAATAGCACATATCTGAGTTCTTTTTTTTAGTGTGCTTTCCTAACTATAAGCACATTCTTCAGATGTTTCTCTTTTTTTCTTCCACTAATTAAGAAAATCTTAACCTAAACTGAGATCCTAACCTGAAGTGTGTACATGTCTTGGAAGACCTTGTCAGGACTGTAATCTGAAACTCCTTTGTCTGGAGCTTCTACAGTGTTGGCCAGTGGTTTTCCACTACATCGATGCAAGCAAATTACCAGCAAGTTGGAGACATATAGTTCTCAGAGGAGTTATATCTGGCAAGGTCTTGTGCCTCGGGAATAGTTAATGGAAAAGAATTTGGGAGATAGAAAAATGAGGAAGGAAGACAATGAGCCAGGAGAAGGGAATTTTGCATTGGGTCAGACATATACATTACTTTAGTGAGTGACTGTGATGAGATGGAGTGTAGAAAGTCATGGGAAATAATGTGGCTGATTATCAGATGTAGCCATGGAGTGGTGGTGCAGTGGAGTTTTAGACAAGTCAAAATTCTCAGGGACCTTCATTCACCTATGGAGAACCTCAGACACAGTTTGGAGGAATCCTGAATGTCAGTAGTAGGTTTCTGGTGATGTGGGCTGGTTGATAACTAAATCTGGTGGTCTTCGTTTTCAGAGCATCCTGTAAAGCACAGGGTCAGTCTACTGACTTGTCAACTCCATCACCACAGTTTCTCTGTGGAAAAGCAAAATTCTCAATCTCTCAATCAGGAGTGGCTCAGTAAAGCATATCTAATGGAGGCTAGAATCAGTTCCCTGAAGTGTGTGGTTTATTGTCAGGTGTATTATTTGCCTGCAAAATAGGTAAAAGGTTTGGTTTTTCATTACACTTGTGATGCTGTGCAATACACAAGAAATCTGTCTGCAAGACACAAGAAAGATTTTTATAAAAGATGCGATGGCGTGATTTGGAAAAGTCTTTTAAAACTGGGTTTTAAAAAAGGAATCTTTTCTTACAACTAGCCTTCACAGTGTGCTCTTGGGCAACCTTTTTGGCATTGTGCTGTCAGAGCACTTGATTTGCTATCTGCATGTGATGTTATGTGCCATATTGTCACAACTTAGGAAAAAGCAGTAAATTGAAGTTGAGTCCTCATTGGAATGAAACTCCCATTTTAAAAAGAAATTCAGATCTATTCAGTTTGACCTTGGAACTTGAATTAAATCTTTAGAAACTCATCTTTCTCAGGGGAAGTATGAGGTTTGTATGTGTCTGGATATATTAAAAGTTCATACAGCTCTGGTATAGTGTATATACTAAGGCGGTTAATTTCTAATTTAGAGGACAATGAGAAAATCAAAGGGTTTCACCTGAACTAATCTTCACTGAGTTAATTTGTTATACTCGAGGCTGGTTTATAAGCATTTAACAATCCATTTAAAAAAATGGTATTAAAGGCTTGGTTGTGATTTTTGCTGAAACTTTTTTTTTATGTTGAACTTTAACTTAATTTTTGAATTTAATGTTTACAGTTTGGGGTGGTATAATAAAAATGCACATAAGTATAGGCTGTATTCCAATTCTGTATTGTAATAAGCAGCATTTTATGTATGGGTCTGTATGCACAGTTAACAAATCATCCAGAAAGAAAAATCAAGTGGATGTGGTTATTGAAGATGAGGATAGCATTTACCTGCTTGAAATTTGATGCATATAATATAATAGGGGATGTCCTTGCTTCAGTCATAAAACTAATCCATTTAGATTGTCAAGTTGAGGAATTAGACACAATAGGTTTTTGCAAGACTACAGCATGTTACAGTCTAGAAGCAGCAGAGCAGCACCCATATGGAAATCAATGCCAGAGCCTTTGCTTCTGCCCTACCTGCAGCAGAGTTAGACAATAACTCAATCCTCTCTCAGGACTGGGAAAATAAATTTGCCCTGCTCCCACACATAGGCAACATCGGAGGTTTCTGGAATGGCCAAACGTTTTGCTCCTTCACCATCATTGCTGCATAAATGCTGACTTATCTTCATTAAATCTGCATGCAACAAATCAATAAGTTGGGGTGCTTGTTTGTCAAAGTAACGGAATCATTTTGGCATGCTGTTAAGATGTTGATGACTCATTTTAGTGTGACTTCAGAAGCTGCCAAAAAATATTGCTAAGCAAACCTAAGCCTGGCTAATGCAGAAATAATAGGTACACTGTGACCTGGGTGTCAGAGTAAAATAGAAGAAAAATAAAATCCCCGGGTGCAAACCATTCCTTGCATTGCAGTAAGACATGATTTTTAGGCTTAACTACATTTTAGGTCTGTGTTTTCCAGGGGAAAAACATGGCCCAGAGCAGTTTTCTCACAGTAAGGAATGTGGAAGGTTAACCCCAGATGTTCCTCCATCTCTACAAAGTAGCAGATGGCAAAGATGCTGTTTGTAATACACGACACTCTACAAGCATTGTCTGTTTGTACCTCAGACTGGAGGTATACACAGCAGAGCAGAGAAACTGCCTGTGAATACTGGGGAACAGAGTGGGACAAGGCAGAAAAGAATGGTCCAGCAGTCCAGCATAGGACACACAGCATATCTATTGCACGGCCAGCCTAGAAAAACACTTCCTGATTGTGGCTTTTGGGGAACTTTCACTTTTTTGGCTTCTAGGCACAATGTGAGGGAGTAAACAAAATTCTTCATACTTCTATGGCATCCCACTCATCACATGGTGCTGAGCAACGCACTGTGAACACAGATTCCTCTGCTAACTTACAGAACAGCAGCAGCATGACCAGTATCATGGCCAGCTGCATAATTCAGACATCTTCCTCAAATCTTCACCCCTCCTGAACATGGAGGGAGCTCAGCAATCACAACCCCTCTGTCTTGGATGCCAAAAGAGCATCAGTGTATGCTAATTGTAGCACTGCTTTTCTTGCAAGGACTTTTTCCATCAGCCTCAAAGACAAAACATCAGATGCTTCACTGAACCAGGGGACCTGCAAACTGCACTCTCTGAATATTCCCAAACTAAGCTTGTGCCCCTGAGTTACTTTCCTCTTAAGGGAAATATGTGCATATTAAAGTGATAATATGCACATAAATTTTTTGAATGAAAATATGTGGGGTACACTGGGAAAAAAAAGAATTATAGTACAAATTATTTGTACAAATTATCTGTGTATTCTTTTTCACAATGACAGATGCAAAGCATATTTTAGAAAATGCTACAGAAGTCCAGTAATTAATGCATCTCTCTGGTAAGTTTTTATCATATGATAAGTTTTCCAAATTCGATTTGCTTTTTCTTTGTATGGATAATTCACCTGTTTTCTTTCATACTCTTCAAGCATTCGATTGAGAAGCATCAACTTGCACATGAGAGTGGGGGGAAAAGACGTAATAAAGTGATAAGGTTGATTTTAAGGTCGGTCTAGTCAATAGGGACAGTTTCTGGCTTTTGTCACTTGCAGAAGAAGGAAAAAAAACAGTAAAATAAATGATGATTTTGGAGGGGAGAAAAGTCAGAAGGAGGTGGGGTATGGCACTAAAAATTGGAGTCTTTGTTCAGTGAAACAAATGTTGACACCAGACTACAGATAAAACTTTATGTATTATTAAAGAATACATTTTGCTGTTGGAAAAATGTAACGCAACCTGGAATCGTTTATTCAAACTGGTAATTCTTTTCATGTTGTCACATTACAAAAAGTCTTGATGCGTCTTGTGTCTGATGGAAAATATAAAACACTGTAGTAAAGGCAGCTAATAAGAAGGACTGCATTTTCCTTAGCCTGAAAGCCACTGTAGTAAATTATAAAAGAAAAAAAAAAAAAAAAAAAGGAAAAAAAAAAAAACACCACATAATTTGATGGGAGAAGAGAAGGGAAAGGGAAAAAAGCAAAGATATTCTGATAGGTCATTTTTTCTTCATACATGAGCATTTAGTCTACAGTAATCTACCAGGACTGTCAAATTTGATTGAAAGATAATGCAAGATTTTTTTCTTGCCACAATTTATAGCATGTATCCATTAGGAATAATTATGGTTGCATGATTTTGCTAGCTGTTATCTCTACAAGTGTTACTAATGGTTTTATCAATTACTCCCTGTCCAATAACTGCATGGTTGTAACCTAATTTAAAGACACTCTATCACTAGGCTGATTTGTGTAGTAGTAAATGACAGCATTTGAGACACCAGCCAAACGACTCACTTCAGTGACTTAGTTAGTCTCTAATAATTAACAATTAGTAGGTGCCTAGGAAAAACTCGAGAGACCAGAATTCCCATGTTTCCCTTTCTAATCTAAATAAAAGAGATTACCAAATATATCTCAGTAAGTATAAACCTGTAAAAAGCCTCTTCTTCTGTGGCTTTTAGAAGATGAGTTCTTATAAAGGTTAACATTTAAAGAATAGGACAGAACCAAACTTTAGGATACATAGATGTGAGACTGTGTACTGAAAACCTAAGAAGGAAATATAGGACTATACTTTGTGACTTCACTGTTAGTACTATAATTCAAAAGCAAAGTCAGGGCACTAAAAGGGGAATAGCAATGGCAAAATTGTGCTATTTTCTTGAATTTTAGTGAAAAATGCTGGATGTGCAAAAAGGAGCTCTTCATTACAGATCATTAGTGAGGTCTTATATACAGCTCAGAAAGGTATCGCCTGTGCAGAACAGGCTGTAAAGAATTCTGAAACCTATTTTAAATGACTGTAAAAGATGGTACTCCTCCAAGCACGTTATCTCTGAGGATTTTAAAGAATTTTTCCATCAAAAACTCTCACTTCCTAAATAAGACTTTGAACTTTAGGTTTAAAGTATGATCTCGTACTCTGCAAGTAACTATTTCTTTGTAGATACAAAGACATGTAAAATAGTGAGAGAAGAGGAGCTGAGGTTTTTGCAGTGCACAGTTCTTTGCACAGTCCATTAGGATATTTGAATTTAGCCTGATGGGGCAAAATTGCCTGGAATAATTCATCATTTGGGTTATTGTGTCAGATCTCAGTACATCATCCTTTTCAGATTATCCAGGATCCCGAAGTAACAATCTTTCCCTAGGAGCCTTGAGGGTTATATGTTTATAAAATGCTGCACTTTACCCACTCAACAGTCGAATGACACTTTCAGGCTTCCATGCAAAACCAATATCTGCCATGAAGCTTGCACAGTCTTCGTAGGAACATAGGAGCTGCCACACTGGATTAGATCAGCGATCCATCTAGCGTGGTCCCCTGTCTCTGACAGATGCCAAATCCTAACTGCCTTAGAGAAAGGTGCAAGAAACCTTGTCAGAAAAAAAAAAAAAAAAACAAACCTGCAGAAACACCTGCCTGCAAAGGGAGTTGTTTCTTAAACCCTTAGTAACTGGCTGGTTTATGCCCTAAAGCATAACTGCATATGTGCTTTAAAAAGTACAGGAGTTTTGTTATAATTACAGGAGCTGTCACTATCCTTATAATATGTGTATTACATTCTTGATCTCAAGGCTATGTCTAGATTGCACAGCACAGTCCCACTTTCCTGATCATTATCCAGGATGAGGGCTGACCCAGATAGGCTGCTGTTCTCTTTTGGCCAGTGTGATCAAGTTTCTTTCTCCTGGGAACCAGGTCCTGTGGGGGAGATGGAGGAAGTAGGAGGATGCCAACCTCAGATGGGATCTCAGATCACACAGTTAAAGTATAGTCACAGAAACCAAGTTGCAATAAATTAATCAGCCGATTGGTTTACATATTAAGTCTCTAATTGGATTTAAATTTTCTCTTTTTTTTTTTTTTTGACCTCATGTTTTGATTCATAAAAAGAGTAATTAATTTGTTTCCCTTCAATATTCAATATCCCTCATTTTCTATTACTCACCTCTGACCTGAAGCAAACAATTCCAGTCCAGTTTTATTTTTTTCCTTAGCATATATCATTGCCATTTTGGAAGCTCTTTATTTCTTGCCATCTCTTTCTTGAAAATGTGTGCTGAGGGCATATCATTCATTTATCTAATGCTATGAAAATATTTTTGGTTTTGTTCTCTGCCTCCAAATTCTTCCCTAATGGAAATATTGTTTAATAGTGGTAAATGGCAAAATTCACGCCTCTGATTTTAGTGCAATCTGGTTATAATATTTCAAAGTAGAACTAGCAAAGTATTTGACCCTTCAGTCAGCTGCTAATACAATGCAGTCTGGGTTACAAAAGCCAAAGATGATCTTCAAAATGTAGTTTTAACCTAATCCACCCTTTATGGTTCATCTGCATATTCTTTTGAAAACCGCTCATTGACTATCTGTAGCCTAAATGATGTCATCAGGCACAGCATGCAGCCACTATAAGTGGGACAATTATAATTTTTGTAGCTGATTAATCATCATGAAAAAGTAACAGTCAATTGACTCAATCATACATCCATGGTGATTAATCACACTTCACTTGTGTTTTTTACAAGTATTTTACCGACAGTGCAGATGTTGGATGATTTTTCTCCTTGAGCCTTTTCCTTGGTCACAGATGTTAAGTAATCACCTTGTCTTGATACTTGACTTATCTGTTTTGTTTTTTTTTCTTCTATAGGATTGAAACGAGTGTGTTTCTACATAAGAAAAATGTTAACTATTAATTAATATTTTTTACAGTTTAATCAATATCTGAAATCACTACAATTATCATGTTTTTGGAGGTATTTTCAGTAGGCACTTCACACTTAAATTTGACCTGTGTAATATGTGACAACAGGAATACTAATAAATCAGAGTCAGTTTTATGTTTGGTCTATGGCTAGAGCTTCTAATCCCAGTTCATGAAAAGTCTCACTTGATTGTAACTAAATTGACACACAAACAAGCAAACAAGAATTGAAATACAGAGGTTTATAGATATTTATACTGGCTTACAGGCTTCAGTTTTTAACCTTAGAACAGTAAAGAAAATTGCTGACACATCACAGCAGATGAAAGTATCTTAATGTATTATCAAAACACCAATAATGACATTTTCTGTGGTGTTACATCTATTCTGTTGAAAAAATCTGCCACTGCCATCTGTCCCATTATATTCTACTACTCCACATCACATGTGAATGAATATACTGAGATTATTTTGGAACTGTTTTTAGCGTTTCAAGGTAGTTCCTAGGTGATGTTAAAAGATCTATTTCATAGGGCCTTTCTACAGGTAAAACATATGTAACATTGCCCAGGCTGCCTTCAATCTTGAAAATGGAAATACTCTGTTGTGTAGGATAAATAAGACATTTACCTGAAATAATGCAGATGTTGCTGACTCCAGCCCTGTTTCACCCTTCAGAAAAAGTCAAAGATGGTCATTTACTTAGCAAACAGCTAGTACCAACCTCTTTGTCCATCTTTAGAACACTACTAAGAGCAATGCACGTGCTGGAAAAGATGAGAAGATGACACAGCTGCATTGAATTCTGTCCTAGATCCCAGTCTTCATACTGTTAATAAAGATCCTAAGGTTGGGTATAATTGTTAATACACTAATTCTAAAAATCCACTCAAATGTCACTTATAATCAGGATTTTCTACTGTGCTAGGACCCCTGGGGAAACCTTTGAAGCTCTGAATGGTGTACACGATGACAGGGATGAACATAAGAAGGTAGAAGGCCAATGATGCTGTTTAGCTTAGTTGTAGAAAACTATCACGTATGTAGAAGCTTAGAAAAACTGGCAGCTAGTAAGATGGGAAAGCAAAGTATGAGATGGAGAAAACACCCAGATCCAGAAGAAAAAGCTTTATGCTAAGCCCAGCTATTTCAAAGCATACGAGGAGAGGAGAAGAAACTGTATGGCTTGTAATTTACAGTGGAAGTACCAAAGCAGAAAAGACTCTGTCACAGTATTTCATCAAGAAGACATCCATGACATGAAAATATGTAAAACGATAAATCAAAAAATCTTAGTTCCTTCATTAGTAGTACAGATGAACCTTACTTCATGTGAGAAAAAAAACGAAATTGTTATGAAACCCTTTAAAAAAGAATGAGTAAGAAAGAAGCTTAATACATTATATCCTCTCCTTCCCCCCCCCAAAAAAAAACTTGAACGTCAGCCAACGATTATATATCAATTGGGTTTTAATTGTATTAAAGCTGTGCACTGTTATTGTCTCATTTATATCATATTTTTTTGTATTATTATTCATAACATTTTGAAATGTGACTTTGTGTACTACCTTGCAGTGCTAGTTGCACTTTATTTATGCACTTGGGCTGGTGTGAAGTGAATGCATATCCTTCAATAATGAAGTGCAGAAGATTCGTGTGGATTTTTCAGAGTCACAAGGCCTGCCATAAAAAATCCCTCATGAATCTTTTACAGCCATAAGTAGCATAGTATTGGTAATAGTTCTACTACTATGGGAAGTTTGCTGGAAAATATTTTTTAAAAGCTCCTAAGAATGGAAGGATGTTAGGATTTATGTGTGGTGGTGCTGGAACAAGTTCTTTTCAACAAGACTAAGTTCTATTGTTTTTTGTTTGGAATAGCTAACTGCAGAGATAATAGCAGCTTGCTCTGCTTCCTACTCATAGTCAACACAGGGTATTCTCACACTCCCACCTGACTCTATTTTTTGCACTTCAGAGTATTTCATTTGAGCTGTAGGTTGCTTCTCATTACTCACTTACATGGATTTCTTTAATTATTCACGCTAAGTTTAATCATATGCTAAACATAGATAATTCTTCTTTGGAACTGTATTTCTCTTACAGACAAGGACAGTAGTCTTTGTAAAAAAGGATGTGTCTTTTCTAGTGCCTGTGAGTATGAACACAAATTTGCTAAGGCATAAATCTTTTATGAAATAAAAAGAAATCACACGTGAAATAAAAGCCAAGTCAGATTAGTAGGCGGAATGCCATGCAGCCTTACTATCCTGGAGCAGATGTGGAAGAGGGTTTCTAGGGGTGTCTGCTTGGGGGGACCAAGCTAGGATTCCAAGATTTGTCTTCAACTGGAATGCAGATTACATGCATGGGATTTCAAAAAATTTAATTGATAGCAAATGGTGGTGACGTCAAAGAGAAAGAAAACAATGCTGAAATTATGTTTTGAGGAAGGAAAGGTGCCATCCTACCCTGCAAACAAAAAGAAAAAAGAAAAAGGAGATGGAGAAAAGCAAGTAGCAGAAAGATAAGGTGAGTATTTACAGGGTAAGACAACAAGCTGAATGGGGATCACAAGGCTGGGAAAAGAGATGAGGGGTGAAAAACACCAAAAGAGAAACAGGAGAACCTTTTGAATTTGACTCTGTCCTCTCCTTAGATTGAAACATAAATGAAAATTTCTGAATTTTCCTGCTCCTCTACTCCTGGTAAGTCTACGTCTGTGAAACTTGCTGACACCGTGACCTTGTTCTTTTCTAGGACAAGTGCTCTCATGATTCAGGCTACATGCAAGACAGTACACTGGAACATGAAGGAAAGGGTAGAGTGGTAGGTTGCTTTCCAGCCCCTCTTATATTAGTGCAAAACCAAGCAATGAGATTATCTTTTGCAGACTGAGAGAAGAAGAATTTATTCCTAAGGAAGGAAAGGAAAAAAAACTTGGAATGATAACTGGAATATTAAAATTAAATAAGTGCAATACAAACTCTCAGAACTGAGTAAAACCATGCGTGCTCCCTCTTACTAGTTATTTCTCTTCTTTAAAGTGTAACACCAGGGGTGCATTTGACTGCCTGAGGAGCTGTTCCTGGAAGTAGGACCTCTGAGACCTGTGCAGCAGTCCGGAGTTCTGCTTGCATCCAGATGAGCAAAATAGTGGTGCCCAGGTAGTCTGTTTACCAACAGCTTGGTGGTTAACATCCTCAAGTCTATGTAGACTTCCAACTTTCAGATGAACAGCACTTCCAAAAAG
Organism: Meleagris gallopavo; assembly: GCF_905368555.1. NCBI lineage: Eukaryota > Metazoa > Chordata > Aves > Galliformes > Phasianidae > Meleagris > Meleagris gallopavo. The sequence continues at coordinate 71,096,700 of NC_139405.1, read as the reverse complement.
GTGCTGGTCATCTCCAACTAGCATAGGTACAACCTGAATCTCTTAAAAGGCAAGAAGTGACAGAATCTGTGTTGCCTGGATAACCTTAATGCTCACATGCACACCCTCTTGTATATAATACATTTGATACAGTCTGTATCTATGGTATATATGATACAATTTTTAATTATCTGATTGCTTTTTTATTTTTTTTCCCCTGTATCATTTGAGGCAAAGAAAGTACCTGCAGTAGGGAAGAATCAAAGCTGTGTAATGAAGTGTGTTTCTCTCCTTACACTCCCTGCTTTGACAAATGCAAAGACATGCAGGTCAAAGTAGAGATATGAGGAGAAGAAAGGGAAAGGCACTAATTACTGAAAAAAAAATTCTGACCTAGGAGACCTAATTCTGTTCAAATCCCTGCCTCGGAACTCCTCTAAGATGCTAGTAAAGTCACTAAAGCCAATCTCTGAGAACGTGATCTGTTAGAGGAGACCCAAACTGCTCTGAAAAGCAATGCTCTCACAGGAGGTGAATGAGAATTGCAAAGCCAGGGAACTCTGTCTTTATTTTATGCTTTCTGAGTACCTCAGTGTAGAACTTAGGCTTTGATTTACAGAGCTTTGGAGCAGTCACACCTGCAACCAAAATCAATAATGGGAGCTGTACTTTGACTGCATGAAGCATTGTATAGTGTAACACTAACACCTCTGAAGGAAAAAAAAAAGAGATCCTAAATATCACTAGCTGGGAATACAGAATTAATGTGAAAACTGAACCTTAATCTCCCCTTACCAAGGTTCTCCACCTAGGAAATATGAATAATAATCATATCCCAAGGATATAATGAAAACAAATTTAATGTATATCTGAGAAGAAATCAGACCGTAAAAAAAGCCACAAGGAAATTAGTGGTTTTGTCTAAAGGAGAGCTTTCAGAGTGGTAAGTAGGGCACAAAGCCATGAAAAACAATGAAGAGATGCCAGAGAGCTAAATAGCGAGCTGCTCATCGCATGACCATTTTCTGCACTGTGCTCTGAAGGAAGAAGGATCCCATGGAAAAAGAGTAGTATCTTTTTATCTCATTGCAGAGATTGCATCAGAAGACATGGTTAAGGGTGCTGTGGCTGGTTTTGGATGACCAAATATATCCAGTTCAAGCATTCTTACATCTTGGAAACCACCAGAGCATCATGATGAAAATACTGATTGATTTCAAACTCCTGCCAAACCAAATTGTTAACAAATCTGGGAGAAAAAATTGTCCACAGGTTTTCAGCTCATGCTTTAATCCTGCCCAAGGATTCTTCAGAAGCCAACGTGAAAACCTATGATTGAAACAAGCTTGCCTCCAGGTGCTCTGCCCAGTTCTGCCAGCTTTATTTTGTCTCCACACCTGATTTACGTGCAGTTTGAATTGCTGGGTGTAAATATATAATGCGACATTTATGTTTCTAGAGGAAAACTTATCACAAGTCCCAAACATTACTTTGCCACCATGTTCTTTATTTAGCAACTTTAAGAAGGTTCTCAGAAATTTCCTCCAGTCTCTTGCCTGGTACACACAGTTTCATGGAAAGCTGTTAGCAAGTGTCTGGTGTTTAACGTCATCTGCATGGAAAGTTAGCTTAATACCATCCAAAATCTGTTTTTATCCTAGGCTGAAAACACGTGCATGCGGCAAAATAGATTGCAGAATTCCAAAATAAGTTTATTGCACTACAGATGTAATTAGGTGATTTTACTCTAGGATTAGAAATTTTGAAAAACCTTCGAGAAACAACTATTTTTTCTCCATTGATGGCTCTTTACATGCATGGATTTCTTCTTTCATTTTGCCTATTGAGAATATCTATTATTTTGTATAGGACCTGAATGTGATATTTTTTGATTTTCACTTTTGCAGACTCTGAGAAGTAAAAATGTGAAAATCAGTATTCATTGTTATTCTTGATTAAAATCTTCAAAGCTTTTCCCTTTTGCCAAATTCAAAGTTTCCAACAACATGCAAAAAAAAAACCCCAAACCGCTTTAAAGCTTAAAATACAGCACTTTCTTATCCTTTCCTCATTCTGTATAGAACTTCTCTGTGCCAAAAATGAATTTAATCTCCCCAAAGCCAAAACTTCAAGTCAGTTTCCAACCACATTGCACAAGAAACAGCAAAGACAGAAACAGAACAGCATTTCAGTAGGCTGTTGCCATCAGGACATTGTGGCACACTCTAGTTTGTTGAAAAAATACAGTATAATATCAAACGGAGGAAAAATCTGTTTAGTTCCTAGGCTACATGAATTGCAGTGCAACTGAGATAGAGGCTTCACTGTCTTTTCTCTTTGCTTATGTTGACTTCCATGTAACTGTGAACTTTTTACAAAAATAGATACATTTATCTAAACTTTGTCATTTTCCTAGCTATCACAACACCCATTTTGACTGAGAATTTGAGCGGCAAGAACAGTTTACATCAAAAGAGAAGAAGGCTATTTTGTTTAAGGAGGTTCTTGGTTCTAAGGAGACTGCTCTCAGAGTTAATGCTTTCTATCCCATGTTTCCAGTAATCCTTAACCTTTCTGTTTGATGTGTTGAGCAAAAAAGCAGTGAACATGGCTTTCGTCTGAAAAAAGGTCTTTGGAAGTACACTGGTCTGTACAGAAGTTTGTTTTCACTGTATCAATAATATTTTATAACTGCATTTAGTTAAAAAGTAGTTAAATGCTCTATAAGATGGCATCTTTCAAGACCCTTCCTTGTCATGCTGACATCAGGCATTTGCAGGATGTTCTCTCAAGCAGTTTGGTTTTCCACAAAATATTTTATATATCTTCAGCCAAAAAAAAAAGATCCCAGTAGATTAATTTATTATTTTGAGACTACTCATCCAGTTAAAATCAAATGTAAAGTATATGAAAAATAGACCTTGTAGCCAGAGGGGGGGAGAGGGGAGTGGAAAGCTGCAAACAGGACTGTTGCAAGTGTAATTTAATGCCTTGAAGTGCTAAGCGCAAGTAATTGAGTTCAAAGCCTGAACTGGAGTATGTCACAGAAAAAAAACAGAAGGGATCTTTCCAGCTATAAAAATCTATGTGGGAAAAATTCACACAAAAATGATCTCAGATGTCTGTTAAGTAGCTTTCCTAAATTACTTTGTTTTTTTCCCTCACATTTACTCTATTATTAAATTATATTTACACATTAATAAATGAATTAAATTCCTGTAATGAACTATTAATATGTGACATAAGTCTATAGAAAGTTGTTTTTTTTCTTCTCTTAGGCTTTTATTTCTGGAAACTCATCAAGAAAATATTCAGAACTTTAAGACTGACTTCATTTAGTGGCATTAACATTCCCTTCTATAACTTTAGATTTATATTGTTTTCATTTTTTACTTGTTGTTTTGTTCAGTTGGCTGGAAGGACTGTGCTGAAATTCAGCTGCCACTCAGGTTAATTTCTTACGTTTCACATAAACCTAATCAATACAAGGATTTATGAAACGTTGAAACAGAAGAGTCTTAAGGAGAAAGTTATAGTCAGTTCCAGCTATTAAAGATTTCCTAAACTAAATTTAGTATATGAGAATCCTTATACATCTTCTTTTAGGATATTGTTCAAGTACATAGACTGAAGAAACAACTCTGGTTGGTTCCACTACTGTGTGTTTTCATTTGTTGCTTGCTAATTAGTGCTAGTTGGAAGAAAGAAAACCATGACACATAGAGGTGAAATACTGACTCCAATTTAGTCACCAGCAGCTCGTCCATTAATTTCTTTGGAAATTTTATCTGACGTGTGAAACATTGTGCAAAGGAAAATAAAAATTTTTAAAAACAGCAAATTTTGTAAGATGTTGGAATAAAACAAAAATTACTGCTTTTTCAACTGTCTCATACATATATACGTATGGATATTAGTACACACAAATGTAACAATTGGGCTGTATAAATAAAAGAAAAGAGTGAGTGAAGGATATCTCCATGTATCAATATGTCATCTAAAAGCTGGATTTGCAGCTGAATATACTTGCTTTTCTTCCTGGATTAACAATGTGTTTCCTGGCCTTCATTGTTTACCTTCAACATGCATCAAAGACTTTTGTTTCTACTTTCATTCTTTCTCATGACTAATTGTAATATTTTACAGTGACAGCATGTTTTTTCAGAACATTTGTGTCCCAGAGTACTCTGACTTACACAGGGACTTTCAAGCAGTTCTTACTTTCAGGAAGACTTGAAGATATTCACTACTTTGTTTTGTTTTGTTTTATCTTGCAGTTGACAAATGAGAAATTATTTTTCTTCTTTAAAAAATAAAGTAACATACAGATGATAAATTGTCCATCAGTACAATTTGCATATACACATACATGTGTACATGCACAGACACATACACCATGAATTTTGTGTACTCAAAGATAAAATAACTTTAAATGTGGATACAACAAGGCACTCATCTGTCACAATATGCAAAATCTATATCAGATATAAATCAGCATATAAATGACATTCCAATTCAGAAACATGCAAATCTCTTTTAATCAATTAATCAGTTAAGACAACATAGAAAGGAAAGGAAAGGAAAGGAAAGGAAAGGAAAGGAAAGGAAAGGAAAGGAAAGGAAAGGAAAGGAAAGGAAAGGAAAGGAAAGGAAAGGAAAGGAAAGGAAAGGAAAGGAAAGGAAAGGAAAGGAAAGGAAAGGAAAGGAAAGGAAAGGAAAGGAAAGGAAAGGAAAGGAAAGGAAAGGAAAGGAAAGGAAAGGAAAGGAAAGGAAAGGAGGAAGGGGGAGGAGGAAAGGGGGAAGGAAAAGGAAAAGGAGGAAAGGGAAAGAGAAAGGAGGAAAAGGGAAAGATAATGTATTAGCAAATATTTTCAGAGAGTGAAACAAACTGCACATTGGGATGTCCAACGTAATGAAATCTGTTTCTGGTGACACAAGAAATGAGCTGAGAATTCCTTAAGAGTGTTAATAGGGATCTGACCCTGTCTTTATAGCTGGACAGGATCAGTTTCCTTTTTGGGCTCACTCACTATGTGCTGTAAGTACACAATGCCAATATTCAAGACACAATCCTGCAATGTCGTTACAAGGTCCCATCACAGTCACTTGCACATTTCCTTTGGCACAGCAGATTTTTTTTGATGGGGGACAGGGTCAACAGTCAAGAAATCCCTGCCCTCTAATAAGTCAGCAGGAGAAAAAAAAACACTTGATAAGCACTTCAGCTGTTCTCGAATTCATAAAAAACATAATGTTGTGGAGATTATAATGTTGCAGTAAGAGTGCTATATGAGTAGCAAGACACTTTTCCAAGGAGAAGGGATTTAGGATCAGAGAGAAGAAAGGGTATCTGGATTATCTTCTCAAGAAGTTTGTTATGGACCAAAACTTACAGTAAAACATGAAATCCCTGGAAATGAAGACAGTGAGTTTCAGATCATGCTGTGAGCAAAATCTCAAAGTTCTGCTTTTTCTCTAATTTTGCACCTTTCACACTGTAGGATAGTCTTTTTTCAACTTCGGTCTGCTTTCCAACCTTCTTGCGCAAAGGTTAAAAAGAATGTATTGATTATACTGTGAAGTGTGCCAATGACATTTCTAAGGTTGTGTAGTACAAATCTATAGATAGCTCTGGAGTGTTCATGCTTGATCAAGTTCTTGTTATTACCGGGAGAAGCTCAGACCTTAACAGATGAGAGATGTTTCTCAAATTACCCAGCTCAGTAAAATATTTTCCTGATTTGAAGCATTTTAACTTCCCCTTGCTATTAATGTACTACAAATCACAGAAGAGTCACAGAAAGGAACCAGGATGAAATCCTGCTTATGGGAGATCTGTCACCAGCTTCACAGTGATCCGTATTTCACTTCAGGATCCTGATATAAACAACAGGACATATAAATCTTTGTTTGCAAGCAAACATTCATCAAGGTAGTTGTGTCAGATATGCTCCTGGGCCCTTTTTTCTGCCTGTTTTGCAGCTGTCACATCAAGCCTTGAGCTATTCTTCCCTCTCTCTCTTGTAGCAGAACAGGACAAGAAATTCTGAAACTTAATGTCTTGTTGCTTTCTTTGCTTGAGAATGTCCAGGAAAAGTGGCATAAGTGAAGTTAGGCTTCTCAGGAATTGTGTCCTGTCAGAACATGCAGCATCTCACCATAGAGGAGCTGATGTTCTTTATGTTGTTGGAGCATCACGACACTTCTTTCCTGAGAAGGTTCCCTGATTTGAAAGAATTTGTCTTCCTTGGGAAATTTTCCCTCAGGTTGATAGAAGAAGGTTCCCTCCTTTACTAGCAGTCTATTTTCACAAACTTTATTTTTGAATGTTAAGAATGATAAAGTTGCCAGCCAATTGTCACCTTCAGCCTTGTATTAATTCAATAGGTCCTGGCACACTTTGCATATGGTGTTCTTTCTGTTCCTTTGTGAACATTCATGGGACCTGTCTGGAGGAAACTTCGTGAAACTTCGCATTGCTACCTTTTCCAACACATTAAAGTTGATATTCAATCCCATATACAGTTGCCTGATTTTAATCTGCCTGACCAGACGACCTGATCCAGATGCTATGCATTTCATGCTGTGACGGCTGTGCACAGCCATGGCACGTCCTTCATGTTGGTGTCATCACTGCTGAAATGCACCATCCACTGCCTTACAGTGCTGACATCCAATATTTGGTCACCATAAACATTCAGCAAGCACTGATGAATGTTGCTGAGTGCCATTTTTTCCACATGGAGGAATTCAGTCACACATCTTTGCTTCATACGCAGTTCCATGACAGATACCATTGTGTCCCTCTGCTACCATTTGTCACATGACAACAAAATATAATTGAATACTGGTGGGAATGCTCAACTTCTACTATTATACCACCAACTTCTGCTTCTGACATCATGAGTCAACCTAGTAAAATAGGAGATGTTACTTTCAGAGCACACATAAGATTTAGTTACAATAGCTCCAAAACTTTCACTTTACATCTAGCAACTGCTCAGCTCTGTATAGTTTTTTGTTGCTATTAAGTCATTCTTGATCCTACTGATAAAAGGAGAAAAAAACATGCAATAACCCTTCAGGGGAATAAACAAATCAACCCTATGGTCCCAAATGAGTGCTGAGACACAGGTCTCAGGGCTGACACTTGAGCTCCAGACTTGAAAATCTGCTTTGCCTGTGTGTCAGTCATGGCTGCGAATACCGAAAAGCTAAATGTCTCTTTTGCCGACAGGAATTGCATATGTCAGAGAGCAACTCAATTCATGAGTCACTGGCTAAGCAGATGTCAGAAAGCATGATATCTAAAGTTGATTTCTGATGGAAATATCAAAAGAGGTGCCTCTGATGCTGAAGTTACTCCTTCATATTTGCTGCTGGTTCATAACTATTTTCTGCTCCGTACCCATCTGCCATGAGACTTGCTGTGGTACTCCTACCTTGCATCCGTATTCAGACAGAACTAGACTATGTCCTTGTAAATGAAGTATAAGACTAGACTGACTTTTAGATTTTATGCAAAGCTACTGTTCTGAAACTACCTATAATACTATCCCTTCATCATTGGCAAAATTTAAGTATTCGGAATTATAACATATATTTTATATATAGGAAGAAATAGTACACTTTAAGGATTCTTTCTAGAATTTCTTCTCCACAAGGTTTTTAGTGATTTCTACTGTAAGTGACCAAAATAAGTAAATAAATAAATAAATAAATAAATACCCTACAGTACAAATTTGGAACTATTCCCAGGCCCACATCTCCAAATCTGATAGCACAGTGTCAATCTCCCTAAAGGATTTCTATCTGTGAGCAGTTCAAGAGACTTTGACCCAGGACAAAAAGGTACCTGTAAAATTTGTGTATAAAGGAACTGCTCTCTCTGCTCTATGTTCAGAAGTACATTCAATCTTCTGATCTTTTGTTCTCCCGTTTCATTTTTTTTCTTTTTGTCAAATAACTTGATATTATTTCTGAAATATCTCAATCTGTTCAAGTAATAATAATAACACTACCATTCTTTGATATTGTCCCTTTTATTTTGAGATCTTGAAGCACTTCATAAAGAAAATTATTGGTTTCCATTTATACATTTGGAGACCAGAGCATAGAATATTAAAGTAATTTTGCAAAAGCCATTCTGCAGAGCCAAGAATAAACAGAGTGCAATTTTCTTGTGTCCTGCTTCTCTGTACAATCCTAATTCCATAAAATGCTGAAAAGTTATATGATAAGGCATACATATGTCACATTCAAATACAGAAAGCAGGAGTAAACAAAGTGAAAGAAGGGATAAATGCTCCTCCCTAGGTAACATGACATACACCAGGACCAGTGTCAGCTCCACAAGGCTGCATTTCCACTGCTGTCCACACAAATTTCTGCAGGTTAAGATGTTTTGCATATGACCACACTCAGATTTCTTCTTAAAGAATCGCAGAGTTTTATCTGTCCAACCTGGAATTTATGTTATTCTTGATGTACCCACTGTCTGAACTTATATAATCATTTCATCACCTCTCAAGAAAGCAGCACTCATGGTCGTTTCACTTCATTTTGCAAAATGTGCAAAATGCAGACTTTGGTAGGTTCTTCATCAGCGTATTCCCTATGGTCCAGAAATTTTGTGCTTGTGTGTGTGAGAGAGAAAATTTTTTCAGGTTTTTATTCAAATAAGTTTATACATTTACCCGTATTTTTCCCAAGCTTCATGACTCTCCCGCAGAGACTAAGCTTCATACACTTGATGTTCATAGAGCTATGTCCTTTCATCTTTCTAGAACAAAGTCATTTTGAGAATCTCTCAGGCTTTTTGTAGCTTTTGGTAATAAATCCAGAGGGGCTTTTTTTACTTCCTACAGTCTCTCAGAGGGGTTTCAAATTGTGTGAGGGCTCACATGCACTGAACAAACTGTCCTTCTCCTCTCAATTATGGCTCCCTTTACTAAGGCTCAGGCAATATCTGTAGCTTGTTCTAGGGCAACTCCCACTTATGAGCTATGTAGGGCAGCTACTTCGAGTTCAGCTCGTAATCTCACCCAAGGTTGCTTCAGGACAACAACTTCTGGATGAAGTCCCCTAGAGTTGTTAATCAGATAAACATTTCATTTCTTTCTTCTTGTGAGGTAATTGTTACAATGGGATCCAGATGGACTGTTATTGGAGTAGAAGAGATTGTTTTATGTATTGCAGAGATTATTCGCAATATTCTTACCATAAAGTCCATATGTACATTTTTTATCATAAGTTTTCTTGTATGTTTTCTTCTACCTTAATCCAAGTTATGAGTCTTCTAAGACAAAAAGTGTGACAGGATCAGCTATTGTGTTAGTATTTTAGCTAAGATTATATGTCACATTTCTAGACCTGTTTAAGAAAGTTTAATTTCTAAAAAAATTCTACTCATCAAAGGAATTAGTTATTTGAATAGTCGTATGAATTTTCTATAATTATCTGAGATAAGCTAAATATCAAATAAGAACATCCTGGGGTCAATTTATGACATCGGACAGTAGATGTGTTGGAGTGAAACATGAAACTTAAATGAGCTTGAAAGGGATCAAAGAAGATGACTCTCCTTGCACAAGTGTTTGAATACCTATTTCATCAGGGAATCATACTTTTGTATAAGGCCAGGTATCTAGTGTTGCTACTTATTCTGTCTACATCTTGGTCAGCAAGGCACAACTGGAGGGAAGCCATGGTTCTCTAAAAGCCTCTTTCACCATCAATCCCAGTGAGATCCAATTAAACCTGCAGATTCAATACCAAAGAAGAAATAAGCTTTCAAAATGGACAGTGTAATTTCTGCAGAGGGCTAAGGAAGGAGAAAGAGAACTGTGACTATACGATGCTGATTATCTGGAGATCTCTCTGACACAGATATGCTTTGGTCTTCATGCATGGTTAAGAAAAGAAAGCTGAGTCAGTTATTTGTATTCCTAAGCTTTTTAGTGTACAAAATCATATATTCATAAACAATGTGGTAGGATGGAGCATTTTTTATGACGCAGTGCATCTGACACACACCTAGGTCATCAATTAAAGAGAGATTCTTTCTATTCCACTTGATTTACGGGATCTAAATCTTAATATAGTTTAGAAGCCAGAGGTGAAAAAGATCTGGCGACTTGTCAGTTTCTCACCAGTGCAAGATGCTTCTGAGCTGAAAGATGTAACTGATAATGGATAACCTCTTCTGAATTCTTTTCTTACTTGCAAAATTAAAGTCAAGGAATGAAAAATAAGATTTGAAATCATATTTGAGCCACGAGTCTTCAAAAAAAAATTATTACAAACAACAACTTTGTCATGTGGAAAAGATCACACTTTAATTGCAAGATTGTGAAATCAGGATGCTAAGCAATGGGTAACAGATTTGAGAGACACATTCAGCTACTGGGTTCAAGAGAATTGAGGACATTTGCTTTCATTTTTTGGATAAAAGTAATGTTTTAACAGTATTGATGTAAAAAATAAAAATCTTGTTTTAGATGACAATTTTCATCTAGACAACTCTTCAAAAATGAAATTTCTCACTTAAAATATTATCAAGATTTCAAAATCTGATCCTGAATTGCTTATCCTGATTTCATCACAATTAATTGTATAAAGAATGATCTGTGAAACCTAAGTATAAGAAAAGTAATTTTAGAGATTGAGTTGAAATAATTAGTAGAATGATATAACGTGCACACCAATTCTTGACAAACACGTTATTAGTAAAAAAGAAAATGCTGTACCTGTAATTATGGAATAATGTTATATTCCGAAGAAGATAATATTTTACAGTATGTCAAAATGAGGAAAAAGCACTCTCCTCACATAGATCGTTTAGAAATGTAAATGATTTGTACAGTATTCACTGGATGTTTTACTATAACTTACAGCAATGAATTTTCATCTTCTAAAATTGTTTTCAGCCTTGTGAAAGAAGCTGGATTGGTATCATATGGACTAAACTCCTCAATTTATCCAAATTACAGATGTGTTTCAGGCACTGTAATTTTCCAGAAGCTATCATGTCAACATGTCTCAACCCTGACCTACTTAAGGTACCTTCAAAGATGAGTGTGTTTTTCAGACTCCTAATCCTTTCAATCCTTGGTTTATTTGCTGAGCTGTCAATCAGTGTCCCAGAAGACACAAAGAGAGAAGGTTTGACATGGACACCAAGGTTTCAACCATGAAGTCATACTTTGGAGTTGTTCCCATCAACAAGCAAGCATGTACCAACAGTTTCCCACCATCATATCTGACATCAGTTTTATCTCTTTACCTACTCTTACGATATGAAGTAGCTGTGCTGTCTCATATTCTAGCCCATGAAAACTGCTGGCAAGAATTGATGAATTTTTTCTTAATTCTGACTTCCATACACCTCCAATTATCCACTGCATAATACAATTTCTTCTGTATTTGATTTCAACTAAAGGGTTCCACCAGTATGGACTTATATAAGCACTTGTAAAGATGGGTAGGCCCAATTCCATGGAGGTGATAGACTGCATACTCCAACAACTTCCATCATCCAGTCTCCTATTGAGTATGAATTTAAATCACTTAAATCCTAAACATTTATGTCCTTTGAATGCTATAAAATTTAAATCCTTTATGAATTTCTTTGGGGAAAAAATGAATCAAGAGTAAATGATAAGATTAAGAAACCAATTGTTCATCTGGATTTAGAAATCCATCATGAATTTTCTAAATCTCAAACTGTTTAGTTAGGTTTTATTTTTCACATTTGATGTGCTTGATCTTAAACCATTCAATAATAAAGTAGAAAAATTACAAATCAGCCTGGTTAAATTAGAATATTCATAAAGTGAAGTGCCATAAGAACATCATTTAGTATCTCAAGTTCACTTACATAGTTCAAATAGATGAAAAATACTCCTCAGTAAAAAATAGCGAATATATATCAGGATCAACACCAAGCCTTTTCTATATACACTGGGATTTTAGCATTTCTAGGTATTGAGAATAATCCTCCATTATTATTAAATTCTTTGGAAATTCTCCTAAACTTCTGGACACTAAGGCTGAGGAAACAGTAGTTCCTGGTCCACTCTGAACTGGAAGAGAAGTCAAGCTGGTAATCTCTCTATACCAGCCTAAAAGTATAGCAAGGCATGCCACCAACTGTCATTCTCACCTTACCTTATCAGCATTAGGATGACAGACTCTTAGAAAGTAAATATCTGTTCTGAGTAGGATTAGGCTTGGTAATATTCTAGATATTTTTACCTTGTTGTTTTCCAGCTTCACTTTTTCACATTTGCGTGTAAAGATATAAAATAATACCAAAAAATGGCAGGAAAGCAGAAACAAACATTCTCATCTTCAGTAAAAATGTGGTAGAAGAAACTAGTGGAAGCTCAGAAGGACAGAAGATCCATTACATCTGTTTAATGAGAAAGCTGAGCCTCTGGGACTTACTCACATCCACTCTGAGAAAAGACTTCCACAAGAGCCAGAGATATGGAGTTGCTTGATCACCCCCCAGGCCTTTTTATGTGACCCTTATTTGAAAGGTAAGAAAGGCACAGATTTCTTTTATGGTGTTTGGTGTACTTTGGCAGGTTTTTTTGCTTGTTTGTTTGTTTGTTTACACTGACTGTAACTTGAATATTTTTTAAATACAGAATATGTTTCAGGAACATTAAAGATTGGAAACTATGGAAAGAAGAGATTATACAGTGGAAGCAATAGGGAAAGCTTAAATCAAATTACACCCATGATCCTGTTCAATATTATTGCTCTCAAAGTCTTCAGATACACTTGACTTACCAGTCTCCTTTACCAGGACAGCATAATCTGAAAACAGTAGGCTGCAGAACTGTAACTGTGGCCTTAATTTATCCTTCAGGGTCATTGCTATGGACAATTAAAAAAGGATTGTTAAGACACAGAACGAACATTGTATGTCAAAGCGAGCAGATTTTTTTTTAATTTCTTTTTTCTCTAACTTGAAGAATTTATTGGAAATGTGAAATTCAGTGGTAATGGATTCAGGAGGAGGGCTACTTATACATCTTACATCAAAATGAGTTCAACTACTGCAATAGTTCAAGTATTGACAAGATAAAATTTGAAGGCTTTGAGTTAAACTGAACGATACTTTTAAATTCAACATGTTCATAAATCTACCCATTTTTTTTCTCAGCTCTTTTTCCAATACACTGTGGATTAGGAAGACAACTATCTAAAGAAGTAGGCTGCAAATTTTTTACCGAAACTTTTTACAAACCAAATCTCAAAGTTTTCCTTGAAATACTTTATGACTGATTCATCAAACCTTCAATGAATTAGATGAACACATTAGTTTCACAGAAAATAAATAAATAAATAAAAACCCACTTTCCATGGCTTCACAGATTCCCATTTTGAATAAACTGGCAGCTTACTGAATATTCAGTTTGTTGAAACTTGTGCATTTATTTGAGCTTTCCCATTTTCAGAAAGACTGTTAAGAAGATTAAAAGGATTGCAAGTATTTTTCCATCATTTTCAAGAATTTGTCTATATTCAAACATCAGAGTCCTTCCCTTTCTAAAACACTCCCTTCCTAGTATAGATCCACAGATGAAAATTGTGTTTTCATTTTGCAAATTTAAGTTTCGTATGCCATGCATTTTCGAAGACCTAAGAGTCTGATTTTGAAGCTTGTTGCTGCTAGTTTCTAATGCAACAGAGGCAGTAAGGAAGTCAACGTATGTCCTAGAGCTATATGAGAGCTATTCTCTGAGTATGCTCACTGTGGGTATTTAATTACTGATTGTCTGGAGTATAGCAAGGAACATGAAGCTGCCACTTAATGAAGATGCTATTATTTTGGGGCCATGACTTTTTATCTGGAATTTAAATCAGACACTCATAAAAAAAAAAATGACAGGATAAAAAGGCAATAGAATATTTCAGTTCTCTAATTTAACATTAAAACATTAATTCAAATCTTGGACTTTGTTTACAGTACGATGAGGGCCAAGGACTGTCCCTGTCTGTTATACGATAGAACTAAGCATCATGCCTCTAATACGTCCTGAATTTCTTTCACCAATTTTTACAATGAGTTCTTTCATCATCCACAAATATTTGCACAAGCAAATCTTAGTTCACTAGAATAATCCCAGAGAGGATGTGATTATTTCTGTAAAGATGTGTGTACTGTTTTTATTCCACATCAATCCACATGTAGTTAAATATTATACACCTAAAGCTGCAGTGCTAGAGCTGAAATCTCTTTCCCTCTTGCTTTTCTTTTTCTCTCACACACACTCAGTCACGCACATAGATGTACACAACTGGAAGTTTTTGGGCTCTTGTTTCACTAAGTGTTTAAATGCTTTTCTGCAGAAATGTCAGTAAAAACAACAACAAATCCGCAAACATGAAAGAATGCAACAGCAGGAAAAGAGAAAGGTGAAATGAGGAATATCTGCGCTGTGACACTGTACCTAGAAATTCTAGGGTGCAAAACACAGCCTCACACTGCAAAAAGCAGATCATCAAAGCAGACTTGCTAAATCACCTTCCACTGGTAAGTACAGAGGCCGAGTGCCCTCGCCCTGTAGCAACCAATAAGCTTCTACCTATTTGTAATGCTGCGAACACAGTTAGCAACATATTTGTTAGCAGGTGTCACTGTGATGAGAAGAGCAGACGGCAGTCAGACTGTAATTATTGTGTGAACCCAATAGGCGTTACACACTTCATTTTGGAACACATCACAGAATTCTTTAATAGCCGGCCTGATTATTAGGATCTTACGTTAATTTGTGCAGAATGTTATAAAAGTTAAGCAAGAAGGTATTAACATTATACAAATGAGCATGGTTCTGCCTGTTAGCTCGAACATACGGCAAGAAACAGAATAACACTACCCAGCACTGCAAATTTACATTTAACAAAACCGCTAAGTAACAATTTTACAGTCATCTTAATTTGCATCACTAAAACCTGGCAGCATTTCACCCAAAATGCATTAGCAGGAACTATTTATAAGATCAGTATCAAGGTTTTCACATAAAACTAGTGAATTAATATGATTGTTAGAACATGGTGATGCCTAACTTCCTCTGGAAAGTAAAGCTAAGAATAACCATCAGTGCTCTGTGAGCACTTGTAAAACAATTCATAGAAAAATGACTGTGACAAGGTAAATTGGAGCTGAAGGTGGGAAAATACAATCCAGCTTCTCAGGGCAATCAAATATCATCTTGTTGTGTACTATCTTGGGTGTGAGCATAAGCACTTCACAGTGGGGATGTTTTTAATCTATATTTGTCCAACATGGCACAGAGGAGCCACAACTTGCATTGATTTTGTCATTGTTTTTGTGCAGCAGGTGTGAACTAACAGAGGCAGGGTCTTGATTCCCAACTTCTCCATGCTGGGAACAAGCCTCCCACCCAGTCCAGTTTTTCTCCCCAGTGCAAGTGAAAAAGAAGCAAGATGAAGCGGTGGTAGAAATCCGAGTCTTACCTCAACATGGAGCTAGACAACAGTGCACAAAAACATGTAGTCATGAAAGCTTTCCAAGTCCTACAGTTTATTAAATGTGTTACTATCAATAATTGATTTAATTATAGGAAAATAAAATACAAATAAAATAAAATTTAAAGATCATTTTTGAAATCATGATTCTTATAAGATTACAATTTCCTTAAGTGTTCTTAAATACACTGATCTATCATAGTGAGTGATGTATTTTACCAGATAGAAATCTGCTCACCTAGAGAGGCCAGAATGCTGAAGCAATCTGCTATCATGTAGATTGGAAGAGAATTTTGCCCTCATATTAAATATAAAAAAAACCACCAACCCATAACAAAATAGGCTCTTTCTGACAGAGTACACCACTTGTATGCAGCATTATATAATATGAATAATTTATACTGCTAAAAGTGCTTCCTCTGAAATATGGTTAGAAGTGGGTAATTGCCCATGGATAATACTTTATATATTTTGTAGGAGGAACATATCTCAACCCAAGAAAATACAGTGGCGGTAGGGCACAACTTTCAGATATGAATGACTCAATGAATCATGAATGACTATGATTTTCTTGGGATCTAATGGTTTAACACACACTTAAATACATAACAAATGCATGGAAAACTCTATACAGTCTAAACTGTGTAGCACAGAGTGGACTGTGAACTCTTCTGAGCACTTCAACTGTTTGGGATTTAAACCACAAATAAATATCTATGTACAGGTGCAGCTTTAACCCAGCTGACAGTGACATCCATCTCCACTAAAAATTTATGAATCTTTCTGAAGCCTTCCTCTATCACTCTGTCTTAATAGTGACATGCAGTGGCTGCATGGTGCAACAGAGGTTTCAGTGTTGCACAACATAAGAGCAGCATTTAACAACTGGCAGTGGATCACTGCTTATTATTCCACATGGAAAGTTTTCATATGCACTGTTTTTACCGGTGTTTAAACACATTGTAGAGTTCCTGCTAATTCAAGTATTTGTACAGTGGCCCTCAGTAGGGATCTTAATAAAAAATGTGTCACAGCTCTGAGGTCTTTATGGGGCAAAGTGTTACCTGTACTACTGGATGTAGAATGACACGATCATCACCAGAGGGAAAGCAACAGGCAAGGAATATTCCAAAATGCATGGAGTAGTTTTGTTTTTGAATATTAGCACTCATATCAGATGATCACTTTATAGTTTGACAGATCATCAAAGTCAGACACTCTCATCATGGTTAAAGGCTCTCCTCCTATCATCATTCCTCTCTCACACTTGCACCACTCACATCTGCTGCTATTACTGGAGCTGCTCTTTCCATTGCCTCCTCTTTCGACCTACTCATCTTAATAAACTGAGTTGGATTTTGTTTGGCAGAAGCTTCCACATCTCCTATGGGTTGGTAATATAAGCTCAACAAACCTACCCGCATCTGAAAATGAAATTGATTGTGTTGGCACTAACCTCTTTAAAACAGGGAATGCATAAGGCAAGCCTGTTGTCTTTTTCCATTTTAACTAGTAAAATCTGTCTAAAACATGGAGCTCAATCAACCTCTGATATTTCTTATTCTATCTTGGCAGGCATTTCTCTCTTATTACAGTGTTTCTTAACTCCCCTAATGCTTGGCTTATAACCATCTGACCTTCTTCTGGAGACTGTGCTACTTTCAACATAAAACAATATTTAGATATTACGGTGGAAATACCAAAAATTTCATCTGTGCGTCCAGAGCAGAGGAAGAGGAAAATACATGTTGGTTATAATCTTAACAAATTTGAACTTGTATCAAAAAAGACAATTAGGGGATGCAGTCCAGAAAAGTCCACTTTACAACACCATGAGACAGAAAAAATGGAAATTTTAAAGCTATGTTTAGAAATAATTGTAAGCTTTACTGAGGTCAGAAGCATTATTATCTGATAGCCATGTATGCATATACGGAGTCACTATGGGGCATAGTTAAAGTGTTCTGTATGTGCTTTTCTCTATTTTAATTTTTTACACGATTTTAAAATGCAAATATTAACTCTAACACTCCTGTGGCTACAGTAAAAATGCATCATTCATTCTTCTCAATCTTTTATTTCTTCTGTGCATTTCTGCATTTCAGATTAAATTGGGCAAAGATTGTTTTTGTTTTCTGTGAAGAAAATATATATTCCAGGAACAGAACTGTCTTGATTGATACGTTATGCATCCATCAGCTGGGTTACATGGACTATGAGTCAGGGTATAATTCTGCCCTATGTCAGCATTTTCCTTTCCAAGTGCTTGAGACTGTGCATTGCAGAAACATGCTTCTGGGGAGAATACTTCAGAAAATTGCGCTAACTCCTTGGCTCCTTCCATCACCACAATGTCATATTAGGAGGCACAAAGTGACATCTTGATATATTGCTCATAGTCTCATATAAGGTAAAGTCTTATTAGAAAGTAATAAAAGTGACCTCCTGCTTTTTTGTCCATAATCTTGTATTACGTTAAGATGGAAAATCAGAGCTGGTTATGTTTGCCACTATTTTGTGGTATTTAAAATAATATTGTGCAACACCAAGGTTGGAGTTTGAAAAATGCTAAGAAATAATACTGTCTGGAGCAATACATAAAATAGTGATGAAAACAGAAAAGACAAACATACTTCCCTGTGCTTCATTTTGGGCGTGTCTGATGAAGAATACAAATAAAATATCTACCTTTGTTTACAGTGTGCTTTCATCTTAAGTAGTTGCAATGTCTAAAATGCTGTGGTCTAAAAAATCTAGAAATATTGTAAAAATTACACCATTAAATGTAAAGGTATTCTGTTAATAAGTGGGGAAACTTTGTGCCACCTTAAATGAGCTTTCCCTGCTAGGGAGAAGATTTTTCTTTGAAGGAAGGGTTAGATTTGGAAACCCACCACAAAATCTGACTTAAATGCAATTTAAATGAAATATTTTTGATATACTTAACCACAGAAATGTCTTCTATTCTATCTATACAGGCAGAAAAAAAAATTATAATATATTTTTAATTTAATGTAATTAAAGTTTAGCTTCTCCTGTGTTAGGGATGTTACTCTAGAGGGAACAAAACTGGTAGCAATCGTGAAATTATAAAAGTTGTTTTATGTCACATTAGTTAACATATGCAAGCTTATTTAACATGTGGACCACAAATAAGTGTAATTATATTAAAACAAGGATCTGTAGCTCAGAAGCAATAAAAATAGACTAGGTTGTATTATTAATTCTTGTGTTAAGGGTTTTGAGCCATGTTGATTGGCCTGAATTTTTTGATTTTGTTATGGTACAAAGGGATTGTTTGAAGTAATTTGTCCCCGAGAGAGGCTCACAATCCCAAGCGGGTTTCAATTCAGCAAAGCAAATCTAATTTTGTTTGCTTTATGCAAACCAGAAGGGGCTGTGGTTCATTCTGTTTTCACTGGAGGGGAAAGGCGCACTAATGGGACCTGCTGAAATGCATGCATCGCAAACATCATACCCCTGCATATATTAAATTTAGCTATGTGATGCACTGTGTTCATCATCTCATTGTGTACACAGATACGCTTTAGAACAAAGCCTTTAATAGTACAAGAACCTTACTACATTATGCCAACACGCTATTGTATTTATATTTAATGCTGCAACCAGAATTTCTTCCCTTGGATAAAGTGTGTTGATATGTCGTCTCCTTTTCCCTCCTGTTACTTGTTATAGTAGGCAGTGTACTGAGGACATTACATGCTTAAGCTTCAAGCCATCTGAAGATTAATTATATGGAGGTCTCATAATGGTTTTTAATTTTCCCTTTTTTACAGCCCAGAGTTAAATAGGAGACATGTTCAGGATCTGATTGCCAAAAGAGCAATAATCCCCAATCCATCAGATCAAGGCTGGAAGATAAATGAAGGGGAATAGCACCTGCAAGACAGGTAATGCTCCAGACAATAACCACTGCTTTGAAAGATTGCTGCCCTTTCTTCAGAGTGGTTCCTTTTTAGGCTTTACAAATACAGTATTTATATTGCCTAAAAGATACATCAGATCTGAATAAATGCTGGATATAACATCAAATTTGTTTATCCGAAAGCCAATGGAAGTGTTGTTATTCATTTCATTAGGAATCAGAGTGGACCACTAAAATGGTTGATGATAAAGTTGAAGGGTAGATAAATTTATTTGCATGTAAGACACATTATTTATTTATTGAATTTTCATAATAGGTGCTATGGTTCACGTGGTGTTGCTCAATTTTTTTCAGGGTGCTTCTGTTTTGAAAACAATTTCAATATTTCACAGAGACAGATGAATCTCAAAACCCTTCAATTTGTCATTAGACATTTGGCTGCTTGCCTATTTTACTGATAATATTGCAAAACCACATTAATTTACTGAATGATTTTTGTGAATAAGTTCACACAGAATCCTGAATGATACTTGTCATGCATCAGATGATTAACTATTAAAAGCATAGGTTTTCTTGTTATGCCTATTGTGTTGTACAGTTCAAAGTTTGATTAAGTGTGCAATTTAAATTCGAAGATGGGTTAGCAATAATGATTCTTTTTCTTTTAAAGTTCCTTCATGAAACAACATGGGAATATTCTTTCCTGCTGTGTTCTATATTCCTATATTCTTTTCTCTCTAGCTAATGCCTCATGATATTTGATTCTAAAAGAACTGTAAGACTGTAACACAAATATTTTGTCTTGGGAGCCTTATATTGTCTTGTGCAAAATGTATCCTTAGTATGAGCACAAATGCAGAGCTCAGGATTGGAGCACTCCTCCATTCCCATTCTACAGCTCAAAGACTATGACAATATTCTCAACACGGAGAAAATACATTCTAATGTTTTCTAGTCCAGTAAAGCTACTAAGAGGTAAGATTCTGGTTGAAAGCTTTGCTTCTTATCATAGCAGGAATATTTTATAATTATTATATTCTCTATCACCGTATGACATCTACGCATTCTTTAGCATCCAGAAGTGAACACACACAAACTGTTGATGCATTATCTTCTGACAGATTTAGGTGAAAAAAATCATTAGTTTTAGATTCATATTCATGACAGACTTAACTTTTTCCCTCAATTCATAATTGCTTATGAATTTGCCTCTTGAATTTGAGGAAATATGGTGTGATCTGCCCTCATGTTAACAGTTTTGTGTGGTCTTCATTGATAGGGACTGGGCTAAGACCTCTACAGGGCATGAAAGAAGAGAGCAGATCCAACCGGGCATAAATTAGTGCGTGCAGGTTGCTATTGCTGTTCAGAGCTTTGCACTGACAGAACTAATTTGAAATTATTTTTATTTCTTTCAGCTGAGAATCTGGCCTTATCTTCTTCTGGCAAATCCAAATACAATTAAAGATTTTTTTAAAAAGTACTCTGATCAAAGTACTTTATTAACTAAGGTTATTGAACAAAAGCTATGTGAGGTAGAGTTTAGAATTAAAAAGGATGTTTGTCAGAAGAGTTTAAAATGACATAATTTCATAGAAGGGGTCTGGAGAAATGCTGAAATTGCCATTAATTGCAGTTACGTAGTATTTCCAGAGCTAAATATGATTTATTACTTGCTTTCATTTTTATCATTCCTCATTTATATAATACTAACCATGTTATAGAAATTAATAAAATAGCACTTGCTTTTAGAACCTTAAAGGCTAACTTAGATGAACATAAAAAGAAATGAAAGCAAAGGATGCAATGTCACTTCAATAAGGCAGTACATATAGCAAGAGACAATCCTTGCTCCAAGGGGTCTTCTGTATGAATAGACAAGGCAGATAAAGGAGCTGATATTAATTCCTCAATTTATGGATGGAGAACTGAGGCACTGAAGAATCAAGGCATTTACCCAAACTGAGAAAGAAATTCTTTGCCCGAGCTGGACATTGAATCCATTTTCTTCATGCTCTGCATCAACAATTTTCCCTCCAAAAAGGTTGATGTATAGTAAAATAAACTTAATGTGGTTAGAATTGTTCAGCAAAACAAGGTGGGACAGAAGCTATTTCAGCATATACATAGCTGAGGGTCAAGCAGAGGAAGATGTCCTGTTAATTCCTACAGTAAAGTGATCCAGACTCCAATTCTGCAAGTGTTTACATAACTTCAAACATATAGAGAGCCTTGTCAACAGTACTGAATCTCTGAATAGGATTAAAATTAAATGCTTACATATGTTGTATTGATTAACAGCTAATTGTCAGGAAATTAAAATTTATTACTAACACAGGTCACGTGCAAATGCAGTCATACCTATTAGCAAAAAATTCTATCCTTTAGAGGAGTACAAATACAGAATGAGAAAAGTCTAGATTTCATAGATTGTTAGTTACACAGAACTGTAAATGAGATTGGAGAACAGCTTTATTTGAAAAAGTGTAGTAAGACCTGGTCCTGTGCAGGACTTCAGGAGTTAGTAGTAACTTAAAGAATGGTTGGAAAGAATTAGAACAATGAAATTAATTTGTTTTCCATAGATATTAGGATATCTTTTTTTTTTTTTTTAAAGGAAGATGGATATGTCCTTATAGGAAAAAAATATCTAAAAGATTCCCAATTTGCTCCATTCAGACAAAAGATTTTTTGTTTTCTGTGTCCAGACCAGGATCAAACTGGGTAGTGATAGGATTCTTGGTTTAAAAGTCCAAATTTATATAAACTATAGACAGACATTAAAAAAATCTGATTATTAGAAGCCCCATCTCAACAACAACAAAACATTTAAAAAAATTACACCTGCTTATATATATCATGTCATTTGCTAGGCTTATTTTTAGAAAAAAATAAATTGTTGTCTTTTTACTGAAAATAATGCTTCCTATAGATCATCCCTATAGACTGATAAGTATAGGAAAAAATATTTTCTAGCGTCAAAGCAAAACTCGATGTTAGTCCATATTAATATATTTTTATGGCTATTCTTGCAGTTGTAATTGGGAATTCTGATGCAGAAAGTTCTGTAGAATAAAACTTTCAGATATCCTGCAGAAAAGTTTCGGTGGCGGCCTAACAAGTCTAACATAGTGCTATATAAGGAGTTGTATCAATATTTGGCTTTTTTTCCTCAGGCTTTTAATTTAAGAGATTTGCTTCTTTAATACTTGTAATACTTATGTATTTAATAAAATAAAATTATAAAATTTGGAGATGAGAAAACACCAGCTTTGGGTAAATATATGAATGCTCCCCGTGAGACAGTACCTATAGAATAGAGTATCAGAGTAACACAATATCAGGTATATTTAAAACAAAGGTGAAGAAAGTAATTAAAAAAAAAAAAAACAACTACATATGCACTAGTGGATGCAGCTAAGCACACACATGTATGTATGCACATGTATATGTGCATGTATATATATTAATACATAGATTTATATATAAAGCATATAATAAAAATGTGCTGTAGATGAACCTCACACTTGTTCAGCTTAGGAATTACTGACTTGTGGGCATGTAGGTGGAAAAGCAGGAAAAACTGACACAATGTCGCCTTTTATATTCCCAAATAAATTAGACTTGTTTGTTTGTTTCATTTTCATGAAGAAAAGATGCAGAAGTGTTTTGGTGAATCTCTGTGCATTACTAGCCTGTCCAAGGACTGGTGGTGTCTGTACACTCTCTACAATGTACCACGTAGGGTTTCATTGTAGCAATTATTGTAGTTCATTAACTTTATTACAGCTGAATTAAAAGAAAAATGTGGCTTAATGAACTCTAATAAAATATGTTTTGTTTAGTCAAAATGATAATGTTTTAAGAGTAAAGCACTGGGGTCTTTAAAAAGAACCAATAACATAAGAAGCTGGGGTTAAACTGATCGTGAGGAAATGTAAAAAAAATGTCCCTAGCAAAGGTAAGCCTGATTGCCTGAGGTTCTTTGTAGCATTGACCTTGTTAGAAAAGCGTAATATTCCTGCCTTTATCCTTCTCATCTGTGTTCTGGCGATGATTTTGTTCTACTGGGCTTCATTCTGTAGGAAACTGCAATAGACATATGTACATCCATGTAAGTTAGAACACAATGGACAAGACTAGGAGCCCAAGCAATCTGATGATGAAGGCAATCTTGAGCAACTGCCAGGTGACTCATAGGCAGAGTCAGAGTTCAGAAAATGTTACAAGAGATCTCACTAGAATTATGGGGGACTATGTCTATTACCTTCTCTTCAGGCTGAGTGTAATCAAAATTAGCAGCCTTAGTGCCAAGTAACTCACTTGGTGCTTGTCTCCCTGTAGCTGCCAGCCTTTTGGTGAGCCTTAGCTGTGCATGCATAGCCTGGAGACACGCATGTTCCTCTAGACCTAATCATTTCTGCTCATCAAAATGTCTGGGGCAACTAAAAACTGTCCGTATCTTATTCGGAGTCTTTTGTATGCGTGAGAACAACCAATGGGAAGCAGCATTGGGGAACGCCTAGAGTGAGCCCTCTGTATTATCCTGGAAAATCCAAGCAAAAGGTACATATTTTATGTAACTATCAAGAATACTAGATAGCATTTGGGAGTTCAGACATCAAAAAGATGTTGTTCTAGATGTCAGAAATGATAGCCTGCCCAAGCGCTGATGGTATTTGTACTTCTTGTACATGTTGTGCATGGAGTTGTCGTGACAAATGCAATATTAGGATGATCAAGCAGTGTTTTTACGACAGAGGTTCAAACAAACTTATGAATTTATATAGCTTTATATTCCATGCTTGGAATGTTGTTTAGAGCTCTACTCACTCATGTCCAGTTTGACTCAAACTGATGGGTATATATATTTGCTGGTATTTGGAGTAGTGCCAGCAAATGACTCCTGTGGCAGCCAGAGACCTCAGATTCCACCATATTAGGAGGACAACAAAGATCTCCATCAGTTTAGTAAAATGATACCCAGATGATTGACTGCTTATGCTGGAAAACACCTCGGAGAGAAAAAAAAAGGCTATTTATGTGAGTTTAAAATTATTTGAACAGACTGACAGAAGAACAAATAGGTATAAACTGGTCATGACTAGCTTCTGTCTGAAAAATAGAGGATTTATAACCTGGAATGAGGTAAACATCTGGAACAGCCATCCACTGCTATGTGAAGACAAAATGTTATAACTACCTCTAAGCAGCAGCAGCTTGAAATATGTCTTGTCTTTCCAGCATACAGAGGATGGATTTGAGAAGGAGAGTTTACTTTGCTAACCTACAGATTTGACACTGCTGTTATCTGAATCTTTGACGCATTGTTGCCAATATCAGCACTGATAGAGATTTTTAGTGTTCATGGTCATTGGCAATGAATGGTATTTGAGCTGAAACTTTTGAAACTGTCAGTAGAAACCTTTTTGCAGATTAGGAGATCGGTAGTGAACCAAATGATTCTCTAAATGTCTTTTCAGTGTTGTGCAATTAAATCTGCATACATGTTGTCCCTAATATAATTTGCTGCATACAAATATCAGATCCAATTCTGCCAGCCTTACTTATGTTAAGTAACCCTCAAGCAAACAGTTTCTAAGAATTCCCAGTGGGACAACTCATATGAGTAAGTGCTGCTGCACATGACTGAAAGTGCCAAAGTTTGGTGTTGGATGAACACCAAACTATTTCTCTTTACTATTTTTACTCTCTGAAGTGACGCTACCCCAAAATCATTCGGCAGCAACTTGCCAAAAGATTTTTCCTTAAGTATGAGCAACACCAGCAGAAAGAAATCATTCAAAAGCATGCTGTCATAAATTATTGAGTACACTTATCATATATTAATTTCTACTGTTAATGTGGGCAGTTCTGTGTCCAAGTGGAGGACAAAGGTTACCAAATATAAATTTTGAAAGGTGGTTAATTGTACCTTTAAATAGTGTTTACTGTCAACAGAGTTACCTCTTTTTATTATATTCTCAGAGTCAGTTTTGGCATCACCAGTCATCAGCCTATTTTGAAAAGCGTCATAGCCCTCTAGCAGTGAATTATGGAATGCAAACCATCTTTTCAGCAGCTTGTTGAACCAGAGTCATTTATTCGGTTGGTATTGAGAGTCTGGGGGCATGACAGTACATCTGACCCCTTTTGGGTAAAATTTGATCTGGCATTTCATTTCACAGGCTCAGCTACCAGTCTGTCAAATCTTCATTTTGCTGGTGCCCACTAGAACTGCTGACGCTTGTCTCTAACTCCTGGTGCTTTCATCTTTCAGTAGCAATAAACATGTCACACTGCTGAGGTGAAACACAATCTGGAATTAAATTTACTGCATATAAAATATGGTGCCCTCTTTATTGGTTCAAATACTTGTCACTCATAATTTATTTGAAAGTGTATGGCACTCATGAAGCAAGCGTGATGCTGGAAACAGAGGTGGGGGGAGCTGCAGAATTCTAAAACACTGCAGTTTGCAAGAGCTCTTCTTTCTCTTTAACACCCATTTCCCCATCCCTTGCCAGTCCTGACTGATATAAACACATAAAACATGATATCAGCGCCTCAGCCAATAAACAGTATTCATCTTAGTACCAACATGCCGGGGTATGTTTGGCTGCACAGCTGCACGTTAGCTGCAAAGCAACTGAAGGAAGATGACTAGCATTGCTCTCAGAAGTGCAAGCCAAAAACAACTGTGTGTATTTTTATACACGTAGGACCTGAGAAGGAAGTGTGGAAAGGATAGGAAGTAGCCAGATTTAGCCCTAGTCTATTTCAAACTCGTTCACCACGCTTTTCCTTCTGGCATTCAACTTTTTCATGATTTATTCCAAATACTGTCGATCAGCTTTAACTAATACAGTTCTTGTATGAAGCACCTCTCTAATCTCTTCAAACACAGATGTGGAAGCACGGCTTAGAGCATGGAGGCCAACAAAAGCACTTTGCCTGTACCAGTGATTAGCTTTGATTGACATAGTACACTTCTGCTTTCAAAAGGCATACTTTAACACCCATAAATGATTGTTTTAAAATGAGAAGCACTGGTTAGTACAGCTTTGGCTTTAGTAAATATGCCGTACAAACTTATTAACAGATAACTGAGGGAATACAAAGCACTTGATAATCTTATATTCTTTTCTGATTTTTTTCCTATTTTTCAGGGTTTTTTTCCATCCAAGAGTTATTCCTAATTATCAAAGAAAAATGACAACAGAATGTAGTTTGTTTAAACCTGAACTTTCAATCTTGTCCTGTACACACGGTGCAGTTTTTGTAATAAGGGCCAATGGGAGAAGAGATTCAGGATTTTAAAAAAAAAAAGCTAATGCAGAATGCTAATGCTTGGGGGGGTTTTCCTGGTTATAACACATAACTTGTGTTAAATTGATGGAAATAAGAAAGGATTAGAATGATTCCATTACAGGATATGCAAAGACATCCAGACTACAAAGCACAGGGCATGAGCAGAAGAATGTCAAATATATGCAGTAAAATGCATTTGCAGCTATAGGTTCTGCAGCTAATTGCCTAATTAGTTTGTTGTTTTTTTGTTGGTTTTTTTTCTGGAATCCTCTTGATGTTATTATGAATACAACCTTGTGATGCTTGAATACACTCAAGCTCAAAAACGAAGTTCAAAATAAGAGATCTAATATTTAAAATAACTTTTCCTCCCACCCAACAATGATTCATAGCCCCCTTCTCTGTCAATATTCCCCTTTCTTCTCCCATCAAAAAACCTTGAAGAAAAGACAGGTTTTGCCATAGGACCTATCAACCAACCAGCCCACAGTCTGCAGTCATTGTCTGGGAAGCAAGTTACATTTTTCAGCCCCTTCTGCTGATCTTGCCTCCTGGTCACACATGAAGAGAGAGGCATGTTCTTTGGGTATCAAGGAACCAAACCGTTTAAAGGCACGCGAACTAGTGTATAATAGCATATTTGAAAATGAACTGGAAGTGAGTGCAGTCAATGGGGCACAGATGTAACAAAATTCTGGTGAGAAATACCCATTAACAAATGAATAGCCACTGTATGCAACAGGTGAGATTTCCAAGTGGTCTTAAGATGGAGATTCATACGAGATGTGCCACTAGTAATCAGTAACCTAATAAGGGAGATACTGCTGACAAAACAGGCTCCTAAGCAGTTTTGCATGTAGACTATAACATAAAGACATGAATGTAAATTTTAGTTACGTGATTTCCTGAAATGACAGAACAGATTGGCTGCTATCCTTCCACTAAGTAGGATCTAGTGTCAAAACCCAGGTGTGAGGCTTCCAGTCTGGACTGCAAGAGCAAACAGGGCACTACAAGTAAATACTGACACTATAAGTAGTCCCAGAAAAATAAAAGTCAGATGGACAGATAGCTGAGAGTAATACTTCTGTAAAACGAACTATATTCAGGATTTTTTCTTAACTTTATGGAGAAATTTCAAGAAATTTACACAAACAGGAGAGTTGTATATTTCTTTTAATAATTTTACTAGTCTTTAGATGTTTTACACATATATGTGTAAACTTGATATATTTTCTATAGTATCAACAGAGTAATAAAGTACACAGATCTTACCAAACTGTACAATTACCCCAACTGCACTGGGTGAAAAACTCTGAGTTCCAAGTTTCCATCTGTGCATGTGTGTGTGTCCATGTGTGCACGGCATTTTTTGTGAGTATTCAGAGCACAAGAGAAAAATTGGACAGGCAAGTAACCACTCCAGAATCTAGTGATTTTAATCCCAGTATGCAAGTCTGTATGGATTCTGGCAGGAAGAACTGTCTCTTTGCCTTCTGGTTTGAGCAGCTCAGCTGCATTTTTTTAATTCACAGTATTCTACATCAGGAGAAAAGAAAACTTGTAACTAAAGTAACATAGATACTGGCTAACCGTGGTTCAGCTAAATAGTTTTTTAGGATGATGTACACCTCCACAAAGGCCTAGGCAGCTTTCATACGAATTCATATGCAGTTTTTCTGTATTGAGAATGCCGTCAACAAGATTCAAGACATGAACCATTCTTACAAGGCTTGCAGGGCAAAAATAACTATGAAAAAATGTTGCAAGAATAAATATAAACCTTTTTGTATTTGCAATTGTTTCTGTTCGTTCTTTAGCATCCCCGTCAGACTCCAAGGATACTCTGGACTCACTGCACTTTGCACTTTGTCCAGAAGCTCTTTGCTTACCAGTGCCCTTCAGAAAGAGAAGTCTTCTTCGTGAAAACTACATACAATTTGGCTGAGGAGAGAACAGAGGCCTGAACAGCTCTTTCCTGAACAAAGGATTTCTTAAGTGGAAGAAATTCTCTTCGTCTCGCCTGAGTGGCTGGGCTGACATCCGGGGAAAAAGAAAATCCTATTCCCATTGTACGCTGCTGATGGAGAGTCTTGTGCAGTCTTAATTGTTCCCCGCCTGTCTGCTATCTGACACCCTATACATAATGGTACATTTCAAGTCCTCTTCCAATTTTTGTCTTCTGACAGGGATCAAAAATGCCTTTTCATATATAGTCTTCCACATTTAAAACCCATGGTGACCCACTTTTCAAGAAACTCAGCAAGGTCCTTTCCTCAAAATCCCACGCAGAGGCCCGCAGCACTGACAGTCTCCCAGTAAAATTCAGAATAATTTCCCCTTGGGTCAGTGCTTTGTGTCCACAACTGGCAAGAGTCACTGCATGGATTTTCATCTCTTATTTCTTTCTCTTGTCTTTGCTGCAGCCCATCCATTTTCCTCCAGCTCTTCCGTTCACCATCTGTGCTGTTACTCTTCTCTTTTTCCTTTCTCTTCCCAATTCACAGTCTCCAACATGCAATTTTCCCTATTTTTAATGCTTTTCACTCATGTCCAACCCCTTCAACTCTGTCTCTCCTTTCTTCTGCATCTTTATTCGTTTTCCATTCACTGCCCTTCTTCTTACTACAGACTATTAGGAACTGTGAAGTCTGCAGCCACAAGGTCTGCTTGATTAGATAACCAGAAATTAAATCTGGTATACCTCTTTAAACAAAGTCTATCCTCAACCGTACTTTCTGTGCATTTAACAGAAACTGGGTGCATTCTCCATCACCAAAATCAGGCCACATCTTATTTTCAGGTTCCAGTATGTTTTTGGGAGCTTAAATCTATTCACTTGCCTTTAAAATTATGGTTACTATCTTTATTGCTTCAAGACACTATGGAAAAGAAGTTTTATCATTAGATTCATTTATCACTAATGAATTTTGAATTTTTTCAATTCAAATCTATGTGCTACCTAACTAATGCTAATTTAGATCATATAAAGTACATTAAAATGATTTCAAAATGGTATTTTTGAGAAATGAAACTATTTTCATAGAGCCATCCACTTTAATCTCCAGGAGACAATGGAGGGAACTTCTCTGTGGCACATACTTTATTTCTAAACAAACAGACCTCTTGAAGTTCCATCTTTACTAGATCAAAAATGTAACTGTAGCAGTGAGTTGCAATCAAACCCTTACTCCCAATCACTGTGACACTCTCCACATCTCCAGCTCTCACATACTTGAATTGAGACGGCCATCACCTTTGCCATCATCTTGCATGGCAGGACTCTATTCTATAAAAAATCCTACTTTTAGCCTCCTGGAATCATGCGAAAGCATCCAATTCCTGCCAAACAAGAGAAGAAACATGTATCCACAGTGTAAACTGAGAGAAAGCTGAATATTGCCTTGTGAGGATTTGAGCTCTTCCAAGTTTTAAATTTGCTAAAAATTCTGTCATGTCACATATCATCTATTTCATCCTCTTTCCCAAACTTTGCACCTTTTTTGAGACTTGGGCTTGGTTCCTGCAATCCTCCAGGAGAGGCAATCATCACGTTTCCTTTTCCTTTATTAGCATTTGTCTTAAAGCCACTAGCACAAGTCTAGTTCTCTTTTTCTTTTTTTTTTCTTCTTTTTCAGATTCCCAGATGTCTATATTTGGCTCCAGCAATCTGTGCTTCAGAGTGTTTGTCATGTGTCAAGTTAAAACTGCAACTTGGACCATCTAGAACTGAAGAATTTGGATCCATCATTTATGAGCAAGGACAGGCTACCATTTTCTCAAAGGGTGAAAAACTAGGTTGCATGCCCCATGCCCATCAGATCTTGTCTTCTCTATAAACTGACCGGTAAAAAGAATTAATGCTATGGCAAGAAATAAAGGGGATCTACTGAATTCATGTTTGTATTTGATGTTTCATACAGTTCTGTATTGGGCACCCTGAGTCAGTTCTGGCAAACCTAATATACCTCAACATTACTCTGCTGTCTGTATGAAATGCAGAGTGTAAGGCAGATCAGGAGAACTGTTGACTAAACACAGTAGGAGATTTATGACTGGTCTTCTTTGAACATGGTCTATGTAATGTTTCTAGATATTCTATATATCTAGATATTCCTGTGGGTTTTAGCATTATTTGGTGTAAACTTCAGTACTACAAGAACTTCTAACAAATAAAATTTAAGCAAATATATGGCATTTTACAACAGCCTACATACATTCTACCTCATAATATCCTTGTGATACATATTGGAATATATGATAACCCTGCAGACACAAAGCCATGTAGTATTATCTCTAACACTATTAGCACATCATAGAATTGAACACATGGTGAAGCACACTTCACTACAAGCTAGCAGCAAACAATCACGCTGAAGGTCTGTGTGCCATGCTGACACACAGGTAACCCTACCTTCACTTTAATAGACCTAAATTAGCTGGATTAAACATAGCTAGATTATGTTTACACTATTTAATCATGAGTCATAATGCTTAACTGTAATGTTGCTTTTTAGCAATATTTAGCAAAACAAACATTTATGTATGTGTACAAGCATGTGTGTCTGTAGACATGTATATTCAGTGTGCATGTGCATGTATATCACATCAAGAACTCAAGGAATTTTGCCCCAAGAAAACTTACTTGAGTACTGGAGTATCTGTGTTGACCAGTTACAGTGCTGATAATTTTGTAGGTGCATTTTTAAAATTATAGTTTATTTTTATATTTCTCTCAGCCTATGTTTTAGTTTTTATCTCTGGATATCCTTCGTGGAGCAATGAGATGGATGTGGAAAGAAAAAGATCAATTTACGAATTGTTGCTTTGCCTACAATATTCTTACAGCATTTGTGGACATTGATCGAGTCTTCAAATTCAATTTAAGAAATGTCATCAATTTTTTATTTTTTCAGAAAAGGAAATAAATCTTTAAAGAAGAAGTTTGCTTAATTAATCACAGGAAAGAAGTGAGACTAGTGCCTAGGAGTCTGGAAATTAAGAGAGAACAGAACAAGGGACCATACATCTTAAAACGTGGGAAATTTTTGCCTCAGCACGAACTGATAGCAATGGAGAGCCTATGGGGCAGAATTTGACTTGTGCTGGCACATTTTTTTCCCTGAAATAGCTTTAATTCTGTTAACTCCCACTTATCACTTCTGGCAAAAAAAGGGAAAAAAAAAAAGGAAAAAAGAAGCGATGACAGAGACTGCAGGACTGCTGGGGATCAGCCTCTTCTATCAGGTAACTAGAGATAGGACAAGAGGGAATAGCTCAAGTTTCACCAGAGGAGGTTCAGATTGGATGTCAAAAGAACTTCTCAGAAAGAGTAGTGATGCATTGAAATAGGTTGCCCAGCGAGCCGGTGGAGCCACCATTCCTGGCCAGTATTTAAAGGAGGAATGGATGTAGCACTTACTCACACCTATCACTATTGGCGGTAGTTGGCAGTTGGACTAGATGATGTTGGAGGCCTTTTCCAACTTTAATTCTATGATACTACGACAAGCAACCAGAAATCAAGTAGCATATGGTTCAAATCAGAATTATAAAAACAGCTTTGAAGCTGTTGTAAAAACAGAGCCTTGAAGCTGGTGACTGTGCTTTGCTGGGGGTACCTTAGCTCCTAGTCATCTTGGTGAACTGCACTGAGGGTCACAAATGTGGTCTTCTGCTTCTCAGCCCATCTCTCAATGACCCAAACCAAGTTTATTTACTTACAAATCTACTGCAGTATTATTTAATGAAACTTACCCAAACAAATTGTTTTGGTTTAGATGGGTCCATAAGGCATGCAGATAGATAAATGCAGGTGGGATAGTTGTCACATCCTTTGGCAGAAGTCTGGTCTTAATTTAAACAATCAGTCATCTACTCTCCCTTCTCCATGTACAATCATTTTGCTTTTTCAGGAATGAAACACAAAGGCAAATCAAATTGATGGTGCTATAACCAAGACTGCTTTTTTAGTATGTTTTATTTTCTAGGGAACATACATAGACTAAATTTATTATAAGAATGTATGATTCTGGAAGATCTTTCCTGGGATTTTTGAAACATGCAGTAGTTTGAGTAACACCCACACATACACATAAAAAAAAATCATTTACTGAAGCTTTTTGTCTTGAACTTTAAGCAGAATAACTGACAAAACAACTCTGATTTGCTCCCACCTTTATCCAGAAGAGTCTCCTTGTATTTCCAATACTTGGCCTTTTGACTGTTGACAAACAGCTGACAAGCAGCTGACAAACTATGACTCACGCTCTTGGCTGAGAGGAGCAGTATCCCCCACAGTCAACTCATGTTGTTCCACAGTCATTACCTGTCTATGAGTGTTCCCACTGCATCCCTGGCTGCAGGATTCTCTGTGAAAGAAATTGGACATCCTAGTGCCACCTTGTGTTCTCCCAGTCAGAACAGAAGGGTACAGATAAGGGTACAGATAAGAACAGATAAGTACACATGACCATGTGTACTTCATGTACGCATGTACACATCACCATGATTTTCCCTATTGTGTTGTGACACCTACAACATGAGCTCTCAGTCTGGCAAAAGATGGAAACTATAGGGGTGCAGCGACTAGATTGCTGTCCACATATTTAGACATTATGTATTAGTTAATATAATTAAGGAATTGATGCTGTAAATTAAGTAAAAATATAGAAGGTTTTTTCCTAAGATGCTTGCTTACAAAGTATGAAAAATGAACAAAATATACAAATTAGAAGTCAGGATGCTCAGGGCTGCTGAAAGACTGTACTAGTAGTATATTAATTCGGTTCTGAGGAATTTACAGGACATTTACATAATGGATAGTTATGAACTTTTCTTCTTTCCTTACCTTCCCCCCATTTCTAAATGATAGCTGCCAAATTTCATAAATCCTATAATGTTCTGCTCTGTAATTAGTTTGGAAGTCCGTAATTGTTTAAGTTTAAGCCAGCAGATAAAGGCTGCCAAACCATTTGAGCAGAAAAGTTGCAATAATGGCCTCATATTATCGCTTGCTGACTTATTTAATCTCTTTCGATCAAATTGTGATTCTCAAATGAAAACAAGAAAAATCCAAGCACTTGTTTTTCTCTGCAAGGAGGAAATGGACAGAATGGACACATACACAAACCCACAGAAACAAAAGGGCTTTTGTGGCAGAAAGGGTGCATCAACAGTCTTGGAGGTCAGTCATGATTCAAAGGAAAATATTCTATGGGAAGTGTTATATTCAAAAATGACAGCTAAAATTGCACGTTTGTTCACAACCAAAAGGATTCCTGTCATGTTCCTGCACTGAGCTATCCTGAGACATCTTTTTTAACACTGTTAATAGTACATTAACAGTGTTAATAGTACATTAGTTTTCACTATTAGATGTACACTACTCTACGTTGTTTGCTCTTTTATACTGCTAGCGCATCTCCATTCATATAAAGCTTGTTCCTATATTTTGCTAACTGGAGAAGCAGCAGTAGGATGTGAGAAAAGGCGAAGGATATTGAGAAAAAGATGTATGTCAGATGACAATTATTATTAAGAGTTATTGCAAAGATCCTTTTAAGACAACAATGTAGAGAAAATATTGCAAAGTTTATATGTCTATGTGTTCTTGTACACCGTATATATAATGCTACCATTCAGATATTCTGTCATGTATCTTGTCATTATTACTTTATTTCCAAGGAGTCAGTATTGGATGCTATATATAAACTCAGCTCAATTGCATCTATTAAAAAGAATTTTTTGCTTTTTTAGAGGAAAAATACTCAATTAGTACAACTAGTGCTACATCTTATATCACTGATCCTTGAATGATGGCTTTAAGATTAAAGACTTATCAAAATATGCTCAATAATTTTTCAATATTGTGTATGCTTGAATTCCTAAATTCCTTAATGGATTGAGGCTTCCGTGAGAAGGAAATTTTACTAAAGGTTTGACATCAATAATTTACAAAGACTTAGTGCTGCTTTTATTACAAAGAGCAATGATTAAACTCACTTTGGATTTGCCTTTTGGTTATGAGTGATGGCACATACTGAAGGAAACATTGGCCTTGATTTGCCACCAAATTTGCCAACAGTTCTTCTTCATGGCATCTCACAAAGCTTTAACATGTTTTTATTCTGGGTAAGAAAAATGCTAAATATTTGTAAAATTTTCAAACAAAGAGAATTACACTGAAGTTGACCTTGTCAGTAGACATTTGGTATAGGAGACTGATTTTTTTTTTTTAATTTTTAGCCATTAAAATTCTATAAAATGTTTTGGCACTTACTGATACAAAAATGTTCTCCTCAGTTCTCTTTTTACTACAACAAATTTGCTGTCTACAACTTAGAAGAGAACAGGTACCACCTGCTAGGTATCATTTCTAGGGTCTTCCGCTGAATAAAGCACATAAGCTTAGACTTTTAAATCAGATGAATTTTAATGTTTAAATGCTTACTGGATATGGTTTTCTATGGAAACCACTCATATCAAGATCTTTTGCACAATTTCATTCTTCCACCTCTTTATATGTAAGTATGAAAGTATCTTATTTTAGTGACTCAACTCAAGACTCAAAATTGTTCAACTTCTGCCTATGTGGGACTTTGAAGACTGATATATAGAATTTTTACAAGGCCATCAGCCTCAGTCTGAATCTTATCCTTCATAAAAATAGATACGTTGAATTTTGTATGTATAACGAAACTGAGCTTGGAAAACTATACTTTGTTGCTGATAGGAAACTAAATCCATATAATTGTATTTAATCTACTGCATGATTAAAATGCAATAGAAAAGCAGTTTAATTAACCAGTATAAAAAGTGACAAGGGACAGATGTAATATAAAAGCACATCAGGAGATTTCAGTAGTCTCTGTAAGTATTTTTGTTAATGTCTATTCATAAAGACAAAGTAATCCACAGAGAGGCAAGGTCTTTGCATCTTTCAGTGCATAGGAGAGAGGGATGTGCTAGAAGATGAAGCCACAGACTGAGTAATCACAGTCATTGAGCTACGGTAAATATGTATTTCTTGGGCAAGAGACTGGTAAGATAGTTGAATGCAGTCATGTTACTCATAAAGCATTAGAAGTAAAAATAAAGGTCAATGTACAGGACCAGGTCATGAGAACTGACACGATGCATGATTGGAAACAGCTCAGGAGCTTCTGCATGCACAGGGCTGTGTGCATCTAAGAGTAAGGCTGCCATAAATTCCCAGTCAAAAGAAACGCTATGGTACTGGTGAATATGCTTTCCTTTTTTACTGATGTTGCAAAATGACTTTTACTTTGCAAAAGCACACAGAAGATACCTGATTGCTGGGCCCGGATTCCTCACTAAAAGAATATCCCATTAAAAATGGATACAAAATCTACCGTGTCTTAAAGTACCAGCTCAGATGTGAGAGTGTCCATTGATTTCATTATGATTTAAAAACATTCACTGAAGTTTGTCTCATTTTTTGAGGTTCTTCGTACTGAAGAAAAAAAATTCATTAGGAAGACAACATGAATTAGACAGTATGTACAAAAAAGATTACTTCATTTGTGATTATATCTATCTGAGAATGTTATTTTACCTGAGCAATTAAAATGTCTCTATATGATGCTCCTCTTAGCACTGTTTTTTTCAGTACATTTTTGTACTGAGCAATTTGGAGAAAACAAATTAAAGCAGAAGATTTATCAGAAAGTCTCACAAAATCCCAGGGATGATTTATTTTTCCTGACAAACTCAGGTTGATCTCTATGAGACTTGAAGGAAGCAGAAAACATAGAGCATTATTAAAATTCTAGAAAAAAAAATTAATTACTAAAATTACTAAAATCTTAAAGCCACAGGGGAGGCATATGGCTGTAACAAAATTCTGGGAAACAAGCCCCTGAAAACTCTTGCATTTTAGCTTCCAACTCACTGTCATTTAATGTTAATTTTGTCATGAGGTGTGAGTCTTATAAAACAAACAAACAAAACTCAGTTACAAAGTCCCACTTTTCTATGCTGATGAAAAATCCCCTGAGTTCAAAACAGCAAAGTGAGTTCCAAACTATTCAGAAATGAGGTAATGGCTTTGCGATTTCATTCCTTTGGTTGGAGCAAAGAATAGAAGCTGGGAAAAGAGAGTCTCAAAAAGTGTGCTCTTTATCCCCTCTCCATTGGCTGCCTTCTGCAGCTTTCAGCACCAGGAATGCAAGGGATGATGTAGTGCAGTCGGTATGTACAGAAGCACTTGCAAACCCATTGTACTTAATGAGACTTGGAAATCAGTCAGGACCAGGGCACTTCTTGTGATGTATTTCATCAGTGCCACAAAGCAGGACAGCAGAGAAGCGTGAAATGTTACATAGTTTTTGTAAATATTTAGGGCAAGACTTCTTAAAACTAGCCAGCAGAGTTCCAAACATCCTCAGCACACCAGGAGCTCTTGCTGAAGATCCCATTGCCTTCAAGGATCATCTTTGTCCTGCTCCAGGTCTCACACTCAGGGACACTGCTACTGCAACATCATGCCAGCATACAAGTAAAAAGTAGGGGATGTGGAGCAGAACTCCCATGCAGAAGGATAGTACAGAAGCGTGACATTTAGGGAGTTTGGATTTTATTTTGGTTTACATTCAGCTCTCTGTTCACATCAGTTCTAGATTTAATATTCCTGACTCCTCAGTTCTTCACTCCAATATTTAATCCTTGGTTACCTAAATCCTTCTATCTGGAAAGAAATGGGCTTAGGGCATTGTGTCTAGTTTTTGCAAAACTGTGAAGTGGCCTGGGCTAAGCACAATGTGAACTAGTCTTAATCCATCTATATGAAAGAAGTATATAAGCTGCCTATGTAGTGGTAAGTCTGAAGTTGTTCGGTAGCTTATCTGCAAGGCCCACCAAAGAGATAATTCAGGTGTTGTGCTTCATTTACTAAAGGACATGTTCATATCACCATATATGTGGATGTGTTTGTAAACATATGCATCTATAATTTATGAAGCCACCTATTTAAGATTCTTGTCATTTATTAAGATGCTTTTGAAACTAAATATCTCATTTTGCAGACCAAATGTCAACATTTGATTTAATTTATTAACTCAGCTAAACAAGAAGTGTTCCACATTAGAAAGCATAATGTTGGAATTAATCCCATCAAAATGTGGTGATGCTTTAACTAATATCCTGTGACCTCTTGATATCCTCCAACAGTCCCAGTGAGCTCAGTGTAAATAATCAGCTCAGAGGATATCATATGTGTCCTCGGAGGGATGTGTCCACTCCAGTCTTGGCCAGGGGAACTTTAGAGAGCGCTCCTTACCTTCTCCTAGTTGAACATAGCTGCTGTGATCTTGAGCAAAATACAATTTGTTGACTTTGACGCCAAGCTGAAGCAGGATGTAGAGAGTGGAATACTGAGCAGGATGATAGATGGACACAATAAGAATGAGTACCTGGGGACAGAAATCTAACCACACACCCACAAACAAATCTAGTGATCAAAACAAGTGACTATTCCTCTGTCAGGACTTGGCAGCTGCAATTCAACTTTATTCCAGCAAAAGTAACAACACTGAACCTAGAATCCAATCAAGGCAGTATAACGTATCAGTGGCATCACACTGCCCTACCATCAGCTTACGTTTTAAGGATTTGTGGAGGCTTGGTTGTATTATCATTTCTTTCCTTGAGCCAAAATACTGAATTAAAATAATCATCATTTCATTCTTGAATATTTAGACAAAATCACAGAATCGTAGATTTTTAGGGAATGGAAGGTATGCCTGGAGATCATCTACTCCAACTCCCTCCTGCTAAAGCAGGCTCTCTAGAGTTGATTACATAGGAAAGCATCCAGGAAGGTTTTTAATATCTCCAGAAAAGGAGTCTCCACAACCTCTCTGGGCAGCTTGTTCCAGTGTTCTGCCACTCTCAAAGAAGTTTTTCCTCACTATAATTTCCTGTATTACAGTTTGTGTCCATTGTCCCTTGTTCTGTCGCTGGACAGCAATGAAAAGACCCTAGTTCTATCCACTTTACTCCCACCCTTTAGATATTTATAAGCGCTGACAAGATCTCCTCTCAGCCTTCTCTTCTCCAGGCCAAAGAGTCCCAAGTCTCTCAAACTTTCCTCATCACGGAGATGCTCCAGGCCCCTTATCATTTTTGTGACCCTCCACTGGACTCTCTCTAGATGTTCTCTGTCTTTCTTGAACTGATGAGCCCAGAACTGAACACAGTATTCTAGATGTGGCCTCATCAGGGCAGAGTAGAGGGGAAGGATCACCTCTTTTGACCTTCTGGTCACACTCTTTTTAATACACTCTGAGGTATCTTTGGCCTTCTCAAACACAAGGGCACACTGCTGGCTCATGACCAACCTGTTTTGTCTACCAGAACACGCAGATTCTACTTTGCAAAGCTCATTTCAAGCAGATTAGCCCCTAACCTGTACTGATGCATGCAGTTATTCCTCCACAGGCGTAGAAATTTGCACTCACCCTTGTTGAACCTCATAAGGTTCCTCTATGCCCAACTCTTCAGCCTTGTATGCGTGCCCCTGAGAAGTTTAGACATACCATATAGGATAGCACTTAACCCTATCAGAGTATGTTTGTATGATAGATGCTTAGGTTATTTAAAACATCTTCCTATTATTACATTTATGTTCCGACTAGAGCCTTTGATGAAACCACTTCTTTTGTTGAATACTCTCAAAGCTGCTGAAATGAAATAAAACCTTCTGACAAAATCCACTAATTCTCTCATCTTGCTTTCTTTTTAAGCCCTTTTTTTTCTAGTTACCAGCAGTGACTAAAAGTCCCATTCAGTTTTTAACTTCACCCTTTTTTTCTATGAGAACTATTTACCAGCTTTCAGCCTTTCTGAAAAGAAACACCCATTTAACAAATGCACTATATTCTACAGTCCAATCAATATCAACACTCTTTACTGATCATTTGGTTTAATTCAGAAGAAAAGATGTCATGCTTCATATAAATCCCTTTTTTTACTCAAAAGAATCCCTTATTGAATAAACTGTAGTGTCATTTCAGTCAAAAAAAAATTGAGAACAAAGACCCCAGGCACCTCTTGGAAGTTCTCATTATTTATCCACCTGTAAAGTGATGTGATTCTAATGCAAATGAAACACATTTTTAACTTACATTCTCTTTTCTAATAGAAAATTACTACAGAAGGATAGAAATGTCCCTATTCATGTAAGTGGACTTTCAATTACTGGAATCCCACATACACTGTACACATACATACATACCTGTATTCACTCATAGCAAAATCAAACCTATTAGACAGTGCCTCACTTTGCTGTAGTTGGCACTGCATTTCAGGTGCTTTGATTAAACAAACATATTAAGTCCTTTCAGAATGATAGTTCAAAACTTCTCACCCCGAGCTGTTGGTTTGAAACTAGGTTGGGAATATGACACCCTGCAAAACCACACTGAGCCAGATTTATGGCATAATGTAATAGATGATTCATCAATTCTTTTGCTCATGGCAGGCGCAGACAACAGATCTTAAATCAGCAATCACTGTCAGGTCAGTAACTGTGTGATCTATCTTAAAGGAGGAAGAGGAAGGAAGGAAGAAGGAAGGAAGGAAGAGAAGGAGAAGGAAGGAGGAAGGAAGGAAGGAGGAGGAGGGAGGGAGGGAGGAGGGAGGAGAGGGAGGGAGGAGGAGGAGGAAGAGAGGAAGGAAGGAAGGAAGGAGAGGAAGGAAGGAAGAAGGAAGGAAGGAAGAAGGAAGGACGGGGGAGAGGGAGGAGGAGGGAAGGAGGGGAAGGAGAGGAGAAGGAAGGAAGAGGAAGGAAGGAAGGAAGGAGGAAGGAAGAAGGAAGGAAGGAAGGAAGGAGAAGGGGAGAAGGAAGGAGGAAGGAAGGAAGGAAGGAAGGAAGGAGAGAAGGAAGGAAGAAGGAAGGAAGGAAGGAAGGAGGGAGGAAGGAAGGAGGGAGGAGGATTCTAAAAGTCAGTACAATAAAACTTTTATAGTTCTGGAGATAATTACACTAACATGGAAACCTTTATCTCCATGTTTACATAAAATATCAACTGTAGCTTCAGGAATGAGAACAAATAAAGTTTCCATGAATTCCAAGATGCAGTTTGAAATATGGACAAAAAGGATAAAATCCTATAATCTTCATTTTTAGGCACCAGAGAAAAATAAATGTTTCCCATTGCAACTATAAATGATAAACTGTAAGCTACAAAGAAATTTTTGCATTCAGTATATCTTATTTTGAGCATCCATATGTTTGTGTTTGTCAATAACATGTTCTGAGTTCTTCTAGTAGATATGGGAAGTGCTCGCATGTGTGTCTGTATGTGTGTGTGCTGTCATAACCTATCTGCCCAAGCATGGACTGTCTTAAAAGATTAAGTGCACCTATTTTGAACTGGAGGCTGTATGCCATAATTTTTAGCTAAACCGTTTCCTTCTTAGTGAAAACAGAAATAAAAATATATTGTGCACACTTCATTGCTGGAACCTTTGACCTCGGCTGCCTGTCTAGCCGAGACTGTGATGAATGCTTTGTGTCTCTTCATTTTTAATTGCTCATAAATTGTTATCCCATGAAACACAAAACTAGCCTTGTCCTCATTTTAGTAGAGGTTGGAGGTCATCCTAACAGTAATACAATTAAGGAGTGTCTTTGTGTGGGGTGTGGGAGTGAGGAGAGCAGTGGGGTTACAGAAGGTTGTTGTATTGAAAGACGTATTCCTTTCCAAAGAAATTCAAAGCAAATTCTGCACTTTCAAACAAAAGTCTATAATGTTTGACAGTGTCAAGAAAAGCTTCTAGGAGGATATTTAGAAGGGCAATAAAGTAGATATGATTTTCCTTATCTGTATAATCATTCTTATACATGTGTACATGTCTCTATATGACAACACTGATCTTCTCTTTCCAATGGCAGACTTAATCCTACAGGTCAAATTTTACCCAAGCATACATGTTCAGACTTCAGAAGAAATGATAGCTTACCTTTGACTCCTCTATAAAATAATCTAAACCAAATCTTTGAAGATAGCACTGCAGTTATTTTCTTCTGGCTAATCTTCTCTCAGTTGTCATACATTTCCTTCCTCTTCTTGAAAAGCTGGACTATACTTAATTCAAATAATATACAGTGTGCCAAGACACAACAAAATCCCTCACCTTCAAAATTTTTAGTAATAAATAACAATGAAATATTAGTTCAGTGACATCAGGGAGTTTGATATGCCCAGATATAAACCTCTTTTGATTTTAGTTGAATAAATATGCAAACAAAGAAAATCTGCTAAATTCACTTTTACCTCAGACCACATGTAACTCTGTTTAATGAAAAAGTTACTGGGCTTTCTGAAGCTGAGCATGTAAATTCCTAAATACCAAACCATTCTTGCAACACTGTTGTGCTGTTTTTGTTTGTTGTTTGTGTGTTGTTTGTTTTTCTTTTTTTTTTGGGGGGGGGGTATGAGGGGAGGAGTGCATAACATTGGGAATTTGCTCTAAATCCCCTAGCAATCCTTGTTCTCTGGTATACCTCTAATCAGACTCAGTACTTGCAGCTAAACTGAATCACAGAATCACAAAACCACCAAGTTCTCAGAGATAGGACAAAGGATAATGGTTTTAAATGGAAAGAGTAGATTTATATTAGATATATAGAAGAAATTATTTACCATGAGTGTGGTTAGGTACTGGAACACATTGCCTAGAGAAGTTGTGGCTGGTCAGGTTGGATGGGGCTGTGGGCAATCTGATCTAGTGCTAGATGTCCCTGTCCATGCTAGGAGGGTTGGAACTGGTTGGTGTTTAAAGTCTCTACCAATTCATACAATTCTGTGATTCTATGATTCTATGATACATGAAATACTGCATAGACATCAAGTTATCAAAGGAAAGTACTCGGTCCCAAGATAAAAATAGTAACAATTTTACTTCAAAAAATTTACTCCTTAAGACTAGTGACTGTACAACACATTTAGATTCCTTACTGAAAAACTTAAGTCCATAAACCATCCCTCTGTAACCAGACTAAGTTGTGAAGCAAGCACCAAAATTCCATTTCAATCTACTACACAGTCTTCAGTGCTAAAGCTGTGTGTGTTTCCATGTGGTCTGTGGCAGTCACATGTACTCAGAATCACTCTCTTCTTGCACGATACAAACCTTCTTCTATGAGGGAGAAAATTTATTTCTTGAGACAGCTGCATTCACCCTGCTGAAACCAGAAAGCTTAGCTGTGATTTAATGTACAAACTGCCAATTTTATAATCTAGTAGTTAAAATATTAATGAAAGAGAAAGCTGGGTCCTAGATCCTCACTTTATGATGGGATATGAACCTAAGGCTATGGAAAATATCTCAAATGTCATGCCAGTGCCA
Organism: Meleagris gallopavo; assembly: GCF_905368555.1. Classification (NCBI taxonomy): domain Eukaryota; kingdom Metazoa; phylum Chordata; class Aves; order Galliformes; family Phasianidae; genus Meleagris; species Meleagris gallopavo. The sequence continues at coordinate 71,053,646 of NC_139405.1, read as the reverse complement.
TGCTGGCTGTACATCTCTCTTCCTGCAAGCAATACAAATAAGAAGAAACTTGTTAAGCCCCTAGGACTTCTGCTGAGGAACGGTAGTCCAGAAAAAGTCAGTCATTTTGTTGATGATAGTGTAATGTTAAACCTATTCTCATTTCAAGATCCAAGGTATGAAACTCTTGACATACACCTTCCCAGGTACAAGTCAGGATTCTACTTAACTGTTTTATCCTCAACTCTGTAATACTCTCACTTTGACTGTTTGTGTCTTTCCTGTTTTCTGTTCTAGATTCCTACATCTGGCACATGGACATTCACCCTTTTCACCTCCTGAGAAAATCATATCTGCATAATGCTGACTGCATTTCTCATAAGACCAAGTTGTTCCATGAGATGCCAGCTGTATGAAAGGCAGGACAGACCACATCCCAGTTTGAGGGAGTTAGCATATGGGTTTCCTCCATATTCAGTGAAGCTGCCAAGACTGACCTCTCAAGATCTTCAGAAGCACCTGACCTTGTTTGTTCTTTAAGGGTACAACGTAAGTATTTTCAAACGGTCTTTCAGGACCTCATACCAAAAATTTAGGTGAACTTTGTCCCAGATATTTGTTCATAGGTGCTCAATATTTTGTTTATGGGAAAAAAATTAAACATTTGAAAATTTAACAGTCTCTGAAAACAAATGGAAAGGTTATGTTTTAGAAGTTATTTTACTTTCAGTCTCATATCCGTACTTTTTCCTCCTGTATGTGTGTGACAATTTCTGTATATCTGGAGCTGACAGAATCAGTAACAAAACATCAGGACAAATGTACAATTTCTGCTATGTTATTAAGAAGGTTTGACTTTCTACTTTAAAAAAACCTTTGTATCCCTGAATTTAAAGAGGGTGTTCCAGTTCATTTCACTAACTCTTCCTCTCTCCCAAGTTTATAATTAAAATGACGTGACGTTGTCTGTTGCATATAGCTGAACATATGGTTTCAATCAGAGACGAACGCACTTTACTTTCCTTCAAAACAAACAAACAAACAAAAAAAGAATGCAAAAAAAAAAACAAGAAAACTTCAATATTTTTAGTCCTCCTTTACAGCATCAAGTCTGCTACTTCAGACTGTGTGTTACCCAACAAAACTGCATGAAATTTATGGGGTAACAGCAGATGCAGTATCCAATAAGCCCAGCTTGCAAACTCTTGTAGGCCTTACCATTTACACAACTCTGGACTACACCATCCTGGACTACAGCTAGTTCCCTTGAAGGGCTGAAATAACTGTTAAAGAGAAAGGAGAGAACTGCTAATGGAGAGAAGTGATGGTATATGGAAAGCAGACTGTGTTTGATAAAGATGTCTGCTTTGCAGTCTTGGTGTCACAGAGCAAGGCTAATCAGGCTTTCTAGGACACTCAGCTCCACTTTCAGACATGAGCATGTTGTTCCCTTTTACTTTCTGCTAGTCTTACGATGAGAACCAGGAGAGCAGTGAAAGCTGTTAAATGCAGTTTATAATACAACCATATCTTTGGCCTTACCTCTACCAAGTCCTGATGGGAAACAAGAGTCATTTCAAAACAGTGCACTTCCCACAGAATAAGAAGAGAAGTAAAACATACTTACCTACTCACAATTTTCTTTCTCTGAAGTGGATACTGGGTCCTCTGTGACCCATTAGAGCTGGACTATTCTGCTCTGAACAGAGAAGTTATCTGATTTTTTTTTTTTTTTTTTGCTAGCTACTCAAACTAGTGCAAACTGCCCAAACTGGGAAGACAAACTACAAATCCTGATGAATAAACATTCTGTAAGATTAGCAGTCTTCTAGCAGGAGATGTTAGCTTTTATCTATTTAATTTATCAGGGAAAAAAATGGAAATTAAGATGGCATAGTAAGATACCAAAATGAAAAAATAGCAGTATTTCTCCTTTAGCTCTCAGCTGGAGTGCTCTCTGAGGGACAAAGGGACTATTAAATACATGATGCAGATGAGACAGTTCTCTGGGTGGGGTTTCTCCACAACCATTTTTCAAAAGGAAAATTCCAAGCAGGTAAATACACTTTAGCTTGCTCCCTTGTGGGTGCCTGGTGCTCAATGATGCATCACAGTTGGGACATATCAAACAATAAAACAAATATCCACAGGCATAAGAGACATTTAAGATATCAGGAAAATCGAACCCAAAGGAAAGAAAAGTTTTGTTTGACTGTGGCTGTCTGTTTTATAGTGAGTTGGTTTTTTTTCTTTTCTTTTCTGTCTTCTCACAGCATAAGAATTAAGCTTTTTTGAAAAAATGAACAAACAGTTCCTCTAAATACTGCAGAATTTTGTGCCTATGGGTCATGCTTGGTTTAAAGAGTACATATGGGAAAGCATAAAAGAACAGTTATGCACACAAGAAGAGAAGTCCTGACCTCATGTAGCCTTTTCCTTGGCAGCTGTCCAGAAAGACTCTGATCTTAAATAAACAGTCTCATAGACTAGAAAACTTTTGAATTTATACATAAGGAAATAGCAGATGTGGCTGTTTGCCATCCCTTATTAAAGTTGCCCACATAATTCTAAAATTGTATCTAATGTTTTTCAGTGATTAATTTTTTTGCATAAACAGAATTTTTCCAAACCACATCACAGGTGCTAATGTGTATAAATGACTGATCTTCTGGAAAGACTTAGAGCACAGGAAAGTTTTTGGTTCATATGATAACTTAGGCATGCTAATGCAAACTGAGAATCAGCCAGATAAAATGCACAGTATTTTGGGAGGTAAAGAGTAGTCTCACACTTACTCCCTCTTCTAAAGTGCAGCAAATAAGATAATAATTCATTATAAGAAATAAAAGTATCTAAATGATAGAAAGTTTAATCAACATGTTTACAAACAAGTTGTTCCATGCAGCTTGATTTCCAGTGAGGCATTGCTCTTTGTCATTATGCCCCTTAAATCTTCCACAGCAACAAGACTTGTTCCTGCACACATCCACTCTGACAAAACCATAGAGCAAGGAATAGACACCGTTGGGACCAGTCTGCACTCTGCTGAATATCTAAGTAGCCAGCAATTGTCTCAATACACAGTTTTTTCCTTCAGAAAGACTGCCTAATTTTGGTCTCTCATCCATCTACCACTTCCTTCAGAATTTGTAATAATTTGATTATTCTCCTCTCCTTTCCTTAAGCAGACTTCCTTTTTAACAGTTTTAACAATCTCAACTGAAATTATATCACAGATTCAAGATACAGAAGAAAATCTGTTGAACAAGTAAATGTACAAGGTCTAATAAATTAGGAAAAAAAAAGACTACTAAATATTGAATCATGTACAAAACCTTTTTGAAATGGCCAATAAAGGTGACACATCACACAGAAAAATATTGTAATTGACTCATTTTGCTGTAAAATCTTTATCAATAATATCTGAACAGTCCCTCCTTGCCAGACAGTCCTACTGTGCCCTTAACTGTGAAATAAAACATATGACTGCCTTTTTTAAGGCATCCTTAGCAGAATTTTCAGAGTTCTGTGAAACATCATGAAACACAAATATTACTTCCTCGTGTGTGAAGTCCCTTGTCTATCTTGCATATTCTTGCTCCAGAGGACTGAAACCTTTCTTCTTTTCAGACTAAGTTAAAATGACATAGGGATTTGAAAATATTCAGAAATAAATGTATCCAGGATATTAAGCATTCTGAATGAATATCAAACACCACCTGAAAAATTAGTAGTTATTTCAATTACTTGCTCAGGCAGCTAGCTGTAGAATCCCTGTAGAATTCCCTTCACCTGGTAATGGGCACCTACAAGTTATATGGTTGTTCTCAGAGCTGACCCTGTAGTTCATAAGGTGAGACAGGAATCTCCAGAGAGCAAGTCATTCCACCCCTTAATGCCTCCTCTAGCATTGGATTAATTATCCAAGGGTGTTTAACTATCTTCATTGGCTGCACAGTGATCTTAGATGGTAATTTGCACTAGATCCTAAGCACTGGATGACTAGCTTAGCAATATCAGTTCCAACATTAATGGATAACTCGTGCTGCTACTCAAATGCAGGTAACTGAATGCATTAAATTTATCATCTAAGCTCCTAAGAGAGGAAACTACCCTACAGCTTGAGAAAAAAACTCTGCACTTGGTATTTATATACTAAAAATCATCATTCCAAAAGCAATTTTCCTTTTCTTCACACTAGATTTTCAATGGAAACTTTCACTTCCAACTTGTCTTATGAATGGCAACCAATCCCAGCAGCAAAATATCAGAGTAGAGAACACTACCTTTTTCATTGCTTAAAAACTGAAAACATTTTAGCGTTTGATATTGTTTACAATGTTGCCTTCAATGGCTGGAGCCTTTTTACTTAAATTCCTCTGACAATTCTTCAGGTGAGCATGTTGATTCAAACACAGAGATGTGCTTCCACAATGTTAATGTCTGGTTACCTGATATAAGTAAGGGAATTCCCAAGCAGAACAGCAAACAAACAAATGAAAATGTAGGTTATAAAAATGGTTGCAGCATTTCACAGAGTGGTCAGGTACTTGGATTCTCTAAAAATAATGGCAAAATTTCAGAATACCAGCAGCTGAAAGGTCTGGTCAGCAGGTATAGAAATTACCTCTCCAATGAGCCATCAGCTGGTGATCTTGTCTGCTAACATTGGTATGAAGCTAAACAGGCTTTGGTCAAAGCTAGAAACAGATCTGCAGTATTGCAAAGTGACCACAGCAATTCTAGCAAAGTAGGCAAATTGGCATTCAGCTTTTTCATTGTATGATGCTCTAGTTTTGAGATGAAATGTTTATTTAGGTAAAAGACTTTTGCAGTGCTGAGTGTCTGAGTGGAGTCAGGACAGGAGAAAACATTTTCCCATCAAGCAAACTAAAGAAATGTTGTGCATGCAGATGAATTCACTCATAATCTTAAAAAAAAACCTGTCTGCTTAAGGTGAGATGCAGCCCTTCAGCATTGAGGAGAGGAGAGGTATGTGGAAAGGCTCAGCTCTTAGAACCTGACAAGAAATTCAATTATATTTGGAGAGTTGAAAATGCTTGAAAGGAAAGCTGCGGCTCAGTGAGAGAAGTTGGCAAATACAAATTTTCACATGTTTATCTTTTATAAATTTTGGTCTTTTTTATAATTTCATCATCACATTCTTATACATTTATTATTTTGTTTTACCCTTGCAAGGTACTACTCTGCATAAAGACAAGGTGCAAAGTACAGTCAAGAAAGAATTAAAGGATCTTCTTCTCATGAAGAATTTGTAAGCAGATGTCTTCCTAACAGAGAGAAAGAAAATGTTTCAGTTAGATATTACACTATTTTTTTTTAGTTTATTTGTTTGAATAATGAATTATCCTCAGCCACTTAAAAAAAAGTTTGGTACTGTGCTGTTCCTATATTGGCAAGCCAGTCTGCATGTATTTTACACAAAAAATGAGATCTGTTTCTGAAAGACAGCCCTTCAGTTTCTTACACTGTCCTGCTCCACACTTGCAAAGTTTGTGTTGTTGCTATGTCTGCAGCCTTGCTGCTGCCCCAGCGTGAGAGTTTTGCCTTGATGAAACAGAGGATACCATTTTAAAACCAAAAAAAAATAAATAAATAAATAAAGCATATTTATAGAAGCAAGACTGACAAGAGGGGGGGAGTGGAGAACAGGGCATGAGCACTCATGCTTGAAACCCCTTGCTTGTGCAATAATGAGCTTGAAAGCCTTGCTGAAGTGGTTTTACAGCTGTGCAACAAAATGGTGCACTCTCCTCCCTTAATGCTGACATTTTAATGTAGGATCACAGCTATTCAGATTGTCCATTGGAGCTGGCAGGCTGATGGTGTGAGCAACTACACACTCTCATCAGTGTCGCTTGGATGAAAGCTGCTGTCAGGCTCAATAAAATGGCAGGCTAGGCCAATCTGGCACACATGAAAGGAAACTGGAAGAAAAGCTTAATTGCACCTCCAGCAGATTCCAGTTATTCAGCTGGTCTGTTAACAACATGCTGCCTGGCACACTGGTGTAGTCCACTGCATAGTGTTGGTAAGGAAAACTCCTTGAAGATATGACAAAAAGACAGGCTGGGAGAGGCCACACCAGCCAAAGCCAAAGAGAGAACAAGTCTACCTGCACTGCTAGGTTGGTGGTGGCCACTAGATCTAGCCAGAAAGTAAGAAACAGAGAAAGGAACCATAAAATCAAAGTTTTTGTTGTCTGAGCTCTACCTGGGGAGAGTTTGCCCTAACCAGGAGGATATCAGGAAAGGCCAGACACCCTTCTGACATACATCAAGGAAGAGCCAACAGTAAGAGCAGGAATCAGTAGGCCATGTTAATGCACAAGAGAAAGAAAGAAGGCATGATCACTGAAACAAAATATTCACCCTTATAAGTGATAAGATGTATCAAGGATGGAAAAAATAACCATCTGTTCATTCAATATAGTAGTAGGAAAACTAGAGAAGGAGAGGAGATTGGGTTTGATTGTGGGTTTTTTTTTTTTTCATTTTTGTTCAGTGTCCACAGTGGTCATGAGCTATTGGAATATTTGCAAAAAGAAGTGTTTCTTCTTGGGAGGCGGGAGGAGGCATGGAACAAAAACATACTAGACTAAGAAATATTGTCTGGGAATAGGGACAACAAGCCCTTGGAGCAATCTTTTGCTTCTTAAATGAGAAGTAATGAGACAACTTAGAATATCTCCTCTGGCTGGAATAGCATTGTGGAACTAAGGAAAAAATCTTTGTAAAAAGAAAAAATAAGAGCTTTCATGCTTGCAAGATTAGGTAGAATTACTCATCACCACAGTTCCACATGGCCACAGGTTAAAAGATCTTGTCCAACCATTCAGTTTGTCTTGTAATGCGTATGAAGATCAGGTTATTTCTTAGTATTTTTGTTTATTTTAATTTCTCATGCAAGCACATCCAAGAACCCCATAAAACAGATCCAAAAGTGTAATTATGTTACTTTTTGAAGCATGATAAAATAGAATTACTCTGACTAAATAATAAGATTTTCAGTGAAGTTATTCTTTTGTAGCACAGTCTAAAAATACTTAAGAAAATTATGTACTGTGATGTGGTGGGGAAAAAGAATATATTCCTGCCTTGTGCTGAACTCAATTTCAGTAGCACAAATCCTTCTATTTCCAGCTGATTTGATCACAACCCTCACTGTCACCTACATCATGTGTTCTTAAACTATTAGTGGAGAAATAGATCTTGTTCCTGTTAGTCACTGGGCAACCTACACAACCAGACTGGAGAAACATTGTGGTGACCAGTACTGAAATCATTCTCATTTCTGGAACTTATTGTAAAGCAAATTTGAGCAAATGATCTCAGTATCTCATTCTTATAATTACCTGCCAAAAACAGAGAACAGGAACTTTGACTAGGACACAGGTGGCTAGAAAACTGAAAATACTCCTTCTGTCATTGTGACAAAAAAATAAAGAATTATTATTATTCCTTTTTTAAGGGGCAATCTGTCTGTGAATCATGAGTTCCCATACTTACACAAGTATAAAAGTATACAAGCTGCTTCGAAAGTAATGCCTCCTATTTTATTATGTTGGCCTACAACATCAGCGGTAGGTGTTGCTAATGTGGCAGTAGAGGTTGAACCTTCCTGCCAACATTCCATTGCATTCTGTTGCTGTGTGACAAATGGCAGCAGAGGGGCAGTCTGACACAATGGTGTCTGACATGGAAGTACATAGGAAGCAAAAGTGTGTCACTGAATTCTTCCATGTAAAAAAAAATGGCACCCACTGACATTCATCAGCACTTGCTCAACATTTATGGATGTGAGCACAGTGAGGTGGGGGGTGGTGCCTTTCAGTAGTGATTATTGCAACAGTGGGTCATCTCCACTGGGGCAGATTTTCACAAGTACAACATGCAAACTCTTGTTCATCAGTGATCAAAATGCATAGCTTATGATGGTGACTGTTGAAAAATAGTCTCTGTCCCTTCGTCCAGGCCATTACTGAAGATGCTGAACAAGACCAGACCCAGTACAAACCACTAGGGAACACTGCTAAATACAGGCCTCCAACTAGACTCTTCACTACTAATCAAAATCCTCTGATCTCTGCAGTCAGCCGCTTCTCAGTCTATCTCACTGACCACTCATCTATCCCATACTTTCTAAGCTTCATTACAGGGATTTTGTGGGAGACAGTGTGAAAAGCCTTTCTTAAGTCAAGGTACACAACGTTCACTGTTCTCCCCTCATCTTTCCAGCCAATGAAAATAGTCAAACATGATTTCCCTTTGGTGAATCCATGTTGAATGCTCCTGATAACCCTCTTTCCTCCAGTCTTCAGGCACCTATTCCATTCTCCATGACCTTTGAAAGATGGTAGAGAGAGCAGCTTGGCAATCACTTCTGCCAGCTTCCATAGCACTTGTGCATGTCTTCCATTGGAGCCCATAGATCTGTGTGAGGATGCCAACTGTAAAGGAAGGAGTCTGTCTGTGGTTTTTCAACACTGCAGCATAGTTGGTTCTTCAAGAGAAATTTGCTTTAGATCAGTAAAATTTGTGGTCAACTGGTAATTCTACCTTGTCTCTTTCTTTTTTTTCCCAAAGTAAATGATTTTTCCCCAATTCTACAGTGAAGTCATAAGCATGTGTGTGTATCTAGGGATGGTGAAGCAATAAATTCATTGTCTTGAGAGTGTGGAATAGAGGATACCACAGCTTTAAAAGCGTACCTAGGACTTAGGAAAATTTTCCAGAAATTCAGGTTTGGAACCATGATTGGAGGCTTGGAAACACACTGACTAGAATTTAGGTCTTGTTGCAGAGGACTAGTATCTACTGAGGAGGTTAGATCTTGGTAGCATTGTAACAGACATTAAAAACACATTAAGCTCCATTTAACATAAAATCCTTAGATGGTAAATGGTTGGGCACCAAGATAGCCAAAGCCATTACCTTCAGCAACAGATAAGTCAGGAAAAAAACAATTCCTTAGTTCAGTTACATACAATACAGATCTTCATCATCCTAAAAATGACATGGAGTCAATATAAAATGAGGGAACTCCATAAACATGCCCCTACCTAATCAAAATGCTTAACAAGATTATTGCAAAAAGAAAAATAAACTCATTATTGACCTACTTTGAAATTTTAGAAGTTATTTTATGGCTCCTTGTTTTCACTCTGTCTATTTGTTTCCTTAAAGATAGCTTTATATAAAACATAAATATTCCCTGCCAGTACTTTGATTCAAGAGAAAATTTTCATCCTTCAATAGTGCACGTAATAGTATTGGTCAGATTTGAAGTATGGAAGTACTTTTTTATCTTGGATCTTTAATATTTTACAGTTCAAGAAACAGTTGAAGAAACCATTGGAGATAGAAGTAACAAGCTATCCTCAACAACAACAACAAACAACAACAACAACAACAAATCCACACATTGTTCATGTCAGTTTGCTTCTTGCTCTTCTGATTTACTTGTAGGAAAGTGAGTTTTAAATAAAATTTGCCTTCTTTTTTTATTATCTTCTGGGACAGTTAATGCTCCAGAAGAATTTCAGTATTTTGCCCAGAAAACAGATTTAATAAGAATAAGAGTGGCAGTACTAAAGTCAGATGGAAGGTCTATCAAATCAGTAACCCTACTGATTTAAGTAGGACTAGGACTGCACTCTGTGACTTTATGGACACTTATCATGCAAATTTTCAGAACAACCTAGTAAGCTTTTCACTCTAAAGCACTTACAAGGTCCTGCCTCCCACATATTGTTTCCCAGAGATGCACATGCCACGTGCTTATACTTGAATGTCTTCTCTACCTTAAACTAACCAGAACAAGATGGGAGTTTGGGTCATATATTTTCCTAGATCTCCCATGACTGCAAAATGATGCTATAAATATTGAGAGAATAGATTTTGTTACAGTACTTTAATGGTGTCTTTCACCACACTTACAGCATAAAAATAGAAATATTATGGAGCTTTTATTTTCATGAAGCTTTCACACTAATTTTCTATGCTGTGCAACATCATATGTATTTGTGTAACTCACTGTATACTTTGAGTTCTGCTCTTCAGAAAGATACAAGAATCATACATTGTTCAATCTCCTTTTTGCTTGACCAACCTCCCTTGCAAATAGAACTGTCATAATTAATAGAAAACTACTATAAGAGATGATGTTGGTGATAATGAGTCTGATATTTTAATAGCTTAGTTTACAGTGTCATACGCTATAAGATTTATTTAAGACAAAGCTAGGAACTGACTACTCACCAAATGTAGTAGGAAAGGAAGAACAAAGGGGATGTAGTATTCAGGGATTTGTAATAGTTGTCAAGCTGAGACTGTTCTTGGACAAAGCCAATGGCTGAAAAGTTAGGTGTAGGTTTTAAGACAATGCATATAAAATGGTTCTGAAAAAGAGAAGATGAATTATGTTCTCAAGTTACCAGTCTCTCATCAATGATTGCTGATGGCACTGAGACATCTAGCTTAGAGCGGACATTTACTCTGACCAACTAGCGACACTAATGCCACCTCCAGATTTAAAATTGTCTTGCAAAATCAGTAGGGATCCATTGCACTAGCAGTAATCTGGGTATACACAGTTTGTCTACAGAAATGCATACACCTCTAATGGTGGCACGAGGTAACAGTGATGCTGACAGAAACTCAGCACAGTAATGGGGGCTAGATTTGAAGAGGCAGTTGCAGTATGTAGCTCATGGCTAACTTCAATCAGCTGGATGGCAGTTGCAGGTGATAGCAAAGCTTGAACTTACAGCTGATCCTTGAGAAAACACACATAGCCAGCAGTGGGAAAGGACAGCCAGGAAAATAAGTCACAGTAATAGTTAAAGGATGGGTAAAGTACCTCAAAGTCTTCCTCTAACTGCTTCAGCTAGCTCCTCTTTTACCAGCCCAGAAAATCAGTTTCTTCTCATGCAGGTTCCTGCCTTAGTCAGGCCTGATGACAATAGAGAAAATGAATACTCCGTATTTAATGACAAGAAGCTGCAGCGCATACTAATGGTGCCATAGCTCCTAATATCATTCAATATCCCCTGCTGGCTTTGCAATTACATACACATGGAGTAGGGAGGTGGCATGTGGCATTCCCAGTGAGGATAAGCAGGTGTCTAGAATTACCTTCTGACATCTCTCAGAGGAAAGAGGTAAGTGTGAGTTAAGTGACCCCACACACCGCTCCAAATGTCTCGAGGTCCCTTATGGTAAAGGCTGATGTCAAAGTAAGTAGACCGGGCAAGAGTGACTATCGCTAAAATTCTTCCCTCTCTTCTAGTTGGCAGAACTTTTCTTATGGCCAAGCCAAAAGGAATCATCCCATACCCTTGTATTGCACCCAGTGTAAATGTATATTTAAAGAGCCTATATAGTCATAATTCTCAGGTTAATCAATGAAGGCATTAATCAATGTCTTCATCCCTAACTATTCTTGCACAGGAGAAACAGGAGTGCTCTTACTTTGGAACTGGAAAGATAACCATTATATTTCTCCATTTTCCATTTTGGGGGAAAAAGAGAACCAGACAACAGGCAACATTTTAAGAAAAGTGTAGTAGTTTCTAAGGCTGACACGTCAGCAATATTTTGTGTCCATGCTATTATTTAATGCTGCAAACTTTACTAGATTAAATTACACAGTAGAGTATTACAGTGTACTGGAAAGCAGACAGAGAACAGACTATGCTCTACTCATTACTGTGCCCTTGACTTAGTGTTTGAATTTGCGTGCTCCTCCATTCTCTAGTATCCTACAGCCATAAAAAGGATAATGATTCCTGTTTAGAGACTAAGCTATTAAGACTAGATTTCTCCCATTAAATACATAAGGAAGAATTTGTTTTGGATCTATTTTTTTCTATTGCTTTTATGGATTTTCACAGGAGACTCAATGATCGGGCTTAGTTTTTTTGTTTTCTGTTTTTTGGTTTTGTTTTTGTTTTGATTTGGTTTTGTTTGTTTTTTTGGTTTTGTGGGGTTTTTTTGAACAGATTTATTTTTTATTTAAGAAATTATTGGATAAATTATTTTGCAATTAAAAGCAAAAGTATTTTTCACAAAAAAAATATATTTTTGTTAAAAAATTAAAATTTCTATCTGTAATGAAAAGTGCTTTTATACAAATACATGCATATTTACATATATGTATGTGTGTATATATTAATGTGAAAAGTGTTACTATTATTCAATGTATATATGATAACGTGCCTTGGATAGCCTCTACTTTTCCATTATCCTTTTCTTCACACAAGTTTCACTCTGTATTTCTGAAACCATGCTCTCAGTCAAGTCTCAAATTCCATTAAATTCCATATTTCTATTTTGACATGAAACCAAGAAAACCAAACTGTGGACTGAACAATTTGTTTTTGTACATCCCAGCAAAGCCAGGAGGTAAGAGTGCCTGTGAAGACTAGTAAGCTGGTTTTCTATTCTTCAAGTTCTCTAAGTGTCTGAGCTATTTAATTCATTTATGTTTGAGTCCTCTGGACAGAGTTATTCTTCACGAAAAGCAGCACAAGAACTGTGCTGTGTCGAGACAGAGTGAACAACATTGTTGCGGGCAGGTGCCTGCCTATGCCTGGTGTGGGAGGTGGATGATGGATGGAACACTGCCACCTTTTGGTTATGGACCACGGCAAAAGTGTTGTGAAGGAGAACTTCTGTGAGGATTCATGATAAAGCAGGGCAGATATGTTTCAGTAGCACCCCTTCATACCAACCAAAGACTGAAGTGTTTTGGACTGCTGATCTGTAATATTACACATGCAAGCACACATCATGTTGGCATCGCGCAACTTAGGTTTTGTCCTTCACATGTGAAGTCCTCAGAGCTGAGAAGATGAGCTTACAATGCAGAGAGCCTTTAGCTTTACTAAACAACAAGTGCAATCAGGTTGATACAAACAGTCACTTCAGCCTGACTGTGGTACGCTCTTCCCGTCTGAGGAATACTTGAGAGTATCTCGCATTGTGCTGTGCTGAAACAATGTTTTCTCAAGCGGTGAATTATATACAGTTTGTGCTTCAACCTCTTTTGAGCACTTAGCCGTAAATGTTTGTACCAGTGCCAGTGAGTGTGAGGTGATCTCATTAGAAGGAAAATATTATTAACCACAGGATTATTTCCCTGTGGTTTAATGATGAATTCTTATTCACATGCAACCTCTGCAGTTCTCGTATAGTGACAGTTATATATATATATATATATAAATATATATATATATATAATTGTGTGTATATATATAATAATGTGTATATACATTTTTTTATATATGTGTGTGTATTTTTTTTAATTTAATTATTTTTTTAATCATATGCTCAATAGCAGAAGACTGGTGCCTATCCTGCTATCCAGCAGTTCCTCCTGGTGCATGTAGCAGTGTCACATCATCCCTTGGGAGCTGAGTGCTATATCAAGGTACTACCAAAACACATTCTTGGCACTCAAATCTTGCACACAGGCAGTTGTGGTTTGTGGGACTGTTCCTAGAGTGCTACCCCATTTCCCTACTGTTGTAAACAAGACTGGGATTTCACTTCCACTTTCTCACTGTAATCTGTCCCTCCTTTGTTAAATTACCTGTAGTCCCAATTTCAGAAGTGACTTAGCAAAAGAGTGGGGGGACTGGCAGTGCCTATCCAAAAACTGGCCATTTCCTGAAAGAGAGCACGTAAAGCAGTGCAGGTCTCCGCTCCTCCATGGGGCAATGCTGAGAGGGAGCCGCTGGTGGCTTAGTGGAACCTGCTGGGGACCTAGGAGCAGCCCTTGGAGGCTCGGGATACGCCGCTGGTGGCTGAGGGGGAGCCGTTGGAAGCTGAGGAGGAACCGTTGGCGGCTGAGGGGGAGCCGTTGGTGGCCCTGGCCCGGGCCGCCGAGGCGCAGCGGCCGGCAGAGGCGGCAGGTTGCCTGGCAACGAGGAGAGCCCGAGAGCCCTTGCGCGGTAGCGGGGAGGCGCCCCACGGCCTGCCCGCCCGCGGCCGCCGAAGGTAGAAGCGAGCAGCCCGGGGCTTCCCGCCCGCCGCGCCACACCACAGCGCGTACGCATGGCTGTGTGTGCAGGCGCGGCAGTGCGCGGTTTGCCAGCGAGCCCAGCAGCGAGAGGGAAGGCCCTGGACGGCTTCCATCTACTTTTGTGCGAGAAATGAAGACAAAGCCTCCTGCCTTCCCTGCCCCTCCTTGGCAGATCCCAGTGTCCTGCTGCTTTCATTTGTTTTTGATCTGCCTCATTAAAAGACTATTGATGGCTTTAACTATTGTCCTTGTTTAGGTGCTGATTTACAAGCACTAATATCTGACTGTGCCGAGATTAATGGGAGCCCATGAAGTTTACAATTATCCGCAGGTCCCTTGACCACACATGTAGGGGTTTTGGTAGGGGTCACGCACTCTTATGAAAAAACTCCAAAGCAGGCTTAAACCTGGGAAGGTTTTAATAGGATTGAATTTGTAATAGGATTTGGCAGCTTGGCCTAAACTATATGGTAGGGGGTTTTACTCTATTTTATTTTGGGTTTTATTTATTTATTTATTTATTTTTAATGGTGTAATTATTGTAGCACAAGAAGATGCGCTTTTTAAGACGATTTTACAAGTTTGTTGGTTTTTTGTTGTTGTTGTTGTTGTTGTTGTTTTTTCCTGAGACCCTAAGGAACAGAACATCTTTGATAGAGAGTGGCAAAACAAAGAGGACTCTGCATGAAAGTGCCTGGTAGTACGTGTATGATAGAAGTAGTTTCCAATTTTATGCATTTTCTGATGTGAATACACTTCATATGAGCTTTAAAACCCCTGAAATTAGTGACAGTATATGTGACATTTATTATTAAAAAAAAAAAAAAAAGGTATTACTTCAGTGAAACAAGTTCTGCTGAATAACAAAAGACTACCGTGCTGACTCTTGCCTTATTCAAACAAAGACACATTAGGAAACAGTAACTGTGCAATAAATTACATTTATTGAAAATAGTTCTGCAAATACAGGGGAAGTTACATGGCAAGGTAGGAGAGAACCTAAAAGTGAATCATATGAGCAATTAGTGCTCAGTTAGGGCTTAACAGGAGCGAGTTTCAGTGGTTGCGCAGGCTCTCTTGAGTGTTAATTCATTTCACATCATTTTGTCTTGTGCAGTAGTGCTGGTATGCTATTTAGATTGCTGTGAGAGAGCATCTTGTGAATTACCAGCATCATTCTCATTGTTAGATGCCCTTATTTAGTAGTTTTTTTCTGGGTTTTGTTCTTACTGGAGGTTTTTTGGTTGTTTTTTTGTTCTTGTTTTGTTTTGCTGGGGTTTTTTTAGTCACACAGCAAGACTGAAAATATATGATACTTGTCCTCAGGGTCATACAAGTACTCTTTTTCAGGACATAAACTGTAAATCCTACAGCACTGAGGAAGTTACAGTGGCTAGAAGGTATCATGAAAAAATAATGGGGAGCTCGTACAGATTCAGTTTGCCTGGCTTTAAAAGTTTTAATACAGCCAACTTTAAGGAAATGGGAGCTTGCGAGAAAACAATGGCAGCAAATCTTGCACCAGTATATATCCTGTGAAATGTCAGAGGATGCCATTGGCCACCCTCGAATAGCATCAAGAAAAAGACATGCAGATTTTACTTCTATTCAGAGGCACAGAGCTCCTTTTTCGTAGTAAAAGAATAACGTGTGAGTGCCTGGAATGTATGTATGCTTGTATTTCTAGCTGCCTACTCCTGTGCATTACATTACCCCCAGATGTTTTTCCTCTTTCCTGTCCTTAAAAGATCAAGGGCTCAAGGGCTGGACTATTCAGTAGCAAGGTTATATATACATCTGGCTACCTTACCTAGATTTATTCTTTTCTACGGCAGTCTATAGCATACTCAGATAAGAAAACAAACAAACAAACAAACAAACAAAAACTTTCTAATTAACTTAAAAATACCAGTCATTCAAAAGGCCATCTGTGGCCTTGTTATTTGCTATTTGCTATTTTTATTATAGTGTTGATATTCAAATATCAATATGCTACCTATTCTGCAGTGTAGGATTTGAGGAGAAATATTTGGTAGGAGCTGGTAGGAGCTGTAGAGTGCAAAATAACCATGCAAGAGGCCATAAAGGTGTAGGGTTTTTTTAGAAGGATTAACAGCTGAAATAATTAAGTGTTGAAATGTGCATTGTCATTGTTAGCTGTCAGGAGTAACACTGAGAAATGAGTGGGACAATCCTCGCCTCCCTGACAACTGTTGCTTCACAATATTTACAAGGCTAAGAGGACAACTCTGCTTAAGTTTAAATTATTTTGGAAGGTTTAGAATTCCCATCAGGACAAAATCTGAGTGTTTCCAAGAAAACTTTGGAAGGTCATGATTTTGCATGTTATTATGGATCCTGTGGCGAGTGGCCGCTATTTTGCAGGTCCATGTAGCCAGTGGATAACGTAATTTGGGGAATTTTTTAACCACCAATTTTTTTTTTCTGTTCCAGAATTTAATTTGAACTCACTTTATACTGTCTCATTAGCAGTTTTCCAACGTCTGACTGAAGTAGGAATCTGGATGAAAATGAACTGACAGCAATTTAATCTAAACAAGTAGGACACAGTAATTTCTTGTGAAAAAGAAGTATTTAAAAACAGTCAGTAGAAACCTGTGGGGTAGGAAAGGAGGAAGGGGGAATTGGAGGCCAGGGGATGTTGCTCCTGAGCTAACCAGATGGGTCTGACTGCTGGTTTGTCCCTGTGCTAGACATCAAGGTTGGGATTCTTCCAACAGCTACCTGTAAGGCTGCCCTGGAGGAGTTGGGGAGATGAAGAACAGGGGAATAAAGGAGATGGACTGCTTCTTCTGGCAGCAAAGGTGCTGGTTGTTCCCCCTGCCTGCATGATGAGAATAGTAAAACACGCCTAGAAGCCTCTAAGATGTGTCATGAGGGTGGAAAGTAGAATGCAGAGGGATGAGCTGCAAGAGTGAACTGTAGCCTCTATTGCTTCCAAAGACCGGAGTCCAGCCCTAAGGAAGGGCAAAAGGTGCCTTCTGAGTCTGCTGAACTGGGCAAGAAGGATAATAGGCAACTGTATAGATTAAATGTATGTATCCACATAGCCCATAATGAGAAGCACCGCCTTTCCACTGAATCCACTGTAACAAAGCCAGGTTCTGCAATTGCCACAGGGAGGACTGACTTTCAAAGAGCTGGTGACAATGGCAGCTGCTTTCAAGTATGTGCCTGAGAGACCTTTAAAAATGCCAGCTTGAAAAAAAAAAAAAAAAGATTACATGTTTGAACATAGACAGTTGCCATGTTTCTGCAGTTATTACTTTGTCTTTCTGGTATAACAGAAATTTTAAAGAAAAGCACACACATTTTAAAATTATGACAGCTATGATAGATATCTGGGGTGGTATTGTGATCAGCTCAAGAAAAAGTGCTTAAGATGTAAAAATATTGTGCAATTTTTGATCAAATGACTGCACCTTATTCAGGGTATTTTCTTGTTTTGTATCGATCTACAAAGTTTGATTTTTATTAATAAAGAACTTTTTCTTTTAAACCTCAAACTTGGAGGAAAAAAATCTCCTCCTTGAATCTTTTAATGTTTTTAGTGTGACACTGAAATTATAGACAAAAACCTTATTATGCATATATGTGAAAAGAAAAGTGGATAAGAAAGAGAGATTACAGTCTTTTAATCTGTAACACTTACACTAGTTTAAAATTAGAAAGCTATAACTAATTGTCTCATTTGGAAAGATTGAGCAAAATCTGACCAGATATCTATGGCAGAGTCTAATTTATCATGTATCTCATATGATATCTTTTCCGTAATAGCTAAATCAATGAGACCCAAGTGTCAGTCATTGATCTAATGGACAGATGGTGATTTCCATTTGATAAGGATTAAACTTTTGGCAATGTGAATGGCTAGAGGTAACAATTTTTTGTGTGCTGAGGAAATTCTTGAGAATTGCTTTCAAATATTTGTACTGAAAATTAAGGCTTTCTTCTTTTGTACGCAGATAAGCCAGAACTGCTCCTCACAAACGTTGCTGTTTGTGCTTGTCAAGTTACCAAGCCACAGCACAAATGTTCCATGCTTGGCTCCACTCACAAAGTACTCAGCGGGGTTTAAGATGTTTGTTATTTGCATGGAACCAGAATTGGCTTTCTGACATGCTGCACAGTCATGACAGTGCATCTTTGAAAATAAGCAATGTCATGGGTAAGTGCCATGAGTGTTTTTTTTTCAAAATGTACTTTGTTGCTCAGACCGCAGTCTTTGCCAGAACAGTGAAATCTCGATGAGTGCAATGCAGTTCTCCATGATTTCAGAAACCATAGAATCATGTCAGGGTTGTTACACAGAGGGCTGCTGAGAGATGACTGAAACACAGAGCATTTTCAACTGAGTAAGTAGATATCATTGCCTGACCCCAAATCTTCACAGGCATCTCCTAACATCAGATTTCTGAGAAAGAAAAACAAACCTGAGCATCTCACCAGACAGAAGTTTTTATCTTCACCAAATGCCACTTATTTGGTTGCATTCTCCAGTAGGGTTGTAGCATGGAAGCCCATCAAGCCAGCTGAAAGTATCTTTCTGAGAAGGTCTTTGGTTGATGTCATTGGTTACAGGACCTGTAAAGGGAAAATCTATTTCCTTGATGTGGTATTTCTAGTATCTGTCTAAAAAATGACGAAAATTGTGAGTTTCCTTACATGGTTTTCCACAAGAAAGAAATTTAAAAAGCAGCTCACAGAAGTGTTCCACACTGTGTGTGGCATACTTCTGCTATTGCCATACCATCTCTGCTGCTCTGACATAAGTCTCTATGATGACTCTGGCCTTAGTCTGGACCTAGTGCCTCAACTGTGGACCTGAACAACTGAAATAGATCCTGGACAAACATGGATTTTTTTTTTAAACATACTAATTAGAACAATCCCAAAAACGTTCCTACCCCAAAGATCTTAAGAATCAGAGGGATAGGTTACTTACAGTGTTCTCTGCTGATATTACATAGTTGTGCAGATGTGGTTTTCCGTGGAACAACAGTGCAAGCTTTCTCTTTCACTAGAGAAAATGTCAGTAGTAATCATATGCCAAGCATGAAACAAGAGCTAATAATAGATACGTACACACAAAGAATAGAGTTAAACAGTAATCTGGTACCTGCTGGGATGGTCAGTCATGTTCTAAGCACTGTTCTGTATGATAATTACTTCTTCCTAGGCTCTGGTGAAGTCCTGATTTAAATCCAGAGAAGAACAAGCTCAGCAAAGATCCTGTAAGAACTCTGCATTGCTTTGGGTGAAGGTAGACAAAGAAAAATCACATATATAAGGGCTTGGACAAATTGTGAATTACAGTTAGTGGAGTCTGCTCTGTCACAGATTGTGTGGCTGCAGCATTGCCCAAGCCTGGAGGATCACAGCTAGTGCTGACAGCAGGGTCACAAGGCACTGATATTTATTATGTAGTGAAACCTGCCTTAAGTGAGCACAGGAGGAAGCGGTGGAAAAGGCTGGTTGACAGCAATGACCATAAGCTGGGACAGAATTATACTTAACCGAGGGAATATTTTATAGAAGCCTGTTCAGACACTGCCAGACATACTGGGTGTATGCAGCAACAGAGGTTTTGAGGGACAGGTCTAAGGGCTGTGAGAGCAGCCTAACCAGTTTGCAGTAATATTTGTACCCTGGCATTCATGAAAATGGGGGAAGAAGATAAATACACAGGAAAAAGGACTAGAGGGATATAGCCAGGGGGCTTCATAAGATGGATTTCCTATTTATCTTGTTAGTAGCTTTTGTGCTAGGAGGCTAGAGAAACTTATTTTTTCTCCAAATAATGTACCAAACCTCTGAACAAAACCTGGTGTCTGATATGGGTAGTGGAACTGTCTAGGTATAGAAATCTTAATAGCCATACAATTAAAAGGAAAATTTGGCAAAGTGATCACTGCCATTTCTTGGTAGTGTGTTTCTTTCTGTTTTCTGAGACCTCAACATAGCATTTTGCAACATTACTATTGCTCCTTTTGTCAAGCGCTGTTAATCCAGAGGTGTTCCTGTCCATGTCAGCAATGCCACACTTACCTGAATAGGGAACGAGACACCCCAGATTTCCTTTTTACCTTACTGCCCTTTTCTCTCTCTCGGTGATGCTAATACTGCCTGCTCGTCCTTTGGACATTGAAAATCTTTACTTACACCTTTTGTTATTTTTACTATGTATTCGTCCACAAATTGTTGGGGTTTTGTTGTTGTTTGTTGTTGTTGTTTTTGTTCTGTTTAAAAAAGATGGCCTGCATAACAGCATTTCTTTTAATTACATGACGAAGAAAGGAAAAGAAAAGGAATTGCTTAGCTACCATTTTATAATTTTATAAATTTTTCTTACAAAAAAAAAAAGAAGAAGAAGAAAAAAACAGTTGTCCTGTGAGCATCACAGCTAGTGTAGCCTGTTTTCCTGCAGATTTGTATCCTGTTTCCTTTGCTTGCTCCCACCACAATAGTTCTGTCTCCCTCTGTAAACCCTCTGACATCTGTCAGGCAAGAAATAACACATACCCTGGCTAATCTGGAGCCATGCATATGCAGATGGGGCAGCTGGCTACTACCAAGCCACATAACAAATCACATCTGAGTTCTTCCAGTCCTCTTTTTCAATGGGTTTTTCATGCTGGGTCTCTCTCCACTTCCCAGCTGCAGACTTCAAAACTGCAGTTAATTATTCTTAAGGCTTTTACTCTACTTTCAGATTTGAGTTAAACTGCTCAACAGGCTAAAAAAATTATTAAGAAGACTGACTGACAGACAAATGGAGGGCCAAAAACACACACAGAAGCCTCATTTGCTTAGGAAACCAGCCTGAAATATTTCATTGAATTGTTCTATTCAATCCTAATACAATATTTTGCTTTACTATCCTGTGGCACACCAAAAAAAGATATGACATTCAAAATCCCATATCAGCTACAGTGGATAGCGTCTGTGCCCTTTTACCCAAAAGGACAGTCACTCAATTAACCCTCCAGCAAATCAGAGATGCAGTGCTTTCCTCTGCACCAGGAACTGAAGCTCAGCCTCTCCAGAGAACATCGGCTCTTTTAGGCAGGGATTCCCCCAGTTTGCCACATTGGTGCTTTCACCCCAAACTGACTGAGGGGAAATTGACTGAGGCAAGAACTGGTTCTTGGATGATGGTTCCTATAACCAGATCAGCAAAGCATAATCAGTGTCTGTATCTGTTTCAGTTTTTGATGGAAAAAAAAAAAAAAAAAAAAAAGGCAGCACTGGGCATGAAAGTGTAGTCCGTATCATACGCATTGAGAGAGAAAGCCCACTTTCCTTCTTTGCCTGTTAGGACTTGGAAGTAAAATCCCAGATAATTGCCTAACTATTCAAGTTGTTCCATCCTTTATACTGGATCCCACAGCATAATTTTTCCTTTCTTTTTAGCCTGATGACTGAACCAAACATGGAGCTA
The DNA here is from genome assembly GCF_905368555.1 of Meleagris gallopavo. Taxonomy (NCBI): domain Eukaryota; kingdom Metazoa; phylum Chordata; class Aves; order Galliformes; family Phasianidae; genus Meleagris; species Meleagris gallopavo. The sequence goes on along the minus strand of NC_139405.1, from coordinate 71,032,159 downwards.
CAAGTTTTTGCTTTCCTTTTTTGCTATGTCTTATTGAGTAATACATAACTTCATGTAAAGTCCAACCTGTTCAGATGAGAAGATTCCTCTAATAAATGTCTAGAGAACGTATTTAACCTGCAAGTAGATTTTCTTTCAGAGTCTTTGAAAAAAATTTCACAGGAACAACAGTAAGTTTATTTCCAGAAAAAGTAAATAAATAAATGAATAAAAATTCACTCTTAGAGGTGCCAAGTATATGCCGTACATCATTAAACTTTTTTTTTTCCCCTGAGAACACTAGAATTATTCGACATCTTAAAACATAGTTTTCACTAGCTTCCCTCTCAGAAACATCCATCAGTTTTAATTGAAACCTCAAAAATACAGTGTCACTCTGGCGTGGATGTAATGTTTAGCTAAGTTGCTTAGATTAGCCTACTGGCGTAACACTTAGGTATAATACACAGAACAATAAGCTTTACATGCATCCAGACTGTTGGTAAAGCAAAAGCTTACTTGAATCTTACAATGTCTTTTGCAAAAATTGAGGCTTATTTGGTTTCCTATACAAAATTCATCCTGCCAGGAAATAGTTCCCAGTTTTCATACTGAACATGAAAACTATGGTCTCTGCATGTCCAGGCTCCCCACTCCAAATATCATATCAGAAGGGGAAGAAAAAAACAAAAAGACAATCAGAACTAATAGTAGTTCTATAGTATAATTTCATTATATCCATGGAGGTAGGATTTAAAACATAGATAGAATCTGAAAAATACATCATTGTTGTATGTAAGGTCATTAATCATGTACTTTAAATGTGCTTTAGCATTCTTTTGCTACTTCTTTTTCCTATCCAGAAAAAAAAAAAAAAAAGAAACACAAACAAATTGTAAGGGGAGAATAAAGGGAGATCCCAGCTACACTAGAATGCAAGAGAAGCTTTGACATGGAGGTTTCATTATCACTTCCACTCCCTCCCTGTAGGCATTCATTAAAATGTCAGCTGTGTGAAGGTATACCCGTAAATATATAAATAATACATAATAATTTCATTTACAGATTCCACTTGGGAATACTAGTCCCAAACCATGTTAGTCTTGCTTATACCAGGAAAAATGCAAGTATTATTCTGTTCCGGTGTGGCTCACTGGTAATAATGTCAGTGCTGCAATACGAAGTGCACACGTGGATTTTCCTTCAGTATCAACACACATGGGTAACGCACCAAGGTGTGTGAGCCCTGTTGACTATGACTACTATGCAGTGTAGTTGCCTTCTACACTGCAAGGTTAAAATGTGTGACCTTAAAATAGCAACAGTTCAACATGCGACAGTGGTCTCTAGCTGATGGAGGACAACTAATCCTGCATAATGTCTCATTCAAATCCACCCAGCACCAAGTTCAAGATGATGCTGTTATTAAGAAAGTATTGTTATAAGTTCGTGGAGGCCAGCCTAGTTCTGATGTTGCCTAAAATCTGCATGCCTAATCTTATCCAGCTTTAGCAGCATGTGCCTGTTTAAGTATGTGCAATATATGTTTATCGTGATCCATTTAACATGAAGCACTTTGCATATGGGCAAAGAAGAGAGCGCTCAGTGTTTCTGCAGGGAGGAATGTTGTCCGATAGACTATTGTGCTGCTCCCTTTTAGGATACCAGTGCTAGCCAGCATGGACAAAATGTTAACAATCTGAGGGTGGTGTTCAGAGGTAAGTGCGAAAGGAGTGGGTGGTCTCAGACTTACTCATGGCAGCTATTGTCTACACCACGAAAACTCCCTTGCAAGTGGCATTAATCAACATCTAAGTTGGCAATCTCAGGGACTTTAGGAGCTGAATGAACACAGAGACTGGATTACCCTCTTGGCCTTCCCAGTGGCCCCAAAGAATAGGGCTGAAGGAAAAACCCATGGACAGGGCAGACTGGAAGGCTTTGCCTAGCACAGTCCATGTAAAACCAATTCCACAGGATTACAGTCTCCAGGGCTGTCAAGTCACTACTTTGTAAAACCACTAAGTTGTCTTTTAAAAGATGTTAAAGGATTCTTAAGGAAAAAAAAAATACGTAATTGTTATAAATGCAAGTTTTCCATTGGGTCATACATCTTCATTTAACTTAGTGATTTAGTGATTCCTAAAGGAAATGATTATAGTCTTTTGTTCTTAAACAAATAAGTTGTGTTCTTTATTCTCCGTAAAAGCTGATAATATGATAGGTGCAGCTCTAAGGAATAATTATACTAAATGGCCGTGGATACCTCAAAAGACAGAATACGTCTATTATGCAGAATTCCCTACAGAAATCTTAGAAATCTTATATGCATTGATTGCTAGTTAGCATTAGAAAGACTTTTGCAAGTTGACTTTACCAAAGCAGCAACTATTTGCATTAGCAAACAGGCAACATCAGCTAGCAGATAAGAATACAGTGGAGTAATGCAATTAATATAGCTATGTCTGTTAATTAGTGTTTGCTGACTGTCAAAAGAAGATACTGTTAGGAGACAAACTTATTTTCCTGATTAAAGAGTAGGGCCCATCTTATTGAATTGAGCTGGACCCACTTTTGATCTAATTAAAGCTAGCAGAGTACTGTGTACTGGAAACTTGTGCCACTCTGACATACATTTGCATATTCATAAGTGAGATAGATTGATATTTTGCAATTAACATGGACCAATGAGAATAAAGCCTAATTAGTAAACATACTCTCTTTATTAACTTTCAGGTCAGGCTTTTGTTATACTATAAAGTAATAATGGTACAGGAAGTCCTTTTAAGAAAAAGAGTTTTGTCACATCGTTCCTTCCTTTTTCATTCAGGCTACACCTGCTTGTTACTTCACTATTACTCAGTCATTTAGCTAATGATTGGGATGATGCAAAGGAGAATGAAATGAGTAGGAGCAAAGAGGGAATATTAGTTCAAAGTAGGAGTGGAAAATCTTGGTAAATGCAGAACTCCAGGGTGCTTCTTCTATAGACAAATTCATTACAATGCGTTGGATTTATTAATTTTGTTTTCTGTTTTTATTTTATTTCAAAGCAAAGTTGCAGGTTTTGAATGTTCCCCCAGATCCTCAAATGTCAAAAATGAGATCACAACACAAAGACTCAATACAGGGTGTGCTGGGGTATGGGATGTATTTTGAGGTTTAACAAGTTAGCACAACCACAACCACAAAAAAAAAAAAAAAAAAAAAAAAAAAAAAAAAAAAAAATCTAAAAATAGAAGATAGATTTAAATAGAAATAATACTTTATATAGAAATATTAATTTTAATGATAAGATTGTAGAAACCATTATCTACTCAGGATCAGCTTGCAAAAGACTTAAAATGCAAGATATGATTTTACACAGAGTTTACTACTGTGTTTGCAGAAATAAATCATGCTCCCACATTGCTAACTTATGCCCTCATTATCATTAAATAAAATTAATTCTGTATGCCAGTGTTTACAAATTCACTGATCCTAGCCTTCATTTTTTCTGTATTTAAAATATACAAGGATAAGGCATTTAACTAGATGTAACACATCAGAAATTGACTCACAAACAAATAATATTATGCAGTATAAACTCCCATTAACTAATAATGTAGTTGACATTGATTGAAAGTGATTAAGTCTAGTGCTCTTTTTCATGTTGTTAGTTAAAATAAATACGAGTGTATAAGGGAAAAGTTGGCATCTTCTCATTTTGCAAATGGATTGAGTGAAGCTGACTTCTTCCTCATATAAAGTTAAACTGAAGGATTAGTAGATGCATTAGGGAGACACAGGAATCCAGGTAAGGCAGTAATAGTCAATGAGGCAGTGTCACTCCATCATTCACCTTTCCTACTTAAAAGAGGTTAGTTACCTAATGAAAAAAATTTCATGGTCAATTTCATATATATGTAATTAAATCTGATTGTAAACCTACCACTATTTCTCTCTTCTTCAGAGGTCATTATGGCAGTATAATTCCTGACCCCTGCTCATGAACTTTTTCATGTAACAGGCACCAAACATTTTTTGGAGGAGATATCCTTTTTCTATAGCCTTCAGTCAGCAGCTTGCTTCTGCATGAGAAGCTTCATGCCCATTTAGCCCGTTGAAGTCATACAGATCCTCATCTCTAACTATAAGCCACAGCAGGAACACAGGCCCCTTTCTATTAGAGCAAGTTCTGCATTGGTTCTGCTAGTCCTTCATCACCTAACATTCTGCAGGTCATGAGCCTATCAAAACATGGAGGCCTAAGTTGTGTTTTCCAGATTGATCCGCCCAGCTTTGGTGACATGCTCTCCATGCTCCCACAACTTGAACAGACAGGTATGTGTTGGAGCAGTTACTTGTGTCACTGCCCACACTGTGTCCACAGAGTGCCACTTAAGTAGAAATTGTCTGGTCAAACTGAGAGAACCGTGTACAGGGTCCAAGTCCGCCAGCCTCTGCCCACTCCCCAGCTATCTCCTTCTTCCTTCCCCTTCTTTCTGGTAAATGTGCTTCTCAGTAAGATAAACGAAAGGCTGCCATGTTTCCAAAACGTCCAAGGAAGGGCAATAATCTGGTTCACTTCTCTTGCTTTGTACCAGGGCTGCAGCTGGTGATGCCCCAGCAAGCAATGCACTGTGGTCTCCTCTCCTCTGTGTACTCCATGCACTCCTTCAACTTTCCAGCGTCCTGCACCAAATCTTCTCCAACCCCAGGGAGAGTGCTCTGCTTCCTGGCCTTTTGGACCAGATGAAAGGACCATATGCTGTAGTTGTTCAGTCTTCCTTCTGTCTCTTCCTGCTGCTGTCCCTGAAGAGTCAGCATTTCAGGAGTCTTAAGCTCCAACTCCTAGGAGTGCCCACTTCCTAACTGACCTGATCAATGAAAAAAAAATTTCTGAACTGACTAGTACTGAAAAAGTCCTGAATCAGGAGAAATTTACTCAATCTGGATCATAAGAACGGAAAATGACAATGTTTCAAGAAAATACAAAATGCCTCTGACTATAAATGATGAAGATAAGGCAAATAGTGAAGTGATTACCCTACATGCACAATGGTACAGTTTCAAAAGCTAGGTAAAGGACAAAATACCCTCTGGAAAAGCATGGATTTATATAGAGAGGGGACGAATGTCATCAAAAATAGTGTGCCAGGCAGAAACTTACTGTGTAATCTGTATCTAGGGAAAGCTGCAGTAGGTACTACGCCCTATAGCTGAGCACGTTTAGCTCAAGCCTTGCTAGAAGTGAAGAAGGGGAGTCATACTGGTGATATGGTTTCCAGCACTGCCAATGCTAGATGATATCTCAACTGAGATTTTCAAAGACTTAGGCTTTGAATGTCTGATTCCATTTCTGCAGCTATCAGTAGGATTTTAAACCAATTTATTTAAAAGTCTTTCTTTTATTAGTTAGCCCTAAGTTTTCCAGGCACTCACCTGAAAAATCTCACTTTGAAGCCAAAACCATTTCCTACAGCCACCATTCTATCAAAACGTGTTAGGTGTTCAGATGAATGCCTGGATGTTAAAACTCAGGATAGTGAGAAATTATAATTATCTAATCTTAAAAGTATCTGACCACTGGAAGAACTTATTAAGAACAGCCTTTAATTCACTATCTCGAGTAGCTTTTGATTTAAGATTAGATTTTTAGAAAAGGAACTGCTATGATTCAAACAAGTCTTAAGAATAAGAAATCAGTATTGTCTGTGCTATTGCTATATCGCAGCTCAGATTAGTTGCCTGCAGTGGTCTCCTCTGGAACCTGAAAGTCAATCACTAACTTACATAATCTTAAATTGGAGCAGCTGGGGGAAAAAATGGCATTACTCCCGATTACCTAAACAAAAAGTGAACAAGAAATATTTCCTTAGATTTTTAAGTCCCATAACTGTCTTTGTGAGATGATTGAAAAAAAGGAGTAATCTCCTCCTGTATAACTCCTTTAACAGCCTCAGTCTGACCCAGAACAAGTAAGTGAGCAGCAGATAGAGGTCAGTGGCCTGTCACCAGCAAGTAGAGAGGGCCATGCAGTAGAAGGTACTAGAAGAAAATAAGGGGATGTCAAAAATGCTCTGTCAGGTCATCTTTCCTGCTTTGAATGCTAAATAAACTGGGAACTGGGGAAGAGGTAGAAACTGTTTCCCAACCCTCATTGCAATGGCTCATTTTCACTGAATGAGAAAAGTAATTTTGTTTCTCCTCCTTAGGTTCCTAATGTATCCTTGAGCACTGAACTCTGATTCACTTTAAGTAGAAAAAGACGAATTAAAGAATATATATACTAACATCTCTATTTCCAAGCACTCCTGGACCTGATGACAATGGTAAAATGAAAATCTCTGAGCAAACACAAAGTGTTGCAAACCAAAAATGCTGAGCAGAAGATGAGGTGGGTCTGCACAGAGGTATTAAAACACTGGAAAATCATGTCCTTGTGGACTTCACAAGCATTAAAGAGTGCCCAAGAATCCTACTTTCTACAGTCATTATAGAAGGGTTTTCCTATGGCTCTATGAAAAACAAAACTTCTCTGAGAGGCCTCATTTTTTAAATATTGCAGTGTTATTTTTGTTGGGGACAGTTCTGCTGCCACTTGTACAATGAGAAGGTCCTAGATCTCTGTCTGCTTTCAAATTCCTTCTTTTAAATTGTAGGTTGTGATCCTACTTACTTCATCAAAAGAAAAATGAAGGGCATTAGGTACGTTTCTACTGTGCTACACTATTCATCTTGAATGAAGAGACAATGCAAAATGTCTGCTTTCATGCTGTAATGTGCACTTTGAATTATTCCCATGCTTTTTCTTCTCATGGTTAGATGGTGCCTGGATCAACTCAAATCAAAGCACGTAATAAATTAATATTATTTCCCACTGGTCTTGCAGAAAGTCTCATTTGAAATAGCTGCAGGTTTGTCAGTCCATCACACACTGAGGACGTTTAGAGTAGTGCCTCTGACGTCACTGAGTTCCCAATCTCTTGTGCCAAGGCTTGGCTTGTGGCCTTCACTGCTAGAACTGCTACTTCTTGTGCAAGGATGTTTCTCACACTATCCTGGTCAGATATTCTTTTTCAGAGTGACAATAGTCCTCCCTGCTGCATACTGCCTTTTCTTCTGTGGTTCTAAGAATTAGTAAAGAAAGATGATGTCCCCATGCTGTTGTTTCATGCCATAATTCTCTGTAATTATTTAATTATCATAGTTTGTGGAGTTTGATAATGATTTAAGCACGAATAGAATATTACAAGTGCAAGGTTTTCACTTTGCGCCTGTATACAATAGAATATTCAAAGTATGTGTGTGTCAAATATAGTATCCATAAGCATCCCACGTTTTTCCTAAGCTAGCCACGAAACAGGTGCAAAAGTAAAATAAGTACAGGAGGAAATTTCTATGCCTACCCATTGCTCATAATCTGCTTATGGATCAGAGGTCCTTGGGAAGGACAGCCAGCTGCCTAACCTGCTGGAGATGAATCCAGATATTAGAGAGTTAAAACACTTGCTCATTGGTTTTCTCAGCTCCTGTTTTAATTTGCTCTCTTTTTTTTTGGACAGCTCTGTGAAGGCAGTCTGGTTCACCGGTTCGCCATACTAATGAGACTCATCCATCTGCCTCTGTCATTGCCAGGCTCTCTTTTCTGCTGGAAGTCAGAGATGAACGCTCAGGACAGGTCCTTTCTAGGCTGCAGTACTTAATCATTTCTAAACACGCTAGATGGCCTCAGGCAGTGAAGGCAACAAGCATTTAACCCAGGCTTGGCAGCTCAGACTTCCACATAGTCTGGCTCTAAGCCTTGATAATGAAAAGTAGCTGTGCTTTTACTCTCCACTTAACCAGATGCTCTTTGCTTCTTGGGGCAAAAGGTTAAATAGATATAAGAACCCATGCTAGTTTTGAAGCCTTTTATTAGCAGTCCTTATAGAAGTGGAGTAGAGCTTTCTGTTCCCCCGACTGTGTCTCTCGGGATCCTGTGTTTAGGACTGTGTCCACTAACTAGAAGAATGTAACTTCCTCACCCAAAGCTCATTTCTTGTTAAAGTAACGACAACTAGAGCCTAAAACCCACATGGGCACTTAATTATTTAATGTTCTATTTTTATCATAAGAATGGATGAAGGAGTTGCTATCGGTTTTGTTTAATGGTAGCAACACCTTATATTAACAGTGCAGATAAAGCATTTTTTCCACTGTGACTGGGACAACTGATTTATTTTTCCACTCCATCTACTGCTCCATATGTCTCTGGAATCTGCCTTTTTCCCAGAGCTCATGTTAGTATAAAGCAATTGTCTGGGATGTGTAAGAATTAAGTATCCCATCATTCAGGTTAGACATGCAATTAGAAGAGTTGCACTAATTTCCACTGCTGAGACCCTGTCACTTTAATTTATCCTTACTTTCCTGCATTTAGGTCTTCTCTGGTTTGAGGCCAAGGGTTTTATATAGTTTGAGACTGTGGTTCTGCAGTACTGGAGGTGAGAGGGAGAAAGTAGTGTGCTGGGGCTGTGGGTTGGAGGGGAGCAAAGCAGCGAGAAGGTGTTAGGGGTAGAGGGAGAATTAGGCTGCCTGAAAGGAACAAAATCAACACGTACACACTTTAAAGATCTAAAGCATGTGCCAAATAATGATGTGTAGGGCGACTGCAAATGAAAGTAAAGCTTTCAGGAGATTTTTTTTTAATTGCAGCACTGGGTATATGTCCCACTATGGATTATTTTCTTTATTTCACATAAATGTTTAGCACTGAAACTTGGTGCTGGGCTTTGATTTGAATGACTCAGCCAAGAGCACCACTGAATCTGCCAATGCACCAGCCAACGCTCAGGCATCGTGATCCTATGCCCACTGCTTCTGAAGCTGGGCTGGAGCAGGATCCCCCAGCATGACATAAAGCTGCCACTGCACCAAGCCCCTGGAAAAAAGCCCAAGACCACCTCAGACAAGAAGGATTTTGTGCATCTTCACTCTGCAGTCAAGAGCAGGCTGACAGCACAATATTCCTGATCCAAATCATAAAGGTTTGAAAAAAAACCTGAAACTTTCCAAGCTTTTGTGCAGCAAGTCTAGTTATGTATCCTCACCGAAAGAGGCAAATGGCTTTCTAATTAGGAAGTTTTTTATCAGGTTGTTTATACAAAACTGTCTCAGGTGATTTGTGTGAGTGTTTGTCAGTCCAGCATAAGGAAAAGTGCAGAAAATATGTCTTAATATTGGGTATTACAGGAGGATGGTGCTATAGTAAGTAATTTCCCCTTCTGCATTTTTTTGAACAGATAGTAAAAAGTACAAATATGGTAAATTTAAAGTATAGCAAAAAGGGGCAAAACCACATTTGCCCACATGAAGCCTTTTTTTAATGAGGTAAAGGAAAAGAAGATAGGATGTATTTACAGTTTGTTTTCATGTTTTCTAACTACTGGAGAATATAGAACATTCTACTATGCATAGTTATTACTAATAAAATGTTGTGGAGGATTAAATAGTGCTGACAAACTCTTCTAACTTAATTAATTCGGTCACTTTCTGCAGTTTTCATCAACTTGGATCTTCTTTTCCAAATGGTACAAAGCAAATGTAGTGTCTTAGGAGATAGAAAGAATGATGCTGTGATGCATTTCAACTTCAAGTTATAACTAACACTTTACTGAGAGATGGTGTATACCTCAACAGGCATTCGGTAAGCCACACCTGTCACTGGACATGATGTTTAATGTGTCAGAGTGGGGACTCCACAATGATCTTTGTGCCAGATGTCTGTGCACAAGTTCTAACTCGGCATCTTCTCTGACAGCACCTTGCAACAATATTCATCAGTAAGGCTCCAAATGCCACTAGAAGGAAGCAGCATTGTAATTCAGTGATACAGAAATGGAGCAACTAATGTTTTAGACAAGTAAGTCAAATCTGGTTACAGGCCACATCTCTGGCAGAGCAGCCTGAAGTCCAATCCATGAAATCAGGATGCATTTACCTAACATGGTTTCAGTGCTGTGGGATTCATATGTGCTTAGTTTTTTTTGACCTGTTGGCAAAACCAAAGCTAGAAGTCCAGCGTAAGGACAAAATCAGATATGCTGTGGGCTGAGCTCAGGTGCAACCCAGGCACAATATAGATGTTGGATCTTGGATAGATACTGTAGATCCTAAAACTGTAGTGTTATTTCCTCAAAGATATTTCATAAGAGGAAAGGGGAATCAGGCCCTAAATCCTCCGAAGATCTGAGAATTTGTGGAGAAGACACAGCGGCATAAAGCCTGGCAGTGAAATAGACAGTATAGTTCTAAGCATTTTTGAATGCGAAGAAGAAATGCAGATGATACTGCCTATCTCTATATCACTATACCTCATACCAGCTGTGCATTACTATTTGTTACGTGTATTACACTTGCAACTCAAGATGAGCAAATCATATGGCCCTTGTATACCAAGTCCTGTTCACATGCAGTGACAGGCAGATTCTGGCTCAATAACTTAATTCGATAGATAAGAGGCAGGAAAGAATGGATGATGTACTTACAGTGAAGGTAACAATGACTTGACCACACCATTAAAACATTAAAATCTTTTACAGAATCGCTAACTCCTTTACCCATGGTAAGTATACAGTTAATTTTGGTTAACATAAATAAGCAGGGCAGTTCCTCAGAAGTACACTGATTCTCTTTCAAAGGCATTTGCATAATAAAAAAGAAAACAAGCTATACAAGGTAAACTACATCAGCAGAATTGTTTCTAAAAGCAAATGCTTTTCAAGGGTTTCCAAAAAGCAGTGGCCCTCTTCAAAATCAATGAGATAACATGAATGGTGGAAATTAAAAGTAGTGGGAAAACAGAGAGAAAAGAAAGCAAAGAAGACAATAAGGGAGCTATTAAATGCTCACTGATCTGGTGATTGCAGCATTTACCTGGAATGTAGTTCATTCAAGTTTGTATCCTTGCACTGCGACAGTTTCTCTATGGGAAGTCTGGACAAGTAAATTTCTTTCTGTGCCTCATCTCACTTATAAAACAAAAATTACGGTGTTTTCCTTTGTCTTCAAGGTTGTAGAGGTGTGCAGAACAAGTGTTATCTTGAGCAGTAACATTATCAAGAACTAGGAAGGAAAGAAGGAAGCTGCAGTTTGTTCCAGGAATCATGGCAGTGCTGTGATGTGTCATGAACATATATTTGTAATAGGACTTCCAATTGCTCAGACATTATGATCACAGAGGCCTTTAAATGTTCCCAACGTAAAAACAAATCGGTCTTCAAACATTGCAGAGACCAAAAATAACATAAACCAAAAATAAATAGTTCATGCTCTCCCAAGGGTTCAGTGCATAATGGGTAATGTTTGAAAGGTGCCAGGAATGCAATGCACGTTTCATTTTTGCTATTATAATATTAAACATTCCTTTTCATTGCAGTGATCCCATGATGACCTATCTCATTACAGGTAAAAAGATAATAAGATAATAGAGGAAATTAGCAAAATTTTCTGCCTTCCTGATACTGGCCCTGAAACCAATAGCACTGTTGGCATCTGGAGGCTGCACCCGTCGTGAGTTATGGCCCCTCTTTTTACAAGAAGAATAAAACTCATATTTCAGTGCCATTCATCATATATAATAAACTGTGGCTCAGTACAAATGCATTGATATGCCAGTATTACACTTAAGTATTTTAGAAAATACAAGCAGTCAACTATATACATTAGATACACTTTCTGTAATTCTTTCTCTTGCTAATAATATAAGTAAGTCACCAGCTCTGCTTTCCATGGGTAGTTTGACAGAGCTGAAATCACAGACTGTGTCATGAAAGAGCACAATACACTCTCTGCCCTTTAAATCTCTTAACAATGTTAGAGCTGTGGCTATTGTATGGGCTGTGAATTGCCTAGCTAGAATTGTGGACCCAGGGTTCATGTTATCCCAAAATATTTAGTTATACAACCAAAGGTGTTCTGCTCACAAAGCTGTCAAGATGTCTGAGTGAGATAAATGTCTTATTTTCTGATGGTTTCTTATGAGTGATAGTGCTGGTGAGCAGCGGGACTCGGGAGGCACAGAACCTGATGGGCTGTGTTACATTTTAGTGCTCTCCTATTAGGCTACACTATTTGCATGTTGGCCTACTACCTATCTGCCTATTGGTACTCTTTCCTACAACCAAGTAAGATCAAGCAACCCTCCACATCCTCTGTGAAATGAAGCCCTATTTCCCTTGTCAAGTTTCATGTCCCTTAACATAGGGGTAGTAAGTTTGCACCACAGTTTCTCCTCAGAGGGAAACTCCTGTTCCCTGAGGATGGGTCCAGGGCAGGGGACAAACATGATATTTCTGGCAAGGCTCTTCCTTTTTCTCACCTGGATGACCACCAGAGTGCAATGAACCAGGCTTGAAGCTTTCCAAGAGGCCTCACACGGCACAAATCTATCACATTTGGTGCATGTTCTATTTCTGTATTTGCTGCTCTGAGTAAAATGGGGATTTAAAAAAAAAAAAATGATTTATTTGCAGATTACACTATTTCACGTGCTTAATCAACACATTTGAGCTGAAAGGAATGATTCTGATATTTTGCCTGTAAGATTCAAGGCTTATAAAGAAAGCTGATGTTCTTGAAGAAAAAGTTACTCTGGAGAAGTTGGATTACAGGTTTAATCACCAGATCCCAAATAACTAAATACCCCAGAAATGTCTGTTCAAATTACAGCAGGGCTGGCTACCCTCCAGTCATAGGTATTAGTAATGCCATTAATTCTTTTTAATGCTCTTAATAATTTCTACGTCAGCAGTAGGGAATAACATGAATGCTGTAGTAGAGGCTGTTAAAGCCAAAACAGGGCCATGACAAAATGAATCAGCTTCTCGGTTTATCCAGCTTCTCTGAAATCAAGGGAGTTATGATAAGTTAAACCATCTGAGAAGCCAAGTTATGTTATGCATTGTATGATTTAATAGTAACTGTGCCAAACCTTGTTATGCTTTCATAGGAGTAATAGAAAAAAATAACTGTACAGAAGGTGTTTTTGTTTTTAGCGTGTGAATATATATTCATTCAATGGATTCACTGAATAGACCATGGAAATAGCTGCTTAAACACTGGCTTAATGCTTTATGAGTGTCAACTTTTTAAGAAGCTATCTTGAGTTTTATAGGAATTCTCATACAAACAGTGATGCTGAGTAATATTGTCTAATTTTCTCTCCTCCTTTTATGTAATACAATCTTACAATAAAAATAAATTAAAAAAGCAAGCAAGGGAATAGAAGTATATTTGCTCTGTAAGAATTGTCTCCTTTTCAGGGACTTCGCAACAAACATGTAGGTCCTTCATTAATTAGGACAGAAACACCATGCAGGCACATCAGCCAAATGGTAACAAAACTTTTCTAAGGCTTTTGTAATCGTTGTTTGTAGGAAGGCTTCTTCCGGTTGTTTTAGCCTTTCCTCTGTTATCATGAAGGACAATATATTTCATTTTTACTGCAAAGTGCCAGGCGAGCCAGGATATTCAAATGAGCAAACCTGGATGCTTTACAACTTCTGCCCTCTTGAAATCAGATCTGAAAAATATAAGACCTAAATATCAATACTGTAAGGTTTTAGTTTTATATCAGACATAAATCTTAACAACCCGTATTTAACAATGAGCTCAGATTTTAAACCTAATCTTTGGCAGGCTGAGAATTAAAACAGCACACAGTCCTTTTTGTCTTGTCTCCCAAGTGGCTCCTTGAAAAAAACACTGTCTGTGCCAGTGAGCTTAAAGGTTTTATGGTTTTTGAAAAGCACATACAGTACTGCCTAGGTGGGCCACAGACTTGTCCTGAAAGACAAAGAGTTTTGCCTTGCACTCCAGAGCTCTGTTCTGCTTAAATAAAGTTGCTAGCTGCCTAATGAATGTTAGCTGTAATACTCCCTGTGGTCAGTGGGGCTGTTGTTTAATGAATTGCTTAATGTGCTTGATTACTGTTTCTATGTGGAATGAGGGAAATAGCCAGAGAGATTTGAAAGACCCACTAGAGAATACGATGAAAATGAATTGGATCAATAAGAAGTTTTTGCTCATCTCTGAACAACGCATTATGTGCTGCATTGTTGGAGTTGGAGATAATGCAATTTTGTGGCTTGTTGTTTTCTTTTTGTAATTCAAAAATATAAATCTCGTTTGACATTGGGTTTTAGGGCTGGCCTTCCTGGAGTTATAAATGTTCCCCTGACTCCAGTCCCAGTTACTCACACGGGCAGATAAATTAATTAGGAAAACTTTTATGCCAATTACTTTATGCCCTTGGCTTTCATATGTTTCTGAAGAGCAGCAGCTAATTAAAGATATGATTCATAATTACTGGTCGATCGAGTAGTTGAGTAATGGAATCAGGAACTGTTCCAAAAAAATTATCCATCACACCATTGCTAATTGTTACATAATACATAAGGATGTAGAATTCAAATAAAAAATTACTCACATTTGAAAGGTTCATTCAATTAGTGGGTTTGGGGTATTTTTTATAGCAATTATAAACACCAAGATAGTTCTCACATTTTTTAAAGATCACAGGCATTTTATAAATATTTATAATTAAATGGGAGCATAATTTCCAGAGAGTGAAGGACTCATGGGCCTAGCTGGAGGAGGGGGTTAGCATTATATTGAATTTATCGAAACTGGAAATCAAATCTTTGGGTCAAATTAGGGCTCAAGTGAGTTGAATATGATGGTCTCATCCTGCTGCTGTTTGTACAAGCCACAAGACTTGGCAAGGATTGTAGGCTCATTTCTAGAGAGTAGAAAAGCTGTTGCGAGTTATAACTTGGCACTGAATGGCACACCAAAATTTTTGCAGAATTTGTCAATACTCATTTTTCACAGGCTGTATTTTCTGTCCCAGCAAAAAGATCACATCAGATACTACAGCTTGGTATAGTGGATAAAACAGCAATTAAAAAATAAATAAATACACACCTCTAGTGTTTACTTGTTAAGTTTGCAGATGTGCTGTGTTACCGTAGTTGAAAAGGAACAACCGTGACCCTTGTTCAGTAAAACACATCTACAAAACTCAAACGTGGGTTAACTGAAATAAACACACTACAGCAGGTTTGTACAAGGGACCAGAACAACTGCCAATCACTGTGAAGCCTGCAGTGTCTTCAGAAATATCTCCATTGAGATCACTGCATCTTGCCTGAACCATCTCTGCTTCCCAAGACTTGTTTCAGGGAAGAAGGGATCTGTCACATGATCTGGAACCTTTATATTAATCAAATTAAATAACAACAAAACAAAACCATAAATTAAAAGAAATTATGAGAATGATAGATAAATGATGGTAGAGAATGGGGAAGACTATTCTTTGTGCTATATCAGTGACCGGGAAAAAAAAAATTCTTGAGTACATTGAATTTTCCTTTGGTGCTTCAGATATAGCATAGGTGAGCCTGAAAAACCACTTGGTTCAATATTACACTGGTTCCTTACATCCTGAAGCAACTGTATGCTAAAGTATAAATATCTATATGTGCTAAGCCTTGAGAATAATTCCTAAACCTTACAAACTGGGGTCAGAAATACTTGCAACACAAGCCTTCACAAAAGTTGTGAAGCTGTCCCAGCCAGCAGGTCAAAAGTTATCAAGAGACCACTTCAAGCTACCAAAAAACAATTTAGCTGACTCAATATTTATTTGAACTTTTTGAAGGGCCTGACCCTTCATCTCCTTCATTTATTTCAGTAACTCACATCCACAGTATTAGCTTTTTCACCAACTGCTCAATGTTTTTTTGCTATACTTGGTTGATTTTACATGATTAACTTAACCTACCACTCATTAGACATATGGCATATGGTTTGGAGGAGGATTAATAAATGTTTTGCTGTGTTTGAATGAAAAATAGAAAATAAATGAAAACAAACTTCCTCTCTGCTTCCAACTCTAAATGCTTATCTTTCATCCATCTGCAGGTGCCATGTGCTGTCCCCCCGAGTGTCATTATGGAACAGTAGAGAATTCAGTCAAACATTTTTATACAGTAGTTGGGTTGGATTGTTATAGACATCTGCAGCAGCATGTAGGATGCCTCATCTAAATGTGAGATACAAGCATTCAGCAGAAGATTACCCCAAAGACGTGAAAGTCTGGAGGGACAAGGTGACAAGGGGGACACAAGACAGCAGAAAAGGAGAAGGACCACTGAGCAGTGTTTGGGCTGTTCTCAGAGTCAACGTCAAAGTCAGGACTCCCGAAGTCCCATCAGCACAGAGCTCTCCCATGACCCTGCCTCATCTTAGTCTGTAAAAATGTTCAGGGGGGAACAGCTGTTTTTTCTCTATTTCAAGAACCCTCCTCTAATAGTGCTGCACCTTTCATAATCGTGCTCTGGTGGTATCTCTGTTTATGACTCGTGATGAAAGGAGTGGGAAAGGCTTTTCCCCTTGATGTGGTCAGCTGTGCACACGAGGGAAAGAAGAGTGACAGAGTGATACATGGAAGAGGAATCTGCAGGAGTATTAAGAGCTGCAGCTGTAGAACTAAATGCTTTTAAAACTTCAAAGTTAACATCCTAGGGAATAATAAAGTGCAAAAACAAGTAATATACAATCATGATATTATATTTGATGGGAAATCAATAGTGAACCTGGTAGCCATATTACAGTGTGTTTCTATTGTGACAGTTAGTCAGAAACAGCTTCTTAGGATGAATGGTGACAGCATCTGACCAGCAGACATCCTTATCAAACACATACTCCTGCCCAGGAAAGGTGAGGATGATCCTCACCTGCAGCAGCACGGCAGTGTGAAAGGTCTGTCTGCAAGGCAGATGAGGACATGAAATCGCAGCTAAAGAAAAATCTCAAACCCAACACAATGTAGCCCTAACTCTCAAAATCCATAGACTAAAAAAAAAAAAGCTTTGAAATGCATTAAAGCTAATGTCTCCACAGAAGCTTTATTTTTATACTTTTAAGCTGCTATGCTGCTGGTTTGTGAAACATTATAATTGTATTTGCATAAATGGAGCAGGGTGAGGAAAGATATTTGAGTGTGATACGGTTAGCGGGTTTTATGGAAGTTTAATTTCTTCTCATCTTAAAAGTAGAATTAAATGATTCAGTTGCATGGACACTTGTGTGGAACTAGAAACCCTGTGGACATATGACAGATCTCCTCAAGATGCAGCAGGGCACAAGAGCAGCTTAGTCAATGCTTTATATATTTGGAAAGAATTCCTCTTCTTTTGTTTTTTGTTTTTTTGTTTTTGTTTTTTTAATCCAAGGGAGGATAAAGCATATGGACTATTTTAAGACACTGCAGCCCATATCCAAGAGATAATTTTGATTTAGATTATACAGTGTGCATGTAGTACCCTCTGTCTTAAAGAGAAATAAAGGTTATTTTTCAGACTATTTTTTGAATTACTGTACAAATTACCTTAAAGCAATTGAAAAGGAGCCGTTTTGAATTAATGGGTGAAAAATTGCATTGAATTATTCTCATTACTAAAATAGCCATATGACTCACGTTGAAAGGGAGATTTTCATATTTTGGATAAAATAATCATAGTGATGGTAAATGCTACTAGGTATCAAATTCCCCTATATTTTATATATTTTATATAAATACTTGAAAATACAGATTTACATGAGAAAAAGTAAGACCCCTTCAGCCATATTTAGTGCTTGAAAAGCACTTGATCATATGATCAAGATTAATTTATCTCCTGTGGTTTATCAGATCAAATCAGTAGGAGATGGACTTTTCATAAATATTTGGGGGGGGGGGAGCTCTTCATGCATTTTACTTTGATTTATATTTAAACATTTCATAACAAAAGGTATTTCAAAATAAAAAGTAACTTTTGAAATGGGAAGCTCACTTTTTTAGTTGGATGAACCAAAACAATAATAAAGACAGATGTTAAGAAAATACAAGTTAATTCAGTGATGGTAGCATTTTTTTAATTGGAAAAGTATTCTTTTCAGAACAGAAGTATTTTCAGCATCTTCATGGACAACTGATGGGCTTTATATATGGTCCGTTATGGGCTTCATGGGCATGATGTGCTTTATATGGCCCATTATATCTAGAAGATGGTCCAGCTTCTCACCCATAAGAATGGAGCTCCATGAGGACAAAATGAAATAGAGAAAAGAGCACTAAGGTGAAAACAGGTCACACATCAACCAGAAATGCAAATGTATTACCTGTCACTTCATACTTCACAGCAGTTAGTACTTCTGAAGCTGGGAGGGCTGTCATTTCTGTCTCCAAAATACTTCAAACTTGAGAATCTCATGCACTAATTTTCAGGCAAACCAAATATTTGTCACTTCTTGGATTTCATCTAATTACATGCTTTCACCAGGAAGATGCTATTTATTCTGCATGCATGAATTTCTTTGTAGAATAAATATTATTTGCAAAAATGCATGCCCGTGTCAAATGTAATAGGCACTGTTAAGCAAAATGTACCCTCAGAGCACATTTCATCATCAGTTTGCCACTCTTCTCATGTCAAAGTCAAGTGTCTGATGTTGAAATAGATTCCTACTAATGTCCTAATGTACTTTACATGCCATAAAACTTTCATTAACAGCAACAGCATCTGGATTGTGTCACTACAGCCAGTGAGATTTTATAAGAT
Organism: Meleagris gallopavo; assembly: GCF_905368555.1. Lineage (NCBI taxonomy): Eukaryota > Metazoa > Chordata > Aves > Galliformes > Phasianidae > Meleagris > Meleagris gallopavo. Next base: position 71,013,551 of record NC_139405.1, on the reverse strand, counting down.
TATATGAAGTGTAAATTTGTTCTGCAAAGGCAGATAAGATCCATTATCCAAAAAATGGACTACATTGCCTCAGTCCCAGGTCCTCATCCACTGGTGCAAATTGAGCTGAAACTCTGCCAAACATCACATGTTGTGCGACTGATTCATCCTCAGACTCTGCTCTCTGAGTTGTCTCCCACTGAGCACAGATTAATATTAATACATAGCATTGAGAATATGTGGTGTAATACAAAAAGATGTCTCTGGTCTGAACTTTTGAGGCCTTTTTATCCTTTCCTAAGCATGGTCCACATGGCATGAGAGCCCTGGGTACGAGTGACCGTGACAGTTCTACCAAGGCAGTAAGATTTCTACAGGGACTGTGCCTCCACATAAACTTCCTCATAGGTGAGACAAGGCAAATGGAAGTGGAATTCTTCCCAAGGAGAAATAACTGCCTGTTTATGTGTTATTCTTCAAAGACAGCACAACTCAAACACAAGCAGAGAGAAAGGCTGTGCACTTCTTTGTGCATGTGATGAGTCCTGAGATGCACTCAAAATTTGGGGTTGAGGGTAGCTTGCAAGTAGGTCAAAGCAATAGATGCACCTTGCAGGACCCAGGCAGATAGATTATTAGCATTATTTTCTGAAAGAAAGAAGGTGCTTATTATTACATGATTCATGCTTGAAGTTTTCCAAGCACTTAAAACAGACTCCCCATGATTTACAAGTAAGAAGAGATTATTAGTGTCCAAGAACTTAATTGACTGCCTCCTCTCAGCTGTTGACTTCAGCAATAATTTTTTTTCCAGTTACCTGCTCAAAACAGCAGTATCTGCCCCTTAAACAGCAGCACAGATCAAGGATGAGAAAGTTCTGTGTGTATACATCAAAATTTGAGGCTAAAAGCCTCAATCTTGTAAAACTGGCACTGTTGGAACTAAATTGCTGGACACCTTGAAATCTCTGAGAGGTAAAGAAAATCAAAGCCAATTTATAATGTTTTCCTTCCTAAAACTGCTCTCATTCTAAAATGAAGAGGTGTGTGGACTATGTCAGACAGAGGTGAGGAAGATGTGCAAGCATAAAAGAGCTTGTCTGTAGCATTCGGAGTCTCCAGTGCCACACAGTCACTTTCTCTAATTTATTCAGCGGTGAATTCCAGCGAGAACTCCTCTCAGCCCTGTTTGCACACATATGTTCTGATATAAGGGAGTCCTCCTCTCTCGCATAAAAGCTGACACACAGACGTATAGCTTGCACATTGTACTCTCATACTTGGCAACCGATTGCATATCTCAGCTCCACTGTGGAAGTAATCCCCACATATGTATAATTATTTTTAATGAATTAAGTCCTTGAAGTGTGAAGATCCATAAAGATCTTTATAGTCTCCTTTGACACTTGAAGGTAAATATTTGCATTGTGCATTTCAAATTAGATGTGCAACGCCTGTTAAAAATAATGGGAGTTGAAAGTCTAGTCTGTCTAATGATTTCTTTCTTGATCTTTGTGATAGTAGAGAAAATACAGAGAGCAGGTGCTTGAGTCCTCCTCTGCTCCCCTGAGGGTGGAGAGAGCTGTCGGGGAAGAGAGCATCCTTCCAGGAGAGGTGCTGTGCCAGGGCATCTGCTCAATAAATGGTCCCTTTCCCAAAGCCATCCCTGGTGATAACAGACATTTTCAGATTCCTCTGTATTACTGAGATACAGACTTTTTTGCTCATACAACTTTTCTATAACTGATGCTGAAACATTTCTCTGCTCTGACAGCAGGAGGAGAGGAAGAGGACCATGGATGCCATCACAGAGGGCTACACAAAGTCATAGGGCAGCTCTGCACATGGGAAACAGTATAAGAAAGCCAAACCTTTTGGGTTAATCCAAGTGGAGGTGGTGGGAGACTCCCTGAGACCACCCAGAACACTATTCAGCGCTGCTCAAAAGGGGTTAATTCCCAAGGAGCTTACCAGGACAGTAAGCCAACCCCTCCATGCAGAGCTTCTCACCAGCCTGCTTAGCGCTCCTCTCTTACCTGAGCTCACCCAGCTTGCGCTGTTGAGAATCACATCACATTTGTCTGGACCATCATTACCTTTGGTAAAACCACTCCAATTAGGACCTTTCACTGCATTATTCAGAGTTCCCAAGATAATTTACATTGAACCTCTTCCTTGATGAGGCCAAACCCTTCCCACCATACCCTGTGTGTCTCAGTCTTCAATGGGAGGAGTGAGGTTTGCAGGTTAGTAAATGAGTTTTGTCTTGCACCTCAACTCCCAAGAGCTCTGCTGGGACACCCAACACAGCCCACGTCCCTCTGACCTGCCAGGTGCCACTGACGACAAAGTTCTCCCGTGTATTTTGTCTACATGGTTAGCATCCAGCAGACGGCATCCTGCCCTTCATTTCTCCCATGGCGTCCTTAGTTTTAGATATCATGACCTCGTCTGAGATCTTATCAACAACTATGGTCATCTCCATTGTATGCTATCACTACTGCAGAGCTGCCATACCTATGGGGAAAAAAAAAAAAAGTACACATTTTTACTATGATGAAAGTTACGTCTTCTTGAATATAGACTTCAAAAATGGAACATCTGGTGAAGTGAAATTTCTGCTGTACGTAAGGATGACATGACTACTCTTCTTGTCTCAAATCAATAACATAAACCTGTGATTACTGCTCCTCTGTTCGATATTTCTGAATAGGTCATGATACAGCCATCTACTTGATGCACAGTGATTCATTGGCTCATGCATGCTACAGCATACAATATCACCAATTCCTAACAACAATAACAACAACAACAAAACCTAATAGAGATATATATGATGTAAAGAAGGGCTGAAAGCTGTATTATAGTTGACTCAAGGGTAGAGAGAGTTAAAGAAATGATATGTCACTCACGGCCAAATGTTGCAGTTGTCTGGTCCATCGCTCCAATGCACCAGCTTTGCAAGCCTTTAGCTCACCTGGAAGCTGCAGTAACTCTTGGAGGGTGGGTGAGGAGGCGGGAGGGGGCTGGCAAGGGGGAAGGGGAAGAAAGAGAAGGATTAAACTGAAGCACTCCTATCAGAGCTACATTTTCCCTCCAGATAAATCCTTACTGTGTACCAAGTACCACGAGTGTGTATTTTATTAAGGAGAGGCAGAAGGAACAATCAGAAACTCTGTCACATTGTATCACTGTGAAAAGTCGCTGTTTTTTTTTTAAAGAAAGGCATGGCTGGCTGAAGCAATTTCTCACTCCTTTTTAGTATCTTGCACGTGGTTCAGGGTGCTGCAAGGAAAAGAAGTACACTGCCTTCCTTCACACCATGGTGTGAACAAGCAGAATGTACTGTAGCTTTCCTCTGTGAGCAAACCAAAGAAGTCATCATCATTTATTTCTTCTTTTGGCAGAGGCATACATTACACATCAGGCCATATACAGAAGCCTAAGTGGGCCCAATAGCTACACGCATGTGCAAGGAAGGCACTTTGTTCTTGCCTCCCTCAACCACACAGTTTTATCCTTTAGGAAATCCACAAACCCCTTCATCAGGGGCAATTGTGGAAAAAATCTTTGTGAGGGTATTGTCACCTCTTGATTCTCGACAAACAATGGATAAAATGAAACTCTATTTGATCTGTCTTTGACATGGTACTGATCCAGTTGCTGAGGAACATGCTGGGATAGTGCTCAGATAAAAGCAGTAACAATGAAATCATCAGCCCTGCAGAGAAGGACCTGGGGGTCTTGATGGATGAAAAGCTTAACATGAGCCAGCAGTGTGCTCTTGCAGCTCAAAAAGCAAATGGTATCCTAGGCTCCATCAAAAGAGGGGTGGCCAGTAGGGACAGGGACGTGGTTGTCCCCCTCTGCTCTGCTCTTGTGAGGCCCCAGCTGGAGTACTGTGTCCAGGTCCAGAGCCTCCAGTACAAGAAAGTACAAGAAAGTACAAGAAAGAGAGCTGCAGGAAAGGGTCCAGAGGAGAGCCACAAAGATGATCATGAGACTGGAGTACCTCCCCTACAAAGTCAGGCTGAGGGAGCTGGGCTTGTTCAGCCTGGAGAAAAGAAGGCTGCGGGGTGACCTCAATTGCAGCCTTTCAGTACCTAAAGGGAGCCTATAAACTGGAGGGGAATCAACTCTCTGAAAGGGTTGATAACTGCAGGACAAGGGGAAATGGTTTTAAGTTGAGGGAGGGAAGATTTAGGTTGGATGTCAGGGGGAAATTCTTTACAGAGAGAGTGGTGAGGTACTGGAACAGGCTGCCCAGAGAGGTTGTGGATGCCCCATCCCTGGAGGTGTTCAAGGCCAGATTGGATGGGGCCCTGGGCAGCCCGGTCTAGTATTAAATGGGGAGGTTGGTGGCCCTGCCTGTGGCATGGATGTTGGAGATTCATGATCCTTGAGGTCCTTTCCAACCCTGCCCATTCTGTGATTCTATGTAATAATTATGCTTCATCTCCCACTATGATACCAGCTTTCACTGAAAGCTACATCTAAGTTGTGACTAAGTAAGAGGTGCCATTTTGGTAGATCTTAATCAAAAAATACCAGAACAAATTGAGATGGACTCTTCCTTTGTGTCAATTTCTTGCTCTTTTTCAAACAAGAAATATGATGCCTCCAATTTCACTGATTACTAGTTTCAGTGTCAGTATTATCATGGCAATGATAGGCTCTATACAAATGTCATCTTAATGTTATTTTCTTAACAGAAGTGATACCTGACCTGAGTTTTTTAGAGACAGTGTAGAAGAATAGATCATATTTTTCTGCAGACACTACCTGGTTCCCCAGCTAGCTGCTTAATTGCATGTAAATGAGAGCCTTCATCCAAAGAGCACTGCAAGATTCTAATACTGAGCATTTTGCCATGCTTTCTTTGTCAGGATTACTATACATTTACATTTAATTTATTCAGTCCTTCATGTCAGCAAAGCTGATCCTAGAGTTAAAGCTTAACTTTTTGAAGACATGACTGGTGTGTACAGGAAAGGACAAAAATACTGTGCCTGGCTGTGTACGACTATGACTAAGCTTGATTGGCCTCTTTGTGCCCTCCAGTTGTAAGGCTGGATTCTTGCAATTGTGCAGCCCCTGTCATTGTTGCATAATTGAAGGACTGACAGTTCTCAAGACTTCATTATTATTTTTATTAGTGGATCTGCTGGCACTGACAGTTTTTTCTCATACTCTTCAAATAGGCTGGATGCTGGCAGCTGAAAATTCTGCATGACAGCTTGCATTGAAGTATCAGGGTATTTTTCATGTCGGTACAGAGAGAGGAAAACTGTCAACAGGAATACAAAGCAGGTTCTCAGAAATGGTATTATATGTCTTAGTTTATTTCAGATTTGGTGCTATTTTGATTTTTCACTTGCAAACCGTAGTTTTAATTATACTTGAGCAAAGGTTATTGTTAAAACTGTAAGCAACAAGAAGAATGTAATTTATCTAAACAATTGCATAGTAAGAGCAATAAGCAAGGGAAGAAGTTTCCTGATTCATAGCTAGCTTTCTTTATTTAGGTCACCACTAGAATGGTTTCATCTGAGCGCAATTTTTTTAACAGTTCAGTACTGAATGATGTCAGATCATGAATGGCCTTCTATATTCCTTCTCCATAAATGAGGAAGCTGAGCCCAGACAGATTATTTTTGATGCGGATCAAAAGCAAGGTCTTCAAGGATATGTGGGGAAACCTTTAAGGTTGTTTAAAAAGCGTACTTAAAACAGAGGAAAGATTTTCCTTGACTTTGCTGTCATAAAAAATTGCATTGAACATGACTAGCAACAAAACATTTGGTATACTGAGAGCAGGACTTTCAGATCCTGAACACCCAGCAAGGAGCAAGTGGTGTTGAACACAGAAGTAGGAGATGTGGCTCCTTGGCAGACCTCATGAGTGGTGATGCCAAATTCTGAGCTGAATTACCAATGGGGAATCAGTAAGTGTGAATAGCCTCAGCTAGGATTTAGAGGTCTTTCTTTCTGAATGAGTAAGCGGTGCCTCTACAGGACGGCAGAGATTTTATAAAATCAACTCTTCAGAGACACAGATTGATTAATTAAGCTCACTAATGTGGATGTGATTAAAAAACATACTGTCAAAGTAAGAGGAGAAATATGAAGAAGAAAAAATTGCATGTAACATCATTATTTGCATGAAATCATTGTGACTTCACACAAAGGGTTTATTGAAAGCGCATTGGGCAAATCTTATTGATGATTATGGATTTTCTGGATATGCCTCAAAAATAGCATTTTCACTCATAAATAATTGCTTTTTTTTTTCTCCCAGACATTTTTATAATTTGATTATCTCTATAGCTCCTGTAGTATAAGCTACTTATTGAAAAATTCAATAGTCACATCAATTTTAAAAGTATTAGAAATAAAGCAAAAAAATCATCTGATATTTCAATTTTCATTTAAATACTCTAGATTTTTTTGGAGTTCTGTTTTGTTCCTATTGTTTACATTGTAAATTGCAAGTCCTCAGAACCGTATGTATACGCGTATGTGGTTGATGGTTCTTGGGGGTCCACCTACCCAAGCATTATTTGTGTGGACAGATCATGACTGCTCATTGAACATCATGACTGGCCTCTAGGCCTCTGAGACAACAGCCACAAAATAAAGCCTTTATGCCCATGTTTCCAGGCCCAGTTTCAAGGTCAACACATCCATGCTTTCAAATCACTGGAAACTTTCACCTACCGTGTTTATAACTATTTGAAAATAACTCCCTGAACAATAACTGACTGTGATCTTTTCTAGTTCCTGGAAGTCAAAGGGGAAAAATGGTGGTGGGCTCGTATTTAACGGCTATTACAATCTATCTACCTGATCTATTCTTCAACAAGTTGAGAATCACTGTGCAGTCTTGTTCTCATTTTCCCTCCATTCTTCAAGATTTCTGTAACGTTGAGGGAAGTAAATGTTTTTCAGCTTGGTGGTAGTTTGATCTGAGGACTTATCTTTTTCAGATGCTCTAAGTGCTAATGAAACTGAAAAGAAGAATTAAGATGATTTAAACTTTCCCTTTATTGTTCTTAAATATTTAAATAGTCTTGTCGATTCACATCCTGTGACTCAAATGTCTGCTATAAACATGCTACCTGAGCTCCAGTGTTGAAAACAGGAATCTCTGCCAAACAACAGGACTAGGAAGTAGAGCAAAATATGTGTAAGTGTATGAGAAAAGGGCTATCATTAAAGAGAATGTTCTGGTATTGTTGCAGCTGCTTTTCCTTTGTTATAGAGTAAGATTTCCCATTGCTAGAACTAACTACCTAAGACATAGTAACCAGAAAAAAGTAAACAACAAAAAAAGGTCATTTCTAATCTAGTGAAAGGGCTTTTTGTAAATCTAAAAATCCTTCCAGGTCCTTCTAAAACTTTAAATAAAAATTTATCTCATTTTGACATTCTGACAGAGAAATTAGACTATTGTTTGCAAAAATAAGAGATGGAGTAAATTGTACACTTAAATACCATAGAAGCCAATTCTTCTGCAGAACAATAAAATATATGCTATATATATACACAATTGTCCGTCTTTATGGTCAAGAGTGAGTGCTTGCTCTTCAGCGTATGGGACCCTCATAGTTTGAGATATGGCCTATTCATTTGTATCTCTAACATTTAGGTGCTCACTCTCTAGAGGGAATAAGCAAAGGGGGGGGAAAGAATCAGGTTGACACACCCATGGAGACTGCCCACTTTCACCATTTTCCCATTCTCAGTCAACCTCAGATTTTTTTTTTCATTTCCTTGTATATACGTATATAGAGAGAGTCATGTAGGTATGTAGATATAGTTAGATGTAGATTATAGATTACATATAAAATGAAGCAACTATATACATATGTAATGTACGATCACTTTGTAAGTATTTATACATGCATATATGTAAAACAAAATGACAGAAATGTAGATAGAAAATGATAGCATTCATATATCCTTTGTAAAAAAAATGTTGTTTTTTTTTTTCAACAGGTCTCCCCAGAATAGTTGTGCAAACAGTGTGTGTCTCTGTCATGAAACTGGGGGTAATTAACATATGCAAAACACTGTATTCCTACCAGAAGCTACTCAGCCCTCCCCTAAAATTTAGGCTGTATTTATTTACAACAAAATAAAGTGGCCCTTCTGGAAAGAAACATAGCTTTGTGGCTGCACCAATGCTGTCGCACAGATGCTTTAAATCTTTTATATCTCCCAGACCTCCAGGGGCTGGTGTTGGATAGTATTGAGCCAGGACCAATAAATAATTTATGCTAAGTAGCAATTTAGTTGTTTGGCTTGGGGTAAAGAAATCCAAGAAATTCATAAATAAAGTTCCCATTTTGCTGTGTTCCAAAGTTAATTTATGTTACTCTGCAATTAACTAACATAAAGGTGAAAAAATATGACAGGCCTAAGGTAGAAAATAAAGATCATAAATCTGCTGTATCTTAACTAGTGGTGCTTTAGTGGTAGTTGGTTCTTGCACTGGGTTTCCCGTTCCATCTAATTCATCCATATTTGCTTGACCCAGAAAAATGTAGTAATTGATTTCTAATAGTTCTCCTTTGAAATAAACAATCAAACTCAACATTTTCAGTTCTGTTTGTTGACCTAGAAAGTAGGTACTAGATTTTGGCAGATGCTGTGGAAAAATACACAAAACATGCAATGTATAATGTAGGGAGAAATGCCAGTCAATGGTAATTAAAAACAGCCATAGTAATTGGTTTATGTGCTTTATATATACATACACATTGCACTTACAGACAAATGCTTAGGACCTTGATGTGATACATGCATTCTTCCCATTGACCTAATACCAATATTTCCTATCAAGGACATAACTTTCCTTCTGCATCATTCATTAATGTATTGACACTGTGTACTGCTTAATAGAACGCTCTTCTATATATGAAAGCGTGTAATAGTTGCTTCCTTTAAATACCATCGCTGCACCTGGAGGAATAAAATCATACAAATATCTTCTGAGTGCAATATGTGAAATGCAGGATTCAATATGTAAAATGCAGTATACTTCAGTCTACTCAAGAGTTTGGCAAAAGACTGGATTCAGTTTATTTCAGATCAAAGGGCTATACTTGTGTTTTCTGCCTGGAAATACCCTATAAGCTGCTAATCATAATATTTAGCAAAATCTCCTTTGTTGCATTTAGAATGTTGCAGTTGCCCATCTCCTTAGTGGGGAAGAGACAGAGTAAAATGATGCATGCTATTAATTTCAGAGTATTTCTCCTTCACATGAGTACTCTGATATTTACTTCTACTGAAATAGATTCTCGACGATCCATAAATAGAGAAAAACTGAAATACAATCATACGGAGAAGAACCAAGACCTCTGCTCCTCTAAAGCAGTGTGCAGTCACTGATTTCAGTGAAGCTACATTGATTCAAAGCAGTTTAATGTCTCGTACTTTTGACTTTAAAACTCATCTTTGCAATTACTAGTAGTTTGAACAAGTCCATTCAACATCTTTCCTTTCAGGATGCAAAGAAAGGGAAGCTTTTTCCTCCCCTCAGTTTCACTCCTGCAGAGTACAGTATTGCAAACATCCCTCGCTGAAATCAATGCCTTCTTATAACTTCAAGGAGCCTGTGAGCTTCAAACCTGTTCAGAGGTGAAGTGGCAAGGAAGAGTTCAGACTCAGACGCTCAGATACATGCATGCTGTGGAAAAAAAGTATCACCGACCATTATCCAAAAGGGGCTGGTTATGAAAGAGGTTGCATTTGCTGTGATAATAGAACCAGAGTATGCTTTACTGTCTGCTGAAATATTTGTTTTCTTTTTCTGGTGGCTTCTGCATGATGAAGATGAATTTACCTCTTTACTTCCTGAGATAAAAAGAAAATTACATGATTGATTTCTCTTTTAATTGCAGCCTAGACTATCTCAATTTCTGACTCTCACTTTTAATTGTGTTGCAGGCGGTGCTGTCTTTGTTGGTGGGACAGAGCAGCTGTGGGATGTAGCCACTGGAGTGATTATACGGCACCAATTATGCAGTGATTATACACTCCTTTCCCTCTCCTTAGGAGACTACGAACCACAAGGCCTGGGCCCTGGAGGAGAAGTCCTAAATTCTCATAGAATCTACTTTTAAGAAAAAAAAAAAATCAAATTTACTTGATAAGAATTTGGAAAAGACTCTGTAATTTATTTAATGGAAGACAAGGTGTGAATCTGCTCATTAAAATTCATAATGAGATGCATCTGGCATCTTAACACTTCTTACTATTCAGCAAATAGACTTTTTTAAAGGCCATTTTGCTCTTTCTAGCAGGACTACATGACACAGAAAAAGGGTTTTGAATTGCGGAAATGAGAATACATTTTCAAGTCTATTACCTCCAATTTCCAATCATTAAACGATTCAGTGGGAAAGTTTCTGTTTTAACTTTAGTGACCTCCAGCAGGGATGCCAAGCCAAAGTGACTCTTGAAGTCCTACAATTTTTAAATATACATTTAGAAACAAACAGAGGAATAACTAAACAGCAATTCAGCCTTGTCTGCACCTGTCTGAATCAGATCGGATTTCAACCAAAGTAATATTTCCTCTAAGCAGCCACTTGACATTGATTAGCACAGGTCTGTTCTTCAATAAACTGGACTCCCTCTTCCTGAGAGATGCCCATCACACTGTAGACTCAGTAAAGGAGCCAAGGGCAGATGAAGCAAAGAGCTCTCCACCCTCTGGGATGACCTGCCCCTTTACCTCCACTACACTTACGGTTTTTGGTGGCTCAAGACACATTTTGTATTTCACTGTCTACTTCTCTCTTCAGTCTCTGAATCTGCCAGAGGCCGACACTCTACATTTGCATTCTCAAAGTAAGTCAAAGGAAAGTTAGGCGGACTGAACAAAACAGGAAAAACATTTGCACCCTTCCACATTTGCTGATCATTACAATATTTTGCAGTTGCTTTTGCTGTACTGAGCAACAGGAAAGTTAGTGCAGTTACTCAAAACTACAACAGACTTGTACAATATCCTCCAATACCCCCCATCTATTCAGTAACTAAAGAGGGAACTATATACATAAATATCACCTGGTGCTACGAAAGCAACCTCAGTTAATAATATTAAAAGGTGATCATTGTTCTAAACGCTCAGAAGCATTTGTGCTACTTTCACAGCGTCTGCTTGGGACTCATTAGCAAATATTTAATTAAAAAAAAAACATTTCTTCCTCTTCTCATGTGATATTATTCAAATAATTAATTCGTTATCTTAGTTCCCTCTTAATGTATCCTCCACTTCCATTTCAGCATTTAAATAAACACTGTATATCCACTCTTTCCAGTAAAAAAAAACAGTTTTGTTTGCTGTACAGCATGGAGTATGCAACTTAAGCAGGACATCTCCTGCAGAGATCATTAATCACTGTCCTGTTGAGCAGTAGTATTCCAGGAACTGGGCACATGTGTTTGAGCTGCCCATCATCCGTAGGCAGTCTGGCTGCTTTCACAATGGAGCCTACATCACTGGAGGACAGGAGAGAAACTAAGCCTCACTTGCAAGGGCCTATGAAGAATGAAGAAAATTGTTGTTTACAAATTCACATAGTTGTATTTAATTCTTAACACGTTCTTATTAAAAGATAAATGCTTTCCTGTGTGTATTCTACATCTGCTGGATGTAGAATCTTAACCCAGTTGGAGCCAATGGAAAAATCTATTGAAATAAGTAAAAATCACTGTCAGGATTTCATGTATAGGAAGAATTGTTCTCTGTTAGGCATTGTGGTACCATTTTTCATTGGTGTAGCTTTGTGTTTCACACTTTTGTTTGCAATTACAACACTAACGTCTCCAGTATTTCGAGTGAAAAGCACATTTCTGCACCCATATTTTTGCTCCATATTAACCACAGTCCTGTTTTTCTTGTGATTGTATGTTCTAAAATCAAGACAAGAATTTTTAAAGCATTGAAAGTACTTTAACTGAAAAAATGTATGGTTTTCATTTTCCCTCATCTAGAAAAAAAATATATAATGAAAAGCTGTAGAATATTTTTAGAGATATAAAATGTGAAAAGTGGGATAATATATATTAATAAAATATGTATTGTAGATGAGGTATCCTTCACAGCTGCAACTAGCCATAGAATCATTGCTTTAAAAGTGTAAAAGGCTCCCACATCAACCCATTCATGTCTCACTACCCAATCATCCACATCAAAACTTAAGGACTCATTCTTATTTGTTGAATTCAATTTAATTTTTTTCTTTTTTTTTTTTCTAAATTATTTAAAAGCTAAAAAGAGATTATCAGAAGCTATTAAGTCATACAAAAAATGTTCATGAAGCAAGAATTTTCTCTAGTCCAAATTTAAGAATATAATACTTAGCCCTCTATTCCAGGCCAATTTGTTTCTTATAGTCAAAAATGAAAGGGAAATCTCTTTGAAGAAGGATATATAGAATATCCTAATGTCTACATCAATGAGAGGAGCTGCCTTCTCAAAGTGTATTTCCATCTGCACTAATTACAATTAGTCCCTAGTTAACTAAGCTAGGCCAGGTACCAAATCACTGATGGCTAACTGTAGCAATGTATATTCTGTTCAAAGCAACTTTCATTGTACAAGCCTTTTGGAAATGGCTAAAAACAATTGTAACAATACTTCTGCAATCTTTCAAGAGATACCTCCTTGCCCTTTTTTAATGCCCTTTTTTATTTATGGGTTTTTCTGAATTACTCAAGCAGACAGAGGTTGGATTAGATGCTCTCTCCTTTCCTTTCTTTGGGTTTTTCTACAACTCTGTTATCTTCAACCATTTTCTCTTAGTTTCCCTTAGTGTACAAGCAGCTGTGTAAGCCTTACACTGCTGTTTCTTTTTCCATCACAGTAACATTAATCACTGAAGAGTGCAGAGCTCTTCCTTTCTGCTGATGATTCTAGCTGTTGATGCCTAGCTTAGATTGAATGCCTGATCTTTAAAGGCCTACAGCAAATGAGATGCCCCCCAAATCCATTACCCCAGTGCCCCATTTGCCCTGGCTTTCCAGGATCTGGAGAAAAGTGAAATGAATCTCACCAATACTATACACTAAATACCTAATGTGGAAACCTCTAAATGAAACCCAGATTCATTGTCAAGACAAATACATCTGTTGTATTTGAACTTTTTATTTGTATATGGTAGAATTGTGGCTTTTTTTTTTTTGTTTGTTTTGTTTTATTAAAACAGAATCCTACTTACTCATTTCCTGAAAGTATATTGCCTAAAATTTTTGACAGAAATATGAAGGGCATCCTACACTGCAGTTGGATTCTTCTAACAGAGCCATGACACTAAGATAGCAAAATAAAATTGATTTTCCTCTATTTTCCTCTTCGTGGGCAACAGACTCATGCAGTCTATGATAGAACTCATATTTTAAAAAGATATCTCTGATGGACCGTCAAGGTAATTATCTAATCATGCCTACCTTTAATAATGTTATTTATAGCACTAGGAGTAAATCCTGAGAATTAATTTTTTTCTTCAGACCTTGCTGTATATGCTCAGCTCATTGTGAATCTGAGCCATTACTTTTTGTAAATGGAAAGGGCTGTGCCTTCCAATGCATTTTTTACCTCATCAAATTCATATATATTACACTGCAAACTTCCAAGTCTTTCCCAGTCTTTCACAACTCAAATGTATTTCTTTCGTTTCCTCAACTTTGTCATAGTAAATTCTGCTTTTTTTTTTTTTTTTTTTTTTTTAAATGTAATTCATAGTTATAGCACAGTCCAAAATTTGGGCCATTATTTGTCTGGACTCTTCCCTCTCATTTATCATCATTTTCTGCTATGTATCCGTCCAGTTGTCTTTTTCTTTCCTTTAATTTCTGTTTCATGGTCCCCAGATAGAGAATGAAATATTAGGTTTGTCAAGCGTATATCATTGTTTAAATGCCTGGAGATGATGGGTTAAACAGCCCAATCAATGAAACAAACCTCCAGTGCATTGCAGCTACTGCAAGTGATGTTCCCTCTGGCTGTTTAAGACCTACCAAGTCAATAACCTATTAATATCATACTCTGCTAGGGTCAGTGCCAAACAAGTCACACGTCTTTTCAAGGCATTCTGCTCATGGGTGGATTAAATGAAGGCTGTTGATCCTTTGGTGGCCTTAAAAAAAGATGTGTTTTTTTAATCTTCTTGTGAGATTAAACCTTGTTGACTGTGAAATAAATTAAAAATTAAAAATGGATCAGATAGCTCTTACTGTAGCTACATAAAATTGTAGCATAACACAAACCACACCATCAGTAATTCACATGGAACCATCGCTCCTCTCAGAATTTGATTATATTTTACTGCTATGGACTGCAAAATAACAGTCAGCAAACATGCTACTTACTTTGCTCTCTGTCTACATTGTGAGAAAATGTTTTGTCCTACCCTTGAATATAGCAAGATTCAAAGTCTTCACTTTTTATAATACATCCAAAGGAGAATCACAGAGTACAAATAGATAAAATGCCATTTAAATTACTATTTAGTATCACCATTTACATTCAATTATTTTTCATACAAAAACTTTCCAACCATGAAAACTTAGGTCTGAATTTTACCTGGGCTGTATTCTGAGGTCACAGAATCTCCCTGCCCACATGTGGTGAAAACTTTTTTTCTGCTATATCAGGCTGTAATTCACTGCATGAACCTGAAGACCTCACTATGATCTTTAAAATGGTTAACAAATAAGTATGCCAATGTAAGAAATGTTGTTACACTGCTTGAGAAAGTAACAGTCTGTGCTTTGTGAGCACAAGGTACTGGGGTATTCCTAGCTCAAAAAGAGATGTGGCTTGAGCAAATGATAAAAATAAATATCCTACTCATACTCAACTAAGTTCTAATCCAGAAGGACCTTCTCTCTGAAAGGGTCTATTGGAATAATTGGTACTCAGTTTGCACCTATGTTTTGCATTGGATTGTCTATTCCCAGGCCTGTTTTGTCTCATTCTGGAGAACAAGAATTTTTTCAGACTTTCTTGTCATGAGAAAGTTGTGGCATAATGACATTGGGAAAATGATGAAAGGAGGCATCAAGAGAGAACTCACCGCCCTTTCGTATGCACTTAACAAACCTGTCGATTCAAGATGGTTAGCAGAAAATTAATCATCTTCTCACAGGTTCTTCATAAGGTCACAGAACTAAGTAGCCTGGTTTGCTGCACATTGTGCCATGTTCAGACATTTGCCTTGGAGGATTCCTGTTACACCTGTATGTGCAATGGGCATTTTAATTTTGTCCTGGGTGCTTACTGGGTGCAGGTATAAGGGAAGCAACAAGTTCTGGTACTAACATCATTTTAAAAAGACAAGAAATTAAAGTCTCTCATTTGGTAATGTTGGTTTTCACCCACGATGTCTTAGACAGAAACCAATGATGAGGCAGGGAGAATGAGTTGAGAGTTGGTACAAATTTGTTCTGAGACCAGGTCTTAAATCTGATATGTATTTGAGAAAGTGAAGGTGAAAGCGTTAGAAGGTTGGAGCTCAGTCCATAGAAGAAGGTGTCTAATTCTGTTCAATACAGCAAAGCATTATAATCATACGATGTTTAATGTGAATGAATTTCACTGGCTTCAGGAATGAATGCTGAACGAATGTCAAAGCAGTGGTTAAGGACTCCTTGTAAATATCCTTCAAGGCTCAGCTTCTAATTAAAAATAAATATATAAGAAAGAAAACAGATCAACACAGAAAAAATAAACAAACAGCACATTCAGTGTTCTCCTCACACAAGAATTTATACAGGGTTCAAAATAGATCAGCCCAAATTAAGCAGAAAAGAAAGAAAAAGTACCTATCTACTCCCTGATTATAAAAGAAGAACTTCAGGGGCTCGCGGTAAAGCCTTCTGGCAGAAAGAAACTTCAAAATCTATCCTTTTTTTCCCTTAACTGAGAACCCCCTTTGAAGTACACTGCAAAGGATTCTGCCTGTCCCCAGAAGCCCTGTGCAGTGCCGCTAGCCATCAGCTCCCACCACTTCTGAATTAACATCCCACAGATGCTCTGAAGGAGAAACACACCTACATTTCCTAGCAGATAACTTATTTAGTATACGAGCTCCCATTACCCACCAGGCCAAAAGAAAAATCACTGTACCCCTTTGGTATTATCCCTGATCCCCAAGAGAAGGGATCAACTCTTCCATGAAACATCAAATAACACATTGCAGGCACAGTGGATTTGTGTGCATATGAGTAGGTTGTGTAATTTACACAACACTCTGTGGTAGACTTTGGGGCCATGTCTTTCACTGCTGGGAAGGGTTGCCGTCTGCATCCCTCCAATCTTAGCATTCAGGAAAGCTTTACAATGCCCAAATTTCTTCCCATTTTTTTCAGCTGTACTGGAAGATTAGTCCCTCTCTCAACACTTCTGATTATTAGCTTTGCAAGGGCAGCAGTACTCAGTACTCATGGGGACTTACTGTTGGGCTGCCCTTGAGAGGCAGGTCTCTTCAAGACCCACAGTGAGGACCTACTCGAAAGAAACACAAGAACTATGAAATCTAAATAGGCCAACTGTTCATGTAGCCCAGTTCCATTTGCTGCAGGAAAAGCCATCAGAATGGACTTCTAGACAAAACAGTGAGATAAATATCAGGATATTCATATCTTGACTAAATATCCTTCTCAGATACAAAGTGTCAAAAAGTGACAAAGTTCTGGGGCATAAGATATGACTGACTTATTCCTGGCCTGACACAGAAATGTTTCTCTTAGGACAGTTAATTGATACTAGTACCAGGGTTTACATGAATAATAAATCCTTTTTATTCTGATCCTTTCAAGATATCAGCCTCAGTAGTGTCTTGAACTATAGCCAGTAGAAATCTTCTCCACCAATCTAAGCGAGAAGGGAAGTCCTATTTCTAGTGCCGTATGCCTGCTACATTAAAGGAGCAGAAAACATACTCTGAATATCTGTACTGAACAGTCATCAATGTCAACTGAAAGATAGCCAGACCTCTCTAAGTGGAAATCTCTGTGCTCTTCCTAACCGTTCAGGTGTTTTCCAGGTCATCAGAGAAGGAACGAGTAAGGCACTGTAATGACTCTTCATTATGCACTCTCTGGAGCTTGGGACCTCTTCCGTTATAGCTTAGCTCTACCACCAACCAGTAGATTAATGCTGAGAAATATTAGATGAAGGTCTGCACCTAAAATGTTCTCTACCTTTCAGTCATTGCTGCCTTTACACCAAGGAATATCTGTGAATGCGAGTACTGGTAGTTGAATCACATCTTGTAATAACTTAATACAAAACCATTTAGTCATTTCGTAAATTCTTGATGGCAGGAATCCCCAGGTACCATTCTAGGGTCTCTCAAACACTACAGGCTCCCTCTCTTCTCATTGCAAGTCAGTGGCAAGTCCCTCATGCCTCATCTTGCACTGCTCTCCCCAAACAGCTGGCACTCAGTTCCCACAGGCAGTCAGAGTCACAGGGATTTAAGAGCACAGCAACATTCCTTTGCATCCCTTCAAGGCTCTGTGTTTTCCAAATATTGCCATGTCCCTTTACTGGGATGAAAGCCAGGTACACGCAAGCAGCTGAGATCTACTGCTGGTTCCCTTTTGTATGTTATTTGTCAAATCTATTAACTGCAATCCCAATCAGGCAGAACTAAACCTGCCCTGAAAGTGCAGTGCTATTTCCAGTAAGATGAAGACAGTAAGTGATATGTTTATATGGGCTGTTTTTCTTGATCACAGAGCTTAGTTCAACATATTGGAGTTTCCCTTTTGATCCCTGCCTTCTCCCCTGCCTGCTGCTTCCCCTCATTTCAGTGCAGCATCGCATCTTCCATGCTGGCTTCTGGACCCTTCAGCAAAGAGCTACAAGGAAATAAGGAACATGACAGCAGCATTCAGACAAACTGTTAACCCCATCATTAAGAACATATATCTTCTCCTTAAACTTTTTCACATCTGAAAGAAAAATCTTTTAGCCGTATTTTAGGAAAATAACTAGCATGTAGTAAGAAGTACAGTGTGAAAAAGGAGCATTTGAATCCATATACAAATAGCGCACATTACTTTGATTTCCCCCTCACTTTGGAGTTATCTTCATTAGTGTTCTGTGCAATTCCTAGCATTGTCAAAGTTTTGTTTGTTTGTTTGTTTGTTTTTAATCTGTTTATCAGACAGAGAAATATGATAAAATGAGTTTGGAGGCAGGCTCATAAATGAAAATCAAAACAAATTTTGAACAAACCAAAATATTGAAACTTAATTAAAAATTGATTGACTGAGGATATTTAAATAGCATGAATAAATGCTATAATAAACATTCTGATCCAGAATGACCAGGTTTGATTTCTGTTAATGAGTTCAATTTCTTTTGATCTGTGTTCTCCAAAATATGTGTTACAACTGCATGGTTTTCTGCAAGAATACCACAGTATTCTGTCCTTTCAGAATACAGTTTTCTTATTCCAAGAAATCACATATTAGTATCCCATCAAGCAAAATGTATCTACGGTTTTTCAGGTTTCCCAGAATATTTTATGAACATAAAGCAGGATTTCTAGAGGTCATTAGTGCTGGCCTCTTTTCTGTACAGTTGAAGTCAGTGCAAATTTTACTCTATGTTCATTGCAGATCCAGTACAGCTTAACAGCCAGTGGCAAAATGGAGCATTTAAGAAAAGCTGTAACTTCATTAGGTAAACAATCTCTCCTCTCTCTATTTCCATATTATTACATGGTGGAAATCTAAGTGAAAGTTTGCCACTGCAAGCACGAAACAGATCTCAAGAAGGCTTGTTTGGTCCACAGTATTTTCTTTTCCATTCTGCAATGCAATTATGATGTTCTTAGGGAGATGCTATTAAATGTTAGTGTTCTAGAAAGGAAAGCATTGGCAGATCTCTCCGTAAGAAAGGAAAAATAAAAACCCTCTTTCTAAGAACTAAACAAAATAAAGATGTTTGATCGTTGTGTCCTTTGTCCCACCTGATGCTGGAATTTCTGCACAGTGAAAAGTTTTATTTTGAGCACCCTTGAGGGTTCCTGGGGTTAAGATTCTGTTTGTTACAAGGAAAAACAGTTGACATTTCAGTAGAGGGTTGATTAAAAACTCAGCTGGGAAAATATTTATAGTTCACCTTGTCCAGAGACTAGAGTCTCAGTTACTGACATTGCTCTGCCAAGGATGGCCAGGAGACATGGCAGTCAATGTCCTGGGAGTTTGACACTGAGAAATGAGCTTTGAGGTTCTTCACCCTGTGCCAGTGCAGTTACTCCTACTCTGCCATTCAAGGATACTTTTTTCTTTTTCCTTCTTATTCCTCCTGAAAATATAAAAATGGGACCAAAGCCCAAATAAGCTCGAGGAATTCCAACATCTGCTTGTTTAGGCATTTGTCTACAAAGGAGAAAGGATTAAAATAGGTACTTCTAATTAAATATCTCAAGAGAATAAGTGCTGTGGGAGACACATGACTTCCCAAACACAAGGAACAAAATCAGGTCACTTATCATGAAGACCTAGACAGCCTGTGTGCCCAATGCACTTGAGAGTTCTACTCCAGGACTTCTTGTCTTCTTGAGAATGAACAAGAAGGATCTGTGCTCTTCAGTACTAGTACAACTTTGTCCTCTTGTTCTGTGCTTTAGCTTCCAGGATGATACAGATGGACTTTGCTTCAAGATAACCTCTGATTCACAACTTTACAGTGATGGTATGGTTGTGCGTGTCATGACATTATATACACCATTATATATACTCTACATATTGTTTTATTGAAAAACAAAAAAGAAGAAATCAGAAGAAAAACAGTATTTATACTATGACCTTTCCTGAATGTTCTTGTCAACAAATATCACTAATACGTTATTTTAAATTCAATTATTTTGTTATGTACAAGTTAAAGTAGCACCTCAGAGAAAAAGCTATGTCCACAGGACTAGCTGTGAGGTTTGGAATATCCAGAGTTGTTTGCTGTTTTATCTCTTCCTGGGCTTTATACTCAGCAAATTTTGATATGATGTCCTCCTTGTATTAAAAAGGAAGTTGTTTCTAAGTGTAATGTGTATAATGACACCACTTTCATTGTAATGCAGAATGGAGAGCTTCAAGTGTTTGCGACACTTTAGCCAGTTCCTTTCAAATTGAAAACATACAGAAAGCCGTTCTGAATGCAACCTGCTTGGTTCAGCCACCAATCTTGTGGCTGACATCTCTACAAACAGCACAGTGATCACAAAAGTTGAAGAAACTTCTAACAGAATTGCTCTTCAAAGCCTAAAGTTTTAAAAGTAATGTACAAATGGTGATTTCTTTCATAAATCGCATTAAAGCAAAAGATTGGTTTTCCTAGGGAGAGAAGCATGGTCATTTTTCACAAATCGAAAGCATCTGGTCCAAACAGAGCAATGCATTTAATATATCACTATTTTATTCATGTCATTTGTAAACAGAAAAATATCCTTGGCAATGTCAGTATTTTTTCTCCTCTTCTGCCCTTTAAAAAAATGTGTATAAATTAAGCTTCTCTCTGTAACTGTGAGCTCAAAATGAAGGGCAAAGGACCTGCTGAGGCAAGGTGAGGCGCTGCATTTTCACACCCAAACCTCACCAGGGGCAGGCTGTGCAGTCTGAACCCTAAGTGTTCCCATCTTTCCAGAGGTACAAAGCTTGTTCAGAAGAATTACTGGGAACTCTCCCAGTCTCATGTTAGACTGTTCCTCTTCCAGCTCAATGCATGATACCCATGTGGGAAAGAAAACTCCCATGAGAGACTGAGAGCCCTGAACTCTTCAAAGCAGCACATTGCCAAATGCATGCAACATGTACTACAAGGGCTATTAAAGTAGCCAGATGCCATGTGAATATTCTGAACAGAGTCACCATCTATTTTCCTGCTTTCTGGTTTTCAGAGAATAGTGTCCAGTCCCCAGAGAGGAGCTTCTAATGCATAATACAACATAAAAGATGAGGCAGCCTTAGTGAGGACGTTTCTAGCACAGTGTTTTTAGGATCTGTTTTCTGTTCATTGTCATTCAACACATTTAGCAATATTTTGGAGGAAAATATAAATCATTTGCAGTAAATTTTACTAGTAATTCACTTGGAGAAGTCCTAAATTAACAATAGAGTTAGGTCAGGTGAATGGAGTATTATTCTGGGTGGTTTGATAAACTGGTCTCATTTGAATATCACATTGTTGATATCTCCAAGTATGATGTAATGCACTTCAGTACATATATAAAAAAAAAATTTAGACTGACAAAGGACAAATCCCTTGGTTTAAATATGTTGACCCTAAAAACCCACTTAATACCTGTATTATATACCATTGCAAATCTCCCAGTCCAGTGCTTTGGCTGTGAGGAATAGCAAATTTCAAGGAGAGTAATACCAAACAGGAAAGTGAATTGCATCTAAACAGCACCATTGAGAACATTACTGGAATATTGCCCCTATTCTTTCAGCCACTACAAAAAGGATGCAGGGAAAAGAGTGGAAAAGATCTAGAGAACTATTGTGATTCATTCAGAATTACTCAGCAGTAATCTCTAAGATAATTCAGTGTTGTCAGTTTCTTCAAAAGGTAAATTTATAGAATCATGGAACATTTTGAGTTAGAAGAGACCTTTTAGAGACTGTTTAATTCAAATCCCTTCTGCCATGGGCAAGGACACCTTCCTTTGGGTCAGGCTGCCCAGGGCCCCATCCATCTTCACCCTGAGAACTTCCAGGGATTGGGCACCCACAGATTCTCTGGTCAACCTGTACCAGTGCCCCACTGCCCTCTAAGTAAAACAATTCTTCCTTAAATTCAATCTAAATCTACCCTTTTTCAGTTTTAAAACGTTTTGTCTGGTCCTGCTACTACAGGCCCCAGTAAAATATCAGTCTCCATCTTTCTTGTAAGCCCTCTTTATTTATTGAAAGGCCTCAATCAGATCTCCCCAGATCCCTCAGGCTGTCTTCATAGAAGTGCTCCAGCCCTCTGATCATCTTTGTGGCCCTCTTATGGACCTGCTCCAACAGCTCCACGTCTTTCTTTCTTCATATGATGCCCCACAAAGCTCTACCTGTTGAAATGAAGGAAATTTTGCTGGTAGCAGATGAGTCTCTAGTTCAGCAGAAGCATAACAATCAGAACTTAAAGACTTAACGCTGATTAGAAAGAAAGGGCATATAATTGTGTCACTAATTAACTAACTGAACAAAAGGATGTGTTAGACTGCTGAGCATCATTTCATATGTAACTGTTCATTGCAGAAATTAACGAATACCTCCAGATAGCCCCACACAGCTATGACATCAGACAATCAGACTGCTTCCACAAATAGATGAATCTCTTGCTTACTCTTATTGCGCAAAGAGTCATTTTGTGCATACCTT
The DNA here is from genome assembly GCF_905368555.1 of Meleagris gallopavo. Lineage (NCBI taxonomy): Eukaryota > Metazoa > Chordata > Aves > Galliformes > Phasianidae > Meleagris > Meleagris gallopavo. The sequence continues at coordinate 70,991,171 of NC_139405.1, read as the reverse complement.
AGTGAACAAATTCAGGCACTAAGAGATATAATATAAACATGTTGATGGTGGGATTTGTTGCTTTGGTTTTGGTTTGGTTTGGTTTTATTTCAATCTATCTCAGATATTAGGAGGAAGTCTTTCACACAGAGGGTGGTGACACACAGGAACAGGTTGCCCAAGCAGGTTGTGGATGCCTCATCTCTGGAGGCATTCAAGGCCAGGCTGGATGTGGCTCTGGCAGCCTGGTCTGGTGTTGGCAACCCTGTCAATGGCATGGGAATTGAAACTAGATGATCATTGTTGTCCTTTTCAACCCATTCTATGACTCTGTGACTCATTGTAGTCTGAAAATACAATAATATGGTTTTTTTATATATATATTGTAGGAGAAATTGAAGCCATAGGTTTGTTCAAGGAAGTTGTTTCTTTCTGAAAGGGAAAATGAATACATTGGATAGAAAATAAGCAACTTCTAGAAAATGAACAGTCAAGTGGAGAAGGAAATGTGCCTCCCTCAGCATACAAATCCCCCCACACACAGGAGTTGCACAGGGAAGACATTCACACAGAGAGGAAAAAATGAGGATGTCTCTCTGTAACTTACATATTATCGAGTCATTTGACAAGTGCCTCAGAAAAGTTTAACTTTGCCAGAATACAGAGGAGGTGGGTTTCCTAAATTACAACTTCTGGATCATGACGGGAACGGATCCTGATGCAGCCCTTTGATCCATTTGTGTGCTTGAGCATACAAATAAACTTTCAAGCTGTCAGTCTCTTAAAGTTAGCCATGCAGTTACTGAGAGCGTGTCCTCATCACCCCTCTCCCTGCTCCCCTCTTCTTGCTAAGAACATTTTGTAAGAGATCACTGTAGAGAGCCTGTCTTTTAATCGGGCTCTGAACTCTTCACGTAACTGTGTTTGCTGGATTTGATTTTGGTTTGTGTTTTCTTTTCCCTGCAGAAAATACTCCAGGGATATCAGGTACCCAGTCATCAATGGGTTGGTTGGTACTTGATGTCACTGGTCTTGGAGCTATTCACTGTGAATAATGTTTGGTCCTTTTTTATTTTAATTGCTGGAATGGCTGTGGATATAAGTTGCTCGACACAAAAGGGTGACAAATAATGATGAAAGACACTAGAGTGCTCTCATGTGAAGCTTGGACCAGAAGGAGAAAAGAGATTATTGCAGCTGAACTGGTCACATGGAATTCGCCGGACCTGCCTGCTCCCACCCCCTCCAGCCCCTCGCGGGGAACAGCACTCTTACGAGCTAAGAAAGACACAGTTGGCACCAAAAAAAAAAAAAAAAAAAAAATTGATCCCATTAACAATGACCTTTAGAAATTTCAAGGACATAACGCTGCCTTTGTGAAGTGTAAACAGATGCATTGTCAAATAGTTAAAGAGCAGAATTGCTCCTGGATCTGTCATTTACCACCTCCTCTTGCACTGGAGTTCCAAACTGTAAAGAGCCAGGAGGAAACCACGGCAGTGTGATTATACAGTTAAAGAGACAAATACTTATGTTGGTCTCCTCAGCGATTGATATTTCTATTATATTTTTAATTAACATTTTAATCCTTTAAAATCATTTTAATCCTCGGGAAGCATGTTACAGAGTGAAATCGTTGCTATGAAAAGTGTCAAACAGATAATAGCTAAAATTAATGGTTTTGTGATATATCAAGTTTTCAAATTGTTCTTTTATTAAAGGAGCCTGACATTTTTCATTACAGCGAGCAGGGCTTCCTGAATAAAAAGTGAGCATGTACCCTAGATTACAGAACATTTAACTATTTGCATGATAAAGTGCTTGTCCTGGTTCTTCTCCCGTTTGAAACAGTTGCCAGTAGCCCAGATAAATATCTTTTGTGGAGGCAGCACAGAGCGCAATGCAATGTGCCCGGGCCCCCGCCTCCTGCAGCCTCTGCAGAGCGCTTCCTCACAGAGCTACTCGGTGCCCTTTGCAAGCACAGGGCTGGGCTGGGGGCTTGCTGCTTCTTGACTCGCACTGATACTGGCATTCCTGATTTAAGCAATTGGAGGCAATCTCTGAAAGGCTGTAACTCGTAATAGGATAAATAACCACGTGCATAATTGTGAAAACACTTCAGTGAGTGGATGCTGGCTGCTGCAGAACACATCTTTAGACCTTCCAGAATACACATACACAATTCCTTCTTTCTCAGTCAGGATCTTCCTGTATGACATTTCTCAACTGTACACACAGAAGCTTGTATGCATAAATTGCATTCCTGCCTACTGAGAGCCATTGGTAGTTCTACATACCAACTGTAACCTACAACAGTATCAGTGTCTCAAACATCTATAAAAAATTCTGAAATAAAACAGCTTAAATGACAACTTGCTTTTGCTTAAAATCACTTCAGTATGTAGACCTTAACATGCTGCCTTTTCGAAATCACACTCTGGCCCACAGATAAGCCAAGTCCTCTCAATATGGAAATTTTACTGTGTTTTCTTTGAATGCAGTTACTCTGCAGTTTTAATTCTTTCCACTTTTTCTTCTGGAAAGGGAGAGAAGAACATTTCCTGGACTAGTAAAACAGTGTTAGAAACAAGAGAATGAGTGATCTCGTTAGAAACTGCTGATTGCCAGCAGATGTGCTACTGGGTATTGCTGGATAATACAAGGGCTTTTGAAGAATCTATCTTTTATGTGGGAGAGGCCTGTGTGATAAGCTGAGTGCAATGAAACCACAAGTAAGAAGCTGCCTGATATTTAATGTCTGGGGTAACCACTGAAGACAACGTAGGAAACTTTGCAATGAAATGTTTCCCCAACCCAAGGCACCTCTGTTTGAGTGTACAAGGCTCAGTGAGGCACTTAAGGAAACTAGGAAGAGTGGGGAGATGTTTTGCCAGAAACTTACATAAATATTTCAAAGCACTGGACTGATACTCCAGAAGATGTGGTTTGTGGTCTGTCTGCCACTGTCTTACTGACAGTCCCTGGACAAAGCTCATATCAAGCCTAGCCCATTCTAGCTCCTAGATGAAGACACATCCCATGTCGGTCTTTGCACCCACGCTGCCTGAGCTGTGTTGGCCTCCAGCTTGATTTCTGATGATGTCAGTATTGTTGGGTCTGACCTGAGGAGCTGTATCAGGCTTGGGGTCCCTGTACAGAAATGTCATCCCATTGATGGTGCCACATAAGCATGGTGCATGGAAGCACCACCAAGCCCTGGGTTCAGGAAGGATCAGGTTCACTTTCCCCAGAGGCTCCCCGGCTGGGGATTTTGGTACCCTCTATCCTCCCTAAGGTCAGCACAGTGACCTTGAGGGCAGGCTGCAGGGTCTGTTTATTTTCCCAGGCTCCTCTTGCAGTGGGAGTGGGACAGGGGTGTGGGAATGGTGGGAAGAAGGTGGCATCTTCCAGAGGGGAGCCCAGGAAGGCACTTCAGCTTGCAGCCACACACAGCTCTATAAGTGAACTGCTTAAGGTACTTCCTGTATTAAATAAAGAACACCAATGAATCAGAATCAGGCTACAAAATAAAAAGAGGAATACATCTAATATTGTGAAGCACAAGACCATTTTTACATAGACAAGCCTGCTATATTCCAAAATGAGGAAATGGTGATGTGATTGCTCAGAAAAAAATTAAAAATCCATTTTTTCCACACAAAAGTGCACATGAGTGGTAAGTTCTGATTCATATTAATTAAATTTCACTTTTAGGAAATGGTAGTGCAAATTCCCCTTAATCCACATCTGACTTAATGGGGAGAGGAGAATTTGTTGATTCCCAGCGAAGATCTCTTGCTGTAGAGCCTCTCTTTATTTCTCTGTACAGTGAAAGAAATTTGTGGGGATTGAACACTGAGAATTTAAAAAAAAAAAAAGAAGGAAAAAATGGAGAAAGGAGAAGAAAAGGCCTCCTGCTTTGTGTTGTTATCTCTCCCGATGTGTGTGACATGTTCCAGCGAGGAGTACAGGCGCTGAAACCCGGCACAAAAATCAACCCGGGTTTGACGACGCCGTCAGCAAACAGCGCGGCACAAAAGTCCATTGTGCTATGAGATAACCGGGGAGATGAATGGAGCGGGCTGTCACGGAGGTGATTGTGGGGCCAGCCGCCATCGGATCACCGCCTGGGCCTGAATTCCTTTATGGTTCATCAGGGCCTGTGGGTACCACAGAAAGTGTCATGATCCTTTTTTTCACCGGGGCCAGATGGTGTCCTTTCTGAGGCCTTCCTAATGCCCGGTTTTCCACATGTAAAACTCCTGGGAAAATGACCTAACTCACAGCTGCTTAGTGAGGCTTGAGCAGATCTTTAGAAAGACTTCTGTCGGAGACAAGGAGGTTGTACCACTGCAGGAGGAAGGGGGAGGCCGCCGCCACAAACCCACCGGCGGCATGCAAACGGAAATCAGCACCCGCATGGCCAGCACCAGCACAGGAACAGCCTTGTATCCACATCCTGCCCTGCAAGCAGATGGCAGAAGGGACGGGGGAAGGTGAAGATGGAACCAACACTGCAGGGTTCCCCTGGAGCCGCCTGGCGAGGAGACACTGTGTGAGGGGCCTCCCATGGGCAGGGGGCCGGCAGGCAGCTGGGCGGCAGGACAGCTCCGCTGCAGGTGTGGTGGCTGGGAGGCACCCGGCCTCCCCTCAGAAAATAGCACTCGTCCCCGGGACTCTTTCAGGGGTGCTGAGCTAAAAAGCTTCTGTGGTAGTGCTTATTTTCCCCAATCAAGGCGTTAGCAATAATTATCTGGATAACTTTTAGCCGCAGCCATTGACCTTTTAGCCCAAGCCGTACATCACAGCACTGGGAGGTTTCCATTTCCCTATCTTTGTCAGAGAATTTTTGGAACCATCTGCGTGCCTCCTCTGCAGCTGAAGCGCTTTGTTTCCACTGGTGCATTTGTCTGCTCTGTCAGGGCGGCTAGAGACATTTGGAGAACTGCTTCACACAACCTGCAGGTCCTCCCATGGTGTTTTTCACACATAAACATCCCACTATAAATGTTCACCGTCAACTTCATTTCACTTGTCCTGTGACTGTTTTAATCCCGATGTTAAGAATGTTTCCCTTCGTATCTTTCAAAGTTTAAAGAGAATGCGGAGAGCTCCAATAGCATTTCGTTCCAAGATAAGGCCATGTGAGGAATTAAATAGAGGAATTAACAGAGCTAAGTTGTTCAGGGAGCCGTGGTAGAGAGGAAGGAGGAGAGGTTCTCATAAAACAAGTTATTATTTTTCTATTCCAAACTGAACAATTTTGCTGAAACTCTTTTTGTTCTGATACTTTAAAAACAAAACTTGGTTTCAAATATTTAATTTCTGCAACAAAAATACATAGAAATTGCTTACTTCAACATTTTCCATTTTTAGACTTGCAGAGAACATCTCTACAAATGTTTTCCTGTTTTTCTTTCTGACTAAAAATCTTTTCTTCTTCTTCTTCTTCTTTTTTTTTTTTTTCATTCAACCAGAATCCCAGTCCTAATTATAATTTGTAAGGCAATAGCAGATCTGAGTGCAAAAGAAACACATCATTTGATCTCAGGTAGGTATTGTTCAAAGGTTTCTTTCTGCGCTCGTTAGGAATACAACTTAACTTTCTAGCAGAATATACATCCAGGGCACAGAATGATATGAAAGAAAACAAGCAGTTTTCCAACCTCACCATCTCAACTAAAAGAATAAAAGGTGGAAGAACGATGTTCGTATTTGCTAAGAGAAGGGCCATTCTTCAGGGCTGCCTCAGTATGAAACCTAAATAAAAACAATCCTGAAGTGTTTGGCCATCATAATCCTGGATCATCTGCCTTTGACCCAAAAACTACTGACATCCATGAGTTTCATTTCTCTTTGGTAACTTGCAAATTATTGATTTTATCGTCTGCCTGACATTTCACAGTGCATTGCCTCACTTACAGAAATGTTCAGCATTTATGCTGTGATGTGAACTGTCATAAAGTGAGGTAACATTCCATAAAATCCTAAGGGGAAAAACATTTTGATGAGATGCAGTCCAACTTGGAAGGACTGTGATTTTTCTCAAGCCATTCAAGGCTCACTCACCCTGAAAGCCACATTTCGGAAGGGACACGATAATTTTAAATAGGGACTGCTGTTTTGAAAGAAAAAGCAAAAGGATGAAACCTTTTCTTGTAACAGTTATTAACAGAGAATGTAAAAAAGCAGTAAAACACACACCTACTTGCCTTGCTCTGTTTTCAGCAGAGCAATGAGGCTCAAGAGAAGCAGACTGTGGCTTACACTTTTTATCTATTAATTCTCTTTTCTGTTTTAAAATGTTTTGCTTGGCTGGAATGCCCTCCAGAAATCAGGCAGAGGCATCCAGCACGTATTTAGGATCTGTGTCTTGCAACAGAAGGAGACGGAGAAAGGGAGCCAGCATTTCTCCTGCTGGGTCAGTCACACGCAGTCAGGCTTTTGCATAGAGCTAGCCTTCTGTCTCCTTCCTTTCATGGACAGAGTAACATTTTGTAGTGACACAAAGAAATTCTTCCCTCTCTTGATCATAAAGACCTCAGCACTAGATCCTCTTTATCAACTGCTCTTTTCTTATAGGTCTTGATATATTTTATTTACATATGAATTGATAAGTTCATCCCACAAACTTGGAAAGCTCGTTAGTTTGCAAAAACATCAACCATGCAAGTAGTAGTCCTTGTCAAAATTTGAAGAAAAGCTATCTCGGGGCTTTGCTTAGCTCTCCATAATCTATATGCTATCAATTATGCACACTAGCACTGTGCAGGGCTGTAGATGAGATGCAATTACTTTGATTTTGTTGGTGACAGAACAAAGAAACAAACTACAATGGAATTATAACCGCAGATGAAATCAAAGTATGGTGTATTTAATGTGGCCACATTAAATTTCTTTTTGGAAAGAGATCACCATAAAATGGCCTTTCATTGCCTGTGAAAGTGCAGCTTGAGAGTGCCTGCAGACACACTGCAGTAAGCTTTCAAAATCTCACTTCTGTATCTACAGGTGTGTGTACTGTAACAAAACGCATTTCCTTCCAGGCTCTGCTGTCATTCCCATATGCTTCTATTAGCATGGTGCAGCTTACCAACAACTGACTGGCTTTTTAATGTAGTAGGAACCACAAAAAGATAAAGGTCTGGGAAATTTTCTGGCTTCATGAGTTTTCTTCCCAGTCCAATCAAAATGATTTCTCTTGGCCTGATAACTGAGAAGCACCATACGAAGTTACTGGGCACAACAGTACTCCTTCCACAGGGCACAGCTGGGATCCTTGCACCATGTTGCTGCTCACTATAAGGGGATGTGAAAGACAAATGTGTGCAAACGGAACCACACAAAGCCAAGAAAATACAGTAGACTCCATGTTAGTGTCAGGAGATTCCTAAATTACAGGTAGCTGAAAGCTGAGAGACTCTACCATGGGAAGAGTCACTCTGTGCTGTCCTCCTTATAATTGTTCCCTGCACAGTCGTTAATAGGCACTGTCAGAGACAGGAGCAGAAAGGACCTTCGGTCTGACTCAATACAGCTGTTCTCTTGTTCTTACATTCTTATTTTATTCCAGCAACAAAGTCTATTTTTATTCTTCTCCCTGGAAATATGGTCACAATGCTGGGAATGGTTTTTCTAGGAATCTGGACATCCGTGATACAGGGACACTTCTTTCCTTTCTCATTCTTCACAAGGAATCTCTGTCAGAGGTTTGCTTCAAATTTCCCAGCTCAAGACCTGGAAACTCACTGTAACTGCGGAACAGTATACTTATGGGTCTTGGATGTTGTCCAGTAGGCATCAAAATGGCATTACTGTCTGCTTTAAGCAAATGTGCAAGGATGCTTGGCACAGTCTTCACTTCCGACTGGTATTTTCCTTACTGAGGGAAGGGCCTGTCTGTGTTCAGGCTTGGTTGCCATTTATTTTAGGAGGTAAAAGATTGGTAAATATTGTCTGATGACACTTCTACAGGCCAGATTGTTTAATAACATGCAGTAGTTTGACACCTGTGTAAAGAGTAAAGATGACGTTCCCTACTAGAATGTGTCCATCTCTAGATATCCTATATTGAGAGCTTAAAAAAAAAAGTACTTATTTAACTCACACGAATGACGCCTCTTAAAATAACCTCAGTGTGTAGGATTCATTTCCTTCCTACTGGCATAGAGAGGGACAAAATCACTGGAAGAAAATATAAGTCTGAAAAAGATGGTTAAAGTCTTTCATAAATGTGTGTCCCTGTGTGGAAATTGAGAAATAATTAATCTTCATGTGCTGAGATCCCATTTAGTTCAAGCAAAGGACCGGGACTAAATCCTGTTTCAGTCTCATTTCCTATCTCATGTTTACAGCAAAAACCCATGTCTATCAAGAAACACCACTCATTTCTGGATTAGTCTACCATTCTGTTTTATTCTCAGAAGAGATGATCATGGGATTTGATGCTCACCTCTTCACCTGCAACATTGCAGGGCATTCCAGAAGCATACCACTGTGTGCAACTGGTGTGTTGGAAGGTATGTTAGCTCAGATGGACTTCAGCTAACTGTGGTCCTATGCTGTGACTGGTCTGCAGTAGGACCTCTCAAGAGCTGCTGCCCAGTACAGCCAGTGCCACATCTCTTGCTTGAGCAGCCAAGCAGGAATAAGCAGCACAGAGAGGGCTGGATACAGAAACCGCTGCATTAGATGGCTTTCATGTGTATCTAATCTCCATAAGGATGAAGACAATAGGTGGGCAGCACAATTCCTGCCCAGCCCCAGACCTGACCTGAAACAGAGGCCAGAGCAGCTCCTGCAGCCTTGGACTCTCAAAGGCACAATCATATTTCCTTTGCATCCGCATGCGTACTCTCAAGCCACAGGTCTCCAGCTGCTCCCAGCATGCTAGTTTAGCATAGACACAGCACAGCAGACCTGCAACCTTCATCTAATTCCATGCCAAAAAAAAATGCAGTGCATACATTGAGAAACAACAAAGACTGTTCTTTATTCTCCACACCAAGAAATACAGTCAGCATAGACACCCTACCCAAACACATCAACCTTCCAAATCCCACACTTACTCTAAAAGTACTGGAAATTGTTCTAAGCCAAATCACACAATCACTGAATCAAGTCCAACTATCAGCTTGACCTACCAAGCCCTATCACTAAACTATGCCCCTTAATGCCCTGTCTGCAAGTTTCTTAAGTACCTTGGGGAATGGGGACTCCACTAGTTCCCTGGGCAGCCCATTCCATTGCTTGACTACATTCTTAAATGTAGAAATCTTCCTAATGTCCAACCTAAACATCTACTGGTATAACATGAAAACATTCTCTTTGTCCTATCACTTAAAAAGCGAGACCTCGCTGCAACCTTCCTCTGGATAATTGTAGACAGCAGTGATATCTTCCCTCAGCCTTCTCTTTTCCAGACTGAACAACTCCAATTCCCTCAGCTGCTCCTCTTAAGTTTCATTTTCTAGTCCCTTAACCAGCTTCATTGCTCTTCTCTTCACAAGCTCAAGCAATTCAATATTCTTGTAGTCAGAGGCCCAAAACTGAACATGGTACTTAAGGTGTGGTCTCACCAGTGCCACGTACAAGGAGACAATCACTTCCCAACACCTCAGCACTGGCTATCTCCAAACTTTGAAGAAGCTTGGAGTCAAGCCAATCTTCTTGGATATTTTCAATAACTTGTTCTGTTCCCATATCCAAACAACCAAACTCAGTGAAGCCTGGAATTCTGTGTGAGCACTACCCTTCTTCTGCAAAAATCCAGCCTTCTGCACTGGATGAATTTTCATACTGTTGATGTAAATTAGTAACAATGACTAGAAAATCAGCAAACTGCTCTGGTCGTCAACTAGTGCCAACAGCAAATCAAGCATCTGATTGTGGATCTCAGTCTATTAGAGTAGAGGTTATGCACCCCTGCAAAGAGTCTTGGCACAGCATTCTGCAGGAAACAAAAAGCCTGCTTGGTTGCTAACCTGTCTTCCTGGTACCTCGCCCAGATAGAAAGCTCCTGCCTTGGTTTGATTTGGAATTTCATAACATACTTACATGTCGCTCACATTCTTCTGTTGAGCTAAATTGATCTTTTTTCCTCTCATTTCCTGGGTAGATTGCATTTGGTCCATGAGTAAACACAGTGTAGCTGCCCCCTTTTCCCAGGCTTTCTAATGAGAATGTGCTGTCTGATCAGGTGCATGCACTCTGCTGTCATTTGCAGCCTGACCTGCAGGTCAGAGGTGATTTGAGCAGGCTCAGGGATGCATACAAATCACATCCTCTTGTCTGTCTGTTTTGTTGACTGGTTCTCCTCAGGGTCATGGCTATCTTAAGTAGCAGCCTGAAGGATAAAGTGCGCCCTGTCTGAGCTGTAAAACTTTGACTTTGGACCAATTGCATCTGACGTACAGCAGCATGAGGTTTGGTTTAGCCTTTGGATTCAGAACAAATCACTGGCTATCAATAGCTGATAGTGACACGCAGTTTACTGAATGTCTCCCTTTCTCTGGCAGCTGTATATTCTTCAGGAGAAACGGATGTGTTTTTAAGTTTCTAAGGTCATGTTTTAAATATTATGTTGCATGCATTCCATTAGAAAGTGTGACAAATAAATAAATAGCTAGGAAGTGCTGTTGTTTTCTGAGCTTGCTTTTGCACTCCTAAACGGTGCACAATAAGAGAAAAAGGAAAAGGTGTAAAATGACATAAGACTGACCTACTCATAAAACAGAACATTTGTAGGATCAGTACACTAAATGAAAACTTTGCAAGAATGACACAGTAGAAGAGTCATGCAGAATTATGCACTCTGTCCTCAAGCCTGATGTACTTCAGGGAGTTTCCTGGAGGGCATGTTGTATCAGCATGGTAGCCAATGCATCATGGGTGCAGGAGCAGTACTCCCTACATACACAACCCCATAATCACACCATTCAACCAGAAATGATCAGCAAATATTACAGACCGAATTTGAGGTAGTCAGGCATTTCACTATCAGCTGAGGGTTTTGATTTTACTTTATTTTTTGCAATGTTCATGTGACATCGAGTGCCAGAATTTGTCACCAGGAAAGTACTTGCTGGCACAGCGAACAGAAGCATATACCAAACCCAACCAAAAGGGCAATTTTTAAGACCACCAAGCAGTCATCACAGAATTACAGCTCTTCACTGGCACCAGCCAGGGCCAGACTCAAAGCAGTGACCTGGAAGCAAGAGGCTCTGTGTCACCTCCATGGGTTGCTTGTCCCCCTGACACTTTGCTTATTAAAAGGTGACTCCAGAGCTGTGTCCTTGTGCCTCTGCAATGCTGGTGCTAAAAAATCCACTCTGCTTTATACATAAGCAAGTGGATTTTATCCAAAAGGAAAAGGTTTTTTATTGGCTAAAATCTTCTGGTGGCTTCTATTTATTGCATGCCTTTTTCAAGTCACTTTACTTTTATCAACATTTTTATCTTTCATTTTCTCAACTGTCATGGCATGACTTCCAAATCTCTGCTGCAGAATTATACCAAGGGAGGTGCTTTGTGTTCTCATCATGTAGTGACTTAGTTTGAAAGAGAAATTAAAAAAAAAAAAAAAGAATTATTATTATTATTATTATTAAAGCAGCAGTGATGCTGTAAAATACGAATAACCAAGGTGCCACTTTCAGGAATTATCATGTTACATTTCTCCCTTTTCTCACTGATACGGGTTATCCAGCATTTACAAAGTTTTCGCAGAGTACACATGCAGGCCTCGGAGGGTTGAAAAGAAATAGGCCTGCCAAGCATTTTCAGACAAAATAGATTTTTTTTCATTGAGAAGCCTGATTGTTTCATTTTTTTTTTTTCCCAAAAGATTTTCTACCCTGTCATAATAGAAAATGTAATCTACTGTACTAAAAATGAAACATTTTCAGTTTTCTACCAAATATATTTGTGCTTTGGGTAAAAAAAATATTATAATAATTTGCGAAATATAAACTCCTTTTTCCAGGCTAGTTATGAAAAGTTCTCTATAGTGCAATCTTGAACTACTGTTAAATCAAAACTATGGTTAGGATAGCAAGATTGCTGAAGTCGTGCATGACATGTCTCATCATACCTGAAGGCCAGTCCCAAGATCTTTCAGGTCTTATTGAAATAAACAGAGTGTTCAACATACTGTAGAATTTCAGCCTTAATGATATCAGATCTGTGAATTCTGAAGTGATGCTACAAGATGAAGAATTGATGGCAGCATAATAGGATGCGTTCCTTCCCCAGCAAAATTCAGTGGAGGATTGTAATAGTTCACCAGGGGAAGTAGGGTTAAAAACCTCTGACCCTTGATATCACATAAACATTGCCAAAAAAAATAAAACACTTGATTGACAGTGAAATGTGTGACTACCTCAAGTCTGGTCAGAAATCTTTGCTGATAATTACTGGGTCGAGTGCTGTGAGAAATGGGAAAGAGGTGTATCAGCCATATGAGCATACATACGCAGAGACCCGAGCATCTCTAATAAGAATTGATGTAGTGTGTCATTTGTAATTTAATCAGCAGCATTACATCTTGATAGTAAAACGAGCATCATAAACATTTTCACAGTAAAGTAAGATTAACACACACACGCACCAAATATCTGCTGCCTTAATGTAACGTTCCACTTGTGACTTGAGCTGATAGATGGAAGAAATTGCAAGTTTAAGCTGACACTTGACTCAGAGCTGATTCTGTGGTGCATAGGCATTTCACTGCACGTAGTACACAGAGTCAAGCTCGGATCTGAGGTGTTTTGTGAGCGCATGCAGCATGACCAAAGCTCAAAAATGAGTGACACTCTTGATCCAAATTTGTCCCCATTCTATTCCCAAATCCCCAATTTGGATGCACCCCTGAACCTCTCAAAGCCAGTTTCACTTCAAGCAGATCCTATTTTTTCTCATTATTTTTTGATGAGTTTGGGAGACATATCCCTTCTCTTTGTGTTCCAAGTATCTCCTATGCATTTGGCATCCCAGCATGCACCATCCAGAGCCTGGCATCTCCTGACAAGAGGAGTTCCATCGGTACTGTATAAGATCTACAATAATGTAGATATGTAGAAGTCAGCTTAAGCTGACTTTCACTATAGATTTTCACTACAGCAGAAGAAAATAGGTCCCTCTTGAGGTTATTCTCGCATCACATCTGAAAGGTGTGGGATTAATGATTCTATGAAAAGGTCTTCATTTTTTTCTGCATCCACAGTGAAGGAAGATTGCAGTGGTTAGGACATCTCTGTTCTACACTTCTGAAGTGAGGTGAGGTGGCAGTTACACTATTCAGGACACCCAAGCTGCAGAAGTGGCTGTCAGGCATGTACTCTCACGTCTGTGTCAACATATTTTTAATCAAAATTTTAAGATTTCTTACTAAGTGTGTCTGAATTTTTCTCCTGTTTGTAGTACGTTCTGAGAGCTGAAAGAATTAGCAGTAAACATACTCATGGGAAAAAACACATTATGACAATGAAGCAAAGGTCTCCAGCGTCTGCAGTCCCACAGTGAATATGCATGTTCAGATGTGCATAATAATTGTCATTTATATCAGTGGCAACAGGGAAGGAACAAATGGTGCATGGGCATCTGTTTTCAAAAGCTTACCCAAGGTGCTAACTCACGTCCATAGGTCACCTGAAAGTAAAATTAGTCCCTTAGGATCCAGGCCAAATGTTCAGGGAACATATCCCATCTCAGCAGCCTTTGCAGCAACTCAACGACACTGATTTTAGACACCATTTATCCTTTTTTGTTGTTGTTGTTGTTCACAAATGTGAAATAACCTCATACAAATACTATTTTCAGAGCCTTCTGTCTGATTATGCATCCTACTACCACTCTCGTGTTTTTAAATTCTGTCCTCTCACCCACTAAAGAAGAAGAGATATACTTTATAATGCAAGTTTATCTTCCAGATCCATTGGTACTGCTGTCATGGCACAGTCAGAAACTTTTAAGATGTATTATTTTATTTATTATTTCAAAATATCACTCTGTCACTCAGTAGTGATTAAACAAATACAAGAATGCTAATAAAACTAAAAATAATAACAAAAAAAAACAATAAAACCCCACAAATTTAGAACTGTAACATCCAAATAAGAAAACTAGAATCTCTGATGAATGTTAAATTGTGATATAAAAGAACTTAATGAAAGGCTAATGTTTTCTGTTATGTTCCATAGGTTTGTTTCAGGGAGGTTTTCACCTGCGCCTCAAGCTCTTTGGATTAATGTCGTGGTAGAATCCACATGTAATTTACAAAGTGAAAAGTGCTAACTGTTTTCACACATCTCTCTGTGAAAACCTCTGCTGCAGTCAATGCGACCTTTGACTTTCTCAAACAGGTTTAAAAATGCCACTTCATATCAGTTTCCATCACGGTGTATTTCAGGACCAGTAGTTTAACAATTGCTCTCCAGGATAATTACTTACTTTTTTTTTTTTTTTTAATTTGTGTGAGGAGCTCTCCAGTGTGACAGGTCCATGAGAAAGTGAACCCAGCAGAGGAGCAGGTGGTCCACTGCCTCTATGTTATTGCCATTATGTTGCCTTTGTTAAATTACACCATAAACCCAAGTTTCCTCACTGCCATTTGTTAAATTTGCCCACCTCCACTCTGTGAGTACAGATAATCAGTCAAACCTTAATTGGGGTGTATTTAGATCAAAGTATGCAGGCAGCATTTGCTCCCAGTACCTGGGTTGCAAATGAGAGTCACATGAGTGGCTTGTTCTATTGGACGTGCTTTTTGTTTAACCATGATCATTGCTGGCAGGCGGCTTTTTGTGCGACTGAAAAGCCCTTTAGAATTCCTCTAATTCTGACAAAGAAACTGTCTTTGGGAGGAGAAATTGAGTATTGCCTTCTTGCATCTGAATAGTCTTTCAGCTCTATATTCACAGCAATATACTTAATATCCGCAGACAAGAAACAGAAGGTTTGGACCCATGTGTACTTTTATTTGATCCATTTCTAGCTTCTAGAAGCTCTTGGAAGCTTATCTTTTTACCAGTTAAGAGATATACGTGAGTATGTCAGTACTGGAAAAGGTTTCTCTTACAGTAAAAAAAAGTTTGTAGCAAAAAAAAGCACAGAGTGCTGTGGATTGTCCTTTTTTTTTTTTTTAATTTAATAAGGAATAAATCAAAAAAAGGCTTGGGTAGGGATGAGAGAAACACTGACATTGCACTGCTCCTCTGAAAAGGATACAAAAAATATTTATAGAAAGATTTCCATTTTTTACCTTATTTCTGATCTAATTGCTGGTTTAATCAGTTATTCTCAGATGGGTAAAATTGCCTTTTACGTGTGATACAAAAAATTTCTGCAAACAGCTCCCGCTGCTTCCAGCTTGTTTGGCAGCACTGTTTGATAGCATTCACTGCCCTAGCTCTTATTTATCTGAACCACGGTTGCGCCTACAGACCTAGCTGAAGTTAGAGTCCTGGTATGCTCACAGATGCAGAGAGTAAGAGATGCCCGATCTCTGCAGAGCTTGCAGTTTGACTTAGGCAGCAAGACACACCCTATGCTAAATGTTGCACCCATCAGCACATGCAAAAGAGCTACCATTAGCTTTCAGCACTAATGATGCTTGGGCTTCTCTTGAGCCGAACAGACACGTAGAAGCTAAATTTTAAGGCATCTTGAGCAGCCTCCCTCAGTTCAAAGCAAGAAGGACATATGCAAATCTGATGACAAATCTTCCAGGGCAGAAGGTTAGGTTGTGTGACCAGGCCATCGGCCGGTACTGAGAGGGAAAGCTGTTGTAAAGGACAGAAAGTTGACCTGCTCTTTGGATTTCTCTACATTTGAATGCTTTGTTAACAAAGCACAGATTTAGTATGTTTAAAGAGTCAATGCGAAGAAAATACTGTAAAGTAGGCCTGTTTTCCACAAAATTCCTCACAGATCTTATTCTAAAGGAACTTTGCAAAGAGTAAAGGCCACTTTTGAAGCAGCATAAAAGCCACTTTTGTCAGTGAAATAACTTGCTGGACTTTTTCCCCCCAGATTTGTATAGAGCACTGGTTCACATCGAGGTCTGAAAAAAAAAAAAAAAAATTAGTTTTGATTGTATATACATACATACAAAAGGGTAAACAGTTTGAATAAAGCCTTTTGTACTGGATTAGTGTCTTAGCTCTTTAACCCAAGCTGCAGGTTTGGGATGTCTTTGTTCAGTTAGGTTTTTGGTGCTGACCAAATCGGGTGTGTTTGAGTTTCATTCCTCACCCTTTTGAGGTCTGTAGGACTGATTCCTTGCATTCAATGCCAGCAGTACTGTAAGTGCCCAGTGCTTTATTCTCTAAGCTATTCATCCTTTCAACCTTTGCCTTCTTTTCCTTAATCCATCTACCTTACTGAGTTTTCAAGTCAAGTAAAATGTTAAACATGTGCTTCAAGCAAGAGCAACATAGAAATAACAGAGTACGTGCCAGGAATTCCTGCCTATCTGGTCTATTTGTTCTTTGTGTCTCTGTGTGTACAAATATATATTGTGCATGTGTGTATGTGCATGTGGATATGTGGTTGCACCATAAAGGATGAGTTCTGTCTGAGACAGAAGTCATGCAACGCACATATTCCTAATTATCTTTCACAGAGGAAGGCAAAATAAATACATTTTAGCAACTTTTTTCTAACATCAAAAACAAGTAATTGCTCACCATCACAAATATTTTTATGGAGAATTCAAATGCTTAATGCTGCTTGTCTGGAGCCTTGATGACTTTTGTTTTTTTTGGCTGCAGGGGTCAAGATGCTTACACACATGCCACCACTTCAAAGATTTGCCTTCTTTAATTTTTTACTTAAGCATCAGAGTGTTAAATTGTTCAATTTAAGCTGTGAATACATTTTATAAGATCATCCTAGCCCACCATTTTTCCCAAAATAGAGAAGTTCAGGATATTTGGCAGTTTCACCTAGTCACCAAGTCTGTGCAAAATATATACAAATAATCTCTTTGAACCTCAACAGCTCACAACATAGAGAACCACAAGTTCAAGCCTCAGTCTTTTCTTAACGATGGAAATAGACTGTTCTAAAAATAAGCGCTGAATTTGATGATTTAGATAAAAAAAACACACACATCATAAATAGGAATGTGTTGTAACTTTTCCAATTGGAAATTAAAAATAATGGGCTGTTTTCTGTTGCCTTGTGGGGCTTTCACAAGCTGAATCGATATAATGAAATGTTCTAGTCAGCAAAATAAATCAAGAGCCTTTTACTGTTTTTTATCATGTGAGATTCCCAGCGGGGCAAGGGAGAAGAGCAGACGAGATCGCACAGCATTATGCAATATTTGCGGGTCTGGAGCTGCCACCCTACTGCATGCTGCTCCTGCAAAGTTGATGCAATGGAAACTTGCACTTGCCAAGGGTGAGAGGCACTGGTTTTAATCAGCCTTTTAACATGACCATCATTGCAAAATAAAAAACTGATCCGCCTGTCTCCTAAGCTCTCTCCGCAACTCTAAAACTCATGCATTCCTGCAGGTGAGAGCCTGCCAACTCTATTCCCCCAAAAGCTAAGTGAGAGTATTTCCATCTTACCTTCAGGAGAACAGTAGTGGTCTGAAAGGCACAACTAAAGCACAGCCACCCTGATAATGTGCTTCATGTTGAAGCTGAGTGGGAGATGCCAGAGTCGTGACCGCGCCATGGAGCCCTTGCTCCTTGCTACCACCATAGACCTGAGGGCTGTGTGCCCACAAATGCCATTTGACCTGACGGTTTGGTCACGTGTTTCTACGAAACCAGCCCAGCCCACAAATTTACTTTTTTTTTTTTTACAAAAGTGGTCATATTTGCACTTTTAGAATTAGCACTTTTTTCAATGTCTTTACCATCTGGTAAAAGAAGGCACATGGGTAGATAATAAAGAGCAGAATTTCCAACACAGTGTAAAGACGCATTATTGCTAGCTCCACAGCAACAGCTTCTATTTCATACAGTGTTTTGTGCTGCTTTTAGTGAGATTTTTGTCTGAAGTCAAAGGAAGCCTACAGTCAAAAAATTCTACTTCCAGAGTTGTTCCAACTCATCCCAGCTCCCCCCACTTTTGGCTGCCAGCTCGCTTCTAGGGCAGTGTCAGCTGCCCTGGGGAAGGTCTTTGGGATGATGGCCATAAACAGGTCACTGCAAACATATGGAAGCCTGTGCTCTGCCTGCTGAACCAAAGGATTAGGGTGTGGAAGAAGAGGTTAGAGCTGTGCAGACCGCTGTGCTATTCTTTCTATGAACAGTTACATCTGGTGCTTTCAGGCCTGTCCAGCTGGCATAGACTGTGGGACAGTAGTGCTTCAGACCTAGAGTGACTGGCAGCAGACACAGGACTTGAGTAGATCCGTGCCCACTTTGCTGGAGATGTTACAACACCATCTCGGAACAAACGGCATGGTGCCCTGTAGTGCAGGGAAGGCCTTAGCCAGGCTGCTTGGAAGCTTGCCACTTCAGATGACTGCCTCAGAGCAGGCCACTTCAGAGCTGTTGTCGTGGAGAGACGTGCTGCCACCAAGAAAGTGCTATTACTCTTGCTAATCAGTGTAGGTGATATATAGAAGGCTATCAATGGGCTTAGACTCTTGGATTCCTGATAGCTAATGCTACCCAAGGAAATTATGCAATTCAGATGAAAATACACTGGCACTGAAATCTGATTATCTGAGCCATTACATTGCTAGAAGGGTCCTTGGCACAGCAGCAACCGAGGACTACTAGTGCTCTCCCAAGCTTGGACGTGTGACAGAAGTTAGTGTTGTCCAGAGGCCGTTCCCATTAGCAACCTGTGTATATATGGACTCAATCTGTTCCATGCCAGTTGGCCTCTGAAAACAGTCTTAGGCATATTTAATTTGCCCACCGAGATGTAGACAAAGTGTACTGAAGTTATTAATACGTGAATTCTGTGTCCCAGGAACCAGAATTTGGACTGCATGAGCAGGTAAGTATATCTGCATCATGTTGTAAGGCTTATCATATATGATTCATGGATATGGAGATATTTCAGTAGTCTAGAAATCACTTAAGACATTAGGAAAACAACTAATATCAATTCCAGACAAAGAACTACCGAAGTGAGTGGCCTGTACCCAACAGTGGCCAGCATGAGATGTCCAGAGAGCAGTATGAAACCAGTATACTCTCCTGACTACTAGCAATCAGCAGTTTAGATACTTCTTAAGATTGACAAATACTGCATTGTTTATTGCAGTTGTAAAAGGACATTTTTATCTGTATTAAGGGCAAAATAGTATTATCTAACTATTCTAGAACAGCCAGATTGTGTTCTGTTCTTTAAGGCTTTCTTGAATGGGAACAGTGTTTCTGGGTATATATTTGGAGCATTTCAGAGCAACAATGCAATGTGCACTAGGAAGATGGAGGAGGGATGTTTAGCCTGCAGGCTACTAAAAAATATGTGCTCCCCTTGATAGTTGCTGTGTGCTGGTTTGCACACAAGTTGAAAGGATGAAGGGAGAGCTGGTCACCTCCTACTCCTTTTCCACTCAACAGCTTGTTCAGCCAAATGCTGCACACAGCAACACAGAGGGCTTCTGGGAAAGAATGAGGAATGCATTTTGATTTAAATTTTCGATAAATAGACACGTGGTTAGCGTGTAATGTACTGGTCAGTTTGTGGTGCAGTGAGGTGCTCTGCCCATGCAGGACTCCTACATGACTGGAGTTTTGGTCCATATTTGGACTTTATGTCAGTGAGACTGGACATTTTAATGAATTACTCAAGAAGTACACCATGAATATAAACCCAATGTCAATTAATGCTATTTTAAATATTGACAGCAGGGAGAAATAGTGAGCACTGTATGTCAATACAGTAAGCTAAAATCTTTTAAAAACCTAAAAATAAACAATGTACAGATAAGTTTGTGCCTTCAAGACCATATGAAGCAATGCAGGAGGGAAGCTAATGGATATTACCAACTCAGAGGACAGTGAAAGGGTTTACCTTCATCTGAATGGAAGCATCTCAGGACTCTCCTCGTCACTTTGCAGGGATACAGGGTGAGATGTGCCCCAAAATGTAGCAGCGCAACAGCCTGGACATAGTACTGCACCAAAAGGCTAAGGCTCTGCCACCTACCTGAAAGTCACCAGGACAGTCTGTTTGTCTCCCAGCTATCCCTAAGAGAACTCACTAATCCTTCCCTGTTCCTTTCTCTCCCTTTTATTCTGCTTCAGAACATGCCCCTTCATCGCTCTGTCATCTCACCCTTCCCTTGGGATGTGTGTGAGCTCTCTGAACACATCCTCCCCTCCCAGGGTCCTTTTCCTCTGTGTTGCAAACCAGGTACTGTGAGCACCCCAATCCACAATCATTGCACAGTATCAGCAGCTGTACTAAAGCTTGCCCCTAGGTTTGCCCCTAAATTTTAGCTTTTCCATGCAACACTGATAAAGCTGTGATTTTTCACACATATGGGGATGCTTTTCCTCAACTCCAGTGAGCTTGGCTATAGTAAGCTGTAACAGCAGTGATAAAAACTCCCCCATTTTTGAGCTGTTACAACAACAAAAAAAAAAAACAAATTTGAAGGAGTGGAGGAGTGGAAGGGGAAAAAAGCAACTATGGCAACTTCTGGGTGCTGAAAAAAATAACTAGCATAATTAAGGCTGACTAAAGAGAAGCAGCAGAGACAGGCTAGTCATTGGATGCACATTTCTACAAGCTGACCTTCCTTAGAAGGATGCTGAGCACATCTCCCTAAGGAGAGGGAAGGGTTCTGCAGGAGAGGGAAGGGTTCTGCAGAGAGGCAATGAGAAACTAAGACAATTTTCCTTGCTGCTGCTTGCCAGTGCCTCCCTCTGCTGTGGCAACAGGAGTCAGGGGCACACCAGGTCAGGACACACTCTTTAACTTCAGTTCTCACTTTCTAGCAAGCATAGGTCAGTGTAAGACACAGAATAATATAACCTGCGTCCTGAGGGAAGTGCTTTAAAATCTCCTTTCAAGCCTCTGTGCTGTAAGACTTGGCCCATTTAGCTCCTTGTGGCCATGTATCAGCTCAGAAATGAAGGCACTGATGAAACAGTCAGGAAAATGGTTCTGGTCTTTTTATGAGATGCCACCATAGGCAATGCTGTTCTTAAGCACTCTTTAGTGAGGTACTGGAACAGGCTGCACAGAGAGGCAGTGGAAGAATCTCTGGAGACATTCAAGGTCAGGCTGGATAAGGTACTGAGCAACTCGATCTAGCTGCAGGTTTGTCTGTTCAATGCAGGGGAGCTGGACTGGATGAGCTGCACTTCCAATTCAAAAGATTCTATGATTCCTAAACCATCTGCCTTGTAACTCTCACAGTATTCTTGGCTAAACATCACTACTGATTGGTGCTGTACTCACTGGGCAGGGGAGACCAGCAGCTGCCACCCTAACAGTACAGATTGCAAAATGTCATGATGGTGCTATTGTGGGGTGATTTGTCTTTTTACCTGAAAACCTCCTATTTTCCCTGTAAAGTTTATAACACAATTAAATAAATACATTATCTCACCACTGTAGCGTTTATTTCTGCCCTTTCCTGAAAAGTATTCCATATTTAGCAGAAATTATGCCTTACACTACTGCACTTACACTTCCTGCGCCTACCAGCTCAAAGCACCATAAGTTGCTGCTGGACATCCACACCATACCCATACCTGTTGGGTATGGGGTATTTCAGAAAGACATAATTTAACCCAAAAGCAATGTCAATTGCAGAGCAGTCCTGAGGTACCATCCTCAATATGAGACTTTTGATTTTCTGCCTTAGCTTTCTTAACTGCAAATAAGTTTAATATTTAACACAGCTGTGCTATTCAGTTTAATTGGTTGATAGTTTTAGCTTAGGGAGTCAAATGCTATGTGCATTTTACTTAACACTGCTTACCATTAATTCAGCTGCTACTTTATGAGTAGCCCTAAGCTTTTTCTTAGAGAGAAATCTCTACTCTGCTGATCAGCTCTGAGGGATGTTTGCCCTGTGGTCCCCATTGGGCTGGGAAAATCCCACAGCACTGCCATCGAGGACGGTGCCTGGCCATGCTCTTAGCATCAGCATCAGCACCCAGAGCTTGTCCCTTTGCCAGCTCAAGGAAGAAGCCCTGTGTAAAACAAGATGAATGGGAGCCACGAAGTGGAAAAAGTTTCTTTCTGTTCTATCCCTCGTGCCAGTTAGTGCAGGGACTTCAATGTAATATTATTATAACATTTTTTTACAGTAGGAATTATAATTGAAATTTGTTATGTATGAGGATAACTAAAACTCGATCATTTCACACTCTTCAGTCCATGCCTGAGGACATTTTGGGGTAAATAGATTGCTTGGAAACAGCCAGTGACTACAGCTAAAATTACATTTTACCAACTGAGCTGAATGGCTTTTTAATTACAGCACTGATGTCCGCATGCTGTCACCACCGTCTAATACTAAGATGGTATTGATTTGATTTTTAGCTTTGATGCACCCACCAGGGGAAAAAATGTAGAGTAGAACTTTTTTTTTTTCCCTGAAATCCTTTTTCCCAAGTAGTGAAGAACCCCAAGTGTAAACTGATGTTTTGGTTTTGTTTTTTTTAACTCCTTTGTTATTTCTTTGTAAATTTGTCTGCCTTGAATAATTTGAGCATCCATCTTGAAAATGTTTAGTTGTCACAAAGAATTTTTGAAATAAAAAATATAACTAAAAACTACTGATGAACCTCAGAAACAATGAAATGTGTGCAATATATACAAGTGTTGTATGAAATAATTGAAAGAACTACTATGTGAATGCATCACAAAGCCACAGAAGTCTGTGTAGTCACAAACTCCTGTGACAGTGCAGTCAGTCTTACTATTAATTTCTTTCAAAAGCAGTTGGAAATGCTTTCAAACCAAGATTTCAAGTGTTTTATATGGAGACAGACAAGAATGTAATTATTCCAGTCTTGTCAAAGAAAAAACTGAAAGGTGAGCAAGCTGCTCCTTCCAGGCAAATGGAACCCTCCAAATAAGGATGAGTCTGCTTGTATTTAAGGATAGATTTTATACCTATCATGCGGGCTGGCTGTGAGTAAAACACTTCTCAGAGTGAAGCATTCTCATCTAGTCTTTTCTTCTTTGTATAGGAAAAAGCTGCAAAACCTTGTAGGGAAAACTACCCCTGCTCTCAGTCTGCTACACACCCAACCTCCTTCAGCTTGACTAAAGAGTTAAAGAAGGCAATTTCACATCTGCATGAGAATACTTGGTAACATTGTTCTAGCTAATAGGTAGGTGGGTGTCTCACAACTGGGGAGGGAGAACTTGATCCTAAACCCATGTAATTTTATAGGCCTCTACCTACTGACTCCTGTAGGTTTGCATATGGGAAGTGTTAGGTCACAGCCTGAATCGGTGTCTGAGTACCAGGTGAAGGGGCATAGCCAGCTATGGGAGCACAAATGAAAGCAATTCACCTGTGTGACCGGAAGGGGTGGACCTTCCCCAACCTCATTTAAGGGTTCACAGCCACAAGGGAAATATCTTTACTTCGAGGTTGTTTCCTTTGGAGTGTTTGGTAAGCCTTGATCCTTAGAGGGGTGTAAGAGATTCCTTCTTTATTTTTAGATTGTGACAGCTACCTTTCCTGGGTGATCTGAAACTGGCTTAAAGTAGCTACACCTGCTACTATATACCCTTGCAGTTTGGAGTTATATTTGCATGAACATTATAGAAAAGTAATACAAGTACTGTATAGGTGGAACAATGGTTTGTATGAGTATTCCCAGACCTTAGAGCTGGGAATATATGTGGCATAAGTAATACCAGAGCTAACAATAAAAAGATAAAATGAAAGCGTGTTAACTGCACCCACTGCATAGCCATAAAGGCAAAGGTCTGTGCCAGATTAACAAGCAGCTTTTCAATGAACATAGAACTATAATTCACTTCAGGGGCTCTGATCTTTGATGAGTTTATGAATGAAAACAAAACTCAGTGAATGAATTATGGGCATGATTCAGTCAGCTGTCTTATACGTTTTTATGGACTTTCAGTGCTTTCAATTTCCAGGAGGATGGCGTGCTGGGCTAGAAGCCACTTGCTTGAATTGCCTCAGCTGAAGACTCAGTGTATCCTTGGGAAAATGGCATCGGTGTGCTCCGTATCTCTCCTTATTTGTGAAACAGGGGTGATAGTTCTGTGTCATTTCTATGCAGATCATATGGGTGTTGAATTCAGTGTTAACGGGAGCTGCTTAATGGGTGGATTCACCTTGGTGTTATTGGCAGACTAAGGACAGACTTGTGCTTCTGTGGCTTTACACAGGGCCTCCGAGTAGGGCAGCCACAGCATGTGCCTGCCTCTCCATTTCACTAAGCAATGTTGGAGAGTGCAGTCTGCCTTCTGCAAGGGCTGAAGAGCTACTTGGCACCCCAGTGCTATGTGGGAAAGCAACTGCCTGGTTCCTCTCAATTTCTGTTTTTCTTTTAAGGATAAGTCTTCATTTTTTAGCTCTTCATTATTTTTTTTTCAATTTAACACAACTTTTACACCTTCCTGCCGCTTCTCAAGGTTTTCATGAAATCTAGTGCAAATGACACTCTCAGATGCTTTTTCCAGCTTAGTATTTCATCCAGATTGACTTGGACCCAAAACTTCAGACAATATTTTTATTTTCTCTTAGCTTTCCAAGGCCTATTACTCTGTATTTCCCCTGTCATCAGTGGAAATAATCTCATTTACCCCTGCTAACATATATCTCTCTAAATATGCTATTTCCAACCCAGAAAGCTTTGTAATTAATCAGGCAAATATGCAGATAGAGCCAAAAGGATATGGAGAAAGGAGAAAATCCAAATGGCTCTGGCAACTCTTTAACACTCTCACCCTTACAGACCTCAAGAAGGTTTGTCAGAGTCAGGAAAAAAAATATACATATATTTTGGATTTTTAAGGCAAAAACCTGCATGTTTTCAGGGAGATTTTTACGGCAACCTGCACAGACTAAATGAGCAGTAGTTCTTCACAAAAGCCCAGGACCACCAGATCTGAACCTCTCCAGTTGTTGCAAAGTGTGTGACAATAGCATGAGATATTTACCATGCTGCTGAAGAAGAAACACTGCATGCACAAGCAGAGTAGGCCTTGGGATGTTTTTGTTTGCACTGGAGCTGAAGTCGAGAGCATAAGGGAGTGGGTAACTCATTCCCTGAAAGCTTGCCTATTGTGCTGCTCTTTAAAGTGAGTTTTGCCCCAGGCTGACTGATCTTGGGAACCCAGCTCTGCTTGAGATATCCGTTATAAAATCAGCTATTAACTAAAATTTCATCCTGTTGAAATTACTCTAAATTCCATTACTTCTCTTAGGACCATTACCAGTGCTTCATACATTTTATTTCATATGTATGTATATAACTTACTATACATTAAAACAACCTCCTACTATGTTTTGAGAACTCTGCCATCTTTCAGAGTGCAGGCAAAATGAAGGAAAAATATAGGACGTGTGCAGATATGCTGATTCTCAAGGGTTAATGAACAATGAGGAATTTGTGTATAGCTCATTAATTGTTATATTGCAACCCTTTATCTAAATTGTTAGTGGTCTGCTTAGTCAATTGAAACATATTACTTTGATATTAAAGCTGCAATCAAAATCTTTATTCTTGTGCATGTTCTACTTGAGAATACAAATCCCTCAGAATAGGGCAGTCAGAATTATCTTGAAAAATATTACAATTCAATAAACCATATGCTCAAAAATACAGACATGGTGTTCAGATAGATACTCCGTGCACTAATGCAGTGGTTCTGGCTTTTCCATCTAAGTGTACCGGTGTGAAATACTGCATGGAAAGAACTGTCAGGATCTGGATTAAGATGCTGACCTCTTCTTCAAGGAAAAGGAACAAGACAGTTTTATGCCAACCCACTGTGCAAAACCAATGTCACTATGTTACTTTGCCAAAGCCCTATACAAGGAAGGAAGTTATTGTGACTGATGTAACGGTACACAAAGGTTTTTATATTTGTTACATAAGGCCTAGAGGATCCCATCTAACTTACAATGTTCTGTGCGGCCTGCTTGCTATAGGCTTCTTTAGACCACAGATTGAGATAAGTATGTTGGAACATCTCTAGACCAAGCAAGGCTTGACAAAACACCTTTGTGGTGTTTTTTTTTTTTTCCTCACATCAGTGGAAGTCTGCACTGTAGGTATGTTCCCAAATCAGACATCTCCTGTACACCCTAAATGGAGGTAAAAAGAGCATGATTGTTACTCCCCAGGGAACCTAGTGACATTTAACAGTCCCCCTGCATTTGGCATGTACAGAATTGACCCAAAGCAAACCCACATTATAAAAAGGATGAGTCTGTAGATTGGGGCAAGAAGGAGAGAAGAAAGGAAATAAGGAACTCCACCAATCTGCAGACTTTGTGCTGATGGCCCACCTTGTCAATTATCACAGGAAGGAGAGCTTTATACAAGGAGAGCAAAGGAACAGCTTTGCAGGGGTCTGAAGGAGAGAGGGCACAGAAGCCCCACGTGGTGCAGGCTTCAGACAAAGTGTCTTCCAGAACTGTGAGCATAAACTTGGGATGGCTTCATCCCACACTGGAACTGGTGCAGAGGGCTGGGAATTAGGACAATAAGGTTTCTGATCTCAGATGCCTGGAATCATTGAGAAGCTCACTATAGCTGGGTTGCTGCACTCAAATATACATTCCAGAACTGAAAATACTGAATATCTGTGGCTTTCTTTGGGATTGAAATGCACATTCCATAATGCTTTTACTACATTTTATGGTGTATGGTATCCTGCAAGGCTAGCATGACACAGAGCTCCCTTTCTCTTCACTTACCCTGCTAATTTACAGAGCAACACGAGTAGTGAGCATGTGTGTACATGTGAACATATGTGTACATTTGGACCATTAACTAAATAAATGGGAAAAGTGACAGACTGGTGCAGTAGAAAAACACATATATTAATATTCTGGTTGTCTCTGTGGCAAGAGAAGGATAAGAATTGGAAATGAAACAGTATTTCTGATCAGAACCGTCTTTTGTTTTTCAAGCCATTCATCACAAGGTGCAGGCTCCTGTACACATTTATCTACTTCTGCATTTTAGATTTTTTTCTGCTAGTGTCATGACTCAGCTATTATTTAGAAAAATTACCTGATGGGTAAAGAAACATTTCAAATTATTTTGCTGGTAAAGGTAATTTGGTTACCAGATATAAATGAAAAAGTGTGTTTCTCAAAATGCCTTTTTTACTGTTAAATTTGATGTTTTTAACTTAAGTGGATCAATCTCAACTGCAGCCTCAGAAAACAAATGCTTGAGCACTATTTTAAAGTGCATGCTAACTAACAACTCAGTAATGAGAAGACGATGCCAGAGATGCTTGCCGTGATACAGTTTAAGGTTGGTGACATTGATATAACTTTGACTTCAAGAGAGGAAATATTTCATAGTATACAGAGCAAGAATGAATCCCCTTGGAATAGTAAAGGTACAAATTGCTTTAGTTTTCATTTCCGTAGTGCTAAATTTGTATTTTATGTGTGGGATTGTAATTGATGACTGCTTGCTTGTCTGGATGAAGAAGGATGAAAAAAAAAATATTCTGATTGTCAAGGTTGTTTGTGTTAGTGGCTAAAATAGTAGACGTCATGCTGAAATCTTTGTAAACAGCACACAAGCAATTCTTTTCTTCTTAAGCAAAACAAAAAAGCAGAAAAAAAGCTTCCAAGCCAAAATATCCTTGTATCATCTGGCTGACATCTGGGAGCATAATGTACAAATTTTCCTGGAAATATGATTTGTATCAGCTAAGCAAACTTCAGTGCACCAGCCAAAGCATTAGATCTTCACTAAAGCTTTGAGGGATTTGAGGAGATTTTAACACCAGGTATCCTAATTCCCTTTCTACCAAGGTTCACTGTAAAAACCAAAGAGGTTTCTTCCATAGCATTTCTCAGTAAATATTATAAAATCTATAATTATTATTTTCACATGCCAATTTCTCAGCTTTTCCTAAAACTCCCAATTGCCTCTCATTATCTGAGATAGTCCAACATCTAAATTTCCCCCGATCCCTTACAGACAAGATTATGTCCCAGTTAACATTGTAATTCATTAACATTCTCTGTGTTGCAGAGGAAGCAAAACAAAGCCCTCTCCAGTTGACATTATTTTCGCATCTTTTGAAGAAGAGGTGGAGATCTTGCTTTATTTGTCTTTGCTGAGCTTTTATCTTGGTCACTGTTCTCTCATGAGAATTCCTGTGAAATGGAAAAAGAAAATATGCAGTACAATTTTCTTTCCTTATAAAGCCTACAAGTATGATCCACCTTCTCAACTTCAACAATATTTTGGACATGTTGTTTTTTCCAGTCTTACAACAAAGCAAGGGGCTGAGTCTGAGGATACTTGGATTTTACCCTCCCATTGTCTTGGAATTGCCTTGAGGAAGTGACTTGCATGTGGGGTTGAAAGCCATCAAGTCTGTCTAAGACATTGCTGTTGTCAGAGTCTGATGAGTTAATGAAAAGGAAAACACGACATTGAAGTCGGTGGCAAAGGACTCGGATCAGTGACCCAGAGACCTGTTCCCGTTCTGTGTTCCTATTTTGTTTATTAACTCTGATTATCTAAACCAGGAAAGGAATTTGTTTTATCTTGTTCAAGAACAATTAAATAATCTTAGATTTCTTTATGAAAGGTAGAAACCATCTGAAACCTTTGTTTCATTTCAGGAAATAAAGTTTATTTCATTTCATTTAAGAAAAAAAAAGGCAAGTAATTCCTTGAGGGTCAGTTTCCAGAGATTGTAATAAAATACTTGTGATACTTACTGGGAAAATTACTTATAATTGGGAAATATTATACACAAGGGCTGCTCCAAAGGTAATGCCTCCTCTTTTATTATGTTGGCCTGCAACATCAGAGGTAGATGTTGGTGGTATGGCAGTAGAGGTTGAACCTTCTGCCAGTATTTCATGACATTTTGTTGCCATGTGACAGAGAGCAGCAGAGGGGCAGTCTGACACAATGGCATCTGATGCGGAAGTGTGTATGAAGCAAAGATGTGGAACTGAATTCCTCTGTGTAGAAAAAATTGTACCCATAGACATTAATTGATACTTGCTGAACCTTTTTGGAGACCAAACAGTGGATGTTGGTACAGTGAGGAGACTGTAGATTCAAGAGTCTCAAATGACATCTCAACCTTGATCCAAGAAAGTATCACAGAAGAGACAAAACATGCGTTTTAAATTAAGCACAAGATAACTGTTCTACTGGATATATGTTTCTGTGGCCTTTGTCCAATTTCTTTTGTTTACTGGTTAGCATTAATAAAACTCAGACTACATCTTAAGACATGTTTATTATTTGAGTTTGTTTATAGGCTACACAATTGTCATGACTCCTATGCCACATGGATTAAACATGCAAATAAACCATGAATGATTCGGGCTTTTTCTGTGCTTTTTCAGTTTTCCATTCAGTACATTACCACCACTAGATCTGAGAGCTGAGTTAGCTGGCTGTGTCATCCTAAGGCCTCATGATCCTAACCGCTCGTGCTGAAATACAGACCACTAGAGGCTCTGCATAACATACATGAGTTCCTGAAGAACTGCTCAATCCACATGCCATGGACTCAGCCGTTTTTTTGGGGGAGTTAGTGTTTACATAAAGGCCTTTGCACTCTTAGTTCACAAGCTAGCAGCTAACAGCCTGACTGCTTGGCTGTGCTTTCCCATGTAGTTTTACCTTTAATTAAAACTACAGAAAAGACTCTGTTCCATCACTTATTTCCGTGGTACCATTCTTGCTGGTGTTCAGGCAATAACACATCTTTATTTACTGGGCATACCTCTAATAATTTTTTTGGAAAATACACAGAAGTGGATCTTGAGTCCTTGCATATTTTCTCCCTTGCATATTCCAGAAGGACTCCACTTCCTATAAATAGGATTGATCTGAACTGGATAAATTGAAGCCTTTGTGAAACCATTCTGTGCCAGTAGCTACCTCTGGTCAACCAGCAAGTCTGGCTCCAATTATCAGAGGCCACTTGCTTTTATACTCCCATCTTTTTCTTCTTTTTCTTCTTCTTCTTTTTTTTTTTTTTTTTAAGAAAAGGAGTGCTTCTCCCGGCCCCCTCCCCCCCCACTTCACCCCCTTCTTCTAAAGGCATCGTAAAATACACCACTCTGGGCTTTCTGTTGTTATAATGTTGTTTCAGCTGATAAGTATTAGCGAGAAGCCAATACAATAGAGTATGAAGTCAGTGTGAGAGCTCCATCGATGTAGGTCTTTATTAAGAACAATAAACACTGTAAGATGATATATGCGATCTTTTCCACCAGGAGTGAAGAGGCGATAGACTGAATGCACCAAAAGATGTTTCAAACCCCTCTGCTGCTATCCAAGAGTTACTTCTTTGTCTGTTTGCATGGTCCAATGAAACTTCATTTTCATTCCTTTCTTTTTTTTCATCCTCTTTTGTACACATTCCTTGCCATTCTAATTAGCTTTCTATTACTACTTTAAGGGGCAAATAGCAGTGCCTCTTCTATAGCCTCTGAGAGCTCTTCTGCAGGCAACAGTGTATGGGTTTGCTTACAATGTGTGGAAGGAATGGCTGGAGAGAGAACGGCTACTTGCTGGGGTGTAGGGAAGTGAGAACAATCCTCTCTCTACTACAGATTATCCCTGCATCTGTAACCCTTCTGGAGACGAGTAAGGCACCACTTCACATACATGGAACAGTAATAATAATGCTCTCTGGATAAGGATAGTCAGGAAATAAGTGCACACAGGATTATCAGATGTTGAACATAGTTAAGAATTTGGGTATTCCAGTAAAAAATACCCTTATACTTAACACCAGCTGTGGCCCTGTCATTTTGCAGTTCCATTTACTGGACACAGACTAGGGTTATTCAGGGCAGCCAAAAACACCTGAAGGAGCATCAGGTCCCCCACAGTCTTGCAGAAGTCCTCCTGCCCTGCATAAGCTTGAAGACATAGTGGCTAGAACTAAAACAGAGGAACTCTGAGGAACTCCACTGAGCCTGGAGCTTTCATTCAGTGCTTTTTGATTGTTTCCTCATCTGACAGTGACCTCTTGCAAAGCACTTAGGAATGAGATATCACTTCTTATTAAGTGGAGTACAAAAAGAAAATACAGTTCTTGGCACAAGTTTCCTAATCTAGATGAAAGGAAACCTTTTCCTAGGTGTCCTCATATACTTTTTCAGGGGCAGACATTTCCTCCTTGGTCTCGTCTGCTTCAAAGCTCCCACGTGGGACCATCACAGAGGAAATGTCCATGGGGCACAGGAAGAGGACCAATCTATCTAGAAACACTCCATTTCTTATGTAAAGCCCTTGATCCATACAGTGTGCAAAGGCTGTGCTCGTTCACAATGAGAGTCCTGATACACCCTAGCTTGCACTGTGTTGCAGGGAAGGTCTCTCTCTCTCTTCACCCAGGGGGATGCTGCCAACCTCCCCCTTCATCAGTAGAACCAATTCTGGTAGCCCTAAGGAGATAGGAGGTGTGTGCATTAAGGGATAGGCAACTGGTTCAGCTTCAGGTAGGGAAAATAGCAGCCAGCAAAGAGTAAATACTTGTATCCCACTGATTTTGACACTTCTCGATTTCCAGAGTTTTCCTGCAACTACTGGAATAATGCACCTAACAAGAATGTGGCATGACAGAACAAAGACAAAAGAGAATAAGACAAGTTCATTCTGCAGAAAAAAAGAGCTCACAGCTTAATCCAACAGCTCATCAGGCAACTGTCATTGTGCCCTGTGCAGGTGCAGTGGGCTTGATAGTCCAAATGGATAAGAATTGTTACCTTACAGGGAGATCACTTGTTCAAAATTTAGAGGCAGAAAAATGCATTGTGGAAATATGGTTAACAGAGTAAATAAAAATGGTGCTTCGGCCAATAGTTGGTTCAAAACACATGTTAAGAAAGAAAAAAAAGGAAAAAAAAAAAAAAGGAAAAAAAAGCAGAGCAAACAAATTGTCCTCGTGTTTCGGGAAAAAGTGAAACCTTTTGGAGGTGGTGGTGGCCTACACTGAGACACATTGTCCATTGGTCATTGTGACCAAACAAGATCCAGCTGGTCTCAGACTTTGTTTGGCTTGCTTTTTATTTTGGACATTGAAAATTACGTTTTATTTCCTAGCTGTCAGCTGACTCCTGCTGGATTGTTCAGTAGAGGGGACATGTCCTTGTTAGATGACATTCTCTTCTTCCCTTGCTAGTGCTGGTGCAGGCACCTTTCCCTTCACTCGCTGCTGTTCCCAGCTGCAATGCAGCACTAAGGTTGGCTGCTCTGCCCCTTGCTGCCAGAGTATCTTCTCTGTTCTGCTACTCCTGAATGACTAATGTGCTATCAGACCCATGCCTGATGACAGCTAGTTGGTTGTCTGTTGCTCTGAAAGTAATGCCTCCTATTTATTTCCATGGAAGCTATAATAAAGAACACAATAACACTATTTGATAGAGCAAATTTTCATCTACAAAACACTCTTTTCAGTGTAGCCACCACCAGTAGCTATCCATTTTTGCAAGTGATGAACAAGAGCCTGCATGCCATACTTGTAAAAATCTGCATGGCTGTCCAGAACATGGCTTGTCCTTCACATCACTGTTGCCACTGCTGAAATGCACCACTCATCTCCCCATTGTGCTTACACCACTCTTTGGTCCCCATAAATATTCAGCAAGTGTCAATGAATACTACCGGGTTTGCAATTTGTTCTGCATGGAGGAATTCAGTGACACACCCTTACTTCATACACACTTCTATGTCAGATGCCACTGTGTCAGACTTCCCCTCTGCTGCCATCTGTGACACAGCAACAAAATGTAACATAATGTTGACAGGAAGGCACAGACTCTACTGCCACATCACCAACATCCGCATCTGATGTTGTGGGCCAACATAATAAAATAGGAGGCATTACTTTCAGAGCAGCATTCATATTAACATTAAGGAGGAGAGGCTTTATCTCATCTGATTTCAGCTTTCTCTTAGTTTGGCTCCTGGCCTTCTGGAAGCAGACAGGCATCTTCTAGTAAAGAATCAACCTGACATCAGAAATGAATCCCAACATACCTGATTAATTCCTGGTGTAAGCAGAAGGATAAAAAGTTGAACACAGTTTCCTACTACCTTTCTTTTGCTTTCAGAAAGGTTGCACTTTGGAAGGAAGTTGCCTCAGGTCATAGGCTCAATCAATATCAGAGAAGCACTTGGCACGGAGGAGTGCCCACCTTCCCACTGAGTTTCTATTCACCAAAGCACATTGCTTCCCAACCCACAGGGTACGGCTGTGCCTGATTTACAAAACCACCTTCTTGGGGCCTGTGTGGGCAAGGGGAAAATGCAGCACTTAACAACATGTTTAGATATACTTTGCAACCAGTCTATTTTTAATCCCTCCTTTTCCCTCTCTTTCTGTCCTGCACCTTTTCTCATTTTAGTTTATGACACTGTTTGTATTTAATGTTTTTATTTCATGTGCTTTGATATCCTTCTTTAACTTTGAAATTCTTTTCTTTCTTGGACAATGTTTTAATTTAGTATAAAGTGTGTGTGTGTTTTTTAAAGGGGGAATAGGCAACAAACAGATTGTCAGTCATAGCAAAATGAAAATCTGTCCTGTCTAAGGCTAGAACTTTAGTGTCAGGTGTTTTATAAAGAGAAAAATCTGCAGTAGAGCAGCTACGCATCTTAGCACATCTCTAGCACAACCCTGCAGTGAGATAAGCTGTGCCCAAGCAGTTCGTGGCTAAAAGACAGGCTAATCCCGGGGCATGCATATCAGCTCAGTGCCTTCAGGTTTTGCTCAGACCCTGGGCCTTCAGATGCATAGCAATGCCTGGGAATGCTTTCACAGCTCTTTGTACTCATAACAGCATTTCCTACAGTATGAGGTGAATGGGACCAAGAGTCTAAGCCGAGGTAAAATGTCCTAAGGACCTAGTTAAGACAGAGGTGTTACCTTGTGTTAAATCATGCACAGGAAAAGCACACACACTTTAGGGCATTGTTCTATTGCATGCCTCACGTGAATGAAATTAGTTTTTAATAGCACAAAGATTTCATTTTCCTGTTTGAGAAATGAGAAGAGGATTGGGTGCAGAGAAAAATTTCCATTAGATTGGGATGTATGGAGCTCAAATATCTTTGATGTCTTTACTGTTTCTTTCCAGCCTCCTGAAGATCACTTACAGATATGAATTTCAAAATTAAGCAGTTTGTCTTCGTTCTACTTCTCCATGAAGGCAAAGAACCCCTAAGCCAACAGATGAGTATAGGTCGAGGGCAAAAGTCACAGGTCTTTCCCAGTGACACTGGGCTTCAGTAGTGCCCTTGGTCCTAAGGCTGGAAGGAAAGTCAGATTTAAGTTTATTTGTACTTCTGAATCTCTTTGAATCCATTGGATGTCATCTGACAAGACTGATTGCACCGTAGGCAGTATGTGAGCTCCTCAAACAACTTTGTCCCTAAGCTTCAAGATTTGGCCCTCTAAATAATACATCTTTTTAACCTTATTGTATGGGCATACCTTTGCAAAAAGCTTGGCAAGCCTGTGAGCCAAAGAAGATGCTGACTCTGGCTAAGATGTGAGCTTGCAATGTGTCAGCTATATTGAAATTATTTCCATATCAAATCCTCCTGGGTAGCTTACCGGATTTTCTTTTGAGCTATGCACTGTCCCTTAGAGAAGAAACATTTTGCTGGGAGGGAGCATTTATAGTCATTGCAAAAGGAGGCACACTGCAAGTCTTTGCTCCAGGTTACAAAAGACTGCCTCTGTTCCTCCACCCTTCCTAAGCTGGTTGCCCTCCTCCATCCAGCTGCTGCAATTTTCACAGCTGTATTTCAGTCCATGTTTTCTGTGATCATTTCACTTTGTAATTTGGGAGTGCAGTGGAGCATAGCTCAGTGCTTGAAGGAAGCTCCTCCACCCAGGGAATCACAGAATCACAGAATGGGACACAGGAATGGCTGCAAATGCTCCGACTGGTGACAACAGCCACTTGCAACCTAACTCCTTGCCCACAGCATAGAGAGGATTTGGAACAAGAAGTTAAGGGAGCTCTCACCCCGAAGGGAAGTGAGTAGGAAAGAACACCACTAGCTAAAACTCTATACAGAAGTTCGTGACACATGAAGAGGAACATGAGTGGGAAAGACAAGGACTGGACAAGGTCCTGGAGCAGTAAGCATACCTCTAGCTAGAGATACAAGTGTTGGGTATCTGGGATAAGTGCTGCTGGGCTGCTGATGGTTTCTCAGGACAATCATTTGTCTCAAATGCTGATGAATTAATGCTCTCAGTTGTTTCCCTTGTCCACTCCAGACATACCTCTTTTCATCAGGAAATGCTTTTATGGCTGCACTCTACTGGAAAGGCCTGCCCCAAGCAACAAAACAAAACAAAAAGAGATCAAGGGAATACCTTAGGCCTGTTGAAATAAAAACAGCTAAGACTAACCCTTAGAAAGTTTCTGAGATGAAAAAAAAAACCCTTCTGTAATATTGAAAAAGGAAAGAAAATGCACTAAAAGGCAAGAATAGTCTTTCTACCTTCTTCTGGAACACACAGCTCCTCAGCCAGGCTGGTGAAATGGGCAGACAGAGAGGGCAGCTCATTGAGAAAGTGGAGCCTCTTTTGATTGAGGAGAGTCAGTGCCTGATTAAAAATCTGCAGCCTTTTTGGCCTTGAACATTATTCAGCTCTTCTGTGGACAAAAAGGGACATTTCCCAAGGCCAATATTGGATTTTGCATGAGCTGCATTCCTGCTGACACCACGCTTACTCTGATGTTACGTGATCCAGCTATTTTTATTTGACTGTGAGGAATTCAATGCACTCAACAGGGTGTAACATCTGCGACACATCCACACAAGCATTGTTTATTTTTATGAAACAAGACCTATGCTTACAGCACTGGCTCTTGCCAGGGAATGTGAAAGGAGAATCCTTGCACTGCATTTCCAATATTTTGTGGAGGCATCATATACAAAGTGGACATTTTGTAGTGCACTGATGATTCTACGCAATTACACATACATACACAATTAGTATCAACAAATGGAAAGCAAAGCCTGCTTTGAAAAAACTCACAGAGTTGTTGCACAGAGAAAATTGTAAAGGGCAGATGTGCAGCTCACAGGATTCAGATTGCTGTTAGAAGATGGAGTAGAAAGCTGTGACTGAGCAGGGCCTCAGTTTGAATCCAGATCTGCTGCTGTGATTTCCTCCCACCTCTGGCAACTCTGCTGGCTCAGTTCCTCCAGCTGTGAAAGCCAGATGTAATAATGTTTATGTATAGGTATGCTGTGCTATTGTCTGTGTCCATGCAAATGCTAATTTGTTTGTGGTGAAACACAGCCTCAATAAAGGTGCAACAGCGTGTGCTGTTTGCAGCATTTGCAGTGGATATGAGTGCTATAGGCACTACACGTAGAAGAGCATAACCTGTAGGATGCAGGAATGGCCAGGGTGACAAATTTATGTACAAGTACATAAATTGCACAAGTACAATGTTGTGAAGATACATGTGGGGTGGGGGGTGGGTTGGAAAACAAGTAAGATGTGTTTTGCTCTGCATTTTCAGCTTTATTTTTCCCTTGTGCTTTATCTGATTTTCCTACAAGTGATAGTCTATTGATCCAAATTCACCTCTGATTAAGTCCAACATCCTGAGGGATGTTCACCCACACACACACCCAGCAAATAGTGGCAATGAAGTTGTTGAAGATAGTATGTATTTCTTAGGCTATACATGTGAATAGAAAGAAAAAAAGTGCAGTGTAAAACACAGTTTCTCATAATTGGAAGACTTCAGCCCTTGACTAGATGCCATATTGTGTTGGTGTCTTCCGAAAAGGTGATTTTTGTCCCTTCTGAGCAGTACGTTATTTTAACACAGTGCACATAAGAGAGTCCTGCAAGCTTTTCCTTCTCAGCTCAAGGAAGCAACTTGCACAGAGCACTTCAGCTGCAGGGAAATACAGATTGCACATCACTGGGGAACGTGCATGTGTATGTATGTGTTCACATCTACAAATAAATGCACCTGGCCATTTTGCAAAGTACGGGTAAAAAGGAACGGAATCATAGAATCACTGAATAGCTTGGGTTGGATGGGACCTCAAAGATCATCTAGTTTCAACCTCTCTGCAATGGGCAGGGTTGCCATCCATTAAATCGGTCACCGAATCAGGCTGCTCAGGGCCCCATCCAACCTGGCCTTGAATATCTCCAGGAATGGACATTCACAGATTCTCTGGACAGCACATGCCAATGCCTCACCACCCTCTCAGTACATCTATTCTGTAATCCATAAAAGAGTCTCTTATCATAACCTCATCTTGTCTAAGCCTTTTTCCACTTGTTCAGGCAGATTATACTATTGGGCCCAACCCCAAGGCAGAGGTGGGACACATACAGTCTACCAGCAACCAGCACCTCTCAATGTACATCTGACACACTGCTTCCCTAGTTCCCCTTGCTTTCCTTCTACAGGATTTATTCTTCCCATAGACCAATAGCAAATGGCCACGCTTCCAGAGCTTCTTTTCCAAATAAGTAGATGATGTTTGGGCTATTCTCTACAGGTCACTATGATGAACTGATGGATGAATGACTCCATACAGCAATCTGGGCACACTATGTGAATCCGACCTGCTCTTTTTCCTCCTTGTGGGCATATTTCAATGAGATGATCTCAGTGGTCTTTTTCAACCTTAATGATTCAATGATTCTATGACACAGTCCACCTTGCACTCCAGTCTGGGGCTCGATTCACCAGCACAGATTCACTGCAGTGAGCTGAAATGCCAGGTCAGACAAGGGGAGATGTGGTTCCTTCGCAGCCGCACGCTGCAGGCTGAAAACTCCCTGCTCTCAAAAACTTCTCTCAGTGCTATCGGAGCTTGCTGCAGCTGCGAAGTGCTTCAGGGACGCGCGGGACTGGCAGCGGCAGCAATGCGAGCAGAGAACCCCACAGAACGGTGACAAGATTAAAGGAGCTGCTCTCCCCCGCCCCCCGCTCCCAGCCCTCCCCCAAACGGGTAGCAAAATCAAAGTTAAAAATGTATCTGTGGAAGGGACTGATGAAAGATTAATAATTAATTTTGGAGCAGCGATACAGCATTTTTTGAAATGTAAATTTGATGCGCAAAAGTGGCATATTATGATAAGCAGGAGCAACAAGGGAGAGAGAGTACAGGAGGGCCTGTTGCTCAGAGACAGGCTAGCGAGGAGCACTTACAGCGCCTTTAGTTTTGCTTTTCACTCCCTCCCTCTCTTTATGCAAACTTATTATCTGAACTTAGGAGGTTTTGAAGAAGTTTAAGGGCTGCGTATCTGAGGCACAAATTCTTCAGAGCGCTTTTCAATCGCAGTTTTGCCTTGAAAGCTGAACCTCCAGTTGCACGTTGCCATTCAGTGCCCTACATGCTCTGTTTTCCTGCCTGCCCCTTTCACAGCTGCACTGGTCATTCAGTTATATTTCTGTGCCTCTCCCTTCGCTTCTGATATTTGGATTTCATATTCTGCTCCTTTCCACCCTCCTTCCTTCCCCAGTACTCTCGTTTTTGGCTCAGCCCTTCTGAACCACCTCCTTTTGTGCACATCCCATGCATGATGCAGGCTCTTTCTCTCCCTCTTTTCTTCCCCCAGCCCTGTTTACATGAGGGCTTTGAGAGCAGCTTCACCGTGCGCTCTCATGAGAGTTGTGCAAATTGCACCAGTGCTTCAGTTGGAAGAGACACTCATCTCTGGAACCCCATGCTGTGCAAGAGTGCATCAAGGCCAAGTAAGCCCCTTGATGCTGCCTCATGCTGTGATCCTCCTTTGCACAGTGTCATGTGTCAGGACGGTTTTCCCACAATGCATTCTTTAGTTCGGTGCCAGGGAAAAAAAAAGAAAAAAGAAAAAAAAAAGAGCAAATAATCTGCTGCCATTGGAGGCAAACCTGTTACCTGTGGGGCAGGCAGTGGTGTGAGTCTTCTCCTCTAGACCACATCCACCCTCCCAGGTTGGCCTGGGATGACCGTGATGAACACTACCCATGCAGCCTGGTCTTCAGCTGTCCAAACTTCTTGTGGAACATGCGTTGCTGTTTTACAGACAGTGGGAATTTGAAAAAGTCATTAAGAAAAAAGCAATCTCATACTTTTATTTTCTTTCTTGGATTTGCATGGCATTTTTGTTTGTGCATATTGTCAGACCTGCACTTTGCAAGTACAATTAATCCTAT
Source organism: Meleagris gallopavo (assembly GCF_905368555.1). Lineage (NCBI taxonomy): Eukaryota > Metazoa > Chordata > Aves > Galliformes > Phasianidae > Meleagris > Meleagris gallopavo. Next base: position 70,951,879 of record NC_139405.1, on the reverse strand, counting down.
ATAAATCATTCATATCCCTGCCCTGTTGTTTATGGGAATATAACCTAAACTCCATATCTTTATCTTAATTAAACTGATAGCGGAAAACAGATTCAGCTCCCAAGTGCATCCAAAAGCATTGCCAAACTACACAAACAGGAGTTTGTACATGGTTTCTCTGACAAAGTGCTGCTGTTTCTCCTGTCCTCAGCCCTGTCCATTGGGCTGTGTATTGGACATCAGCCCCAGGGGCTCCCTGGGGAGAGCTGGTTTTGAGGAAGGAGGAGGAGAGCTCCATCAGAGCAGCTGGAAAAAGAGGGAGGGAAGAGCAGAGCTGCTTCCAAAAGAACATCACTCGAGCTTTGCCTCGGGAAAGCACCACTACCCAAGAAGAGCACTTAAGCATTTGCTTATGTTTAAGCACATGCTCAAATCCTGTTGATCTAAGCAGAAATGAAGCATATGTGTTTAAACGAGCATATGCTTAAGTGCGTTCCTCAGACAGGAGGGATGAGGGCAATTAAGCACATATCTATATACACACTAACTATCTGTCATTTACATTTAGTCGTCGTAATGCGTTTTGGACAGTGAACAATTCTGGCAAGGAATTTTTTCACTAATCATTTGACAACATTTGAAAGCTTTAATGAAAAGACAGCGTTCTCTGTTCCTTTGTAACGCATTTTTTTCCCTATAAATAAATACAATCACAGATCTGGCAATGGCGGTTTGTTTTGTTTTGTTTTGTTTTGTTTTTGAGAAGGTAACAAACAGCTCTTGGATGTAGTTTCCAGTCTGAGTCCACTCTGGGTCATTTCACCGAAGAGGGACATATCGCGTAACTATGAATGGAGACAAAGCTGTGGTTTATGTCTCGAAACACAGAACAAAGTTTTCCCACCCATTGTTCTCTTGTATATGTGTAGATGTTACCATTAGCAAGCACGATTTGATTTAGGCCTTCCACACACTGCAGCTGGTTTAATGGAATGCCATAATAATGTCACACGGTTATTCTTGAAAAACAGCTACTAAATGTTGATGTTACTTATTGTAGCAATATTTATGTGAGAATGCTGCAAATACTTGGGAAAAGGTTTTAAAGGTTGAAAGGCGAGTACAGCCATAAATTATGAGTAATGCTGCAGTTGGGAAGTGACATAAAGTTCAATGGCCTCAGCTTTCTGCACTGTGTGCTCATTGTTTTGGGTGCTCATGTGACCACGCCTGGGCCCAGCCGGGGCTGCGGCTGGGCCTTGCTGGATGGTGTTTCAATGGAGGATTGTGGGTTTTTTTAAAGCGATTCTCCAGTGTCTATTGTGTAACTTTCTCATCTCTGCCACGAGAATCAGCCTGAACGCCAGCCTTAGTACGCTGAGTGGCTGAAACACAGAACGGAGTTCATGTTAATGCTGGCTTACACAGCTAGATCACATTTGATCTCATGATTATACTTACGAGAGAAACACAAGACAAAAAGGCAGTGCCAGCTACTACATATATTTGTTTAAGGGATATCTGGGTTTTGAACCACTTTCTGCGAGCCTTCCACCCAGCAAAGCAGAGCCCAAGCAAACCCTACCAAATAGCGGGGGATGCCCAGGACAGAAGGAGGGCAGATGGGACGGAGCTGCTGCGGCTGTCCCCGCTGTGTCCATCACCACTGGATTTCTGCTCAGCAGCAGCCTGCTGGCTGCCCTCCGGCTGCAGCACAGCAATGCAAGCAGCAACGCCAGGATCACCCCGCTGCTCACAGCAGCCTGCAGCATCTTTTGCCTGTGTCTGGGCTAGCAAAAAGGGAGCCTGGAATAGAGAAAGTCCTTCAGTTTCCCTCTGCTGCTGCAGGAAGGCTTGCCAGTCCTTGTGCCATGGAGTCTCAGGAGTCTGTTAATGAGGTCCATGAGCATTTCCCTCTTGCCAGGACCATGCTGGTAATACTCCAGTCCTTGTTAAGTCCCCAACTGGCTGTTCAGTCATCAGTGCCTCAGAAACCATCCCAGAGTAAGTGGGTCTATGTCTCCCTCCTGCTTCAGCTTGTGTCTATTGAAAGAGATGAAATACACAGCAATGCACGGACAACTCCAGCTGCTGGGAATCTGATCTCTGCCATCATGCCAGGAACATCAGAGCCCTGTCCTTCCATAGTATTGAGAGTTTTATGCAGGTGTGTGCATTTGTGCAGTGTTTACATCACATGACACTCATTTTGCATTTAAAAAACAATCTGTATTGACTCCATTATGTTAATTTTTCCCTAATTTGAACAGGCTGGTTAACAAATGGGATGGATTGCACCAGTGTTCCTTTCTGTAAGGGTAGAAAGGATGGGAAGTTGTACAGATAAGCTTTTAGCAAAGTTGCAAAATGTCATTAACACAAAAAACCAAAACTGCCATAAGCCTATAAAAACGATGGTAAGTAAACTTCACGATAAGCCTATAATCACACAAAGCCTATAATAAGTTGTTTTTGTGTAGTAAAAGCTGATTAAAAATTGATTTAAAGGGTTCAAACTACATAGATCTCACTTAATGTATCACATGGCGTTCACATTCCCCTCATCTGCGATGGTCTTTCTATTTCCTTGCCTCTCAAACAACCATGGCTTACCCATGACAGACCTGCCAGTCAATAACTTGCTGTGTTCACAGACCATGCCAAATGAGGACACTCTGCATGGGCCTAGGAAGCATGCAGGCCATGCTGTGCAGAGAGCAGATGCAAAACCGGCAATGTGAGATGGCTACAAACACCAGCTTTCTCTCAGTGTCCACACAGCCCAACCTTCTTTCTGGTGACAGAGAGGCACCTCAAACTCAGGAATTTCTGGGTCCCAGATATGAAGCCAAGTGCCACTATTCTTTTGCATTCATTTCTTCAGACAGTTGTTATGGGGATAATCAGGGCAAGCTCTGCATGCTGCCACAAAAGCTCTTTTCCCCATCTGTGGATTCTGGGCTCCTGTTCCAGTTCTGTGTGCTGTTATGAATTAACCTCACCACATTATTTTCTCCACCTCCATGAAGGAGCAGCAACCACAACATTTCATCATGTCAGCACAAGCCTGACATAAATCAGTCAGGTCCTGCTGCCATATGTGTCTCAGAAAATGCTTCTCAAGAGCCATGCAGTGGGATGTTCCTTTACTATGTCAACATCTTAGCCTTAAAAAGAAATAGCTCCCACAGGATTGCTACCATCTGCCCAGTCATGACACTAGGCATCAGTGAGAGGACAAGTCTGCAATGTTCTTGTACACACAGGGTTCTCAGGGCATCCTGTAGTGCTCCCTTCAACATCAAACATCCTCAGAGAGGAGTGCTCTCAGCATTCTCTATATATTCCTCAGCTGCATGAAGCATAGATGCATTTGATGTGATCCCCACTGCCACTGTTAAAAACCCATTGTAAAGCAACAACTGTTTTGTTCTGGTGTCCCCATGAGACATGGTGCCACATGATACCAGTGACCAGTAATAAGCTATATGTCTTGTCGCTTCTGATAGATTCACATGCAGTCCCAACAGGGAAAAGAAAAAAGGAAAAGGAGAGGAGAGAGGGAGGGAGAGGAAGAAAAGGAAAAAAGGAAGGAAGAAAAGGAAGGTAGGAGGGAAGGAGGGAAGGAGAGAAAGGAAGGAAGGAAGGAAGGAAGGAAGGAAGGAAGGAAGGAAGGAAGGAAGGAAGGAAGGAAGGAAGGAGGAAGGAAGGAAGGAAGGAGGGAAGGAAGGAAGGAGGGAAGGAAGGAAGGAAGGAAGGAAGGAAGGAAGGAAGGAAGGAAGGAAGGAAGGAAGGAAGGAAGGAAGGAAGGAAGGAAGGAAGGAAGGAAGGAAGGAACTGTTGTTGGTTAGGTTTTTTTTCTTCCTTTTTTTCCAAGTCTTTTATTCTCTTTCCTGCAGTGAAGAAGTTATTCAGACAGTAAAGTGAGCATCAGTCTATTCCTGATGGTAATGCAGAGTATCAGAGTTTTGGGGCAAGAAATGTCTTTTTCAAAGTTGATTAACTAATAATGACTTGGTAATGATAAATGGGGATATTGAGAAAGTCCATTCAGGATTTCTAATCCAAAGTGCAATTTGCAAATCAACTTTGAAATTTAAGTTCTAAAAAAATCTCTGAGACTTAGCTACTGATGTGATATCTTCCTCTTCATGAAACTCAGTGGCACATATATCAGTAACAGTAATGCCCTGTGTTAAATATCGTTCTGTTAAGGAAATTGCTTTGGTATGCCTTGTCTGGAAGAAGGAGAAATAGGAGGTGAAGGCAAGACTGGGCAAGGAAAATTATTTTAGGAATTATTCTATTTCTCATTAATAATCTTTCTAACTTTCATTGTAACCTTAAGTTTTAATTTGGCTTTAAGAAGCTATGTAATAAATTTATTTCTGAGTACTAAGTTATTTAAACAGTTCTCAGCAATACTGATTTGGAAAGAAATTGCACATCATTGAATTGCATAAATTTGAGACAAAAAATCTGAATGTCAAGTGGAGTCAAAGGGGGATCAAGAAGATCTGAATCTGTGGGAATTTGTCTATGATCTTTTAGACAGACAGTTAAAAGAATGGATGAAAATGGTTTGGGATGGTTTTGGAGGCATCCAAAGAAATATCATTAGTAGCTGGCAAAGCGTAAAGACACTATTAAAAATAACATTGAACTTAATATACAGACTTTCATAGAAGATCTGTCCTAAAAAAGTATTACATGTACTACAGAGCTAACCAGGAAAATTGCCTATTTCTTCTTGTCTGCTTTGCTGGATGTCTATGGGATAACAGCATGCTCTGCCTCAGTGAAAGTTAAAGAGTGATGTCCATAGGGCAAACAGTTGTTGAGTTATCTATAAACTCATTGCTTCTAAACCTTTAGGGAGACAAAATCCTTTTGACTTTATTGAATGTGCATTTCTGTCTAATCTCCTGCCAGCCTCTACTTAGCATTACCAGTGGCTGCAGAACTGACCCCAGGCTTGAGGTGAGCTCTCCCTTTGGAGCAAGCTGTGACTTCTGGAAACAAGATTTAACAGCAATTCTGATGCCTGTGTGAATAAAGCTGATATCAGTGCACTGCACCAGAGCATCCTCAAGCCACATGGCACCCGAAGACAATTACTGCCAAACATAATTTAACTTCTAACCCTGTAAATGCATTTTATTTCTATCTCATAATCATTACAGTCTTCATAACTAGTTAGAACCTCAGAAAAATGAGTATGGGTTTTTTGCTATAAAAAGTAGTAATTAGGCTCTACTTCAGCAAGCCATCTGAGTTTATCCTTAGCTTTAATCTTAGACTAATGTGCAAGGAACATCACTACAGCTTAACAGCTATGGTTCAATTAAGAAACACTTTGGGGACAAGATTCAGTCTGGCAGTTTCACTTAGGATAACTACAGGCTTGTTACTCTGAGGGAAAAATTAGGAATATTGAAGGAGAGGTTCCTTCTGCCTACTTTAATTATCTAAGCATTCTTAGTACATGCCAAAAGTAGACATCTCCAGAGAGGGATTCGTGTCACTTTGGTAACCATACTGTATGAAATAATCAGGTGATCCAAAATCACTCTGTCTTGTCTTTAGTGACACAGAAATGTATGTATCTAAAGATAACAAACCTTTAGGTCCTTTTCTTCTCTTTGTCTTTTTTTTTTCCTTCTCAGCTTCTCCAGTGATTTGAAGAGGCATTCTTTTGCAAACCAGATCTTTTTCATACTTCTCTCTGTTCCTGCACATGATGTCTCCTCCTCCAGACCATGGTGCCTTGCTAGTTGTGAGGGGAATGGTAGATGTTCAACTATTCTTCCACCTCTATTTCCCCAACACCTCCTGAAAAATTTATTCTATAAACTGCATACCCTTTAATTGCATAGCCTTCTAATCAGCTTCATCAGACAAAGTTGATCTCTACTTCTTAACACACTTCTTTAGATTAGATAGGAAAAAATGGGTTTATTCTAGAAAGAAGAAGTCTTTTTGCCCCGTACTTTTGGAAGTATTGTTTGGAAACTTCCTAGCACGTAAGGAGACATGCAGCCTTTCTTTCTATTGTTCTTTCCTCTGCGTCACAACCACATACAAGGCATGAAGTTTAATATTTCCTGAACATTCTCTATATTTTCAGTCCATCACAGCTAAAGCAGCACCTACTCTGGATGACTCTGTGTTCATCCACTGTGTACAGGGTGCTGTATTTCACACTAATCATTGCTGATTGCAAATCAGGTGCATTCAAAAACATGCTGAGGTGCCATGGCAAGTTTAGGGGTTTATACTACCTATAGACTTCATGTCCTTTTTTTTTTTTAAACTAATCTATGATTTTGTGATTTTTATTGTCTATTTTACATTTTCCAAGTTATAACATTCTTAAGAGCTCATTGCTGTATTAAAACTACACTTGCATGAATCTTGGAGAGTTGCAGAAGCAACAGTAAAAGAACAATAATAAAAAGAAAGTGTTAAAGAAAATTAATTAGTACAACATCAGTTGACTTTCTAAGACACCTCAGATATAACCACCAAAGCAGAGCTAAGTGTTGAAGGCAGAAGGGCAGCCATTGCTGCTGTGCCAGGAACAGCTGAAGATACCAATCATCTCACTTGGAGTTGCAACTTGGCCTTAGTCTGCAGGTATTCCTGTGAAAGAGCTGCTGCTTGGACTTCCCAGGCTCTAGCACAAGTGAATTTGGGTTTATGCATAAATACCAGATTAGTAAAGACTCTCAAGTTCCTTAAATAACACTTCCCAACTTTCAGGAGTATCACATTTGCAACCTCTGCTATTAGTACAAGCTGGGAGACATAAGGATAGAGCACAGCCCTGATGAAAGGGAGCCAACGATGTGCCCTCGCAGCCCAGAAAGACCATCCTATCCAGGGCTGACAAGATGCATTAGGAGCAGGCTTCCCTCACTGTGCCTTTCAGTTCTCACTAGTACAGTCACTGCTCTGTGCAGGTAGCAGGTTATTCCAGTCTGCCACTGCATGCTCTAAAACATGACTTTCTGAACTGGCTTCCTGCCCAAGAGCAGAACGGCCTGCTGTGCTGGATACTGACACTGCAACAGCCAAGTATGCAAGCAAAACTCAGCCAGTCTTGCAGATTTTACATGGGAATTAGAAACAGTCACAGACTCACAGCAGCAGGCAGTTTCCAGGTAGCATTCCTGTCCAAAGGGTGTCTGCCTTTCTGGGAGCTCATCTGACACACTTCTGTGGCTGAAGTGCCACAGTAAAACAAGATGATAGCTGTTGCTCAAAACCCAACTCTTCAGTAATAGTTACCTTATTCTTTGTGAAAAACCCAGACCAAGATATTCAAAGTCTTCATCTCTTTACTGTTGCTGAGGGCTTCAACAAATCTTGGCTTTACTTCCCAGATCCAGGTGAAGCTGGTCCACAACTGATGCCAGTTACCTCTGTAAGAAAAGATGCAATTCAAAATTTCTGCCTTTGGCTTTTGTCAGCACTTGCCCTTTCACTTACAAAGCTTGTTTACGGTGCAAACGATTTACAGAAGTCTGACAGCAGTTCAACAAGGTGAAAAGCAAAAGGCAGAAGAACTCCACATTTTTGTCATGTCACAAACATGATAGAACAACAAAAACAATTCCATTTTCTGCTTTCTCCTTTCAGTAGTGATAAAGTCAGATCTCTGAGGAGGTATTACTGTGAAACTAACACTTAAATATGTGCCTTTGAGGCTTTTTTCCATTGTTTTCCCTTTAAAATGAAGTTTAAAAATACATTGGGGATTCAGCAATATCCATAATTCTGTCTGTAGATTTCTGGCTCTCTAAGACTTGCTCTGTTTAGTATTTTAGTCCAAATCTATTTCTCCTATAAGCAGGCACGGCTCTCTCATGAAGCTGCACATTTATAGCTGGATATACCAAAAAAGACATTTTTGGGAATACATCCCCTGCAATTACCCCCTTCCTTCCACACTCACAGCTCAGTGCCAGGTACTCTTCCCCCCCACACTGATCCTGCCTGCCAGTGCAAGGGGCTGGCCATATGGCGAGCTGCAGCCCCGTGCTCTGGAAGCCAGGCTCCTCACCTCCCATGGGGTCCATGTTGATCCATTCTACTATGTGTCCAATAGGATGGTGTCCTGCTTGTGGAGGAAAGAAAACATCTTAGCAGTCTCAGATAGGTTTCTGTGAATTTATTTGGAGTAAAAGGAAACTATGGTGCAAATGTGGAAGCCTGCATTAGTTAATCAAACTATTCTGCTTCCTGTCCCTGCTAAAGGTTTCCTGGATGATCTGGGCCAAATCCTCCATCAAAACATAGAACTTTCCCTTCCCAATTGAGAAAAATATGACTTGACATCTGCAGAGATGAGATTTAAGAAAGGTAAGTGAGGAAAGTTCACAAAATGTGCTGAAATCCCCAGGTGGCAAGGTTGGAAAAGTATTATTAGCTGTCATCACCTTCTTATTTATTCTGCTCGAAGAAATAGCAGGACATTTGCAAAGGGGTTTCAATTCATCTTAGCAGTTGGATACACCCAGGTATACAGGCACCTCTCATTCATGTGACTTTCATCGTATGGATTCTGGATATTTTCCTCAATGAAATTAAGAGTCTTATAAATATGTGCATTTCTCAGCAGCAGCTCACCAGCACAGGTCAGGGAGAAAGGATTTGCTTTTTCTCCCCTTTCCTGAGGAATCCTGAGGGTGGGCAAGGAAAGGAATCCTGATCACTGTTGGAACATAGAAGGGGACAGCACTTATCCATCCACCTCCCTCTTGGCAGAGGTAGTATTCACTTATTATTTAACCTATTGAGCCACATGCTTTCTATGCCTGCTGACCCAGATGAAATTTTTGTTCCCTGGTCCTGGTATCATCTGGAAGGAATGTGACATCAAAATTGCCATTGGAACACTCTTCTATAACAGGCTCATGCATCCCACCTCCCCCAGCTCCCGTTCCTTGTGTCCCTGAATAGCCAGAAAACGCTCTTTACAATTCATAGAATTATTTGAATTGGAAGGGACCTTTAAAGGTCATCTAGTCCAAATCCCCTGCAGTGAACAGGGATGCCTGCAGCCAGATCAGGTTGCTCAGAGCCCTGTACAGCCTCAACCTTGAATATCTCCAGGGACAGGACATCATCACATGGATAATACCCTGTGCAAGACAAGACTCAATGGATTTAGCATAACTCCCAGTGTAATTCCAGCATCAACCCAGCAGAATCAGTGATATCTGGCAACACTCCTGCCTTAGAGCTTTGCAACATCAGTGGGAATTTCTGAATCTGTATGCTTAAGAAAATAAGGCTTGCACACTCATAATGTTTTATCACATATTAGTGCATATGTATGTGCACGTGTATATGGAAGACGGACATCCCATCTCCCCTCAACCTCACCTTCCTTTTGAACTCATTAGCAATTTCAGCTAAACCCAATAGAAGTGCTCAAAGACATCCCAGTTTTTAAATGTTTCATGAAGAAAGGCAAATGGTAGAGAAAGACCTGATGAGTGCCTAGCTGGAAGGGCAGCCACAGGTGCACAAACCCACCACGAGGTGCCAGAGGAGCCATCCCAGAGGGAGGGCTGCCCCAACCCCTGCATAAACTCTGCTCAGAACTCAAGCCCTGGCAGACACCAGAGGATCCAGCCAGAAGACACAGTGCAATAGAAAATCAATTGTTGTAAATCTCAGTGCTCTCAAAACAACTTACTAGCTTTGCTTGCGGCAGGTATCTTTTCTGAAAACCACGGGGGAAAAAAAGGTGTGAAACCAGTTGCTTTGAGGTTGGCTGTATTTTGCTACACCTGTTTCAGGACAAACTGGAACTATGGTACTACTCTTCTGATTCTATTTGTATCGTTCTCACATTAATTGATGTTTATTGGCAAGACATCAGGTTTTTCCCTATCTTGCTATTTTTCCTTGATTCAAAACCCCAGCCATCATTTTGCTTTAAATAAAATGCAATAGCATTGATTTGTGGATAAGATTGCTTAGACGGGAGAAAAGGTGTAGTAATATTTTCATATGAATCAATTTATTGGAAAAAAATTAAGCATCTGAATCTCTAGAAATTTAAGGTTCTATGTAATTTCTACAGCAGCTATAAACTGATAAGGCAGCAATAAGTGATAAGACATTATATGGATGTCAAAGTGGAGAAAGCTACATAAATAAGTATCTTAGAGAATGCTTGAGGAGAAAGGAATGTGTGTAGAACAACAGATGTTTTAATACTAACAGTCCCACTCCTTAACTGCTTTTTTTGTTTGTTTGTTTTCTTTAGGGGATTTTTTTAGAGATTTTTTCTCTGCTTTGCAGCAGAAAATCCAGCTTCAGCCTTTTCTATGTGATACTTCAAGGTACTCTCTTCATGTATCAATGGCGGTATGGAAAGGTTGAAAAGATCTTGATGAAGGGAATATTTTGGTTAGCTGTTCTGCATGCATTATCCTCTTTCACTGATAGCTGCTGGTTTCAGCTTCACAGGGTTATCTAACTCAGAATCAGTATGTTTGCCCTTTTCATCACTTATACCAGCACGTGAGCTTATCTGAGCTGCCATTTATACTATCATCAACACTAGCAGTGAACTTGGTCCACTGTGTTTTCTTTGACTCCTGTCTCTTTTGGCTCTGAGACATACAGGTTTATATTAACATCCCAAAATCTTTTTTAGGAGTAAGACTTCTTAGTATCATTACAAATTTGCTGACATAAAACTCAGACTCTTCAGTGCCAAGTATGCATTTGGGGATCTCATAGCTGAGACAGAAGATCTCAGTAAAAATAGTTCACTGAGCTGCTCATCAGTCATCAGATTATTAACTAAAGATAGCTTCAGCGGGAAGCATGAATTGACCGTGGAATTTCTGGAATGGATGCCTCCATGACATCTTACATCTTTCCACTCTCCACTATCTTTAAACTTTAATTCAAAGCTAACATGATTTTGTTTAAGAGATTTTTCAATTCTTCCATTACACTGACAAATTGTTACATTAGATTTATGCACTGCGAAAAGTGAAGAAAAGTACTGATTAATGTGCCTTCTAGACCAGAAAAGATTTTGATGTATTTTCCCTTGACAGTCCCAGTTGAAGAAGTCCAGGTACATGTCCACATGTATCTTTTGCTTTCTTCCATACTTGCTCATTGTTGATAATTGTGTGCTTTACCCCAGCATCTGCTCTGACCCATAGGACAGGCACAGTTTCTCCTGCTGCCTGTGGGATCTAGAGTCTGGGAAGGCAGAAGCAAGGAGGTGGAATGAGCATTAGCAGTGTCATGGCCATATCCCAAGACCAGGTTGACTAGAGTAGCTGGCATTTACTTGTGTCATGGCCTGTAACTGAGGTGACACAAAGCCTAAGAAGCAGCATCCAGTTTCTGTGCTCCTAAGCTGTTTTACAGAATCACAGAATCACAGAATGGCCAGGGTTGGAAGGGACCTCAAGGACCATGAATCTCCAACCCCCCTGCCACAGGCAGGGCCACCAACCTCCCATTTAATACTAGACCAGGCAGCCCAGGGCCCCATCCAATCTGGCCTTGAACACCTCCAGGGACGGGGCATCCACAACCTCTCTGGACAGCCTGTTCCAGCACCTCACCACTCTCTCTGTAAAGAATTTTCCCCTGACATCCAACCTAAATCTCCCCTCCCTCAACTTAAAACCATTTCCTCTTGTCCTGCAGTTATCAACCCTTTCAAAGAGTTGATTCCCCTCCTCCAATATCATCAGTTTTACTGATGATATTTCTCTTCTGAGCCTTGGCTTCGTCATGTCCCAGTCATGTTTAGTCTCTATTTGCATGCTGGGGAAACTTGTAGGAGCATGTTATATTCTCTTTTCTCCCTTACTGGAAACCTAATTTCTTCCTCCAAGTCATAGTCTCCAGGAACTTCACACTAGCAAAGCAGTTAGTAGAATTTGTCAGGTAAGGGTCAGTATTTTTGGACTGTGAATTAGATGTGCATCATACAGTAAAATTCCTGTTGTGTGCTTTATACACAGCCATAAGAATCGCTACGTGAATAACACAGCAGCCATTGGCAAAAAGGAAAACTAAGCATTGTTATGTAGATGTTAGGGAGGTAAACTACCCAGCTGACTTTTCACTATTGTCAAAGAGATTTTTTTCAATTCCATAAAAAAATTCAAACTTCCAAAAATGTTTCCTATGCACCATAGCTACAGGAAGATCATTCTGGAGCAGCATCAGGCAAGCATCCCCTTGGGATATGGCTGAGCTGTCCACATCACTACTCTCACACCAAGTCTTTTATTAATTTACCTGCCACTAAATTAAAATAATAATGCTAATATGGGCTCTACATTTCTTTGCTGATGTGTTTTTTCTTTTATTGTATTTATGGATTAATCAGTGGAATTGAACTATTTTAACTTTTTCCTTCTGGTGCTGTAAAAGGCACCAGCGTGGTTCAAGACCTTGGTAACACTATCGGTTGATGTCAGTGGCTTAGTATTTCACTTTCATGGGATACTCTTATTTCTGTATTTACAGAACTGAATAAGAGAAAATAAATCAAACATAAATTACAGTTTTGTTGTATATAATATAATAGGATGCCAGAGTACTCAAACTATTTGACATTGTCACTTTAAGAAAGCAGACCAGCTAGCCTTCAAGTCCTATTAAGTTGTTTCAGACAAATCAAGAGCTCTTGATCTCTCAGCAAAACTCCTTTTTGAAACTTCTGCAGAAAATTTTGCTGCCTTTTTATGTCACCTTTTAATTATTTGTATATCCCATCTATCTTCTCTGATCATCTCTTAGCTGATTACTTCAACTTGTATTGGTCAGACTCACCCTGATACTGCACAAATTCAGTCTGATACTGCACAAATCTAAGCAGACAGGTAATCTGATGAGCTGGAGTCACTCCATTGACATTTTCAGAGCTAAGAGAAGTAAATTAAGTTCATGCAGAAGCATTGCATGATCCAGACCCAAAATAACTCCAAGAACAATCAGTGTCTCTGAGTGTTTGATTCTTTATTTTCAACGTGGATAATCCTACCTCTTGTTTGTGATTTTGCTTTCTCTGTTTTGAATTGTGCTGCTATTATTCAGTTACCGTAAGTAAGTTACCACTGTCTCCCAGGCATCTTGAGTTATCACCTTCTCTTTCACCTCCCATTCCCAAGACCTTGGAAAGGATTGCAAGGGGGGATGAAGGGGAACATAATCGTATGTCTGGCCATCTAGTCACAAAAAATTTCCCTAAAGTCCAGTTTGATTTCCATAATACTGAGGCTGCATTGTTTTGAATTTTTAATTATTTATTACAGTCATCAGTGTGGCAATGTGGCTGACCTATTGCTTTTTAATTATTTTGGTTGCTTTTGATACTATTAGCCATGACATTTTGCTGATCTAGCTACATTCTTCTTGTGGTTTTGGCCCCAAGATCATTCAATGTCTGTGTCCATCCCTGTCAACAGAAAGTCAGCTTCTTCTTAAAAGATCACTTTCATTTGCTCTATCTGCTGAAACAGATGATTTAGTTCTGCCCTCCAACTTGTAGATAAGTATTTGGGTTAGATTTTTGTCTTTCTGCTGGTGCTGCATAGATTTCTGGTTTCAATACAGCAATAATATTTCAAGCTTTTTTTAATCTTGCTTCGCTGTGAAATGGAACAAGTAATAATTTCAATATAAGAATATCAGCAAGACAAGCATCTATTTGTAGTCCCATGCTTTGTACAAAAGCCCATCATTGTTCCTCCACTTACTGCTTGGAGAGGGAGAATTTCAAAAGGAAGGAAGGTTCTTCCACTCCTCCTGGAGAGCTTGGTGCCCATCACTCCCTCATGTCTGTCACTATTTGAGGCATGGATTGTGCTCATATTCTGCCTGGTTTCAAGATCGTTATTAGCCCTGCTTACAAGTACATGTTAAATTCCATAGACTTTACACAGGACTTTATAAACCAAGCAGAAAAAAGCACAGGAGCTGAGACAAACAGGGCTATCTTGGCATGGTAGGAAGCTGTTAAAAATTACAGGCCATTCCATAACCATCCACTAAAAATCAAAGCCAGAACATGATGCTTCCCATTGGCCTCACTGTTTCCCCCTGGCACTGCATTGCTGATACTGAGTTCATTAGGCATCTCCTCTCTGGTTCACACAGGATCTCTCTCAGAGCCTCCAACTTCCCAATTACGCTCCCCTAACCTCTCCTCAAAGCTGGTGCTGCCATGGTTGGCCACAGAAGAAGAAGAAACATCAAATACAGGGTTGTAATTAACACCAAAGCAGGGGTACTGCTCACCTTCACTGTGTACTATCTTTTTTTTTTTTTTTTTCTGTCCTTTCCAGAGAAAACCAAGTCACACAGGTGAAAAGTCCAGATCAAGTTTTTATCAAGTGCCACTGAGTGTTTGTTTAAACTTTACCCTTTCAGTTTGCATGACTTTACAGTCTTAGAAAAGAAATTCTGAAGGAAATATTTGAAAGAGGTAAAGGAAAAGACTTGTGGGTCAAGAGTGATGTGGGGCCTTGTGGCCCCAGGAAACCCATAAACCCAGAAAACTCATTAAGGACGTGCTTTGAACCTAAACACCTGAAGAATTCTTTGGAATTGCCTCATCTTCTCCTTTCCCTTACAAGCACTCCTTTAAACCTGTCTGGACCATATGCTCATGTCATGTAAAAGCACGGCAGGACACAAGCATCTCCAAAAAAAAAAGAAGAAAAAAAAAAACCAATTATCTGTTTATGCATTGCAGAATTGATGACTGATTCCTTTAAGAAAATAGATAGAGATTGACATCAGCAGAGCGCTTAGCTATGGGACCTGGTTTTAAGAGGGTAGTGGACATCACCTCCATCTGAAGCTGGTTTTCTATGGAGCTGGCACTGGGAGAAATGTAGAATGCAGATTTTGAATTTTTCCACTCCTAAATGTTTTCCATATCACTATTACATTTCAGAACAGCCAACACTTTCTCCCCTCTTTCTGGTAAGTATGAATACTATTTCAAGTGCATTTTCACAGAGGAAGAATGGTAAAACTTTTAACTCAGCTCCATCACTACTGCCGGTTCCGTGTGTCTATTTTTCTGCTTAAAAAAGAACATTCAAATGAACCCTTAGGCACAACAACCATTGAAGAAAAGCAGGACATGAATGAAGTGGTTAGAGCAATGTGGTTAGAGCAATAATATCATTATTTGCATGGGAAAATTAGTAAGGTATTGGATGAATCATTATGGATTGTATTTTGAGCCATTTCCCATTCTTATCTGGTGATTGCTGATAAAACATCAGCCTCAGTGATTACTAGTGAAATCTTTACTTGCAACATCATCTCCACGCTACAGAATACCATCATTATTCAATATGATTTAAATGTTGATGAGCACTCAAGTGCAGAAAACAGGAATGCATTACATCCCACTTGGCTAAAAAGCACAAAATACCAAATTTTGCCTGATAAACAAAGGCTGTTCTTAATCTAGCGGAGTGAAGACTTAGCCTGCTCCAAATGATAAGCTGTCACGTGTTTCATCTCTGCATACTGATCTCTAACCTGTTTCATTTGTTTTACCCCTACTCTCTGCATGGACCTCAGCACAGGGACAGATAATAGTACATAGTCTCAAGCACATATTTTTACTTTTTTCCTGTTACCTAATATAAAAATTGTCTTAAATATTTCAATCTTTCATAAAGACATTGATTCTATTTCTTTTCTTTTCGGGATTTTTAATAAAAGTACCTGTTCTAGAGCAGGAAAATTCCTATGGAAATTATAACCTGCAGAACATAATTTCCAGGCAAACCAGAATTTTACCACCGTTATCAGATATGTGCACCTCCCCACCCCACCCCATAGCCCCCGTCTCCCCTCCCATGCCCGTCTGCCCCCTCCCCCCCCCCAAAAAAAAAAAGGGAACAATGTTTATGAAAACACCAAAGCAGCAAAGCATAGAAGGAAAGAAATGTCAAAAAACTGCCCTGTCCATTTGAGGCTCACAAGAAATTTGTAGCACTTGACCCACATAGCTCTTTTCACAAACCTTTGAGTGCTTACCTGGAATTTTTCTAAATCAGTTTTAAAAGAGGGGTATTTATAATTCTTATGAAATCTACTTCTAGAAGGTTAGGGCAGCACACAAATTTTCAGATTGTTAGTGATGAGTCCCTTTTATTACTGAGATTTCCAAACTGTGAAAAGATATGATTGAATACTGAAAGTATGCTGAAGTCTTGCCAGATCTATATAATCGTTCTCTTTCTTTTGGACTGCACTATTCTAAAATTGCTTTTTGTAGTAGATCTTTTTAGATTGTGAACACACAAATTCCCTCAGAAACAGTGAAATAGGCATTTGTTAACAACAGTCAAATACTAGCTGTTAATATTAGGAAGAAAGACAAGGCTACTGGAGTTGCTACCGCTAGGTTCCTTGCAGGTCTTTTGAAATACAGAAATTCACAGAAGATGCAAATTCACAATTATTTCAGTTCTACTTAAGTAAGTTACAAAGGTTTTATTAAATTCCAGGAAAAACGCAGTCCCAATAAAGCCCTTGGGAATTTTTCCATTGGCTACACTGCACTAGGATTTCAAATGGGTATTTAACCTAGCGAAGAAATGAGTAGAGACGATTGCAGGATTTCCTTCTGTTTGAACGTTCTCATTAGATGAGGCCTCAGTGACCTCTGGGTTGATGGGTTGCTCCAGTGTTTAATTGCTTTGACCCACGGGGAGTTTCTTTTCATGTCCAACATAACCTTAGGTTTTTTTGGTTTAATGTGACAAATTACTTCATAAAACCAGCCCTGGATATTTTCATTAATTCTGGACAAATTGTGTTGCACATAAAAGATATCTTTTTCACAGATGCTATGGCCATGCCAAATGGTCCTGTAATTGCTCCATTTTAACTACTTTGGTATATGTTGGTACATATTTAGAATTGTTGAGCTTTATAACAGTATATAAATAATAGTATAATTCTAAGGAAGCAGACCACAAAAATAGGTAATTCTGACCCTCTACTCCATAAAGTAAACCTTTCCAAGAGCCACATTTTCTGACAACAAATCACTTCTTCTAAGAAAAGAGTACAGTCCCTCCTCATTGCTACTGCAACACTAGCAAAGCCACAGAAGGAGGACCAGTGATGATCCAGAAAAAGTCCTGGATTGCTTGAAACCTGTTCTGCCCACCTAGGAGCTGCATCTTCCATGGCTCTGAGAAAAGACCAGCTGCTCCAGAGTGTTGGAAGTGCCATCATCAGCTGCTTTCCAGAGATTGGGTATCAATTTGCTTTGGCACCCTGGGCCGAAACATCTCAAGAAAAGGAAGAGTCAAAGCACACAATGCTGTGGATAGTTTTCCCATTTTCCTTCTTAACACAATACAATGCATGAAGCTTCACTGTACATTATTGAATTTCTTGGTACTCTTCTACTTCACCACCAGGATGGCACTCTGGCCAAGGAGAACAGAAGTTGTGGTAAATGTGATAGTCATATTTCCATCTGCCACTGACAGAGTGGTCTTATGCTATCTTGTATGTATGGAAATGAGATGGTTAGCTGTGCAGTTTACACATGCAGATCCCCATTTGCAAATGTCACCCGTGAAAGACAGAGGCCACTCCAGAAAGTACAAAGCTTGGGATTGTTTAGGCAGAATGGAAAATGACACCCCAGCATTTACAATGGGATTTTTATTATCGATGTCACAGATATGATACTTGCTACTGACATGCTTGAATTAGAAGAGACAAAGTAAACTGTTAGAAAAAAGAGGCCATTGAACTAAATACAAGTGTAACCCTCATGCTTATATTGCAGCATTCGATTTCCTCTTAAGTCTCAGGAAGAAGGGGGAGAGGCAAAGGGGAGACCTGGGTTTCAACTGAAGTCTCTTATGTCCACACAAGAGGATAGGGCCTCTCCAAAAAGCAGACAAAGAGCCAGGAGCTGACCGTCGAGTGCTTTCATTGCAGGAGTGGAACATTGCAATTTCTACTCAATTCCACTCAAATACGTATCTCTGCAGTGCCACAGTGGGAAAAAATTTAAAATTAAGGATTTGGAAATGTCCCCAATGACTGAGCACCTGGAGATATGTCAGGGCCAAAAGCTTTATTTTCTCTATCCAATAAATTATCACGTTTGATAAAGGTTTGAGACTTCCATACTCATAAGAAACCAAGGAAATGATCAGCTCCTGCCTCAGGCCTGGAACTGACTACAAGATCCCTTGAGCTTGTTTTCTGATGTGAGGATTGAATGGAAGCTGAGCTGAGAAACTGGGTAATCCAGGTGGTGCCCTGGATTACCTTCAGGATGTGTTGGAAAGACAAAGAAACTTGTGCTATATGTTGAAAACAGGAGAATGGAGAAGTCTCTTAATGGTTCAGCCAAAGAGGAGTGTCATCAGCCACTAAGCTTGGTTGTAAATGCATATAATAGTAGTGTTGGAACAGGAATAGATTTAATATCTACATATTATTTTAAGGAAATAAAGATATTTTTAAAATAAAAGAAGATTGCATTTGTATAAAGTGTTTCCTTCCCTGGGAATGTTAGCTCCCGAGGGCTTTTAGTATCGTATATCAAATCTAGGACAGACAGGCAGACACAGATGAAATGATCTGGAGAGCCAAGATGTAGTCCCTCCTTCAGCAAAGAGAAAAACAGTACAAATGTCAGAGTGCAGCTGAGTTATCCATACTAATGCTTCAGCATTTCCATGCTACTGGGAGTGAGTCTTCCTAATCACCATGCCATCAGGAACAGGAGAGAGCATCAAAATAAGCCATTGTGTGATTCAAGTGACCCTAGCCTATCACTGAAACACTCTACCTTGGCCACACGACCACATTCTTTGACTCTGCTTTCCACCGTAAAACATATGAAATCATTTTTAACACAAGTCTTATAAATAGACTGGAACTTTCTACAGGGTCTTCTTTTATCCTCCAGCTTTCCACCTTTCCAAAACAAGTCATGGCAACCAGTACACAAGGATTCACTGCCCAGGAACCACCTGTCCATGATACCTGTAGCACTACAAGGTGAGAGTCTCAGCTACTGCCACTCTCCCATCATTATGTGGCAGCAGAAGATTTAGAAATGCCCAGAAAGCATATGCCATTTTTCTCCAAAACTACAGCTTTATGTTAAGGAGGAGAAATGAATTATATGCTGCAGGTAATTGTAGCAATTAGGTGCTGCCAGTGAGAACATGAGCTCCTCATGGGAAGCAGTGACCAGAAGGCCACACTTTAAACAAGGAGTCCGTATCCATGAATGATCAGCCTACTGGTGGTGCACAGTCATGCAGAGCAGAGACTGCTGTGTGCAATGGTTTCTCACCCTTCAGCAGGGAAGAAATGGGTGTCTTTGGAGAGTACAGAGGCACTCCAGATGATCGGTTCAGTTATTAGTAAACCACAAGGTTTACCCCTTAGTATCAATAAAATTTCCCCTATATTGTTATAAACAAAAGCATCCTTCAGACTGCAAATTCTTCAAGCTGATTGTACATTTTTAAAGAAACACATTTCTCCATTATTTAAATTATGTATTTTGATTAAAATTTAGAATTTATTGACTGTTTCTCATTGGTATACACTGCTCTGAAGTAAATGGAGACTCGTTCAGTAAATGGAGGCTTGAGGCCCAATCTTGAAATCCCTTCTGAGGTCAGTGATGGCAGAAGATAACTTTTCAGTGTGCCCATAGCATTTACTATTCTGCTTCACTCTTTCAGCAACTCCTGGAATTTCAGTCCTGCTGGAGCAAAAAGGAAGTCTTACCTGGAGAGCAAGCCCCATCTGGGATACATTTTGCAAGTTTTGCATACCATTATGGGGACCTAAATAGAGTCCTCCTGCAGTAGCACAGAATTGGAAACTCCAGCATAGGGAAAAACACATTTAGATTCACCCAGATTTATATCCTTTGATCAAAAGCTGCCCCTTGTGCTTATGAGAATCTCATGTAATTATCTGCAAAGTTACTGCTTTATCTGCTTTCATATTCCTCTGTAGAACAGTCTTTGCCATATTATCTACAAGAAGTGGAGTTTCTTGGGCTGTTGAAATCATGGTTCATACCAATGAATGTCAGTATCTCATTATCCTTGTTCCCATTAGGGATGTAATGGATGTAACTCCTTGTTTCAGAGTCTACGACTCTGTTTTATCCACTATTTATGCAATATCTATAAAAATGGACTTGTGCTGAATAACTGGCCTTCCATCTATCATAATAAAGTATTATTTTTATTATCACTAGGTTTTACTTAGCTGCATCTTGATGCCACGGTCGGTCCAAAGTTTAAGCTGACTTTTATAAAACATACATCTGAATAGAAATGTTATCATTGATTTTTTTAATTGCAAGAGAAAACAATCGTATTCGAATGAATGAAATAACCATTCCCCTGAACTTTCCGCCCTAAACGTGAAAACTTAAAAGTGGAAGTGACTCAAATATAGGCAAATCTGACTTCATTGATTTCTATTGTCCACGGTGAGAAAACACAACCAGTAAACAAAGCAGAAAGAGTGACAAGTAAATTGGATTTTTAAAAATTCTTTCACTTTTAATAACGTTAATGTGGGCTTCGTAACACGGGTAAAGGCTTTTGTTTGTTTGCAGCATATGACCTATAAAGTCTCAGTGTCCCTTTAAATGCCTTCCCATTGTAATTTATTTGCTCCAAGAAAGACAGCAGTGAAGTTAACAGGGGAATAACTGTAGTTCCCGAAGAGGTTAAATTTGCCACTTATTCCAAGGCTAAAATTTCCCATTCACATTCAAAAAGGTCTTTTTGCTTTCAGGTAATGCCTGTTCAAACTCTTTCCCAAGAGCAGTGTCCGTTTCCCCAGCCACTTCGCCCTTTGTGGGAGTCTGTCCAGGAATCCCAAAGGGTTTTTCATGGACACCCAGACTCTCTGAGCAAAGAGAACTATGAAGATGGTCCAGATGGGCTTGGGCCTCATGCCCCTCTTTTAGCATGGCAGGGTTTCCTGTCTAAATATGAAAGCCCAGAGGCACCAGGGGCAGTCCCACAGGAATGGCAGGCTTTCCCTCTTCCCACAAGCCAAATAAATCCCTTTGCAGCCCTAGGTCCCTCTTCACAGGGCATTTTTCCTTTGGCACAAATTTAACCACAAAGGATGGTAGATGTTGAACAGGAGTAGCCAGTCAGGACCATAACATAGCCCTCAGTTTACTCTTGGAAGTCTTTGTAAATCCAAAGCTCTTCTGGTAAGTGTGCCTGAGTTTTCCACAGAGGAACCAGAATCAAAACCCAGCAAAGATCAGGCTCATCGTGGTAAGGCACGTCAGCAATTTAAGGTGATCCAAACTGCCTCTGTGTGATGCGAATTGCTCATTTTAAGAGAGCACTCTCATACACAACCACAAGTCTCTACCCTGTGCAAATTATTTATGTTATTCAGGATTTTTGCATATTATCACAATAAATGTAAAAACGTGAGGTTTTTGAGTGCCGGAATTGCTCATCTCGTAATGCCTGAATAAAGCAACTGCGAAAATCTGCACACAGAAGAAAGCAACTGCCTTTGCTTTCATTCATCAGCATGCCTGGATAAAATCACCTTTCCTGTTTAATGTTTGCCCTCTGCATTTTCAAGTGTAAAAATTCAAGCAAAAAAAAAAAGTGCTGTGTAGCAGCTGGCCCATTTAAGAAGGTGATACATATTATTCAAATGATTACACGAATGGCTAAAGGTGATGCATTATTCCTTATTTTCATTTGTGCAGCATAGCTTCAGCATGGTGATGAACTACGTCAACCAGGAACCTTGGCTGCCTTCTGTTGGAGAAAGCCCCTCAAAGATCTTTGATGTGACAACAAAACTGGGAAATATTACTGACTCACAGCCTTTAAGCAATCAAGAAGTGATCAAAGCAGTGACTCAAGAATTCAAGGGAAAAATTACATGCTCAGGGAAATGAGGAAACCTTATTACTGACTGATATTCAATAGAACAGGCAACTGAAAGTCTAATTTTATGAAATATGATTTTAATTGGTGTTCACCAACTTATTGTATATTACTTATGTAAAAAGGAGCTTTTAATTTAAAAAAAAAAATAACGTGGCTCAAAATTCCAGTTACAAAAGTGTGGAAATGAATGTCCCATTTCATTTCCGTGCAACTCTACAAAAAACATAGAGCAGAAAGCCAGAGGTCCTCAAGCTTCACTCCCATAACCTCATCCCAGCACCTGTGAGATTTACCCTCTCCTGGAAGAAAAAGGGCTGGAGAGGGCATCCAGGCAGGCCAGCATGAGACACAAAGGCCACTGAGCACACACAGGGCGAGGTCACACTCCAGCCAGAACACTTCCTTCATGAGCATATTACAGATGCAACAGGAGGAATTATTTCATGTTATAAACATCAGTGAATTTTTCACCTTTGTTGAAGACAGCAGTTTCTTTGCCTTGCAAACCATTCCCTCAGACAAGCTACCCACAATTTACATTCACCTTGATGAGAAGACTACTTTCAACTAACTGATTGTCTGGATGCCCATTGATTGCTTGTCAGGTATCACTATAAAGAAAATACTGGAATGTGCCAATGATCAGGTAAAATTTGAAGCTACTTGTCTTGATGTTACATTCTATTCCCACCTGACTCCATTTTTTAAAAGATCTCAAATGCTGCAAAATGAGAATTGTACATTTTTAGTGAACA
The DNA here is from genome assembly GCF_905368555.1 of Meleagris gallopavo. Classification (NCBI taxonomy): domain Eukaryota; kingdom Metazoa; phylum Chordata; class Aves; order Galliformes; family Phasianidae; genus Meleagris; species Meleagris gallopavo. The sequence continues at coordinate 70,929,171 of NC_139405.1, read as the reverse complement.
CTGAGAGGATGATCCATGCTGACAGGCATTCGCTTGCTATCTGCCACAGGTAGCCCAGCATTAAGGTATAAAGCTTCAGGGCACTGAAAGGATTTGATCTAATCTTATATTATAAGAAGCATCCAACATTGTACATTCTCTTTTCCAACACAGACACTTATGTACAGCCTAAGGGCCCAATCCTGCTTCTCTTGGAATCCATTGGAGTTTTTGCCTTCGCTTCTTGAAGCAGAGGAAGAAGGAGTGAGTTGTGTAAGGGTGTTACAGTGATGGCTATTCGGCCTTCCTAACAAATCATCAGCCACAGCATAGCTGAAAATACCACCTGTGTAGTCAGAGCAGTCTTCCAGCTCCTCTCTGACAGTCGACTTTGCTCCTGTTTTTCTTCCTTGCCAAAAACAGCTGGTTGTGTTGGCCAGAGATCTGGATTGAGGAGAGGAGAGGTTCTTTAAGGAGAGACATAGTTGTATGAATATCTAAACACCCAGGGTTCTTTCATGAGTCATAAAAATAAATGCATTAACTAGAAGGAAAACAAGACAGTGTGCAAGTACTCTCAGTAACCAAATATTTTTTGCAAGCACTTAAATTGCACTTATTGAAACAAAGCATGAATACAAAAGCCAATGATTAAGACTTTACCTTTCACTTTCTTTCCCTTCTTTTTAGTCAGTGAAATGCATTTATTGTATTGTCACCACCATTCATTGTAGCACAACAGACTTTAAACAGAAAAGATATGATACAGATACTGTACATATCTATGGAAATGGAGAAATAAGAGGCTTTTGCTGAATGCATGTCTTCTCTGTCTGATCTTTTCTAATATAAACATTGGAGCAGCCAGCTCACAAAACACTGGGACTGATTCTGCAATCTTCATACTGGCAATTCTTAGGCCTTAGGAAGATGGGCTGGCCTCTTTCTGGGTGCAAGAAGCATTCGTTTCTCTTTCCATCAGCTGGGGTTAAAATATAGAAGCAAAATGAAAATATTGAGGACCACATGAAATGTTCTTAGTATCTTTAAAAACATATAGGTTTGAAAAAAAAAAAAAAAAAAGTCTTTTTTTCGTATCCCATTATTCATTCCTGTCTGTAAGCAGTGGAGCCTGATCCTGCTAGGTCTTATTCATGTGGGTAATCCCTTTGACCCAGTCACAGATACATTATTCTAGCTCAGGATAATCTTCACGTATCAATCTGAACCAATGCCTGTACTCTTGAACAAAAAGTTGCATGTTATATTTCTTGAATCTTGTAGCTGTAATAGCAATCAAGCTGTTTTAATACAATATTTCATCTTAAAAAAAAATAATGTATCCAGACAATTTCCATCAAATCTGATTCTTAAAAAAATCAGGTGTTTCAACTTGGCCAGAAACTTTGGATTTGTTGTAGTTCTCTTTCTGTGCACTTTTTTTCCCAAAGGCAGACATTCATACACATATAATTCCTTCTTGTCACTGGGCTTCTGGGTCAGTGAGCATTCCTCTGCTGTAGTGTTTTTCAGATGAAACTCCAAGAGAAACACTGTCCTCAATGATGGGTCGGATACAGCAGAGGAGGATGGGCAAATATTCTAAGATTGGCCTGGATTCTTGCCAGCAGCAGAAGAAAAGAGCCTTTGTGTTTGGACATCTGAAGGCCAGGCATAAACATGTTAGCCGATACTTAACACCCAAAGCCAGGGCCAAAACCGTTAGACACCCTGAATAATCCTCGCTGGGCCTCCTTTGGGTTTCAACTGCCCATTACAATGGGGCGGCCTCCTCCAATTACCCAATGTGTTTCTTCTAAAAACATCCTTACAGGAACTCCCAAAATAGCAGCGATTAAAAGCAAACAGCCTGTAATTCATTGACATATGCAAACCTTTTAATGTTTTGCTGGAGACAAGTTGCAACTTTTTGTACCTACAAGACTATTTATGCATTTTTAATAATTACCCTTGTATATTATGTGATACAATTCCTTTAGGCATTTAGTTAAGAGAAGCAACAGAATTCGCATTCAAAAGAAACTGTTAGTTTTGCTCCAAGAAGCGCAGCTAATTTATGTAGTGAATTTTTTATACGTTTTTCCCCTGATTTCTCTTCCCTGCTGTCCTCTTCTCCCTTTCTTCTTCACTACATTAAGAGATTCCAATGTGCCTGCAGCAACATTCACTGGTGGGGAGTGTCTGCAGTGATGCCGGCCCAGGCGCACCGGCAGCCTGTGCTGCTCCAGCAGTGCACACTCCCTGTGGGAATCGCCTTCCCCTGGGGTCTCTCTCTAATCACATCCCTTCTGCAAGATCCTCACGTCCCTCATTGCCTGCTAGACAGCGCTCCCAACTCCACTGGTGCTGCACAGAAAGCACCACGAGGAAAGCCTTCCTGCAGACCAAGAAGAAAGATGCTTTCTCAATCAGCACAATCCTGAGAGCTCTAAGTTGTATTTAGCTCTAATCTCTGTGTTGCTTGCGCTTTGGCAAGTGCTTTGGCTCTAGATTTGGATGAGCTGATCACTGGGCCAAGCAAAGAAGCTGACTCTAGGATGAGCACACAGTTCCCACCAGCAGTGCAGGCACAGATCTTTTGGGAAAGCAGAGCCAGAGACATGAGCACAACAGGCTGCAGCAACAGGCAGTGCTGGGAGATAAGAAGAGGTAATTTCTTCCTCATGAGACACCAGAGGACTGGATCCCCAGCTGTGTAACTGCACTGATGATTTCACCCATTTACACCTGCCAAAAACCCAACATTCCCTACCTTTTTATAGGAACAACCAAAGCAAGCCAAGGCAAATATTTTGGTGTTGCTGCTGTTTTTGACAACATATTTGAGGAGGGATTTTAAAGGTAGACACTGCAGATACTACACTTAAGGCTTATCATCTATCTGCAGGTCACAGTTCTTGTACAGCAGCATTTCCTCTTGGCTTCAGCAGGCAGTTTGTCAAAGCAAGGACTTCATTTTCCCATTTTAAATTAGCAGTAGATAATTAGGAACTGCCTACAGTTAAATATCGTTGTTAAAAATTAAATAAATATTGATGCTTCCCTGTTTAGACAATGAGAAGAAGGCTTTGTATCAAAAAACACAGGACACATGAGAATGTGAATAGTAAGAAGCTCATAATAAAGAATGATGAACTCTTCTTTGTATATTCACTGGATTCATTTATTTCTCTGTAACTGGAAACCTAAAGAAATAAATGGAATAAAAACCCACGTCTACCCTGATATCAGCTGTAATCTGCAGTTTCTTCTACCATACCTACTAGAACCCAAAGGAAAGGGGCAAGATTTGCATACCAAGTACAGTGAGCCAGCTGTGCTCCCAACACAACTGTGACAGGACAGGTCCAGCACAGACAAAAGCACTTGTCTGTGTACGACAGCATTTCAGCTTGGCTCCTTGCTCAGCCCTAGATTTCTTTCGAGACTTAGAGTGAATTGTTCTACAGATACACTTGTAGAGATACCAAGCACTCCATCATCCTGCTTAAACTTAAGGAGTTTTCTAAGAAACAAAAGGAAAACCAACTGTAAGGTAAGCATCCTTCTGTGTGCCCTCGAATACCTTGTGGGATCCTCTCTTGGAGCTGGACACCTGCTTCAAGTATTCCAGTTCCAGAATTGACCAAAGGACTTCCCAACCAGGTTTGCAGATGTTCTCCTTCAATCTCGAAGAAGATGGTTGGGACATTGTGGCTCCAACCCACATAAGCACACAAAGCCATTAGATTGAAAGAATGACTGCTCGCTGCCCTCATTTTGGTCCCTTGAGAAAGCTCGTGTCATGTACATGCCAGAGTAGGGGAATGGAAATACAGCATTGTTTCAGTACTTCACAGGGACCTTCTGCTTGCAGTAAAAATATTTTGAGGAGAAGAAAGACTTCAGGATAAGTACAACTTACAAAATGATGGCAGCAATTCATATAATAGTGACAATTCAAAGCAAAAGTGCAAGTTCATATAAGTTTTGCTCTTTGACACGTTGCGGAACATGCACCAAAAAGGGAAATTGTGAAGCAGAATCACTAAATGGCTTTCAACCACCTCACTCATTTATGGGCCATAGTTTCTGTCTCAAGCCCTCCTGAAGCACCAGTGATGGTGCTCAGGCATTAGATCTCAGTCATGAGGTGGCTTAGTGGCACAGGGAGCATTTATTTGGGATGGCAACTCCCCTGCAAGGTTCTAGAGATGGAAGGGTGTAATAATCAGCTTTCTCTGTGACAAAACTGTTTAGAATTTGCAGCACAATAAGAAAAAAAAAAAAAAAAAAAAAAAAAAAAAAAAGGAGGCGTGCTCTCTTTTATTTCTTCAGAAAAACAGACCTACTATTTGGCAATGAAGTAAACCTCTATATTTCTCATTAACCTCTGCATTTCCTCTCTTGCCCTGCAAAAAGCAGAAAGATGCAGACTAGCAGTATCACTCCTGATGTAACACCTCACTGCAGTTTAGATCTTTTCTTTTAACCCACTTCCTGAGCCAGATTTAAGCCTCTGAGATGCTTCCTGCAATTGCCTCTCTGAGCAAAGCAAGGCTGTTGAGGAGACAGGCAGGAGAGATATCAAATAAACTTTCCATTTTATTTACAGTTCAGGAGCCCTACAGAATGACACACACTTATGGTTTGGGATCACTAGCAATTATTGTAAAGGTGAAAGCAGATACTGCAAATTTAACAAGCCTTTTGTATGAACTAATTGCATTAGAATACATTAGTAAGGGTGCACATTGTAGGTTTTATGTTTCATTGGAAAGGTCATCCTAGATTCTGGTTGAATAGTGAAAGAGAAGAAACCATATTAGCAGTGTATCCAGCAAGTGTCTCTAGGATGAATTTTCTTCAGGTCATTTGCATTATTTGATTGTAGCTGAATAGTTCTGCCTCAGCTAAGCAAGTAGGGGAAGACCTACGGTGACAATAGGGGAAGTTCAAAGTCTTTGAGCCTTATTAGAAGGCTCATTTTCTGCACTCATTTTCATGTGCTCGTTTCCCAGAACTAGGCTAGCAGCTGTATAATCAGGACAGCAACTTGATGTGCCTACTATAAAATACTACTCTCCCAGGGAAAGCCACTGTTAGTTTTCAGGAGGCAAGAGAGCTCCTGCTCCATCAGAGATACAACACCCCATTGTGCCACTGCACAAAGCCCCCACTGGTGCTCTGCAATTGGCGGGAGCCTGACACATGTCCTCCATCTTCCCTCCAGGCCAGCTCAGGTGTCTCTAGGGCCCACTGAGGCAAAACATTTTGGTTCATATAGAAAAGCCCCTCCCCAGACAGGCAGGGGCATTCCCCAAAGGCTCCTCCCTGAGCAGCCACCTATCTTGTCCCTCCCTTGCCTGCAACAGAGACTGTGTCCATCAAGACATTTGAGAGACACGTATCTGACAGCAAAAAATCTCATTACCCTGTGCACATTCTCCAGGGTCTCCAGAAGCAGGACTGGTACCCGCTAGATTTACCATATCATGGATTTATGCTAACCTTCCAGAAGAGCTCACCATGCAAAATATGGCAGTTTGCACTGCAACAGGCTAAGCAGTGCAAGCAGGGCTGGAAGTGGAGCTGAATAGATGTTTCCAATGACTGCCATCTTCCTGAGAGCTGTCTCTAGAGCATCCTCCAGGACACTGCAGTGGCATTTACCAGGTCACTAGCCACCATTGCCATGAAAGGATGTGGCTTCTATCCATCTGCCACCCCAAGGAGATGTAAAAAAAGAGGAGCATATGGCTCTGGGAAAATAAAAGGTCCCGATATCTCAGCTTGGTGAAGCTATTGACTTACTGTCTGACCTCCAGCAAGACATGTGCCCTCCATCTGCCCCTCTCGGACTGGCTGCAAGACAAGCAACAGTGACTCTACTGCAGAGATGCTGAGTTTGAGTTTAGCTTGTCAAAGCCACAGCAGCTGGTCACCCCTTTGATCCTGACAGGCTATGCAAAGGCCCACTCCAGCCAGCTTGTAGTATCTGGGCCTTCTCCTACCCCAAATTCAAACAGCCTCCCAAGCACACACAGTGCAAAGCCCTCTTGTGACTGCTGCAAGGATGAACTGGGAATCCCTGGGTAATCAGTACTTCTTTGCATCTCATTCCATAGCTTCACAGACCAGACCAGTAGCCCCCCTGCAGCACCTTACAGGCTCAGCACAGCTTCTGGGGCAGCATGCCCAGTCCTCACCCGCTCCTCCTTTTTACAAATGCATTCATACAACTGCAGACAAGGGAGGGAATCAATTCACTGTGTAATGTATGTCACCTTTGGCAAGGTTAAAACTTCAATTCAGCAAAGCCCTTGTGCAATTTGGTTGTGGGGACTCACCTCATGCCAAAGCACTTTGCACTTTGCTGGGTAGCATGCCAGCTAGTGTGCAAAGAAGAAACAAGCCCCAGCAGAAACCAGAGGCACCCCATCTCACCAGTACCCTGATAGTAAATTCTTAACATAGAGTTAAGACAATCCCTTCTTCATAAAAGCTATCACCCCAAACAATAGTTTTCACTTACTCTACATTGCAAACATCCTACTTCAAATCTTAGTAGCCTTTAATTTGTATGCTGAAATCCACAGAGGGAATTTGATGGAGTGCAAGCCACAGCTCCTGTATGTATGTAACCTATGCAAAGGACTTGGCAATCTAACATAACATCAGATAAGTCCTAATAATAGTCATTTTTAAAGCCTATTTTAAATATTTAACAATATAATCTGAAATAAAAATGAAGTGTGAAATGTCTGTATTAATAATATTATCATCAGCCATTATTAGCCAGACTTGAGCTTCCGTCATAGTTCCAGTCCCATTAATAGCTTTATCCTGACAAATGCACTGAAGATCTCTGTTTTCTCTGTTAATATTTTGGCCCACTTTATCACTTCTTTTCAGTGGGAACTAAAAGCTGAAGGTACTACAGGGATGTAAGACTCAGTGTCCCAGCAGGTTCCACTGGCACAAAAATGCCCTGGAACCTTCTGTGGTCCCTTCTTGGTACCACATGACCAGGCCCAGACAAAGCCCACTGCGTACCCACATGACTCTGGATCCAGCCCTGCTTTGCTTTGCTGTCAGAGTCTGGTGTCTCCCTTCACCTCATCCATTTCACATCCATCATTATTCTGGCAGAAAGCTTCTTACTGTTCTGCCACCTTTCCTGCTGTCTTTTACCCCATCCTATATATATCTTCCCTATATTTTGGAATCAAGTTTCCTGCTAAGTTAATAACTGTGAAATTAAGATTCATCTGGAATGCAAAATATATTTTAAGTGCCTTTCTCTAAGGTGGCTGGTGCCTACTACCTCCCTCATCCCTTTCACTGAACCCTCTTTGATTGCAGTATTTCTTTCCAGCAGTGAAAGAAGAGGACAGTGCTTCCCACCTGTTATGTATACTATGTTAACGAGGAAGGGGGGGATTGCTACTGTAGTTACACAGGCTAAATATTAATTACATCAGTGTCTTTACACATCAAAAAGGTAAATACAGAATGTTTAACAATGTGCTTTGAATGGTCATGAAAATACATTAAAATGCATCAAATCAATAAAGAGAACTTCAAACTACCCTCAGAAAACTCTAAGTAGCTACATATACAGATGATAACCATTTGAAAGAACTTTGTATAGAATTATTTTTCACTTCAGTATCCTCTAATGTTCCGATGGAAAGATTTTTCTGCTATGGTAAGAAAATTATTTGTTTGTAATATCAGTCCAATACTACTAGTTACATTGATTCATATTAGGATATCGGCTGGTGAAGTTTTCAAAGCCTTAGCATTGCACAGCTAATGAAAAAGTCTCACTGAAGCTTTTGCCTGGGCAAGGTGCAGAGCAGGGTCCCCCAGGTGGTGTATGTTTTGCTAGGTGATGCTTAATCAAGTCATGAAATGATTAGTATAGATGAACAGTGAGTGTTTATGTCACTTTAAGTTGCCTTTTTGGGTTGAAATAGCTTTACCACTACACCAAAATCTTAAGCATGCTTCTTTAAGGTATTCTGCCATTCCATTTCTCACACTATGCGGGTATTCCTGGGAATTAAAATTCCAGTGCTATTTGGCCAAATTCAAAATCAGAATCTGCTTTTTAACTGACATCCTTTTAAAAGCAATCTTGGATGAATATTCCCAGTTATATCAATAACCTTTGGGACAGACTGACCATATGGCTCCCATTAGGATTTTAAATTTCATCAAAATACTGCATCTGGTTTGTTTTAATAAATACAATATTCTTTGCTAACACAATCACATTCACCTGGAATGTGCTTCACGGGATACTTCCAGAGGCAACACATCCATTGTCTTCCTCATATCAAGCAAAAATGCTACAGTGCATTTCCACATGCAAAACCTCCCTCCCAGTTATGGAAAACATAACTTCCTACAGTACCAGTACATAAAATTTGCTTCTTTGGGAGATCTTCCACGTCTCCTCCTCCAGAGCATGCAGAGATCCCAGGGGCTGGATCTGCTTTGCAGGCATTCTGCAAAGGTGAACAACTTTAACCTCAAAATTCATAAACTGAATAGGCAGCCCAAAGCATATCGGCTTCTTTGAAGTCTTTAGAGGCTTGGTTTGTATTTTTTTAAGAAAAATTCTTAAAATCTGTAAGATTAACAAAATAGAAGCACTATTTAAAGTGATGGATCATGTAAGGTAATCGCTACAGTCTCTCAGACTGCAAAATAGGATTATACAGTTTCTTCTTTTTTTCTCTCTCTATTGGACACTGCAGTATCAACTACCGTAGTGCTAAATTTAGCCAAACGCTGCGATTATCAGATGTACTCACTTGCAGAAGCTTTTGTCATTTTTGTGGCTGTCTAGCAGTATATAGTTCAATCATAAAAGGGCAAATGACAGGCGGGTGTAAGAAATGAATTTTCTTCTTCTCACTGACATATCAGGGGAAGGCCCCCTGCTGTAGTACGGAAAATCTTTTATGCAAAAGAGCACAGCAACTTACGGTGCACAATCACTGCTCAGCCTTTTGCTTTGGTGTTGTTTTTTTCCCCGTTTGGCAAAGGAAAGGAAAAAAAAGATGGCCTTAAAATAAAGTTTAAAAGTTCAAAATTGATTTTAGCGTTAGCACATATTTACAGGCTTAAGTATATAGAGATTAAAACGCAATAAAGCTCCATCTAAGTATGAATATGCCCTCTTTAACCACACTGCTTTGTAGTAATCCTAAGGCTGTTCACACTAACAGGTTTTCACATACATCGAAGCAAGGCAAGAGCCAGGGAGGACACCTGCTCCAGTGGGAAGGAGCAAGAGCCGAGCCATGCGGTGTGCACTGGAAAAACAAAGAGCCAGCCACACATGGTAAGTATGCAGTTAGTATTTAGACTGCTACTTCTAAACACAATCCAAACATAAAGCTGGATATAGAAAAATCAGCCTCCTTGCAGGATTTAGGTAAAACTGCCTTGGGAATAAATAAACTCTCCTTTCCCTTCTGCAAAGGCCACTTTACCCCCTTCGAGCAATAAAACAAAGTCTTAAAGAGAGTGCAAATTTAGTGTTTGCCTTTTTAAGGCCCTTGATGTAAGGTGGCCTCACTGCAAATAAGCATCAGGCCCAGGGTGACTCCGATTATCCACAACGCCTAGGAACAAAATACAGAATGGCAGGAGGGTGTATTATTCTCCAGAAGATACACAAAGCCTGCCCTTTGGCTCACACACGCTGTTTAAAGACGGTAAGCTGCCTGAACCGAAGCACCTGGAGGTGGCAATGTTGAAGCTGAAGACAAATGCTCACGGCTTCACGTGAGGAGGCCCAGAGTGGGTGCAATGGAATCACCTGGGTCTGCATAAACACAGAAACCTGAGAGGATGTGGAGAAATGGGGTCTCTGCCAGAACCTTTAGTCCCTGCCCAACTGCTCCTGGGAGGCAAAGAGAGCATCAGGAGAAAGGGTGGGCGCCATGCAAACAATGTGTTGCTCCTGGCATGGCCTCTCTCCTGTCATACCCCATACTGCAGGTGGACAGAAAGATGGGCTGCAGTGGGGTGGGAATTCACAAGCCAATGGCACCCCAGATGAGGTAAGAAAGGCCAACAGAAGCACACCACTGCAAAGCCTCAGCCATCTTTCCACGGGACGGGCCCTCACCAGAACACATCTTTCCCAGCACTTCCCAGACACCTGTCCTGGTCACCAGGTGTTCATAGAGCAAGGAATATGGCAAAAAGGGGGGAAGAGATGCTTTGCATCTCCAAACTACACTTCCCATCAGGCATTTGGACAGAATTTCTGATCAAACACAGACTTGTTTTCAACCAAAATTTTTCATTTTAAACAAAAAAATGCATATGTATATACATATGCTTTTTTTTGTTATTAAAAAAACATATATATATATGTTTATATATACTTCTATTTACACAACAGATTTTTTTCAGGAAAATTATACTTATTTTGCTTTCAAAAATCTGTTTAGTTAAAAAAAAAATCCACATTTCTATTGAAAAACAAGTCTCCATAGATAATCTCTTTGAATTACTCACAGAAAACAGAATCAATCCAAACAGCAAGGCATACCGTGAAGAAATGTTTGATTTCACAGGAAAAAAAGAATATGCCCTTCAACTACCGATGGCTAGAATTCAACAGGACTGGTCCCATAGAGTGCAAATCAGTTATTGATTTCAGTGAATCTATGTCAATTTATCCCAGGTGAAGTTATGGCCCACTGAGCTCGAGGAAACAAAATGTCACCTCTACTTTCTAAACCCTCTTTCGCAAATCACATTCCCCTTGTAATAATGTGCAGCAAGTGTTTAGCTCAACATGCCTCTTATAGTTTCTGTTTGGGAGATGATTTTTCTTTTTAATTTCTCTGTCAGGCACACCTATTGAAGCGCACACGCTTCAGACAGATGCAACCTGCAAAAAGGTTTGAAAGACAGTGATTTATTTATGAAATTTCTGGTTGAGAGGATGAGGTAAGCCATATGAAAATCTTAAAGCTGTTCACTACAATATGGCATATATGTAATGTATGTAAAATACATAAAGAAAAAGCACTGAGATGTTGGGCACACAACCAGCATGTGATGGAAATACAGTGAGAGAAAAGGGACAGAGGGTTGGGAAGAAAGCTGTAAAGACAGTTATTATTGTGTCTCTAAATACACTTTGCTACCTCAGGGTCAGCAGCAGTGTTTATTATATGGGCTTTATAGACTCACATAATCATATAACGTTGAAAAATACTTTCGAGATCACCAAGTCCAACCATCAACCTGACCTACCAAATTCTGTCACTAAGAGCCGTGTCCACATGCGTCTTATATGTCTGCAGGGATGGGGACTTCACCACTGCCCTAGGCAGCCCATTCCATTGCCTGACTGCTCTCTCTATGAGGAAATTATTCCTAGACCTTTCTTAGTGCAACCTGAGACCATTAAATATATGTCCAATTTTTGTTATTGTGTGTTTCATACGATATAGACAGCACAGCAATCAAATCTCCACAATGAGAGCAGAACAAAAATTCACCAAATGTCCCTCACTGAACCGTTTTCCTCCTAGCTGAATTCCTGACAGTGCCAAAATCCAAGTAAGAGGTGTTTTAACTTATAGGTTACTTCCTCCCAGATTGGGCCTACTGAAGAACCAGGACCACCAACATTCCTGCTTGAATGAACAGGAGACATAGATGTTTGGCTCTGAAGGTTTGATGGCCATCCATGGCAGTGACCTCACCCCCTGAGTAGCTGCTGGGCTCGAGAGGCTTTCCATAGGCACTGCCAGTTGGTACAGAATAAGTCAGGGATGCATTCAAAGGTATTTAAAAGACACATCCAAAGGAAAGAGGTTTTGAGAGTATATATGGGTTCCGTACCTAGCCATCAATGGGTAGAAATTTTTGCAGGCTTTTTGACTGAAATAGCATTGAGAAGAAATTTTAGGGGCAAGATGGTAACATATGAATGAGCTCTTTCGGAAAAGAAAGCCCATGCACAAGGACAAGACTGTGAGATTGCAGATGCTGGCAAAGCAGGAATCACTGCTTACCTGGAGCAGAAATCAAGAGAATGGAGCAGCCCTAAGTCTTAAAGGAAAAGCGAATTCAATAAGGTGAAGAGCGGAACTTCAGCAGACAGTCAAGCTGCAAGGAGAAAGGGAGAAGCAAGATGTAACTGAACAGCCATGAAGATGATCCTAATAGGGGTATCTAGGAGAGATACCCCTATTAGGTGCAGAGACCACCACCACCACACAAAGGGAAAAGATATTTCAATTAAAAAAAAAACAGGTTCTGCTCCACCAGTCTGTGAAGGAAGATAGGGCAAGATAGGGCAGATAGGGCTGTTGGAGACAGCTCCAAGGTGAGGGGCAGGGTGAGTGGAAAGGAGATGAGTACAGAGAGATATCAGGTGTAAGGATAACAACCCAGTATAGCTTTGTCTAGAAAAAAGGCTTCAGAGCCACTGCTTTGAACTAACGTGTCCACTCTACAGCTGTAAAACCATTAGACAGACAAGAATTAAGAGGAGAGAAATCACTTGCTGCTAACTGCTTGCTGAAGACATGACATTCCTTGAAGAAAAACGTACACAAGGGTAAGCAGCTTACAAGAGCGAGCTATCTCGCCTGACTCACCCCCCACGAACACTATTAAATCCATGAGAATCAGAACAAGAAAATTGTCAGGGAGAGGCTGCGATTAGCCAGGGTGTCGGCAAGAAAAACAGTTTATGAATTGTCATAAAAATTTAAAGCTCAACCTCACATTAGCTGCTGCAGTGTCTCTGCTCCCACCTACAGTACAGTTTGTCTCCTTCAGTCTTCATAACTGACTGTACCAGTACAAGGGGGAAATCTTTTCAATGTTTCCCAAAATTAAATGCTGAAACGGCATATCATTATTTTTGATATTCAAATCTATTATTAATAAGCTACACTACAAAAAGATTCTGAACATGAGTGATACGTCTCATAATTCTGACCTATTAACGGAAGTGTATAAGTCTCTCTGGACCCAAAATATAGTTGTTAAAAAGAGATGAATCACTTACTCCAATCAAAATAACATGACAGTTCCATGAAAGATTTCAAAATAAAAGTTAATAAGTTAATGGATTCATTTTACGGCTCCTAAGACACAAACAGACAGTGCAGAACAGTCAGTCATCTTCTTATTAAATAATACAAATCAACTACTCCATCATGTTTGTTTTAAGCAGCAGATAATAGGATGCTTCCTGATGATAGCATATGAGGAGGAATGTGCCAGCAAGTGCTCGGGGCCCTGCTTTAGGGCAAAGCCAAAGTATGTTCCTAACTTTCTTTGGAGCCAACAAGCCTGACATTTACCTGAGTGTTCTCCTGAATACAACAACAGAAGTACTTCCTCAGCTGAGAGTATTTAAACCACTCTGCTTGCTTTTACATTGTGGAGATGGGGAGAAGAGACACCGCTACACTCAATTTGCAATTCAGAGAAATGTTTCCGGAAACTTTGATAAGAAGTTTCTCCTATTTTTTTCCAATAGGAGAAGAGTAAAAATAGAAGGACATTTCCCTGATATCAAAATAAGTCTTCCAGATTCTTTCAAGTGCTGTAGCCCAAGCATGATCTGAAGGAGAGAGCAGAGACTCGGGAGGAAGATTGCCTTTGAGAGGGGTGAAGAAGCTCTCCTCAGCCCTGTGGAAATCCCGTCCAGATTTGGCTGCATTTTGTGTGTTTGCGTGTTTGATAATCAAAGCCTGTATGCGCACAGAGTTTTCAGTAAGAACAAGGGGCAACAAAAATCTTCCAGTTGAAAGTGGACTGCCTTGTACAGACGTTAGGAATTTCATGACCTACTCAGAATAGATATGTGGAGGGGTTTAACGTAGGAAATCAGATAGTGAAAGAAAGGATAGCAAACAAACTACTTGTGGTTACTGCCATTTAAACATGAAAGGGTCACATGAAAAGGCATTGATTTCAGCCGCTGGGCTGAAGGGTAAGGACTATTCACACAAGGCAGGGTGAATAGGAGGAGTGGGCTGCCTAAACAAAAGTCTGGGGAACCTTTTTCAAGAGTACCTAAGTCTGATTTTCAAAAGGACCCTCCCCTCTCGAGTCACTTGGGATACGCCTACTCCTTCCAGCAGAGCAGCTCATCCAGCTTCGGGTAGCGGAGAGGGAAGGTGCACGCTGATGGGCTGTATACAAAGCAGAACCTCTGTAAACTGCTGGTGTTGCACCGGTGCGGGTATGCTATCCCATATTTTTCATTCCCTCAGGCGCTTTCAAGCCTGTTACCTTAAGACTAAGCAGGCTTTCAGCAGAGGTCTCTTAGGCGTTAGGCTGTTTGTAACTGTATTTATGTGCTTTATCCCCTGAGTAGGATAAACAGGTTAGCAATTAACTCTAGCTTCCTGACCTCTAGCTGGATAACCAGATCTCTAATTATATTTTCAGTGGCAGGGAATCTCCAGAGTTGCACGACACTATCAGAAAGTTGCCATTCCCGTGTAGAACCTGCAGCTCTCTGTGCAAATTGGCAGCCAAGAAAGCATTGGCAAAGCGAGAAGCCAATTTTTCCCCTGCCGGGTACTTCTGCATCCTTAGCACTTCCAGTCATTCTACTCTGCTGCTTGAAAAACACTCTGATAGGGGGTTGCTAGTACTCCAGGCAGCTCACATTGAGAAGCAAAAGGATTCAGAGAGGCATTTTATTCCAAATCCCCTTTATTTAATGGGAGACCTGTGGCAGGAAATATGCACAGAATGCAGGAAACTGGCTATCAATGACAAGCACCGTGTCTGTTATAGATGGTTTTGAACTGTTTCTCAGCAGAGCAACGTGTTGGGAGAAGGCATGATTTTAATTCTTGATAGAGTTACAGAATTATTATTTATGAGAAGAAAAAAAGACACAAAAATTAAAACACCTTGTAATGAACCACTAGCTATAGGAGCATAACTGACCTTCAGAAAGGTGATACAGTTGGAGGGACAACTCTGAAACTGGCAGAACATATCTCTGCATGGCCTAATGCCAGAAGCTAACAGTGACAAAGCAGAGCAATTTGGAAAATCAGCTTGCTGTCATCCTGTATGCATGTAACTCTTGAAATAAAATAGTGATCTAATACAAGAGAGGTATATAGATTTAATCTGACAGCAATGCCAAGCAGTCATTCTAAGCAAGTGCCACAAATACTGTTTTTAAAAGGGGTAAAATGCTCAGCAAATTAGCTGTGCTCATGTATGCCAAAGAAGTGGTCTTTGCACATTGATTTTTCTATGTGGTTTTTCACACTCTGTACAGAAAATGTACATCTGCATCTAATTCCACTTCTTAATTAGTTACCCATATAACTGATCCTTTTTGAAGACAGATATGGAAGAACTGTTCAAGATTAGCATCAAACCACAAGAAAAGTAGACTACTTCTTACTTCCTTCTTCCTCACAGTAAAGATTGCTTTGGGTTCACACCACAAACACTTCCTCTCTTCAAGCTTCAATACTTAAGCAGATTTTCCCCTGCTATCAGGACAAACGTGTGTTTGGACACGAGTTGATTCCTTCTTCTCAAGAAGGCAAAAAAAAAAAAAAGATGTACACATCATGACACAATATCCTACAAAAGCAAAGGACAAGAAAAGAAAATATGGTTCATATCTGGGAAGGTAATTAGACAAGTCTTAGAAGATCATTTAGAAGTCTCATTTTGTTTCCTTCAGTGAAAGAGAAATGATAGCAGAGGTGAGTGGTTTAATCCATGCTTAGATCTTTCCTTTCTCAGTTGTTTTTCTTGCTTCTGGATAACCAGCATGGTGTCACCAAGGGCAGGTCCTGCCTTACCAAGTTTGTTGCTTTTTATGATGTTGTAACTGCATCAATGGATAAGGAAGAGCCACTGATGCCATCTACCTGGACTTTCATAAGGCCTTTGACACGGTCCCCCATAACATCCTTCTTCTCGAACTGGAAAAATATGGATTTGATGGGTGGACTCTTTGATGGATGAAGAACTGGTTATGAGATTGTATGCAGAGAGTGGTGATCAGTGGCTCAGCGACTGGATGGAGGTGTGTTGAGTGGTGTCCCTTGGGGGTCAGTAGTGGAACTGGAGATATTTAGCATCTTTATCAATAGTATTGACAGTGAGATCAAGTGCACCCTCAGCAAGTTTTCAGATGACACCAGGCTGTGTTGTGCAGTCAACAACCAGAGGAATGGAATGCCATCTAGAGGGACCTAGACAGGCTTGAACAGTGGGCCCAAGTGAACCTTGTTAGGTTCAAGGAAGCCACGTGCAGTGTCTTACACTTGGGTCGTGGCAACCCCCACTATCAGTACAAGCTGGGAAGTCCTGCTGGAAAGAAGCTGGGGGTTGATGGATGGGAAGCTAAACATGAGCCAACAATGTGATGTCTCAGCTCAGAAGGGCAATTGTATCCTGGGCTGCATCAAAAGAAGTGTGGCCAGCAGGGCAAGGGAGGTGATCCCGCTCCTCTGTACTGGTGAGACCTATTGGAGTGCTGCATTCAGACATGGAGTTCTCAGTACAGGAGAGACATGGATCTGTTAGAGTATGCCCAGAGGAGGGCCACAACAATGATCCAAGGGATGAAACACCTCTTCTATGAGGACAGGCGGAGAGAGTGGAGCTGTTCAGACTGGAGAAGAGAAGAGTCCAGAGATAGGTATCTCTGAGCAGCCTTTCAGTACCTAAAAGGGGACTATAAGAAGGAAGGGGACAGACAGGACAAGAGAAGAGGTTTCGAACTAAGGGAGGGGAGATTTAGATTGGATATAAGGAAGAAGCTCTTTTACAACAAGGGTAGTGAGGCACTGGCCAAGGTTGCCCAGAGCGGTCGTGGATTCCCCATCTTTGGAGACATTCAAGGTCAGGCTGGACCAGGCTCTGAGTAACAAGACTGAGCTGCAGATGTTTGATAAAGGACTAGATGACTTTTAGTGTTCCCAACTCAAATAATTCTTTGTTTCTATGATTCTGACACCTTATCACAAATGATGTGCAGCAGGGATCAGTGAATTACATACCGGCTCTACTGCTACCATTCCTTCAAATGAATTACAAAAAATAAAATAATGTTATTATGTTGGATGCAAAGCTATAAATGACAGCCCACAGCACATTTCAAATGCCCTATTATGGGCTCAAGGGGCCTCTGAATCTCTGGCCATTCTACTTTCTGTGTTACCTCTCTACTAAGCATACAAAGGAGACTATGAACAGCATGTCATAGAGAGAGCAAAAGCAAACATGCACCTGTAAAGCTGTAAAGGAGAACAAAGAGGTGTAGAAGTAGCAGTACATAATCCCCACACATTTCTTGCTGGGCTTGTTTCAACTACATTATATTACAGCTTGAAGTCAAGGCTTCAGCCTCCAAGGGCAACATTTTCCTAAGGAGTCAAGCATAACATAATTGGTCCACAGAGGTTCCTATCAAGAAAAGTATCAAGAAGATTATTGAGACATTTCATCCAGCTATTATATTTATGAAAATAAGGAGAAAGTAGAGAATGGAACTAATGGCTAACCAAGTTTATTAGATAAGACAGCGGCCAGAAGAGAGAGAGCAAGGAGTCTGAATTAAAGCTGAAAAGAATATATTTCCTGAGAAGGAAAGGTAGCCTTAGTCATGCTTCGAGTAATCACAAAGGTTACTCTCAGCTCTAGAGAAGAGATGTCAAGTGAGCCACAACTGCTGGAAATGTAGATTTTCTGTAGTCATACAAAAAGCTCTCGGTGTGATTTATGTATAGAAAACAGGTGAGATGTTCAAAGGGTTATATGCCTTGTAGCAGTACATAGGGAAACAGGAAGAGAGAGAAGGTCAGCTGAAATCTTAATTCATTTTATCCTTTAAAGCAGTGGAGTGAATTCTCTTTCATGAAATATTTTGGGATGACTTAAGGAAGAACATTAAGAATCCAAATAATCACTGTAATGGACATACCTGGGAGTCTGCATTTGATACAGCTTAGCAAGGGATGCTGGTGAGGGCAGACTTAGCAGAAGGACAAAAGCACGTATGAACTTCATGTTGGTTCCTGTCTTGAGCATCCAGCCAATACAATGAAGTTTGCCTTTCTTTGCTCAGCTGGAGCCATGCAATAGAACAGCTGCCGTCACATCCACCAAGGACAAGGGAAACCAGAAAGAGCCTGTATAGACAGAGACAACCCATACAAGTAACAAGAATACAGAAATAAAACTGTTGAAGAACAGAGATTCAGGGCACAACCATCCTAAACACTCTAAATAAAGGTTTAAAAATTAAAATAAAAATTACTATACTGTATAATTTATACCTCAAATAGCAAAAATGTGGGGATGATTCTGCTCTTCGTCTGTCTGAAAGACCCTGGATCGATCAAGAACAAATAAGTAGGCAGGCTATTCCATGCTGAGTTGAGGAGTAATGTTCAAAAAAGAATTGTTTCATGATTGACTCAACCCAACAATAGTGTTATCATTCCTTCTAACCTTCTAGGCTAAAAGAAGACCAGATATCTCTCCTGCTTCTAAAATTTCTGCCTTGCTTGACTGCTTGGCAGAGGTTAGGCAGTCACATATTCTTGACTGGCTTCTGCCACTTCCCAGCCAACAGCATATACTTTTCCTGTTGTAAAGCAAAAACGAGGAATCCAGAGGCTGCCATTGAATAGCCAGCAGTAACAGCATGTGTTCTCCAGGAAGCCTCATCATTTCCCTGTTGCTAGAAAGGAAAAGAGTTGCTGAAAGAAGAAACACTGTTTTTCTACTGGCAAGTGATACCCATATGCCAATTTTCAGATAGTCTGAAAATTAACACTAGCCTGTTGTGCAGTTTTAGAGTCTTTTTTCCTCCTTTCTAATCTGAGGGTTAGATGTTTTCACATTCTTGCCAACAAATCTCCTAGAAAACTAAAAGTGATCTACACCCAGATTAAAACTAGCAATGAAAAGTGGCACTCATCCATTGACATGATCCAAAGACACCATAACACATAATCACACTTTTAATGTACAATAAAACAATACTTCACACATTTATGGAGTGGAATAAAACCAATCTATTACTGGTGCCTTTTAGTTTGGCTTAGTTTTCTCCAGAAATGATGACTTAATAACAGAGCCCTCCTCTCAGAAAGCATGCAGGCCTGAATTAGAACTGTGAAACTGAATTTATGAAATAACCTTGGCAGTAAATAATAGCACACCTCAAACTGGGATTCATCACACACCTGTGTGGTGGGGAAGTGAAGTCAGCCCCATCACACAGAGTATCAATCATTCCCAGGATGCAAATTCAGTGAGATATGGAAAGATTACTTTGCATAACCTATGGAAAGTAGTTGAATCGGTGTAATAAAAGCTTCAGCACAGCATTGTACAACCTGCAAGTATCCTTAAGAATGCACTTTTTTCATCATTTTGCATATGAACAGAAGCAAGGCAAGCAGATGGATGTACTAGTTCGTAGCTGTGGACATAGTAAGCTTTATTCAAAAATGTATCCAAAGGTTTCAGTTCTAAGTATTGACTTTTCTGGTCAGCAAGAGAAGCCTTGAGGGCAGCAGTAACAACCCCAGGGCCTTCTCTAAGGGTAGGACTTCCTAAGTGTATGCCTAATGCTCAGCTTCTTCCCAGTGCTGGCTCAGCCTGCGAGACACAGCCTGGCTGCATGTCTTTCTCCAGCTGGGGATGTTGCTTTGGAAATGGCCCCAGGGACAGAGGTGGTTGTGGTCAGTCAGCCTGAATGTCCCCTGTTTCTGGGTGGCCCGTGAGGCCAGCAGCAAAATAATCAAGCATTTTATTACAGAAGGCAAATGCTACAGCCAGAGGTGGATGGGCTGTTTGATTTTTCCTACACTACATAACGTTTCAGTCCTATTTACTGCACATACAGTCTTCTATTTACTCTGTTATTTAGTAAAATTGTGTATCACAGCAAAGTCCTGTATCATGTATATTGCAAGTGATTTCTGACACCAGGAAGCCTTAGAAAAAGAGATGCATACAAAATGCTTGGGGAAAAAATGAAGGTCTCTTTTTCATTCTTATGTGTTTTACAGTCATCAAAGAGGTATAAAACACATATACATAAAAACATAAATCTTAAAGCTCATTTCATATGCTTTTTATATATTAAACACAACTGTTTACCTTCAGTTTCTTACTTTATTTCTTTTGAAAAGAGATTAATGTAAAAAAGTTTTTAAATGAGCCATTCCGCTGCCACTTCTTTTCTATTGCACTATTTATTACCACTTTGAGACTGCAGAAAAGAAAAAGGATGCAAATGGTATTTTATTCCATAAGTCTTTGGGTCAAAGTCAGCTGCCTACGCCAGCGATCAGATTTCCTTTTTTTAATTTTGGCAAGAGATAGATATAACCCATCTTCATATTAGATTTTGGAATATAATCCTTGTTATCCCAGCCCATCTACACCTGTCAGCATACAGCTTTCAATTTTTCTTTTCTTGTCATTTCTTCTTCTTTTTTTTTTTTTTTTTTTAAGACTCGTGTATACAATCCCCACCCTCAATGATGTGTAAAACATCAGGGTAAAAGACTGTAAACTTGTTTTGCCTGCATAAACACTTTAAAGCAAACTGTATTTACTTTTACTAGGGTCTCTTTTTACTTAAAAAAAAAAAAAAAAAAAAAAAAAAAAAAAACATTGGGAACAGTTAAAATGTTATGTTTAACACTGACTTACTATTTAGCTTTTTACAGCGCCCAATCCCAAACAGCGTGCTGAAGAATCACTGGAGGGGAACGAGCGCTCTTCCAGCATGCGAGAGAAATCAGAGCTGGGTGGCAGCTCCGCAGGGCCGGGCAGCTCTGAGGATCTGGGTCCTATGCTCACATCCACAGCTCAGAAGGCTCAGCACAGCACACCCCTAGGTCTTGATTCGGCAAAAATTTCCAGGCACGCTGAATTCAGGGCACATCAGATATCCGGCACCGTGGACCTGCTGGAAATGAGGCACGTACCTACACCTTGTGAGGAGCATCGCTTTTGTTTCTATTACATCTTCATTTGCGCAGGGGAGTGGGGGAGGATGTGGAGGCTGCACTACAGAGCACAACGGGAATGCTTATAAAATTTGTCATTCCTCCACAATAATTCTTTTTCTCTGTCTTACGTGGAATAGTCATTTGAAATTTGTTTCTAGATAATTAATTTTGGAAATGCTCTCTATTACAGTTGAGCAGACTGCAGTGTGTTCTGCAGGTTACTGCAGGAGCTCAGATTGTGTCATGTAAGGATGGAGGTAGAGCAGCTGTAGGTAGAGTAGGAAGAATGCACTTCTGTAAGATTATTTTTCAAATGTGAATGAACCAACCTACCTAATTTTCCCCAGTACAGAAACAGCTCATTTCTACTTAAGAATTAGTAGGTGCAGAACAGTCTGATCAATATTCAGTGTGCAACCAAGACTTTTGCCTTTGCTGTGTCCTTGCTGGAAATTATTAAGTATATAAGGCAAGGGGGAAAAAAAGACTGTTCCCAAGAGTTATGCT
This sequence comes from Meleagris gallopavo, assembly GCF_905368555.1. Lineage (NCBI taxonomy): Eukaryota > Metazoa > Chordata > Aves > Galliformes > Phasianidae > Meleagris > Meleagris gallopavo. The sequence goes on along the minus strand of NC_139405.1, from coordinate 70,907,656 downwards.
CACTCTACCCACCTTAGATTGTCATTTTAGAGCTTGACAGAAAGGGGAGTTAGATGGAGGAGTGAAAACACTCAGATCTGTTCTGCGCCCACAGGCTTGGTGGGCCATTGGAAACTTCTGCAGATTTCTGGCATCCTCATGTCTTGGAGGCTTGACAAGGAACAACAGAACATGAACTGGTGTCCATGGCTCATCTGCATATGGAAGTCTGGGAGCATCCAGTGAGGAGAACTCAACACTGCATTGCACAGAGCTGTTCTGCATTCAGCTATGAAGAAGTGCAGAAACGATGGTTCCTTTCACTCCCAGTCAAAAAAAAAAAAAAAAAAAGGCTACAATGAGATTCAGCCCTGGTAAGTAACAAATCAGATTTCCTGAGCTGGGGAGGGGTGATGATGTTCAACAATGAATGAAACGTTTCCCACTCATTACGAGGGAGACTTTGGGATGAAAACACATGGTTATTATTTCTTGATGCCATGCAAATAAAACCTTTTTAAAAAAACATTTGGCCATTTAATCAGACTTTCCACAAGTGGTCACTGCACTTTAGATGCCAAGCATTGGTCAGCTAGGGCCAGCTGTGTGACATCAGCATACATTATCTGGAGGAGAAACTTAATTATGGCATGGTATGACTTTTGAAGCTCAATTATTGAACCTCCTTAATTCACAGACAGATGAAATTCAGGAGGAGAAGTTTATTATTTATTTTAAAATAAGTGTATTTCTGCAGGGTGAGCCACGTCCTTCTCTCACAATTAGCTCTGTGGCACTATTTGCTTGAACTAATGGCACCTAGTGGCAGTAATAGGCTGGTATACTTTATGTAGTGCTTCTAGAGGTGTATGGGAGCATAGGCAAGGCTGGTGGGTGTGCTGTTACTCACAGGTCAGAACATCACTGCTGAAAGAGGCACCCATGGGTCCTGTCCTGTGTCTTGCAGTGAGCTATGAGCCCTTGGCCTCACTCCATCCCCTTCCAGCCTCATACCTCTGCCTCCAATGCTCTTCTTGTCCTCATAAACTCACCCAGTCCCTAGCCTACCTCTTCCTTTCTCTTCTTTTCCCCCATCTGAAACCTTTCTCCATCTTTCCACATTTTTCTGGTAGTTTCCCCTTCTCTTTATTCCACCATCATCCCATAAAAATGGAACATACATAAACCACAAGAGAGAGATCCCTATTGCAGTTCCCTTCCCCAGAAACACAGAAATATAAAATAAGCACAGATAGAAATCGCAGGGAAATCCTCACCTAATCCACTGGCTTGGGGTCTCTTCTCCATCCACGATCTGGTTATGATCTGTTGAAGGGAGAGGCTGAAGCACAGTAATTGCATATGGAGTCAGCGGAGACTGTGTGGCAAAGACTAAAGAAGCATCTATCTGTTAACAAACATTTTCAGAAGCATTAGAATCTGGCTTAAGGTACCTCCCTGCCCTTCAAAATTCCAAGGTTCTGTTTGAGAGCGTGCTGTGCTAGATCTTCCCAAAGAAATAACTGCAATTTTGAGGATGTTCAGATATATCATTTTCCCTTAATTTCATTCGCTGAAATGACCAAGGCACCAAATTGAGTGCTTCCAGGATAGTTTGCTTTGAGACAGAGACTAGATGGGGAAAAAAAAATAATGTTTCATTGTTAGAAGTCTGGCAGGGCTATAAACAATGCTGCCAGTCCCAATCATTAAGAAACTACAAATCAAGCCATGCACAAAAAGCCTCACAGATTAGCTGTAAAACCAGGATTTTTCAAATAGCAGTAAAAGCAGGTGCCCGCATTTGCCTTTTGAGGTGGTTTAGCTTTCCCACTGCATCATCAAGTCTTCCTTTGCAAACTTTGCAACTTTGCAAACTTTAAGAGCTTCTGCTCTGAAATGAAGGATGGGTTGCTTATATTTTCACTTGTCTCCTGGATCTTGCTCTGGCTGAAAACATCAAGCACTGAAACAGTCAAATCGAGACAGATGGCAAAGCTACATAAGCAAGAGGAAGCAGAATTTCATGATGAAAAACATCAAGGAATTTATCTATAGGTGATAGCAACAGGGTGTCTTTCATGCTCCTGGTATCTCTTAAAATAAAATTCAAGCCAATGAATCTAGATTCCGTGGTTAGTTATGTGCAGCTTCTGATAAGGTTTCACGGCATGACAAAGCATGTGATTTAGAAATACCAGTGCTCAGGATGGCAAGAGTAATGCTCTGCTTCTTACCTTGCTCTTCTCCTCTGTTGAAGCTCGCCTATTTTCTTACCTGAAGCTGTGGTAAGAAAGCTGCAGTGCTCCTAAGCAGGCAGATGCCCCCAGCAAGTCCCAGCCAAGTCTGAGGGCTTGCACAACCGTAGGGATCACAGCTGAGCCAGCAGCTCCCAGAAGCACTGCCTGTGTCTGGTCACCCAGTAAGACTGGGCATCGTGGTCCAAGTGCTTGTGTGCAGATACAAGCAGGCTGGAGGCCCCATGGAGAGATAGCACTTGGTAGCACCTGCAGTGGGACACCTAGTGTTCATAGAAAGACAGAATCACTAAGGTTGGAAAACACCTCTAAGATCTTCTAGTCCAACCACCAACCCACCCCCACAGTGCCCACTAACCACATCTCTCAGTGCCACATCCACACGCTTCTTGAACACCTCCAGGGACAGTGACTCTACTACCTCCCTGGGCAGTGCCAGTGCCTCACCACTCTTCATAAGAAATTCTTTCTGTTATCCAGCCTGAACCTCCCCTGGCAACTTGAGGTTGCCTCTCATCTTGTGTTGCCTCTCATCTTGTGTTATTGCAGCTCAGCAGGGGGGAGCTGGAGGTGACTACGTACTACTAGCTTAGAGCTGCAAGGAACGCTATTCCAGCCAGGGCAGACATCCTGGCCAGCCTTTGCACTTTAACCTTACTCCGCATGCCCTCATTTGAAGCAAAATGACCTAAGGCAGGAAAGAGCAACTAGGGGCTGAAGAAAGTTTTTCTATCCCTGCTCATGAAATGAAGCTTTATCTGTCTGCCCTTGATGCTTTCAGCACCAAATTGCCCTTGGTGGCAGGGGACTGTGGACAGACACCAACTGTGTGCCACCATCCTGTTCTCACCTCCTGCTCACTGTCACACTAATTGTTATGGGCTCTTTTGCCCACTGACTTTTTTGCAGAATGTGAATCTCTGCAGAACATATTAAGTGCTGACCTGTTAGCCAGAGGAGCCACTGAGAGAAAAATGAGGCACAAAAAGGCAACGAGACACTCCTTCCTCTACTCCACATTCCAGCATCTTCCAGAAGAGTTTCCTGAGCTTACAGCTGACCCCACCCAGCCCACCACCTCAGCTGCACACCCACATTCAGTGTGGGCATGCTCCTGACACATCCCAAACTTCCAAGGGCAAACACTGCATGGAGCAGCTAGCACTGTCACCAAGGCCTGGGCCGGTGCTCTGACAGTGATAAACCCGGCTGGATGGGCACAGAGATGGAGAGAGTGATGCAAAATGTGCAGGGCAAGAATCCCACCGCTCCTTTTCTAAAGGAGGAGGGGCATTTCAAAGTAAGCATCAGGCACCCGTTGTTAGTGCTAAAGGGAAAATCTTTCCCCCGGATCCACGGGGCAGGTCTGAGATAAGCAGCTGGAGTGATAAGTTATCTCTGTGCAATTCGGGAAATATAGATGCTTCAGATGCTAATGGTGTGTCAGCAGGGAAACAGGCGCACAGCAGACTTGGGTTAAGTAATCCTAGGAAGGTGTTTATTCATGTATAACGTGTGCAGAGAAGGTGACCCCCTGCCTTGCTCCTGGCTGCCCAGAGGAACTGCTTATGCCCAAAAAGTAAGCCCAGAGAAGTCAAGCGGAAAGGCAGCACCGGGCAGGGAGCGATCCTGGGTTTGACAGCCCCTGTCCACAGGGGCACGAAGGAGTCCTGGTGTGTCCATTGCACGGGGCCGCATCGGCTGCAGCTGCCACGTTCCTGCAGACATTTGTCCAACCAATTTTCAAATCCTCCCACTGCCACTCCAGGCAATCTATCCTCATGCTTCCCATCTTTCTATTAGAAAACTGTTCTTAATGTCTCATCTAAATCATAAGTCAGTTTTTAAAATGACAAGCACGGCTAAAAGTTTCAAGATTTTTCCTAATAATAAATGTGGGTTTCATTTTATTTCTCTGTTGGTCGTTGCACATTTAGGGAAACGTCAAATCACTTTTTAAAGTGTCCCTCCGGAATCGTGATGTATAGAAACCGTATTTTTTATTTCTCACAAGAGCTGAGGTTGTCATTTAATTACATAAATCCAGGAGCAGGAGAATTCAGGAGAAAAAAAGTTGCACCAAAGTCCTGTGAGAGAAGCCAGCACTTAATTCAGCTGTGAATGGTTTTTTTGGTTGATCTGCGTGCCTCAAAGCCACACTGCCCAAAAACGCTCCGATGTGACACAATGTCAAGCAGAAGGGACATCTCACCTGCAAGTAACAAAAAAGAAATATCACAGGTGTGGGAGAGATGCATTCTAATGTATGTGCACACTATTCCTTCACTTACTTGCCATCCAAACTCATTCTAACTATCCTGATCCACTGAGCATTTCCATTAGGCATCTTGCAAGAGCCCACCGAAATAAAGTTAAAGGCAGTGGAAGAAGCTCCTTCCTCCCTCATCAGAGATGAACCTGCAGAAAACTGCAACTTTTCTCCAGTGCTGCAACCCAGAAGTAACCGCACCGACGCTCTGCTCTGAGCCTTTCAAAAGAGCAGAACGTGGTTACTCACCGGCCCCAACAACGCAAACACTGAAACACAATGAAAACACAAATAGGAGCTCTGATCTTTTAGGTAAACAGAAACAGATACGAAGGAAAAGTATACTGCCTCAGATTTCTAGATACATACGGCTCAGCACAGAGCAGTCTCTGGAGGGACTGCATGCAAAATGTAGATCCTCAAAGTCCGCTATTTATCACAGGCAATGACTGGTTTTTTAACTAGGGTGTCACAATAGTTTCACAATAGTTTTGGGGAAGGGAAAGGAGGGGAAGGGAAGGGAAGGGGGAAGGGAAGGGAAGGGGAAGGGAAGGGAAGGGAAGGGAAGGGAAGGGAAGGGAAGGGAAGGGAAGGGAAGGAAGGGAAGGGAAGGGAAGGGAAGGGAAGGGAAGGGAAGGGAAGGGAAGGGAAGGGAAAGGGGAAGGGAAGGGAAGGGAAGGGAAGGGAAGGGAAGGGAAGGGAAGGGAAGGGAAGGGAAGGGAAGGGAAGGGAAAGGGAAGGGAAGTTTTCTAGAAATTGAACAACCATTCATATTCTGCTTACCTCATTTTCAACAGAAGTGAATAAGGACCTCCACCAAAATAAAGTATGAACAGTGGTTTGTGATCAGAGTTTTTTGGAATGTTTACTGGATACATGTGTTGGTTTAGTGTAAAAGATGGCTGTAAGAAAAAAAAAGAAAGAAAATACCGTAGAAGGTGTACAAGCAGCCATGCATAAACAACTAGGGGGTGGTACCCAGCACAGCTCTGAGCTACTTTAGAGCATTGTGGCCTAACTCTGATGTACTGGTCCATGGGCTATGAGACAGCAAGGACCTCAAGGCTGCAGAAAGATCCTCATTTCCTAGAGGAGAGTGGGTTGTGGATCTGGGGCAGGGAGAGCACAGTGGCTTCTGGGACCATCGGTGCCAAATGCAGAAGCTTCTGCCAGCTCAGAAGATCCCTCACTGCCATCCTCACCACACATTCCAACGCATGCCAGACGGACAAAGGCACTGTGCCTGGTTTTGCTCCTTAGGTTCTGGTACGAACTGACAACGAGTCCAACATATAAATTCCATCATCTTTTAACGTTTTGTGATGTATAACATCGGACAGCTCTGTCTAGGACAATCCATCACCAACTAGTCCTGTTGACATTTTGGATTCTCCTCCTGATCCAGTCCTTTCAGCACAGGCATAATCGTGCTTATGATAATTTTATTCCCAGTTAGGCATCTATTTTGCACACCTTTGAGTTACAAAATCACTAAGAAGCCATCCTCTGTGCAGCTGCTGAAACAAGGCACCTTGAGCCAAGTTATGCTGAAGCGCAGCCCGTGGGGTGGCAGCAAATAGAAGTGGGTGAACACCTCTGTGAGCACATGCAAGCAGGTGAGCTCTCTTTCATTGTGTATGCTGCCGACTGTACTGCAGGTGCCGTCTCAGCAGTGGCCATATGTTTGCACTGCAGGCAATGGGAGAGGTGGTCTGTGCAGCCAGAACCTCATGACACCAAGGATCTGGTAGGGAAAGGAGGTGAACCCAGGCAGGTTCCAGCTACCATGCTCTTGTTTCAATCAGAGAGCTCCGGATTTGGGAGTTATCACCCATTTGTCCATGCACACATACTACCATGGGGTTTCCAGGGTGGTTTATTTTAGATATGCAGGGCTCACAATTACCTAGGGTGATGGGCAAATCTTTTTTCTTGAAGAATTGACTGTTCAGTGTCACTTTAGCAGGAATATACAATTATGATGGTACATGAATTATTTGAGCTGTTCCCAAGAAGACTGATTGCCTTTCACAGGCTGTGTGGGAGAGGCACAGAAATCTCGGCTACTTGAGTTGGCAGCCCTGAACAGCCATCTACAGCCTCAGTTATGGGTTCACCTGTACCACACTTGAGCCAAAGACTCTGCCCATCCTGTTCTGCAAACAGGAGAGTGATTCAGCTCATTAAAAAGCACTGGATTAAGTAGAGTGTGAGAATGTGTGCAGGGCTGCAAATACTTAAAACTACCCTTAAACTCTGAGCTGTATCTCAGAGCAGTGAAGAGAAAGGGATGTCCCATCACGTCCATCTCTGCAGTTTCAGGGAAGAAGCTGTTATGTGTTCTCCTGTGGATACAAACTTATTGTACAGAATAGGCTGCAGCACTCCTTGAGTGGTAACTGGGACATGTGGACACCTGCAAGTGTGCTTTGGGTGAGGACCACAACTTCACAACATACCCTCTCTGCCCTCTTCTCCATGGAAGTGTTGGGGACCTCACTGTGACCAGAGTTGAAAACAACCTCCCAAAGCAGCTGTTGTCAGACTGGGAGGAGTGGCAAACGGGGGGGCTTCAAAGGATAAGGGCTTCTGCTGCTCCCACAGCGTGCTGTTGTGCTGCTCTGGATCCTTTACATGTGCTGTTGGGCTGTGTCTGGGTGGAGGTGGTTGTCAATGGGGCATGGACATGCTGCCAGAGCTGTGCTGCTGGAGATGTTGCTGCAGCCCCGGACATCCCACGTGCTGCACGCTCCTGCTGCCCTCAGTGCCCTTGCCAGCTGTCAGCCAGACTTTATTTGCCATCATATTTAAAATAAAACCTTTCTGCTGTTCATCAGAAAGATTCACTCACCTGAGAGCAGTAGCATCCGTCCGGTGAAGGAGAAGGGCCCGGCTGCACGGCCTATAGGGCTCCACAGCTGATGGAGCACAGGGACAGCCCAGGAACATGGCAATTCCCTCCCGTCGTCACTGCCACCTCCTCGCCGTGCACTTTCAGGATGCCATTACTGAACTTAGCACTGAACATCATTTGTTATCAACCACGTCCAGAGAGCGAGCACGAGACTAACAGGAGACACGGGTCTCTGAGACAGACACAGAAGCTCGCAGAGGAGCGGTAACAGCAATAACACAAACCGAGTCTCAATTGAGTTGAAAAAGCAATTATCTGGTACTAGGAAATGAAGTGGGAACAAGGCAACGCTTTCTAATGCCACGATTCCTCTTCACAGCTCCTTCCATGTAGGCAGGGGGCTTCCTGCAGCCAGAACCCGCCCCTCCTGCCCGGCACTGCACCCCTCACACAACCACGCGCATCCCACTGAGGGGACGGTGGGGTGAGAAGCTTCCCCACCTCCTTTTCTTCCTTTATTCTTTTTCTTTTTTTTTCCCTTTCTTTCTTTTAGTCTTTTCTTTCTTCTCTTTTCTTTTTTTTCTTTTTTTTTTCTTTCTTTATGTTCTCTTTCTCTTGTCTTTCTTCTTTTTCAGGTCTTTTTTTTTTCTTTCACGGCTTTTTTCTTTTTTCCTTTTTTTTTTCTTTTCGTCGAATTTTCTTCTTTTTATTTGTCTTTTTTTTCTTTTCTTTTTCCTTTTTTCCTTCCCCCCCCCCCTTTTCCCCTTTTTCCTATTTTTCCCTTTTTCCTTGTTTTTTTTGTTTTTTGTTTTTTTTCTTTCCCCTTTCTTCCCCAGTGCAGAAGCCGCCAACACACCAGCTCAGCACCCTGCAACCCGACGCCCTGTAACCGAGCCTCCCGGCCCGCCGCCGGCACGGCCCCGCCGCTCGCCCCCGTGTCCGCCCCCTGGTCCGGCCCCGGCAGCCGTCGGGGCTCCCTGCGCGGCTCCAGCTGCCGGAGCCGGGAGCGGGGCGCGGGAGTCCCGGGACCGCACCTCCCTCCCCAAATTGAGGGCCGCGACCCGGGGGCGGCCGGGAGCACTCACCCCGCGCCGTCCACGAAGCGGCCCCGCTCTTCCCGTTCTGCATTTTAATACCGAAATCTGGAAAAGGAAATTGTTTGATGTATGAGGAGACGTTATCTAATTAGGGCGTAAGAAATTTAATCTTTCCAGCAGGCAGGTCATATAATTAATGTTAATTTAACGCTCAAATTCGCAGTCATTAATTTTTATTCTCTTAAATGCGGTTTGGCAGGGCCCTGCTCCACGGGAACGCACTCGCTGGATGGAGGCGCACACGCGGTCCTCGGAGCGCACCGCCGCGGCCCTCCCGTCCCAACAGCGGCACCGCATCGCGTCTGCGCTATTAAGGGTTATAATTGGACGGTCCGTAGTTTGCATATCAGACCATTAAAATAATGCGCTTTGCTTTTCTTCCGACACGTAACGCTACAGCCTCTGCGAATGTTTGGCGATTCTGATAATTATCACCAAATTACCGCAAATGTTCTCTTCATTAAGGTGATTTCTCTCAAGCATTTTTAAAAATGTGAATAATGCATTAAGTGGTGCCTGGTAAAGTGGTTTTAAATAAAAGTTGTCAACTGCAGTTCCAAAATGAGACCCAAAGAAAAAAAATATATATATATGTAACAACTGAACGGGAGGAGACCAATTCCGCCCCGTGATTGGAAGGAGCGCTGTTATTTCCCTGTCTCAGATAAAGGACCGAACAGCCACAACCTTACTGCACCGGGAGCGGAGGTGCGCGCACTGCGCGGAGGAGCGAAGTTGGAGCTTTTTCCTTCGCCGGGATGAGATGGGGACAGCGTCAGACAGAGAGAGAGATTGATTGGAAAAGATACTGACCTCTCTCCTTCAGCTGCCATCTAACTTCTCCTGGAAAAATAAAAACCAAAACAAAACCAAAGCAGCACAGTGCGGTGCCCCCCCCTCCGCCGCCCCCTTCCCCTCCCCGAGAGCTCACGGCTACGGCTGCGCCCATCTCCGGAGCTGCACCGTTCCCAGTTCACCGAGAGACCAACGCGCCCCGCACCGCTCACCCCGCTCAGCCCCGCGCCTCCGCGCCCCTTCAATCGCCGCCTGCCCCCGCCGCACTGTTTGCAAAGTTCAATAGCGAAGCAATAAAAAGCGCCGCTGCAAAATAAGAGTCTCTTGTAAAATTTAAGGGCTGCTCATTTGCATCGGAGGAGGTCGTCCATCCCGTCCTCTTCCCCCCCCCCCTCCCCCTCCTTTTGTCAATTATTTGGGCACCAAAAAGGGGGGGAAAAAAAAAAAAAAAAGGGAGAAAGAGAGAGAGAGAGCAGCGATCCAGGACCGGTGCCACGGCCGCCCTGTAGCGCAACTGTGCCCGAGGGAGAGGACGTGGGGTCGGGCCGAGGCCGGGCCAGAGCTGGAGGCTCCCCGCAGCGCTCCGGGGCCGCCGCGCCCCGAGCCCCGCGCCGCGCTCTTATTTTGGTTGGGCGCGGGCGGCGCTGCGGGGAGCACGGAGAGATCGGACCGCGCTCCTCTGTTCGCTTTGGGGCTGTTGCTTTTAGCTTTTTTTTTTTTTTTTTTTTTTTTCCCCATTCCCTCCTCTCTCTCCCCGTTCCTCCTCACTATAGCAACCACAGCCGGGCCGACAAAAATGCCCCCGGTGCGGACAATGGGCCGCCCTCTGTCCGCCGCGCTCCTTTCCTCCTCCTCCAGGACTAAAGAAACTTCTCAGTCCCTCCCGCTCGGTCCGGGGCCGCGGGGCACGGACGGCCGGGGGGTTCTGCGCTGCCTGTAAGCTCCGGGAGCGAAGCGCAGCTCCGTACCGACCGCGCCGGGCTCAGTGCGCAAAGCCGCGGGCGCACCGACCAGAACGTATCGCCTACACTGATGGAATGTCTTTTTTTTTTTTCTCCTCTTTCTTCTGCTTCTTCCCCTCCCTCCCTCCCCCCCAAGGCCTCACACTCACCGCTCAGCACTTCGCCCCGTTCCTTTGGTACACGGCTCAGAGCGGTCCCGCGGCTGTCGGGGCCGCAGCGGCTGTGCCCGCAACCGCGCTCACGGGCGGAGCACCGCCCCAGGGATGGGATGCGGGGCCGCGGGTGAAGGGAGAAGAGCCGCATCCGTGAGCACAAACCATTCCATTCCCAGAACTGTGCTCACACAGCGATGTATGGAGCAGCCGTGAGAGGAGAGGAGGTGCGGGAAGCGGTGGCCGTGAGCGCAAACTTTGCGCAACTTTGCCTCAGTTACCGCTCCGCGCCCTTCTGCCGGGCAGCCCGAGTTACCCATTCCCACCCTTTCGCTGTGGGTCCCTCAGCTGAACGTGTTCCTTACAGCCACCCGAGGAGAGGCGGCCTGGGCTCCCAGTCCCCCACACACGGCCCGCGGGAGCGGTTCCCAAGAGAGCGCCTGGGCTGCGCTGGGGTTCGTGCAGCCCCGGCCCGGTTCTGTCCTTGCGTAGGGCCCGGAAGCCGCTCACGCCCCAAGAACCGCGCGAGGGCCCGGGAGCAGCGGAGCCCCGCGGGCTCCGAAAAATGGGACGGCGCGTCCAGAGCCTGCAGGGCCGTCGGAACCCCTTCCTCACGTCCGTGCCGCAGAGCGGTGCAGGAGCAGCCGCTGTGAGCAGGGAGCGGGGCAGAGCCGAATCAGAGCGCCGCAGTGTCCGCCTCACCCACCGCTGCCGCAGTGCGAGTGGACAAGCGGATCTGAGGACCCGACGGGGCGGCGGTGGGGGGCGAGGAGCGGCGGAGCCGCCGAGGGGTTGCGCGCCGGGCCGGGCCGGTGAGGAGCGGCCGCCGGGAGCTTTCCCCGCGCCCCGCAGCATCATTTCCCATCCGCACGTCGGAGGGAGGCGAACACAACGGATAACGGCGACGGGGATAAAAGCGCGCCGAGCCCCGAGCGGGGCCCGCTCCGTCCCGCCCCGGGTCCCTCGCACCCCGCCGGGGGAGGTCGGGGCGCCGCCGCCGGGTGCGGAGCAACAGGAGCGGGGCGAGGGGCGGAGCCCCGAAAGGGGGGATCGTGAGAGGGGGGGGAGAGGAGCGTCGGCGCCCCCGCCCCTCCCCCGGCCCCGCCCTCGCCCGTTCCCCTCGGCGCAGGGCGGTGGGGGCGGGTCGGGGGCGGGGCTCGGGCGCGGCGCTCGGCCAATGGGAGCCGGCGGCGGCGGCGGTCGCCGGGGGCGCCCCCGTCCGTCGGGCGGCGCGCAGCCAATGGGCGGCGGCGGCGGGGCGGGGCGGCCGCGCGTGCCTTCGCGGTGGGCCCCGCCGCCGCGCGGGCCGGGGGGGCGCGGGCGCCGCGCGGCGCCCGAGGCGCAAAAGTAGCTGTCAAATGCGCGGCGCCTTTAACCGGCGCGAGCAGAGCGGCGCGGCGAGTCATGGCGACCGCAGCCTCCAACCACTACAGCCTGCTCGCCTCCGGTTCGCCCATGGTGCACGCCGAGCCGCCCGGCGGCATGCAGCCCGGCGGCGGCTACCGCGACGCGGGCGCGCTGGTGCAGGCGGACTACGCGCTGCAGAGCAACGGGCACCCGCTGAGCCACGCTCACCAGTGGATCGCCGCGCTGTCCCACGGCGGCCCCGGCGGCGGCGGCGGAGGAGGGGGCGGCGGCGGCGGAGGGGGCGGCGGCGGCGGCGAGGCGCCCTGGGCGGCGGCGGGCGCGCTGGGCCCGCCCGACATCAAGCCGGCCGCGGTGCAGGCGGCCCCGCGCGGCGACGAGCTGCCGCCGCCGCAGCACCCGCCGCCGCCGGGCCGAGCGCCGCACCTGGTGCACCACGGCGGCGGCGGCGGCGGGCACCACGCGGCGTGGCGGGCGGGCGGCGCGGCGCACCTGCCGCCGGGCATGGCCGCGGCCAACGGCGCGGCGCAGGCGGGGCTGCTGTACCCGCAGCCGCCCGGCTTCACCGTCAACGGCATGCTGGGCGCCGCGCAGCCCGCCCTGCACCACCACGGCCTGCGCGACGCCCACGACGAGGCTCCCGGGCCGCCCGCGCCGCCGCACCACGGCGCCGAGCATCCGCACGGGCCGCACCCCGCGGGCGGAGGAGGGCCGGGGGGCGGCGGAGCGGCGGCGGCGGGAGGGCCGCACCACGAGGCGCACTCGGACGAGGACACGCCGACCTCGGACGACCTGGAGCAGTTCGCCAAGCAGTTCAAGCAGCGGCGGATAAAGCTGGGATTTACCCAAGCGGACGTGGGGCTGGCGCTGGGCACGCTGTACGGCAACGTCTTCTCGCAGACCACCATCTGCCGCTTCGAGGCCCTGCAGCTCAGCTTCAAGAACATGTGCAAGCTGAAGCCTTTGTTGAACAAGTGGTTGGAGGAGGCGGACTCCTCCTCGGGCAGCCCCACCAGCATAGACAAGATCGCGGCGCAGGGCCGCAAGCGGAAAAAGCGCACCTCCATCGAGGTGAGCGTCAAGGGCGCGCTGGAGAGCCACTTCCTCAAGTGCCCCAAGCCCTCGGCGCAGGAGATCACCTCGCTGGCGGACAGCCTTCAGCTGGAGAAGGAGGTGGTGAGAGTGTGGTTTTGTAACAGGAGACAGAAGGAGAAGCGCATGACGCCGCCCGGGGGGACGCTGCCGGGCGCCGAGGACGTGTACGGGCCCAGCAGGGACACGCCGCCGCACCACGGGGTGCAGACCCCCGTGCAGTGACCTGGGCGCCCTCTCCCCCACCCCCACTCCTCCTCCTCCTTCCCCCCGCCTTTCCGGCGTCCTCCTTTCGGTGTTGGGGTTGTTTTTTGTTTTTGTTTTCGTTTTTTTTTTCTTTGTTTTTAATTTTCTCCTCTCTTTCAAAAAAAAAAAAAAAAAGACCAAAAAAAAAAAAAGAAAAATAGGGAAAAAAAATTAACAAAACAAAACAAACAAACAAAAAGCGAGCAGAAAAGCGAACGCGAAGCCAAGCAGACAGAAAGCTCCGGCCGGGCGGCGGGTGCGGGCTGCGGCCGGGCCTTGCGGAGTGTGAGTACCGCGCCGGGCCGGGCCGGGGGCGGCGGTGCGGGCGGACGCGTGGCTGTGGGCATCCGCCCGTCGGGATGCGAGCAGGGAGAGGAAGGGGTCCTTGTCCCAGACAGTATTGAGGCGTAGTCATTTGCACTGCGAGGATATCGAAGTTTACAGAAATTCAGTGGGTTTCTTGCCCTCTTGACCCGATGTGGGGGATGAGGAGTATGTATATCGCTGTGTGTGTGTGTGCCGCACGCAGGCACATGTATGTAGGATGTGCACACGGCCGTGCGGCAGAGCGGCTCCGGGCCGCCCGCGGGGGCAGCGAGAGCGGGGCGAAGGGACGAAGCAAACTTCGTTTTCCGGCAGTGCGCGGCCGCGGAAGGGACCGCGGTCCCGGCGAGGGGCAGCGGGGCCGGGAGGGAACACCTCGCGCCCTAGGGGCCGCCCCGAGAGAAGTACGGGGACGTTCGGGCCCCCCCAGCCACAGCCCTTCGCCTCGGCCCCCCCTCGCCTCCCCCCGGAGCGGCTCTGCTCGCAGCCCGCGCTCCTTTCACCTTTGCTTCCCGTATTTATTATTTTTTCCTTCCCCCCCCCCCCCCCCCCTTTCCCCCACCCCCGGTCGGTTCGCAGCGTCATGTACGGAACGAAAGGAGCAGCTCCGCTCGGGCAGCCCTGTGTCTTTCACCGGGGGAAGGAGGAGGGGGGGGGGGGGGGAAGGGTGAAATGAAGTGGAAAAAATGCCACTTTCAATTCGCCTCCCCTCCCTCCCCCCACACCTCTCCCCAGTAACAGTTTTAAAGTGCATTTCGTGGCATTATCCTGATGGGAAACGGTTAACTTCCAAAAAGAGAGAGAGAGAGAGAGAGAGAGAGGGAGAGAGAGAGAGAGAGAGGAACCCAGGGGGACGCAGCACACGACACAAAGCTCCGAGGAGAGGCGCGGAGCGGGCTGGGAGCAGCGGCGTGTGTGTGCTGCGCACCGCCATCCATAGACATGAGGGGAACTCTAAACTCCGGTAGTTACACGTTCAGAACGGGGCCCTTTAGACGGGTGCTACATAGGCGAGGCGTTTTTGTAAGCTAAAAGTTTACTTAGATGAGTGTTGGACGGTGATGGAGAAAAAAACAATGAAGCGTTCTCTTGCAGAGATCGTATAAATATTGCATTCAGCAGCCGAGGCGTTAGACCATGTTTCCCATTGTCTCTTCAAGCGCTGTGACATTTGTTTTTTCTTTATTCCTTCCTCCTTCCCTTCTTTCCCCCTTGGTCAGACAGTGATGGTATCGAAGCAACGCACACTGAAGCCTTTTTCCCACTTTCCCTACAATGGTTACAGAAATGCGGGCACCGAGCTTTACTCTTTCCTTTCCTTTTCTTTTGGCTGTACCGAGCTGCTGGTTATTTATCGTGCTGGGGACTGGTGACTCCGAGCAGGGCCGGCCCGTGGCGTGGGGAGGACCCAACTTTCAGACCCACCGATCCGTGTGTAAGGTCAGAGAACGGCATCCGGGGCTGTTTGGGAAAAGCCTCAAACTCCACATAGGTTTACTTACAAAAAAAAAAAAAAAAAGAAAGAAAAGAAAGAAAAAAAGAAAAAAAAAAAGTTACCACGCAAACCTTACCGCTCTGTATATATGTTTAATATTTGTCCTTTGAAATGCAGAAATAGTTTCAATGTTTTGTCTATTTTTCTTTTTTTTTTTTTTTTTTTTTTAATGCTACCCAGGGAAATATTTTCATATCATTTTTAAGTGGCCTGCCTCAATGTATATTTATTTCTTTGAAAGCGAACAGGTTCTGGAAACTGTTTTTCTGTAGCTTTAAATGAGTAGGTGAACAAATCTATATGGGATGTAATTTTTTTTTTTTTTTTTTTTTTTTTTTTTTGTTCGGTCTCTTTACAAATACTTTGTTTTGGTACATTTGGATGTGCTTGTGGGGAAAAAAATAAAAACGCAGAGATCCTTATATATTTATGTTAAAGTAATATTTTATTATCTACATAAAACAGAAATGCACAATACCTTCATAGTTTGTTCGAATTATTGAAATACCTTTTGTTTTATTTCGAAAGATAGCACAGATTGGCGTAGCTCTGAAATCGGGAGGGAGAACATCGCAGCGCTGGGAGCTCTGTGCGAGCACCGCCAGCCCTTTATATCGCACGGAATTGGGGAAGCGGTTCCGTGGCCGCATCGTGCGCTGCCCCGTTCCAAAGGCGCGGACTGCGGGAGCGGAGCACGGGGGTTGCGTTCCCCGCAGAGCCCCGCAACGGTGCGGGCAGAGCGGTGATGCTGTGCGGAACGGTGCCGTCCCTCCCCGGCGCTGACACCCCGCTCAGTCGCGCTGCGGTGCTGGAAGAGGGCCGGGCCGAGGCGAGAGGGCTCCGCTCTGCGTGGCCTTGGCAGAACGCAACACCCGACTCTCCTCCCCGGTGCCAAAAAAAAAAAAAAAAAAAAAAAAAAAAAAAAAAAAAAAAGAGAAAAGGAAAGAAAGGGAGAAAAGAGAAAGAAAAGGGGAAAAGAAGGAAAAGGCGGAGCTTCTCCGTGGGGAGCGCCGCGCTAAGGCCGGGCCGCGGGGCCGGAGCGGGGCGGCTGCGTGATCCGGGGCCGGGTACCGAGTACCGGGACCGGGTGCCGTGTATCGGGGCCGTGCCGGTGGGTGCCGGCGGCAGCGGCAGCGTGTGGAGGAAGTGCTACGACCTTCGGGGCTCTGCTCGGCTTCGTAGGGGCAAACGTCCTGCTCTCTCTCCCCCTCCCCGAGAGTTTCTCGGCTTATTAGATTTAATCATCTTTTCTAACTCCTAGTCAATATTACACTCATCCCGAACAGATTCAGCTAAATGATCTTATCAATAGTTTCGAAGCGAAGTGACAGAAAGAAGAAGTGTTTTGTGACCGCAGACGTGCTGACGGGTAAAATGTTTAAGCCGGGTATGGATTTAAAGTCCTTGGTCAATATCCCGCCGGGTCGGCTGCGGAACGCGGGCAGCCTCTGCCCTCTGCAGGACGCTTCGGGGGGCTCGGAGGGAGCCGTGCGTCTTTCCCACCGTTCACGTGTGGGGCGGGCAGGGGCTCGGTCAGCCCTGGGCGCGGGGCAGGCCCGAAGCCGCGGGGATGGACGCGGGGTGGTCGCTTTGGTGCCCGCCGGGCTGCTCCGTGCCCAGCTCGGCGTCTGCTGCCAAAGGGAGGCCGGTCCGTGTGGTTGCTTCCCTCTATTTGTTCTGAGGGAAAGAGAAGAGGGAAAAACCCACGGAGCGGTGGTGGTAGAGTGCGCTGTCTGCAGGTGGATGTCAAGGTGCGCGCAGGGAGCTGGGCTCGGCCAAAGCCGTTCTGTTAGATGTCGGCAAGAAAAGCACTGGCTCCTCGCTTCGCTCGCTCGAGTAGAGGCTGAACCGGTGTCCCGAAGCCCGCGAAGGAGGGCAAGGCCCGGCCGGTAGCTCCCCCGGACAGGCGCTGCTCTGAGCTGCCCTCGGCGGCTCCGCAGAGCCCCGACGGGGAGAGAGGCCGCTGCCGGGCTGCCCCTTCTCCTCGCTCTCGGTTTCTGCTGACGGATGCTGAGGCCGAGCCCTCCCACCGCTCCGCTGAGGCAGCCTCAGTCTGTGGCCATCCTACCCTCCTCCAGCCCTAGAAGTTGGCCCAAGCCACTCTGGGGGTGGGGGTTTATGGCTCTTTGTTATGGCTGGGTTTGTGCGGGGCTGCGTGCTGCGGGAGGGCAGCGCCCGGCCACCCTCGGGCACGGAGCTGTGACCCGGAGCTGCTGCCCCCGGCCCGGCCCACGCGTGGGAAAGAGCCGCGGGTAGCAGCGGGGCGCGATGGCGGCCACTCGGACTCCGGGATGGGGCCTGGAGAACGCGGCCTTCCGCCGCCCCTCTGTCTGAGAGTGATTCGTTTCTGGTGTATTTGGGAAATGGACTATGAGGGGCTCTGCTGCCGCTCCGGGCCCGATGAGAAAGGGAAAAGAAAAGTCGTTCGGAGGTGCGGGCTCGGTGCTGTGCGGCTGCCGTCGGGGCTGGGAGATGCTCCGAGCAGCGCGGCGTTAAGTCGCTCTCGGCCGGGCAGCTTTGCGCTTGGCCGCACTTTGAGGGGCGGGTGCCGTTCCGGGGAGAACGAGCTGAAGCAAAAAGGCAAAGCGCGGTTCAGCAGAAACAGTAAAATCAACAAAAGAACTTCCCAAACGCGAGACGCCAGGAAGGAGCCGGCTCTGTCCGAGCTGCTCTGCCCCGTCCCGCAGCCCCGCAGCCCCGCAGCCCCGCGGCCCCGCGCCCTACCGGAGCAGCCCCGGCGGGACGCGGAGAGAGGCTCCCTCCGAAAGTCGGGGGCCGCTTTCGGCCCGACTCATTCATTAATTCCCCTTCCCTCCCCGATTCATTCATGTCTGCAGTCATTCATTGCCAAGTGCGCGGAGCCATCGGCCCCTCGGTCAGTAGGGGAGAGGCGCGCACGAGGATGGGGCTATTTATTTCCCTCCGCCTGCGGATTTCTAAGACATCCGAGCAGGCACAATCATTAAACTAATTTGTATTTGATTGTTTGGGCGGACGGGGGTGAATTTTATTGCACTGAGCATTCAGGCACGCACGCACCGCTGATTACCAGTATACATTAAATAAAGTTGTTTGTACACATTGTCTTACCACATATAGGCAGTCTTATTATTCTAATTACTCTAATTAGTGCATTGAAATGTTTTCTACTTGATTTGAGGAGACAGTGATTAGTTCTATTACTTCTTTTAACTCTTATTTCACGGCAAACTGTTGGCGCACGTTCCCATCCCTTTATTTTTCTCCTTAACAGCTCGCGGGCCGAGAGCATGATGAAATCACCGCGTCGGCGGGCGGGAGCGCTCCTCGATTTTCCCCATGTAAAAGCTGCCGTCTTTTGCAGATATACACGTATTTCTTATATTCTTATTTTTATTTCCTCCCCCCTCCCCCCCCCCGAAATAATTATTTCTATCCAAAGCGGCGCGTTTCTTTCCCCCAATTTCCCCTACTTGAGCTTTGGTTGAAGCATTCCTTTCCCCACCCCATTCCACCCCCTCTTTTTTCTTTCTTTCTTTCTTTTCTTTCTTTCTTTTTTTTTTTTTTTTTTTTTTTTTCTCTCGTTGGAAACGAGGATATTTAGAAAGAGGTGTATTTTCAGCCAACCTATTCCACGAGATTCAAATTAACGTTACCATTAATTGATAAGATCTCTCCCTCAGCCACGCTCCTCCGATGGGGAATTGTAATTACAGCCGTGCTCCCGCCTGAGCCCCTCTCCCCGCACAGCTGTCCGGGGCTGCGGCTCCCCTGCAGCGCTGGGAGCGGAGCCCCGATCCCGTCGCACTCCCCGCCTCTGCAGGGCTTCGGCTGCGCGATTCGGTCCGCCCGTGGCTGCGGAGCCCCTGGAGCGGCTCTGGGGCCGAATCTCGCCTTCCTCTCACGTTACAGACCGCTCCCCGAGTATTGTTGTCCCTCTCCCACCCTCCTCCCCGCAAGTTTCGTAAATGCATAACGAAGGAGTGGGAAAAGATGCACGGGGGAAAAAAAAAAAAAAAAGAAAAAAAAAGAAAGAAAAAAAAAAGAAATAATAATTTAAAAAAAGTCCCGTGCATTCTTAGAAGTGGGGCTCTGGAGGGAAATCTATGGAGTTACATCGGTAAATACTCGGCCCGGGCTGCTCAGACTTTTAATATTTAAGCTGGGATTACGCAGGATCTGCGGACGCGCTGCTAACCTTTGCCAATTGCCGTGCGGCACAAACCCCGCGGGGCGCACAAACGCACCGGCGGCTCGACCTTCCCACGGCCGCCGGCGAGCGCCGACTCCGCCACCGGGCAAAGGAGCCGCTCCGGGCCGCGCGGCCCCGCGGCCGCCTCCTTCGGCCTCTGTCCGTTCCCTCGGGCCCACCCTACCCGGGGCGGGGTCCCGGCGGGGGCTCCCCGTTCCTCTTCTTCAGGGCCGCGCCGCGGGCGCTGCCCCGCTCCCGGGCCGCCCCCGGTCCCGGCCCCCGCAGGGGAGCGCCCGGGGCCGCGCGTGGAGCGCGGGCTCCCCCCAGCGGCCGCCACCGCCCGTGCGGGGCCGGCGCCGGGCACCCGAGGGACGAGGTCTCTGGATCGGGAGACGACGGGGGTGCGCGGGCTGCCCCGGTCCTTTTCCTCAACAAACGCCCGCACCGAGGCCCGCCGGCACCCCGGCGGCACGGAACGCCCCAGCTCGACCCTCGTCGGGAAGGAACGCCCCGCTGCGTGGCTGGGCTCCGGCTTAGGGACGTGCTCCATAGCGGGACTGACAAGCGCCGTGCCCCGGCTTCTGCAGCGAGATCGGCGGTAGCGGCACCTCCCAAGGCGGCTCGAGGCCCTGTCAGCCCCGTGTCAGCTGAGGCACGGGGCTCTCCCAGAGCGGGCAGGGAGCCACGAGGGAGGCCCAGGTCCGAAAGGGCAGAGCTCGCTTTGCTGCGGGGACTCTGTACAGTGGCCACAGGGAGTTGGAGAACACTGACCTGTCTCACACACTGGTGTTGCCGAACACCCTCAGTGTGTAAACCGCACATCGAACCAAGTAGTTCCATTATAGAACACAGGTGCCTCCCTCAAGCAGACCGCCATAAAAACACACTGCTCAGCTCCTCGGGTGAGGTCCCGTCCGACCCCTCCTGCCCCGTGCCCCTCAGCTCCCACCCAGCCCCTGGGCCTGCTCAGAGGACAGTGGCTCTTAGGCAGCCCAAGGCAAAACAATGGGTGCCTGAAAACACAACATATTCTCTCACGGAGGTCATCTGCAAGAGACTTCTGGGGAGCACTTCAGGTTCAGCTCCCGCCCACTGGAAGACACAAAAAGTGCTCCAGGACCACATGTGACAATCTGCAGTGAGGTGAGCTGTGAGCTGCCCGCTTCCTGTCAGCAGGTGACAGGCGGCACCCAGCTTGCTCCCTTCCCTCCTGCCTCCTTCCTGCAGCGCCGCCATCTTGGGCCTCCATGCTTCTCGGAGCGCCGATGGATCAATGCCTTCACTTGAAAGCTACCGTCATGCTCAGAAGAGACTGAATTATTTAAAAGTATTAAAAAAATAAAAATAAAAATCAAAGCTGCACTGTAGATCTCTAGGTTGGATCAGCACTCGCTATATTTTGCTCTTTCAAATCCCTTCTTTTAGTTAATTCAAAGGTTCAGTCTCGCATCCCGTTTGAGCTCTCACGGATCGATCAGCACGCGGTGCAGTGAATGTTTTCTGATCACAGCCACGTGCAGAGTGGGTGGGGAGCTTGGCGATGAACCCCAGCCTTGGCAGTGAGTGCAACCACTGCGAGCCCAGGGGCTCCTGTCCTGCCACTGCCCAGGCCCTGCTGACCTCATACTGAGCCCTGGGCTGAAGCCACAGTCCTCAGAAAGGAGTTCTGCAGGAAAGAAGTTACTCTGAGTCACCCTATCCTTTAGTGCCGTGTATGGGGAAAAATGCGAACACTGGAAGCAGTCTTTCACCACCTCCAGCGAAACAAACCCTCTGCATGGGTCAGATCATTGCATGCACAAACACCCCACAATGACTGAACTAAAGTCACTGCTGAAATGCAATAAAAATACAATCATAGAATGGTTTGAATTGGAAGGGATCTTTACAGGTCATCTAGTCCAACTCTCCTGTAATGAACAGGGGCACCTGCAGCTAGATGAGGGTGCTCAGAGCCCTGTCCATCCTGACCTTGAGTGTTTCCAAGGACGGGGCTTCTACCACCTCTCTGGGCAGCCTGTTCCAGTGCCGCACCATGCTTATTGTAAAAAACAATTCCCTTATCTCCAGTCTGAATTTCACCTCTTTTAGTTTGAAACCATTTTCCCCGTCTTATCACAACAAAAGCTGCTAAAGACTGTCTCCTTATTTCTAAAATGTCTAAGCAGATACTGTACAGCAAGTTCATCCCCAAACACTGATTCCAGGTATTTCCGAAAGGCCCATCTCAGCAGTTCAGCACTGGCACTTTACTGCAGTCACTGCCCAGCAACTGCTGCTGCCAGCACAGGGTCCTGCAAACAGGTGTTAAAAAGTGATAGCAGACATCAGACCAAACTATTTCCAGCAGCATCTTGCTGCAAGAATGAGAACTGCTTAAAACAATCATGTTCCTAGATGTAAACACAACTTTATCTCTATTCCAGTTTTCATTAGCACTGAGCTGCTTTTGAGCACTTTTTAAAAGAAAAATAAGAGCCCTAATAAAACTTAAACCATGTGCATGAGAGAAAAGGATATGACCTTGTCACAAAAATGCTGTTGCACTTCTTTAGGAGTTAGAAGTCTGACAGTTCAGAACTGCATGGTCATCACATCAGAGTATTTCTATTTCAGGCTCTCCAATACTTCAATAGGAAGTGTTACATAAAAACAATAAACATCTGCATTGTATATGACAACATTTGATATTACCAGTGGATAAGCATTTGCAGCATGCATGGTATCAGATCTACACTGTTTTGCTTACATTCAATTAAGGTTGCCAATTGCATCTTAAAGCAGCAGAGCCACATTGACATTTTTTGAACATTTTCACAGAACATTAAATGTACCTCAGTCCCTCTGGACTGATAACATGTAAATCTATATAAGTATGGAGATCACGTAATTGCTTTCGCTTCCTCAAATAATAAAGCACTCCTGCCAGACAATGAAGTGATAAAGTGCATTGCAACCTCCCAAGCATTAAAATCTGGAAATCCTGAAATATTTTAAAATCTGGGTTTGTCTGTGTTGGTTCTGTGTCATTTTTTTTCTTTTCTTTTCCTAACAGTTTGCCTTACACATAGAAATAAAGTCACCTGACAATCTCCACTCCACTCCACTCAGACATGTGAACTTTCAGAACTGCAGAAGGAGCGCTGAGAAATCTGTCAAACACAGGACAGACAGACATGAAGCCCGAAACTGCACTCTGCATGTACCAAAAGCCAGTTGCACTTTGTCAGGATGCACAGAACAAGGGTCCAGGCTCATACTTAACAGTTCTCAACACCCAGAAGCTCCGGCAGCTGTACGATGCTGCTAGAAGATGGTCGCAACATGTGTGAAGTGATGCTGGCCTGAGGCAAAGCTGTGAGACAAAAGCAAAAACTGAGGCTGCAGGTGCTGGAGATTAAAAGAAGTCTTAAGGATGGGTTCCTTAGAGACACAAGAAATACACAAAGTATTCATTTTAGCAGCTTTTACAGGAGCATTGCCTCGAACAATTAACAGTACAGCAGGCAAATCCAAGGAACGCTCTTAGTGAACCTAAAAGCAAATGATCACTGATTGCACCTACATCCACTTTGGAAACAGTTCTGAATCAGAAAACAAATTTTCTAGACCAGTGATGAAGCGGGAGGACAAAGTCTACCCAAGCAGCTCCTTCCGGGGGGTTCTGGACAAATGGAGTCCAGCCAATAATCCATCACTTTCTATTTCCTACTTTCAAAGGCGCAGAACTCTGTAAAATCTTTGCTAAGCCACCCTGTTATATAAGATCTGCAGCACCTAAATACAAATACATCACTACCCCTACCACTAACAGGGTTTGAAATACTTTGTGGTCACATCATTTGTGTTCAAGTAGGAAATCATTCTGGAAAGAAATTCAGCAATTACTCTCTAGGAGGCCTCTCTCAGTACATTGTCATCTCCATGTTCTGTTTTACATCCCGTCTGCCCAGATCCATCTGCTGTCTCTCGCTCTGTACCTAGATCACAAACTGCCTCAGGCAGTGAAACATTAACTTTGTGCAGTGCGCCAAGTCCTATACGCTTTAATAGAGCCACAGTAATCTAAATATTAAGCAGTAATACACTTTAGAAAGAAAAACTCACAGATTTGTCTCTTAAAACATTCAGGATTAACATTTCAAAATGAACAGTGAAAAATATGCTCAAACTGTTCTTATATCTTATGATTTATTTCAGTTCTCTTTTTTTTAAATGAGTACACAAAAGACCAATGAGTATAGATAAATATATATAGTTTTCTGTTTTATTTATTTATTTTTTTTACGTATACTTGGTATTCCACAACACAGTCAAAGGGATACAAATTAAGTTTTCAGAGCAAGATAAACATTGTACACTGAATATATTTTAACATGGTTGTCATCTCCGAATTAGCAGACACTGACAACTCGGTAAGGACATTAATTCCAACTTCTTTATACTGGCAGTAACAGAAGAAAACTACAACATTCTTAATAGTGTTGATAATAAGCTCTGGGGCATCCACAGCTTGTCTGGGCAGCCTGTGCCAGTACCTCACTGCCATGTTAGTAAAGAATTTCTTCCTAATGTTTAACCTAATTCTCTCTCCTTTTAGTTTAAAATCATTCCCCCTTGTCCTATCACTGTCTGCCTGTGTAAAAAGTCAGCCGCCTCCTGCTTATAAGCTCACTTCAACTACTGGAAGGATGCAGTGAGCTCTCCCTGGAGCCTTCCCTTTCCAAGCTAAAAAGCCCAGCTCCCTTGGCCTTTCTTCATACGAAAGGTGCTCCAGCCCTCTGATCATCCTCGTGCCCTTCTGTGGACCCACTCCAACAGCTCCACATTTTTCTTGTGCTGGGGGTCCTGGGCCTGGATGCAGCACTCTAGATGAGGCCTCACGAGGGCAGAGTAGAGGTCTAACTTCCTGGTACTGTGCGCACACATGTAAAACCCTTTTGTCATGCGATACTTCACACCACAAACAAATGCTAAGTGGTATCTGCCACAGGTATCCAACCAAGGAGGAGGCAGTCTGGACCTGAGCTGTGCCTACACTTGCACAGAGATCTCTGGGTTTATGTGGAGAAGATGCAGCAGTCAAATCTGAGCAATACACTGGTAACATACCTTCAGTTTAGTACTGGTCAAGCAGAATACTCAGGGGGAAAAAAGATCATTTTGAAATGTAGTCAATGTAGTCAAGTGAAAAAAAAAAAAAACCTCAGAGGGAAATATTCAATACAAATATACAGAACACTGAGGTAAAAACTGCTAGAGTACTAAGAGGAGCTCAAAGCGAAAGATGGGTGAGTGCTGAATGCATATGACTTATGAAATGACAGACCAGAGAGTAAATGTGATATCTAAGATTGCACATACGGACACTGCTTTCAGAATATTCTAGGACAGCAACTGCAAAACACATGGATGTTACTTTTGTGGGCCCATGCAGCTCAACATCAGGAAATAGCCATAAAAAGCACATCCATGAACTGCTACCACCATTTTCTGCTTCTGGTTTTGCTGAACAGTCTACAACATGCCCTAAATATATACTTGCCAGCTTTTCTAAACTGAACTTCCCAGTGTCTGCTTCTCAACAGACCTTAAGTAGGAAAGTTATTGAAGCCAAGTAGGACTCATCTATGTCCTCGTATGTTCACAGCAGTATGAGGGCTTGAACCACCGCTATGAGGTGAAAATAAACAGCCTTGGTTTGGATATCTTTTGGACAAATTAGCGAGAGGATGTATTTAAAAGTTACAGAGTCCTAAAACAAAATCAGAAGCAGCTGTCCTCATGTATGCTAATTCAAATCAAGACATTTGCCCAACCAACACGCTCCCGCCTGCTTCTTGTTTATTTTCTCACTGTGGTTTATTGCCTGCTTCCTTCTGGTTTTAGCACTCAATTTAAACATTCAAATAGCAGAAAATAAAAGGCTTTCCTGTTTTAGCCAAGATGTTTTGTAGGAAGCCATCAGCTGCAATTAAACCAACAGAGCACAGAAAGCTATGTATTTTGGTGGTGGAAGCAAGAGAAGCTAGGGGATGATAGGGAACATCACAGGATAAACAGCCTCTTCCTCCAAGTCCACCTGTCCACCCATAGCAGCAAGGCTGTGCAGTTCAGGAATCTAGTTTCCAACAGAAGTCGCATGTGGCTTACAGACTTCAGCTTCTCCAGATGCCATTTCAAGACTGATCTCCTGATTTGAGATGCCCTGTGCACAGACATAGCCATAAAGAGCAAAGAGATCCTACGATACCAATCTCTTAACTTCAGCCCCTGTTCTAGACATTTAAAACTAGATGACACAAACATCCCCCAGCTACAGAAAACATGCTCAGAGATCATTACCCTTTTTCTCCTTCTTGATTTGTTATTAAAAAATAGGGCATAACTTGCTTGTGGTGCTACATGCAGATCAAAATCATTTACAGTTACTGTCCAGAACTGTTCCCTGGGTTGCAGGTCTTCTATATAAATTAGTCCCTTTAAAATGTAACACAGTAGCAGCTTGTTGTTAAACTCATTGTTACAGCAGAAAATTAAGAAAAATACTGTTTTGCACCTGTGCTCTCCAATGACCAGAAGGGGTGGACCCAGAGTGGAGCCACTCTGGGCTCATAAAAGGGCCAGCTGCTGAAGGAAGAGCATCTCATGGATGTAGACTGCTTCCTGCAAAGGAGAGCTGTGCAGCCAGAGAGCCCCCTCACTTGTTGGGTGAGTTTAACTCTTCTTTCTGCGTATGACTATTGGCCTGCCTCTGAATACTTTGCCTGGTATCACCAAGAATGTGTCAGAAGCAATTTCGCTTCTTCATGAGCAGATCACTGGTTGTGACAAGGCAGGAGAGAGAGAAATCCTTTTAAAATGAATTCAGACTTTGTTTGCAGATCTGAAAATGTCTCTCCTTTAGACAGTGCACACTCACACACACATACAATATATATATATATATATATACAGTGTGAACAGAAAAATATCCCAGGCTATTGATGCACCTCATTTGTGGAGATCTGGTCAGCTTTAACACACCCTTCATCCTTCACAAGCCCGTTGAGAAGATGAATGCCAAAAGCCACGACATGCTGAAGAGCTGTAATGGTTTTATGCTCACTAGGAAGAAATAGAATGAAATTATCAAATCAATTCTATTAAGATGGCTCAAGGGACAGCTGGTAATTAGGACTTGTCTGTAAGTGAAAGTTAAATCAGAAAGTGCAAGTGTGTTCCCTTGTGAACACACTAACTTCTGATGATTTTATGTCATTTTTGGTAGCTATTCCAAAATAGCTGCAAGCGTGGCCCAGCCATTGGCTTCCAAATCACAAATAGCCTCTACTTGCAGAGTGCTGTATATAGTGCATAAGTCTGTGGCATCACCATGAGCAAAGTAAATCTAAACAGAGCAACGTTCAGTCAAGAACCCATCTCTCAACAGTAAGCAGAAGAACATACTGACAGTAAAACTGTCACTAGCCGAGAGCTGTTCACAATAGTATAATGGTAAATGAACACACAAAAGATGGTGAGTTTGCCACATTAGACTCATTATCTCCCTAGAATTTCCTCCCTCCCATTTGCTTATTTTCTCAACTTACTTGATACGACACTGTTCCGCACAACATCCTGGTTGCCAAATTGGAGAAAAATAGATTTGAGGGATGGATTGCTTGCTGGATAAGGAATTGGCTGGATGGTTGCACTCAGAGAGTTGTGGTCAGTGGCTCAGCGTCCAAGTGGAGACCGGTGACAAGTGGTGTTCCTCGGGAATCAGTGCTAGGACCGGTGTTATTACACTGCCTTTGTAGGCAATGTGGACGACAATGGGATCAACTGCACCCTCAGTAAGTTTGTAGACAACATCAAGCCGAGTGGTGCAGTTGACACGCTAGAGGGAGGGGATGCTGTCTCCAGAGGGACCTGGACAGGCTTGAGAGGTGGACCCATGCCAAACTCAGGAAATTCAACAAGGCCAAGCGTAAGGTCCTACACGCGGGTCAGGGCAGTCCCAAGCATAGATAAAGGCTGGGCAGAGAATGGCTTGAGAGCAGCCCTGAAGAGAAGGATTTGGGAGTGTCAACTGACGAAAGATGAAAGATGAGCCAGCAATGCACTCTTGCAGTTCAGAAGTCCAACTGTATCCTGGGTTGCATCAAAAGAACTGTAACCAGCTGGTGGAGGGAGGTGATTCTGCCCCTCTACTCTGCTCTTACGAGGCTCCACCTGGAATATGGTGTCCAGTTCTGGGGCTGCCAGAAGAAGGACATTGAGCTGTTGGAGTAGATCCAGAGGAGGGCCATGAAAATGATCAGAGGACTGGAGCACTTCCTCTGAGGGGACAGGCTGAGAGAGCTGGGGTTCTTCAGCCTGGAGAAGGCCCCAGGGGGCCTTATAACAGCCTTCCAGTACCTGAAGGGAGCCTACAGGAAAGCTGGGGAGGGACTTTTCACACAAGCGTGTAGTGACAGGGAAGGAGAAATGGCTTTTAACTGAAAGAGGGTAGATTTAGACTAGATATTAGGAAGAAGTTCTTCACTATGAGGGTGACGAGAGACTGGAACACATTGCCCAGAAAGGTTGTGGATACCCCCTCCCTGGAGGTGTTCAAGGCCAGGCTGGATGGGGCTTTGAGCAACCTGGTCTAGAGGGAGGTGTCCCTGCCTTAGCAAGGGGTTGGAACAACATGATCTTAAAGGTCCCTTCCAACCCAAACCATTCTATGATTTGGTATTTCTTCAGTATCCAAGAAAAGAGACTTCACAGAATCACAGAATTGTAGGGGTTGGAAGGGACCTCTAGAGATCATCGAGACCAACCCCCCTGCCAAAGCAGGTTCCCTACACCAGGTCGCACAGGTAGGCATCCAGGCGAGACTTGAATATCTCCAGAGAAGGAGACTCCACAACCTCCCTGGGCAGCCTGTTCCAGTGCTCCGTCACCCTCACCGTGAAGAAGTTCTTACGCACATTCGTGCAAAACTTCCTATGCTGCAGCTTATGTCCGTTTCCCCTCGTCCTGTCTCCACGTACCACTGAAAAGAGACTGGCCTCACCGCTATGGCCGCCACACCTCAGGTATTTATAAACCTGGATCAGGTCCCCTCTCAGTTGTCTTTTCTCAAGGCTAAACAGACCCAGTTCACTCAGCCTTTCTTCATAGGGGAGATGCTCCAGGCCCTTCACCATCTTTGTGGCCCTCCGCTGGACTCTTTCCAAGAGATCCCTGTCTTTTTTGTACTGGGGAGCCCAGAACTGGACACAGTACTCCAGATGAGGCCTTACCAGGGCAGAGTAGAGGGGGAGGATCACCTCCCTCAACCTGCTGGCCACGCTCTTTTTAATGCACCCCAGAATGCCATTGGCCTTTTGGCCACGAGGGCACACTGCTGGCTCATGGCCAACCTGTCGTCCACCAGGACGCCCAGGTCCCTCTCTGCAGAGCTCCTCTCCAGCAGCTCATCCCCCAGCCTGTATTGGTGCATGCAATTATTTCTCCCTAAGTGTAATACTCTACACTTGCTTTTGTGACTTCAAACAGTTGTGTTTTGGTGTTTGTTGGGTTTGCTGGTTTAATAGATACATTCGTTTCTAGAGAAGAGGAACAAAACACAGAAGAGAAAAACTTCATTCCTCACAAAGGATCCTCTACAACTTGGGGTGTCTGTCATAACAGATATTCTTAAATCAAAACAACCTAGAGCTCCACAGTTCAAACTAAAATAACAGTACTTTATCCATCAACTAAACAGACAAATGCCACTATTGTCTGCTATTACTGAATCTTCCTAACAAGAGCTACCTTTTGCCAAAGTCCTTCTTTGAAGATTATGAGGCCCTTAACAAACAAGACTCATGCCTTGATGCTTCCTGATGTCAACAATCATATCATAAAATCGCACAGAATCACCAAGGTTGGAAAAGACCTTCAAGATCATCCAGTCCAACCATCCACCTATCATCAATAGTACTCAATAAACCATGTCCCTCAACACAAAATCCAACCATTCCTTTAACACCTCGGTTACTCCACCACCTCCCTGGACAGCCCATTCCAGTACCTGACCACTCCTTCAGAAAAGTAGTATTTCCTAACATCCAGCCTAATTCTCCCCTGGCTTGAAGCCATTCGCTGTAGTTCTATCACCGGTTACACGAGAGAAGAGGCCAACCCCCAGCTCACTACAACCTCCCTTCAGGTAGTTATAGAGAGAAACAAGGTCTCCTCTGAGCCTCCTCTTCTCCAGACTGAAAAGAAGGATGTGTAGGATTGACCTTGTCCTACACATGGTAAGATTTAATTAAAGAATCCTTTAATCAGAAACCTGGAGTCACAGAAATTACCATCTCAGTGAAAGACAAACACTTTTATTTTGGAAAAAAGTTGTCCATGTCTAACACAGCATGTACAGATGCATTGAACCAGGAATCTTTAGCCTAGCAATATCAAAAGCTACAACATATAGAATCATTGCAAAAGAGTAATAATGAACATGTAAATCAGTACATAAAGCCACTCCCAAGCTCCATATAAGAAAATGCTACATTTTATCTAGTTTTTGTAAATTTAGCAGTCCTGCAGATTTCACCTGTGAAACATATCCCATAAGATGCAGTAAGTACACACAGTATAAATTAGGACTAAACACACAATTTTGCAAGTGCACAGTGGGTAACATTTCTGATGACAGGAGAGCACTTAAAGTAGTCATAGTCTTAATTACAGCAATATGAAAGATTATAAAAATAACTGCAATATATTAATTATGTTTTCCAGTTAATCTCATGCATTTACAGAACTATACATATAGCCAGATAGACAGGTAGATGATGTTTTAAAATAGAGAAAGGGGATGCATTTCAATTTAAGAAAAAGACACCCTGGACATTGGCAAGGGATTCCAGAGTAGAAGCAGTTCCTGGCTTTATAAAGACAGACTTTTCAAGCCAGCTTCTCCTTAATTTGCTTCCTTCTGGATAGATTTTTGAAAGTTTTGATGTTTGGGGATGGATGTTGTTCTAACTTCTTTTGCTATTCCAAGGCTGATAGTACAATGCTGGGTGGAATTAACCTCAGGTTAGTATTCTAAATCAAAGTATCTAACCTGAACTAAATCACAGCTTCCAGAGCCTCCTCAGGGAGGCCCGAGGAAACAATTCATATGACTTTTCTCAAACATCTAAGGAGGAGATTAATAGCTCTCTAGAGGTGCCCAGATTCCTCACTTAAACCAGATGTCTAACTTTCAGAGAAAAAGCACTTACTGAGTTCCACTCACTATGTACCACGATTACTGGACAGCTTATATCTGGAAAAGATGACATGAGAGCCCTAACAATTGGGCAAGAAATACAATGAGCTTCCCCTATTTTGTTGGGGCTTTTTTTTTTTTTTTTTTTTGTCTCAAATTTGGATCTCTAAGTACATAGGGATTAAAAGTTTCAAACTGCTGTGAAAAGTTGTTCTTTTACACAAGTCCTGCACAGCAATGTACTTAATCAAGTGCATAATTTAAACATAAGCAGCTTCATCCGTGTCCAGAAAGCTATTTTGTCAACCAAAACAATTCATGATTATGAATACGGTGAAAGTACAACACTGAATTAGAAACATCAAAATTTGGGAAGATGTTTTAAATGGTAAAATTCCCATTGACATTAAACATGACCAGAATGAATGACTTATCTCCCTATATGACAGCTCATGCCAACTTCATCCATACACTACAGCAAATCCCCCTTTAGTTTAAGAACAGGAGAACTTCACAGCATGTCACTTTTTTTTTTTTTAAAGGCATTTTAGCAATGCATTTTTTAACATTCATTGCTGAAACACATCTTTTACAATGATTAGGAAAGATAGACAACATCAAAAGACAAGATAAAAAAAAAGTGGAGTATCCTTAAAAGCAGAATTTAGATAACGTGACCAAGGGATGGCTGACCATTGGAAAAGACCACTCAGTTCCAGAACAATTGGCATCATTCACTTTGGATTAAATGAAACTAAAACAAATTTCCCTCTATATGACCACTTCACATGGAGAGAGACCACAGTAGTTATCGGACTTTGCATTCACACTCTACCATACCTTGTAATATCTCTCACCTCTAGACAAACAAAAGGCACTTTGGCAAAGCAACACAGGAAATCCAGCACACCTGTACTGCCCAGGCCCCAGGTTTTTCCTGCTGCACAGATGGAGAGAAACGCAGTCCTCTCCATCAGCTGTAGAACAACATTTTAAAACACAGCTGCTAGAAAACACCTCCTGCTGTTATGTGTACTTCACTCAAGTAATTCTTACATGAAAAATGTTGAGATTTATACATAAGTGTATATATAAATGTACATACGTGTGTACATATATACACACCTAAATATAAAATAAAACAACCACAAAATACAGCAACTTACGTTTACTTCATTGTAACATAAGGAAGGTATAAAAGTATCTCATTTTCTTATCTTGGAAATATCAGTAATATGAAGTCCAGTCTTTCCTCGCTTTGCTGGAAGACATTTTGGAGGTATAAAGCCATAGCTAAAAGATTTTTACCCACTGATTGAAGGTTAAAGTGTACAATTATAGATGAAAGTCTTTCCCAATTATTTCTCAGCTATTTGAATTAATTACATTAGCAACAGCCAAGTTTTAAATAGCCCAAATAAAGAGTAGATTTCAATTTATCTTTCAAGTTACAGTAGAGAACTTCTGATAAAACCAGCTTTAAACAGAAGGCACAAAAGAAAGAAAAAATCCCTCAGTATGAACAACTAAATGTCAATTTAAACCTCCTTTATACCACCTAAAAAGCAATAGAGAATGAAATCCTTCACACATACATGATTACAAAAACACTTATTTGATTCACTGATGCTACAGCAATGACTCTGTACTATTTAGTTTACCAGTTTAAAGGCACAATGGATATCACTTCATCCGTATCCCATCCTATTTACAGTGGAAAACAAGATCTCTTAAGAAAAAAAAACAAAAAAGATAAACACAGATGCACCCTGAGAAGTGAAATTTTTCAACAAAAACATTTTTTTAAAAAATACTATTCTTTCTAAAGTCCCATTATCCAAGCCTGTATTCTTCTACAGGTAGATAATACCTGTAGACAATAACAATTCAATATTAACAATATTGACAACAGCCTTCAACATTAAATTACAATGAAAAATATTACTTATTGATAAAAAATATATATATATATTAAAAGTTCCCAGAAAAGTAAATCAACCTAAATCTGATTGAAAGAAATGAGGTTTCACACAGAACCATGCCAAAGTTGACATCTGTCAGTGGGGAAAACAAAATCTGAATTTAAAGTTCTCTGACATTGTCCAGGTTACTAGAAACAAACAACCAAAAAAAAAAGTGGAATGGATATGGCTGGAAATCCCATAGTGCCATCTGTGCAGAGGAAAAAAATAAAACAAGAAGCCAACTGTGCATTGCCCTTCTTTGGATCTGGAATTCCCAAAAGATTCTGTAACACTAAAAAAAAAAAAAAAAAATCAAAAGAATGAGGTCTTTTTATAAAAATCAGATACGGGTTTCTAGTTGTTTTGTGACACAGTTTGAAAAGTATTGGCACCTGCACAAGAGTTCAGAGTGTTCATTCAGGAGTTGCAGAGATTGTCAAATCTTTAACAATTTGTAGAAGTCCTCTACCACTGGATGGTTATTTACTGCATGAAATGAAGTATTCTTTGCCAGTGGTCCTCAGTGCAATAATGTATTTCTGCCAGATGAATATTTTCCCTCTTCTTCCAGTAGGTAGTAAGTGCCATCGCGACAGTAACAGTGGAGCCAATATCAAACGACAAGCTGTATTTCATGGTCCATATTCATCAGTAATAGCTAAATAGGTAAAAAAAAAAACAACCCTCAACTCTTGATGTACACAGCAACATATTCTAGCAGTGGTATTAAAGAAAAAAAGAGAAAAGCTTCATCCAAGGAAGTGCAAAAGGAAGAAACCCTGTAAATAGTTCATCAACAGTTTTCCTTCTTCAACATTTCAATAGTGCTGAAGAGAGAGAGTACAACAGTACTTAGAGCTCTCACTTCTGGGGAAAGAAGGAAACACACCAAAAAAAACCCAAATCCAATACCTTATAAAACTAAATCACCAAAACGCATTGCTCTCCTTCCAAAACTACTTTCATTGCTGTTTTACTGAACAAACATGCTTGTTCTTACAACTTGACAGATTTTATTCCTGTGCAAGGGACATGTGCTAATGCATTAACTTAAGTACTATATTTTACATGCTGTGCAGGGTAATTAGATGTATACAAACCAACCGTCTTGCCTGTGTAAAGAAAATTGGTCTGGAGTTTTCTACACATCAGTTATGACACTGTGTACAGCTCAAACTTTATATCCAACACCAAGAAGCAGCTGGCAATTTTCTCTTTCATTTCTGCTACAAGTTCAGGTGGAAGGTTCTTGAATTTATCTGTTGTGTCACTTAGGCTGGACTGTAAAACATCACTACATCTGTTTCAGATGGAGGAAGGGATGAAAATCAAATGCAGTTCATTGCCACAAAAAAAAAAAAAAAGAAAACCTGTCTTTCCAATCCATTCTTAATTAAGCTCAAACAGTTTTTAAAACAACTAATTGTAGGCCTGATCATACGATGTTATGCTGCAGACCAAATTAAAATGCTACCATGTGTGCATGTAGATCTGTACACATTTATATACACATACACACATATACACATAAATAAAAAATGAAGCACCTTTTTTTTTTTTCTTACTGGTAAATATTCAACATTTTCATTTATCTAGATATTAACATGTTTGCTGGGTATAACACCCTATAAAGGGACACGTATGATGTTTTTCATTTTCTTGCCATTAAAGCCATAAATATGGCTAGTATTTAAAAACATGCAGTGCCACTGATTAACAGAGTAAAACAATTATTAGGTACAATATCAGCTCTAGGAAATGCATAATACATTTAAATTTAAAATGTATTTTACCCATTTGTGCAAAAAATTAATGCAATCCACTATTTCATAACTCTTCATAAAAAAATCAGCACAAATTCACAGGAAATAACTGTCAAAGGGATTCCATAGCAGCATATGTAGTGAGTCACTGGGTGAAACTCTTCTTTATGAACACATTAGGAAAGTTGGCATTCAGTTCTAGGACAACTCTGTTATCAATCTGTGAACAGAAGGACACATCGAGTAAAGAAAGATCTTTACAAGACTCCAGCAGTTTTCTTAAAGATGCTGGGGTTACCATCCTCGTCCCTGTTTGAAACAAAAAAGAAAGAAAAAACGCAAAGTTAAAAAGAATAGTTGTTTGTTTTAAAGCTGCTAATATTGCATGAAAAGAATGCTAGTAATGCAATGTTTATTTACATTATTTCAATTAGATTTCAAATGAAAAACTTCTCAGTGGCAGTCTTTGCATAATTTTTGCCTTTAAGAAGCCTGTTGCATTTTCCCAACTCAGCCATTCATTTAGATCGTTTGCTTCTTAGAAGAAACTTTACAACTTCAAGAGAAATTTCTAAATACAGAAGCTGACCAAAGTATCCAAAGCCACAAGACCCAGTGACTAGATCCTGGGCTTTGGCTACACGGAAAATACTATGCTACATTCACGTTCTTGTGGCTTTTCTGCTGGCTGCAATGCCTGGCACAACACACACTGCTACAGCTCTTCCACTTCCAAATACATCAGCAAGGCTTCTAGGACTCTAGAGTGGCTATAGGTACAAACTCATATCACGCGGGAACAGTTCTCAAAAGACTACTACTGACCTGGCAGACAGGACTGACAGGAGACCCAAACCTTACTGCAGGCATGTCCGACCCAAGGCCTGTAGGCTATGTTGCCTGGCACAGCTCATACTGCAGCCCATCCCACAGCTGTCACACCACTGTGCTAGTGGTTCTTCCACACCGAGTGACTCAGCCTGGCTCCAAATGCACACCCAGATTGTTCAGCAACAACCAAACACTGCTGTTTGACCAACATTATCTGGGGCACAGGAAGGGCACAGTATACAGTGCTGGCTCAAATTATGGCAAATAATTTTATGCATTTTGACACATTGGCTATACACAGTCCTGCAACCAGCAGAAACAGGCAGCAGTACTTTCTGTATCGATAAAGGAATTTGACAAGTTTCAAGATTGAAAAAAAAAACACAACAATTTTTTGGTATATTTGCAACTCCATCTTCAGTCCACATAAATATAGTACCCGAGAATTTCAAATTGGAATGCACAGAGATGCAATCAGATATTTGACTCAAAGGAAAATTGATCATGTCTCTACTAGACTTTTATAAGACCTATCTCATCTGAGAAAGATACCCCTTGCTTCACAATCACATCTTATTCACATCATCACTTTTTGGCAGTACACGTATTTGTGAACAATTGCTGACAAGGATAAAGCACGAAAAGTGTAAAATTTCATCAAAAATCTCTGATGAACATCTTGAGAACTCACTGGGGATTGCAGCACCTCATCAAAGCAGAATGATGCATTAACTTCACAAACTCAAATAACCCACTAGTTTTATGTCCTTGTTACTTTTTTTACATTTTAATAACATATATTAAAAATAAAAGAAGCTTTGTTGCCTATCACATTAACTATGTTATGCATTTTACTGGAGCCAGTGGTGCAATGGATAACACATCTGGCTATGGATAACAAGACTGTAGGTTCAACTCCTGCCTAGTTTGTTCAATTTTCCCCAGCACAAGAAGGATGCAGAGCTGTTGGAGCAGGCTAAGAAGATGATCAGAAGGCTGGAGCATCTCTCTTATGAAGAGGGAGTTGGGCTTGTTTAGCTCAGAAAGGAGAAGGCTCTGGAGAGACTTAATAATAGCCTTCCAGTACTTAAGGGGAGGTTATAAACAGGACTTTTAAAACTAACAGTGATAGGACAAAGGGGATCTAAACTAAAAGAGGGGAAATTTAGGTTTGATGCTGGAAGTAATTCTTTACTCAGAGGATGGTGAGGCGATGGAACAGGTTTCAAAGAGTTGTGGATGCCCCACCCCTGAAAGAATCGTTCAAGGTCAGGCTGAATGCAACTCCAGGCAGTTTCATCTAGAGATTGACAACCCTGCCCATGGCTGGAGGCTGGGACTAGATGATCTTTAATGTCCCTTCCAACCTAAGCCATTCTATTATTGTATGACATGCAGTCCAAGAACAATTCCTCTTCGCTTAATGCAGCTCAGGCAAACCTAAAGGTTGGACACACACACCTTACTGGAGCAGCTGGTAGCCAGGCAAGTTATTCCAGAAAGTAAACCAAGCATGGATGTCTACAGTGTGACACACTGCTCAATTTCTACCGACTATAAAAAGCTTATGCATCCAGCAGGCCTGTGAATATCTATTGGCAGATATCTATTGGTAAAGCATTGACATTCCACTTTTTCTAAATCATTCATAAGCTTGATGGAACTCTTTCTTCCTCTTGTTTTATCATCTGGTTACTAAGTATCACAGGATCATTTCGCAAATCTTCAGCTTTAAGTTCTTCAGCTTTAGATTTTTCTTTCTTAACTGCTTGTGCATTATCAGCAAGTTCTGGTATGGCATTATTCACCCCTTTGTCTGTATTACTGAGACAGCATCTATCACATTATGGTCCTTGGTGACCACAGCAGTGACTTAATTTCATTGTGCAAAGGAACAATGCATTCTTATCCTCTGCTTTCTCTCACTTAAACCCCTTCTCTAAGACAGAAAACATCTTGTTACAAAAACAGAACAGCCTTGGTAAAAACTTCTGAAAATCCAATGCTACCCAGATCGTATCAGTGTTTATCTTCACCACAAACTCCAAGAAGTTCTAGGTTTGAAAGACCTAGCAGGTGAAAGATCTCACAGGGACGGAGCTCTCCTTCACAGTATCTTAACTCTCTTCATGTCCAGTTGCACGTTTCAGCCCTTCATTTCTCTAGCGCTGAGGCCAATTTAAGCAACAAATCATACCAACAGCTTTGCGTGTGAGCTCATTTAGAACCGCTGCATAAATATTAGTGCTAACAATTTATTACTGCTCAACATATTAACTTGTTCAAAAGCTTCCTGTATCAGCATTCCAGTTTAAGACAGCTTTCCAGGACATTCTGGAGAGAATGGGTCTAAAGTTGCAGCCTACTTGAAGGCTGATGTTTTAATAAGATGTTTTCCTGCAAGAGCCTTCTCATATCTGAGTGGCCAGACACACTGTTAATCTACCAGTCTCAGTAATTCTCCTGTAAACTTCTTCCAACATATCTGAATTACCATTTTAGCACTACGTTTAGCCAATAGCTCATTAATGGTCCATTTCTGCCTTACTGTGATGCTGTTTCACCTTTTATTTTCCTCCTTTGAACATGACTCATTTCCAGAAAGATGACTGTTTCTAGTAGTCTCCTGTAGTTCTCTGTGTAAGCATGGGGGTCTCTAAATGTGGTTTTCACCTATTCTGCGGTAGAATCTTGAATTGGTTATTTAGGAACATTACTCTGTCTCTGTTATCATGTCATCAAATTTTACCTCATCTACTGGGAGGTAATTAAGGTGCACCATTATTGTGACTTTCAACTCTCTTACCATCATATAATCACTGTCACCACAATGGTCAGGTGGTTGATCTGGCACCAGTCCCCTTGGCACACACATGAATTTTGTGATATTCTTTAGTTATTTACTTCCCTTAATCATAACTGTACCAGAGTACAATACTATCAGAAGGATCTGCTCTAATGTTTCAGCTGAAACTCCAGGAAAAAATTACACTATCATCCTTCTACCAAGCCTAAAATTGCTACTGCATTAGCATCTTCATTTAAAATTGCTACTGCATTAGCATCTTCATTTAAAACTAGTTTTATTTGACCATCTCAGCTTTTAAGATAAAAATCCAAACCTTTTTACAAAATGCTATATACAGATGCCTAGCCATTTTGTGTGTAGGAGGGTCCTCTTCATTCCTTCCTATCTGAACTTTGACAGTTGACCTATGGCTTAATCTAAGACTTTTAATAGATTTAGAACCAAATAGGTCATCCAAGTGCGAGCTTTATTGCACCTCTTACTTTCTTCATCCCCAGACTTAAAATTTTACATTAGGAAAAACCTTCTCCAAAGCTAAAAAGGCTAGTCAGTGTTTGCAGTATTTGGTCATTCACACCAGGGAATAAGCAAACATCCACAGACTTGCTCTATGTTACACAAGGCCGAATTAATGAGACATTTCTCAAAAGTACATTCAAAAGCATTTCAGAAGTATAATATAGCATATTTTTCCTTGCCTTTCAAAAACTGACAAAATATGCTAGTTAGCTACATTGCACATTTTCCTACAGTTTGGAGGCTTCTGAACCTTTGCTATTTTATTACAATTTTTCCTACGTTGCCCATTTCTTTGAGAAATTCATAACATCTGCCTTTTTTTCTGTTGCTCAGCTTATAGTCCTGAAAAAAAAACCTTTCATAAAGGGTACTTTGAGTAATGGTTCATATGCAAGAACAGATATGCTTATTAGCTGAAAATGATTACACTTATATACGTAATACATCCAAATCCTCAAATTCTTGAGCAGTTGAGTGTATGATGACTACAGAAGTACCACATCTGGAAAATTGCCAGAGTCACAATTTCTGGGGCAAAAGGTACTGATACACAAATGATAATTAAGATTAAAGTTTTTTTTTTTTTTTAAATGGGCCTCCAGTAATTTCATTTAAAAATACACTAATACGAAACTTTCAAAAGGCTGCACATGAAAAAACAGCTTTCAACTTTTACTCAAAAATAACACATAGATGTTGCTGTGCTAAAAAAAAAAATAAAAAATAATAAAAAAAAGAGATACCCAGAAACAAATAGCACTATTCTCCCAATCACTCTCTCTTCTCCTTTTCTTCCCTATCCAACCAGATTAGCCTTTTATTCTTTACATTTTACTCGATTTACAGCACTCTAATTGTAAGTTTAAATGTGGTGCACATTCATATGTTTGAATTGACTAGCTATGTGTTGATGCCCTAAGAGAAAGCTGAGGATTTTGACAGCTGGCAAGGGGGCTGTTAGTTTTGCTGTTGCTCAGAAATGTGTAGGACATGCTGGTATGCAGTTAGCAGTATACAAATTCTGCAGTAACGAGGGTGCCTACTTTTTATTACTCTTTGTGCAAGGTAGAGAAAGTTAAGACTTTTGGGAAATGAGGTTAATATGACTTATTGTTCATCATTGATAGCAACTAGTATTCACAGTAACACAACTAAACAGCTGATATGGCATACATTTAAACCTATTTGCTCTGCCAATTCATGTGGTCACCTGTCTTGACATGAGGTTTCTGTTTCAAGTTTTGTAACACTGGACATTGTACTGCAACACTATAAAAATGTCAGATAATCATAGCTGGATCACTCTACATTCCTCAGGTGAGCAAAAAGTAGGGGAAATAATTCTTGTATAGTCCATTAGTGGAAAAGATGCAGGCAGAGAAGTAGAAGATACTTGTAAATAGGCAGCTCAGTATGTAATGGGTAAAAGAAATATCAGAACTAAAAAACCCAAGAAACATACTCATGTACTTAGTGACACACTTACATCATAATTTTTCCAAACTGTATTATAAATACAGCAGATATGAAACCAAACCATGATTTTAACAGAACTTTACTCTCTCAAGTATGCTTTAAACACAATTTAAACAAAGCTACCCATCAAACAATGCTTTATGTGGGCCAATAATTTTACGCAGCACTTGGAAACCGGCAATTTTCATCTTCTTTCATTGTATTAAATCAAGAAGAAGGGTATTACCAAAGAATAACAGACACACCAAGAAAAGGACAGATGAGCAGCAAGCCGCAGAGCCACCTTGGCATCCAAGGTACATATAACTTTTTTTTTTTTTTCATACTTAAATGAAGAACAGTTCAACAAGCTTTCTTTCAGAGCCTTAGATTTCCTTCTGAAAACAGTGGGAGTATAAATATTCTGTAACTGAACCAAGAATTTTTCCCTGCCACGTTTGTATGTTCTACCAGTTGAACAGAGAAACAAGCAAAGTATTGTCCACACTGGTGATTATGCTGCAAGGCAAGACATTTTGATCTCTACTTAGGTGAGCTCCTTTATACAGCAAAATCAAGCTTTTATGCAGTGTAATTGAGACAAAGTAAGTTCCCTTGCTGCACGCACTGCTAACCCAGCAGTAATACTTGTATGCCCTTAACATATGCATGTATAAGCCAGCCATTTCTTTACTTGGGAAATGACAAAGGATGCAGTAAGAGAATCTCCCTTTCATTCACATCATAGAGGAGACCCAATGTTCAAGGTTAATCTTGCAAAGCCGAGAACTGACCTCGAGCCTCTAATAGCTTCAGACCTGTTGTCATTCTTCTTTAATAGGAAAAAATCATATTAAGAATTTACACAGTTTATAGAGATAGGATGGTCCTACATCGGCAGCCAGAAGTCGGAGCATGTAATGAGATTTATAATTTTCTCAGCGTTCTTGTGATGTAAGAGACCAGGTCTTGGGTTCATAAAAGAGATTTATGAATTTATATTTGAACATCTGGCAATTCTACCTCCAGATGACCTCAGCAAGGTTGTGATTCTGCTTGACAACTCCTTCTCTGAACCACAGACTGTAATATAACAGCTCCCATATTCAAAAGAAGACATGAAGAGTTTTCTTACTAGTACCACAATAGCTGGGTCACTTCTTCACATACATTGTGAAGAATGTATTGATTGTTTATAGAAGAGAAAAAAAAAAAGGTTGCATTCTGCTAAGTATTCCTCTGAAGAAAGAAAGCAAATTATGGGAGTAGACACCGAGATTTTTGGTAACAACTTGTGGATAATTCAACTGGATATCCTCTAGAGAGCACCTTGCTGAACACAATTTGCAGTTTTATCAGGTAAGGTTGATCCTTACCTGATAAACCCACTTGACTCAGTAACACTGCAGGCACCTAGGGAATGGAACAGAATTCCTCTCCACGTTCACACATTTTTCAACAAAAACATCAATGAGATGTTAAACTGAATTCAAATGCGAATTCAATTGTTAAAGGAGAAGTGTGGCAAAAACCCTTCAGTGCTGGCAGAGAGGCAGCAGAACTAGCAGACTTATCTGCAGGCTTAACACAACCGAACTATTCATTCTGCAGCCTCTGGTACAGTGAAAAGGTCAGACCAATTTGTGGGCAGACACAATGCCATTGTAATAGCATGTATGTGGGTGGTCAGGAGAACATACATGTTTATGAAAGACTGTATTCACTAAGCCTTTTGGAAACTTTTCATGTCTGAACAGTGAAATGTATATCCCTGCTAGTCTAGCTACAAAACATATTCCCTTAACCACAGGCAAAAGCATATATTACCACCCGAAAACTTACGCATTAATCCAGAATAATACGTACTAAGTGGACTTAAGTTTTCATCTGTTCATTCTCCTTCCACGTTGGAGAGAAGGTAGCTTTCTCATTTATAGATAAGTAAAACTATTTCACAGTAAAAACATTTACTATCTATATTGTGGTGACAACTTGCAGCCATGTGGTAAATTTTTGTAATGAGAAACACTGGTAAGCCTTAAGCTTGCTTGTAACATTCTTTGAGTAAAAGGCACTGTTTCTCTGGAGTACCACTCCCAACCTGAATGTATTACTTTCTCAAAAAATTATTAAATACTGAAAATAAGCAGTGCAGCTATGTTCTTCTCTTTAATAATTTAAATCTTCATTTTTCAACCAACCCTGTGAAAATAAGTTAAGAGGAAGATGAAGAAATTTTCCCTACATCAATGTCAAGACTACCATCATTGTCACAGACTGTTCCTTTTAAAGATAATCCCACATTCTGCCAAAGAAAGAGTAAAACTACAATTCCTAAAGTCCTTACTCAAGATCCAACACATATTTAGTTCGGATTTCCCAAACTGTTTTTAGCTATAGACACCGCAGATTATTAGAAATCTAAGATTTGATGCATTCTTTGCACCTCATCACTTCTTTCCCACTTCTGTGGTAATTCCATTTAAAGTTTTGTTATTAATAACATTTTTCTCTTTAAAGAGACAAATTCAATTCCTGTTAAAAGTGACAAAGATTGTTAATATTGCTTGGTGTACCTATACTGTGCAAAAGCAGAAACCCATTTATTAATCAGAAATTCCCACTATCAATATACTTTGTTACACTTCATAGAAATTAAAAAACAAAAGCAGAAACAAGAAGAAGAGACTGGACCTTCTGAGAGCAAAATCAAAAGATGTCCATTAAATATACTGATTATCATGAAACTAAAAATTACTGGAACAAATCCACACAATTCTTAGCTTAAGTAACATATGTAAGTAAACAATCAAATTACACAATTAGTAGAATCCAAAGGATTTAGGTGTCAGAAAACCACTGCAGTTACTACTTATCTCTCATTTTTTCCACAAGCTAAGCCATATTTTTTATATAAATATATAAATATATATAAATAC
Source organism: Meleagris gallopavo (assembly GCF_905368555.1). Classification (NCBI taxonomy): domain Eukaryota; kingdom Metazoa; phylum Chordata; class Aves; order Galliformes; family Phasianidae; genus Meleagris; species Meleagris gallopavo. Next base: position 70,865,075 of record NC_139405.1, on the reverse strand, counting down.
ATCTGGGCAGCAGTTTGACCACATGAATTCCTTTTATAACTCGTAGGCTTCTGAGAACGGTAAAACATATACCAATATTCCTACATTTTCTTACCCAATATATCTAGCTGCCGTAAGTGAGTACAGTTAGCTGCAAGCTCTTCAATATCTGTGTCACACACAGACCTGTTGGCCGTAAGAAAGAGCTTTTGCAAGTTTGGGAGTTTACGTGCAAGGTTTGTGAAACAACCCGTACTGCTCTGTAATGTGGGGCACCAGCCAAGATCAAGTTCTTCCAAAAGCTGACAGCCTGAAGCCAACTCTGCTATTCCATTTTCAGTTATGTTTTTACATCTCCAAAGATCCAGACTGCGAAGCTTTTTGCATTTTGCTCCCATCATGCTTGCTATAAGATCATAGTCTTCAATCTGCAAGGAAAATAGACACTTTGTCATGTATACCACCCTTCTAGACACACATAGGTGTTTCAAGATTTATTTGCTAACACATCCACAGATCCATCCTAAGCATCTGTCACTTCTAAAGAGCTCTGAAAATTACTCACCGTACACTGAGGTCTACTCCTACATGAGACAAAAATAAAGTTCCTATTTACTTCCAGACATACGTGCTTTTATATTCACTTGACACTAAGGATCAGTGAAAATGCAGTTAGAACTTCATTTTCTTTGAGAACTCCCTCCTTTTCTTCAAGAGATTATTAAAATTGTATTTATGACAATAGAAACAGCAACTATAAAGTGTACGTGCATTAAAGAGGGCACCTATTTCCATTCTAGGTTGATCATCTGCTACACTTCCTTATGGGAGCATTACTATTTACCTCAGACAAGCCAAAGGGGCTCAAAGTACCCCAACTCCACAGGTTGAAGGAATGAAATCCACTATCAAAAATCATAGGAAGACTAGAGTTGTTGGAAAAACAACACACTGCCTTCCTCCTCTGTCCATGAGTCAAAGTGGGGAAGGCTGAGTCAATTCTGCTTTGTCACTTGCTTCTGAAACTGCAAGGAAGTTTACCTGATGCGCTATCAGATGCGTTTATCACCAGAGACAGCAAGTTAATTCCCAGTGCATACAACCCTGATATGCATATTCAATAAAGTTTAGATGAGCTCTGTGCAGGGATTCCAAGCCCCGTATTTTCTTTCTTTAATTCAATGTGTGCCCAGGAAGTCTACATGACTCAAATAGCTTCTGTTGAAAACATTCTCGTGTTTATGACTGTAGTGTCACACAAGTGTTGGCTTGCTATGAATTATGACTTGGTCTGGATTTCCAAAAAAAAAAAAAAGTCTTAATTATTTGTTTTGATGACTACGCACATAAGATATGTCCCAAAATTTAGGAAGAGGATGAAATGGAAAAAAAACCGCAAGCTAGATTTTAAGCCTATGAAACTGGCATACAGTCTTTAAAAAGATGACTAAGTTATATCCAGCTCGAATCTTTTGTAAGTTTGATATCTCATCTAACATCAACCCAGCATTTAACACACCTTTGTGAAACACAGATCCAGGTCAAGTTTAGAAGTACAGGTGTGCACACCCACACAGCACTCCAGCTACTCACCATGACGCAGCTGCCCAGGCTGAGGTGTTGAAGCTCTGAGCAGAAGTTCAGGATACTGAGCAGGGCTGTTTGCTGCCACCAGGGAATGCATCAGAAGGAAATATGGAACGTGAAACAAAGAGAAGAGGTCAATTAAGCATTAAAGGCTGTCACTGCATTTCCTGAAACACAGCTCAAAACTCTGTTACAGACACAACAAATGCCACTTAATGAGTCCCCAGGTAATCTGCCCATTGATTGGCTTAAAGTAACAGTAATCATTACAAACCTTTACACAAGTCACTTCGGATGTGGTTTTGAATTGCCCTGAAGATACCTCTCCACTCATGATCTATCAGCTCATTTCCCCCAGGAAAGCTGCTGAAGAATAAGTGTGGCAAGTTCAAACAACCAGCAAGGCCAGACCAAAATCACAGAGGGCTGGTGACACACCAGCAAAACAGCAGAGCACTGACATTCTCTCATCGGCCACAGCCTGATGGAACTGCCAATAGAGCAGCGCAGCATTGGGACCGAGCTGGTGACTTTAATGTCAAAGGAGTCTCCGTGCTGACAGGGATGCTGACAACCATTGAGCACCTGTCACTACCAGCATGCGGGCTGAAACAGATATAATGTGTACTTTACAGTCATGTTTCTGCCATTTATCACAACCATTCTTTTGAAAGTATTGCACATTGCTCAGCCTGAAATTATACTGGAACGCAGATGTATCTTACAAAATGCTAAGTACATGGCTATTCTGTTCTACGACAAGCGAAACTTCACGGTTTTTTATTTGCATTTCTAAAACAGAGAAAAGACTCTGCATTGTTTGTAGCCATATTCCGTTTTGTGGTTTGAAATATACACCAGTGCAGAGAAGGACACAGCCTGAGATTCAAAACAGAAATATCTGTGCACCATACTTGAAGCATTTACCACTTAATTAGTTTTTTGTAAGCTTGAAAACTACAGTAAGTTCCGTAAGATAACTAAAGTCTAAGTACATAGGATACACAACAGTGTCTCCCACACACACACACACACACACACACACACACACACACAAAAGCAGCAGTATACAAAGGACAAAATCAACTGCTAACATGTACAATCCCTACAGGAATACCAGTAAACAATGTATAAACATGTGAACTATAGAAGATATCTATCTATATTGCTAATATAAAGTTGCTTGTTTTCACAAACTTCATGGTAAAATGCTTTACTGAGTTTTTTTAGTCATTATATTCCATGAAACTCAGTAGGAATATTATCTTTTTTCATGGCACCATGAAGAACTACGTGATCCCTTGCACTGAAACACTGGCAGTTGCAGAACAGAGACAGTGGGCAGAGTATTCATGGAGACCATTCCAGACATCTAATTTAGGCATCTCAAGGGAGCAATTAGTAACACCCAACACTTAACACGGATAGAACTTCAGCTGCCAGCTTGGCCTTCTGAGATTTGATTTCCCAAAAGCAGCCTGAAGGTTGAGGATAGAAACAAGCCTTCCTCATAAACATCTTTGCAGAGGTCTTACAAAGCCACTGTCTGCTTGCTCAACTGACTTTCATTTATGTTTTTAAAGAGAAGGGTAAACTAGGGAATTAAACATAAAAGCATTAAAAAGTCATTATAGAAGAGGTAACACTTAGGAGCACTTTAAAGCTAGTAAATGTGTAAATATCCAATCTGTTTAAACTAAAGTACTTATTAAGTAAGCGCTTTATTTGGAGCATTAAAACTGAATAAACGAGCAACTCTAATAGAGTGAGACATCCTTTATCCTTTACCTCCCTGAAAGCTCTGCGCTTTCGAACCTACTCAGACGTCCAAAATAAATAAATAAATCCTCACATCTCTCTATAAATCTTAAATATCAGAGCTAAATGCATCAGTCTCTTAACATCCAACGCTAAGCAGGTTTCCCCCAGGTGACTCTACAATAAAACTGAATAACTCAATGTATCTGACCACGTTTTTTTCCGGAATAGTTTCTAAAGTGAAATTTAAACAGTGGCCTGAAAGGACAGAAAGCAGCAATTCCTTAATTGACATAATTCAGAAGCGTATAGATACTCTGAGCAGACCTGTAGGATGTAAGATCTATTCCATAATGACACTCCATCAGGGAAGCGTGAAATAGGTAAGGAGATCAATATTCACAGTGGTCTTGATTACAAAAGCAAGCTAATGTGAGCAGGAATTTGGTGACTCTCTCAGAATATTTTAGTCCAAGGGAGTCCTTCCTGTACTATATGCACTGAGTCCACATTTTCAGAGGTCTTTTCACAGCTTGTAATAGCTAAAGTATTACTTTAAACAACAGTTTAAAGCAAAACAAACAAACAAAAAGAGAGAAAAAAAAAACAGGAAGAAGATAAGCACCAGAAACATGAGTAATAAAAAATCATGGTAGAACACCACAGCATACCATCATACAGCCTGCCAAATCTAGCCCAAGAGTACACAATAAGTTACTCAACAGTAGCTATACTCAGCATAGGTTAATTCCTCTTCTGGAGGGCACACATGCCTCAACACAAGAAAGCAGACTTTCTTCAGAAGCTGTGCCTGTTCTTCCATAACTGGAGGCTGTTTCTGCATATGTCAAAAGGAAAAAAAAAGAAAGAAAAAAAAAAAAACAACCACCTTTCTTTGAATATGCCTAGTTGAGCCTCAGTCAATTGCAAATACAGGTGGTAGAGGACATCAAAATAGCAGAAAAGAATGGCAGCTCACAGAATCCATATGCACTGCACATAAAGAACTATCACTGTAATAACCTGACTCTGTTTCAAGCCATCTGTCTGTACAATTCATCTCTCTGACTTGTCTTGAACACAAGATGAGTGATAAACATTCCTATGTAAGCAGAGAAGAGTGAGGCAATCACCTGACCTTGAAGCTGTAAGGCAGGCCAAACCTCAGATGTCAGAGCTCATTATAAGAGGAACACAGGCCACCTAAATTCTGGACCAGCAAGCTTCAACTGGAGAGAATCCAATTGCACTTTCTCAGCCAAGCAGAGGCTGTCAAATCAAAGACTCCCCACATAACACTTCATTTGTGAGCTTAGTAGCCAAGATACGCATAGTTTGGAGACTTTCTAAGGTTGCTCTGTAGGAAAAGTAAGGGCTGGTTTTGTACCGGCTCCCCTTCATGCATGCTCAAACTGCAGAAGGAACACAGTAGACACCTCAGTGGTCCAAATTTCTTCTGCCATCCAATCAAAGCAGTAACTGGTGAACAGTCAATTTTTATAAGACAGCACAAACAGCAGGAAGAGGAGTTCTAAGCAGCCAAATAAGATCCAATTCCAGGAATGGTTTTCAGATGATGAAAATGTATACAGCTGAAGCCATGCACAAATTGCTTGAAGAGACAAGACTGGCATCAAGCTGCACAGAAGGATGACACGGTACTGCTGTTAAACACAGCCTTATAGAACAGACTATAGAAATATTTTAGGGCACAACAGTTAGTCCCAAACCTCAGAAATGGAAAGGAGACACCCTGAAGAGTCTCTGAAGTCTTTAAGAACAGGCTAGGCTAACACGTCAGAAATGACATCAACAGAGTTGATCCTGTCTTGGACGAGAAGAGAGAGATTATCTTTTGAAATCCTAACTCATTCCACAGGAGACAAGAGAGTTCTGCCCAAACACGAATAAGTCTTTCATTTGGTAGCACAGCTGGCCTGGAACACATTTCTGTGCTGTGGATACCACAATTAAATAGCTGATACTGGACTAACTTCCATCCTACCTGCCTTTGTAAAGACCTTAAACATCACATGTACATTCTGACTCGCAAGTTGCAAGAGTGCACCTGGCTTGAATGAACAGTGGAGAAATCGAATACTGGTGACAGAGTCAAACACCTGGTAAGGCTCAATCCCGCTGCAATTTTTTCAGGACTTTTTGCATTCATGATCCAACCAGAAGTGCAAGTTATTTCTGATGTTGGTATGATAAGGAAAGCATCCAAGAGATATCCTGAGATTAATATCCTTTCAAACAGAAAAGCCCCTTCTGTCTATAGTACACTTGGCTCACTCATGAAAGATGCACTTTCAGTCTTGGACCATCTACTCACTGCAGTTTCACCACCAAATAGTCCAGAATATAAAAGAAATGCTTAAGCTTTTTACAAATACAGAAGATGGTTATGATATACTGGCTCTATTGTAATAAGAAAACAACTGCAGTGCATTCTGCCTATGGAATGCTAATGGAAGAACTACAGAAAAAATAATGTACTTTTACTTCTAAGGTTGGGATAGGTCTACACGTTTTTATAAACTCTTTCTAGAAAGATCTTAAACAACTTCTACTTTTAATGCTGGGAACAAAAAAAGACTGCTTTTTTTCCCCTACAGTGAAATCAGAAGAAGCGTGACATAGACTGGAAATTCTTGCAGCTCCCTCAATGAAACAAGACAGCCTAAATTCTTTACATGACTCTGTTCTCCTGTATTTTTTTTTTTTTTAGTGAAGTGAATGCTGACAAAATCTCAAACTCTGATAAAGACTGCTTTCTCCTTTAAACTAGACTTCCCTTGCTACCTATATTTTTTTAATCACTGAATTACTAAATCTCTGGCAACCACACATGAAAAATTCTGAGTTTTGCATGAATACATATTTCAACATTAAAATTTCAAGTTAGTAGAAAAAAAAGCTTAAATTTCTTCCCTCCATAATTGCCTTATATGAAAGGACAAAGTTGTTATTATTTTTTCTTATCAGTTCCAAATGACAACCTCTTCTCCAATGTTCCCTGCCCCATGCCCCCAACCCTGTTGTTTCCGCTTACGTTCAAATAGTTATATAACATTAGTCTCAGGCAAATATCAGATAACATGCCTATATTTGCAGGCTTACCACAATGAGAATATTGCATTTTTCCATAATATTAAGGAATTAATTTAAGAGAGTTCCTAAAGACCATAATTTCTTTTCTCATATTTCAGTTACTTATCTCTCCTTTAAAAACACATCTTGAAGAGAGCCCTTGCAGCGAGTTGCTCTTGCATATGAATTTATGCAGTTGTTATATTTAATAACAGGTGCTATCACAGTATTTACTGATGTTTCTAGGCATCATTTTCATCTTATTTTACCGATCTATGTTAAAATATTGTTTAAAACATTTGCTTTCAGGTTAGAATCAGGCTCTCTAAAACTATATTAACCAGTTGTACCAGCTAACATTTATACAACTTGATTCCACAAGCAATCACCTTTTCATAAAGCAAAAAGAAAATCATCAAAAGATTTGATCAGGCAAACAGTACAGAACCCCAAATACTCAGTAGTCAAGCAAGAGCTGTCACATACTGTTTGTGTAGAAGTCAAATTCACATTTCTCAATGCACTCAGCTAAAGAAGTTGATATAGCAATCAGGCATTTACTATAGAACATCAAAAAGCAGTACACATGTGATGCAACACAGTTATATTTTGGGATGCTATTAATCTGACAGAACACCTGACAACAGTATTCCTTTCAGTAAGAACTAATAACCTGAGTGAAAACCCAAAACGCCATTGTATTAATTGGGCAAGCAGGAGGTAACTACAGAGTACTCTTAAGTACTCTATCTTCCTAATAGAAGTCACAGTCAGTGTCCTGTCCCTTAAAATTTTGCAACAAGAAACAGACGGAAAGAAGAACTGGAGATCTACAGACTAAGGTGTGGCCAATGAAATGTACCATATCTCTCAACCCTTCAACTGAACCCATACTGTCCTAAGTTGAGCCTTCAAAATATTCTCAAAAATTCATTCATAAAAACCTCTCTCTACTCATGACCTGGACAGAGGCTTTCCTTTTGTCCTCTAAAGGTTTAAATTTACAACAAAGGAGACCAGAACCAGCTGGTTCAGGCCGCCAAACTTAGAATTATGGGAACAGATTTGATCAAACAACTCAGACTTGAGCATACACATAGTAAGTGTTGCCTCTATCGCTGCACATACAAAACTGCTTTACAGACAACTGCCTTGTTCTGCACAGAAGTAATACGGCACAATTACTGTCATGCAGTCAAAAAGTAGAGATGATAAAGAAAGTAGCAAATGAACATACCATACATGCCCTACCTCAAACTCCTGTAAGAAATACTGTTTTATTATCAACCAATTTCAGCCGCCTCATCTACCAGAACAAATACCTGACGTATCTTTTAATGCAAACACTCTCGCTGCATCATTCTGGACAGCTACAGTACCAACGTTGTCATTATCATTAGATGCACTCAAAGTCAAATAAACTGTTCAAAGGTGAAGAATAGAAAAACAGAATGATGATGACGGCTGGCAGCAGAATTCAAGTCACAGTGAGAGATGCAATGGGCACTGTGGCATGGCTGTAGGCATGGCCTGCTTGCTACTCTAGTCCTGCGGACTAGGCACTCTCCACTCAACAGGCAGTTGAAGCTTACCTGCACTGCTCTCAGAAAGCCAACCATTTCAGGTTTTGGTTTGTGATGTTTTAAAATTCCAAAGTTTGAGTGTAGAAACCTCAAAGTAGCTAAGGAAACAAAGAAAATTTTTTGTATGCTCTGCTAGTAAGGGAGTCCTGTAGAGCACCCTCTGCACAGCCCGAAGGAAGAGAAGGAGAGCGTGCTACCTGGGGCTGCCCAAAGGCCACGCTGGCAGCATACATCTCCTGCATCCCACTTCCAGGGATACAAGAAACTCCTGCCACTGGGATAATGACCTTTCTGAAAGGACTGATAACTCTTCCCCTAAAAGAAACATCCTGGATTGTCATCCTTTGCACTGTAGTTTCCCCTCTCACTACTATAAACTCTGCCATATTTTGGCAAGAGCTATGTATTTCAGGAAGTGAAGATAATTACTTCTAACTACAGTAAAAACTAATCAAAACACTTAACTAGATGCGAATTCAGCTTTGGGGCTTCTGGAAGTTTTTTAGCAAATAGGAACCACTGTGTACTCCTGCGTAATGTGGAGACAAATAATCTCAATGGCAGCACATCACCGGATTCCTCTTTTGAACTACAGCTATTATTTATTATATGTGACTACAGTACCTTTGGAATAGCAACTTATTTCTGTATGTAAAACCAGATGAAAGGGGGTTCTAATACAACTCCTTGCAAGAAAAAAAAGAAAACCTCATAATTTGAACCCATTGTCAGCAATGGAGAAAATTCGATCCAATTTTGGCTTACATAAGTAAAAATACAGAAAAATTGGCATGAGTATTTTCCATCAATCCTTTAAAAAACAATATATTGTAACCAATTTCTTACTTATCACAGTCCTAATCTTTCATCAATGAAGTTCTATTTCATAGTTACAACAAAGAATGCTTTATCATACTAGAACTTCCTGTGTTAAAAAAGCACACAAATAAGATAACTCCCTGATCAGCAGACATCATTAAAGCCTTGTATTGCCTATTTGTCACTGGCTCAATTCTCTTCTAGGAACATACCTTCTAGCTAGAGGCTTTCACTGTTTTTCAGTTTTAGCAACTCTTAATCCTAAGGATTTGTGCCCAAGCCAATGAAATTTTATCCAGGCTGGAAAGTCTCAGACAATAGTTCTCAGAAATACAGCATCACCCATAAGAGGTTACTTGTAAGAAGTCAGATTTTATATCAACATTAACTTTTTCATTGCTCATGACATAAAAAAAAAAAAGTAAGAACTATTACATTTACCACTAAGATTCCTATGTGTCTTCCAGGTATCTAAAATCCTCCAATATCTTTTCTAACAGTGGCCCAAGTTCCAAATTTGCTCTTGTTCCGAGATATCTTGTTATAATTTGTAAAAACAATATTTTAAAATATGTGCAAAGTCATTTGTCCAGTACAACTTGATTTTAATTCAGTTCATTTTGTATTTCAATTTGTATCTGTAATGCAAGCTTTAAATTTTTTCTTCACGCGTTATAAAGAATCCATCATACCACGCGACATGAGATATACAATCATACATTAAAAATTATAGCCAGCAATAATGAGACTGAAGTTTTTCTACTGTAATTGTGGCTTTGGTTTCTTTAAAATAGAATTTTGACAGTGCTGTACATATGGGTGAAATACTTCATAACAAGCATTAAATCAAGATAACGTACTCAAGCCATAAAGACACGCACTGCCCATTACTGTACACAATAATGCCGTCTTTGTTCATTGTGGTTTTTAAATACATCAATGCCAACAAGTGCTTAAATTATGCTGTGAACACGGTCTCAATGAATAAAAGCTAAGGAGTCGTGTATCAGCAAATACCAGAACTTCCAGCACAAAAACTCACAAATATAATAGGGGACTTGAGCTGGCAGAACTTAACATTTACAAAAAATTGGGATTTGTTTCTCAAAGCATGTTACAAATTATTTCAAGCAGATGTAGAATGAAAACCTTTATTAATGAATTTAAAGCTCGGAAAACAGCTGCATTCAGTGCAGGGGATCGTAGTGATCTAAGAATTTTTGTTTTGCTGTTGTTTGGCTTCAAACAAGTTAGCAGAAGTCACTGGGCACTCCTTGAAAAACAGTGTGGAATGCTTCAATGGTGCTGGGAGTTTCACTTTAGAAGCTGGAAACCAACTCCATAAACAGAAACTTCCACCTAGGAAATAACACTAGGTATTGCCTTAAGATTCAGCAGGATTAGGACCAAAGATCATAAATTCTTTCAAAATACAAATGAGGTGTTTATCATGCTGAAAGACAGTAAGTAAAAGAACATCAGAATTGCGCATTTCACTTGAAGCATGCACTTAAAATTTGGAGCTTTGCTTACAGAGACAGTATGCTTTTTAAAGAAAAGTCTGTTCAAAGGTAACAGCTAAAACAAGAAGAAACTGCCAAAAGGACTGCTCAGGTGATTACATAATACGTTGCAAATTTTGTTTTCTTATGTCTCATATACAAAAATTAGTTTTCTGCAGAGTACTTTCCCAGAACTTATCTTTTAGCATCATAATCACATAAGCAGAAAAGTATGAGTAATTTAAATGTCAATTTGTCCCTTTTTTCCATTAAAAAAGGAAAGAGAAAGCAAGATCTAATCTGAGTAATAAGACAGATACATGGTAATTTGTTTTTATTTGAACGCTTCTTCAATGTTAATGCCGTCCCTTATAAAGCATCATGCCGGAACACAAACAGCTTTATGATCATACAGACAAGACGGACTGAGAAGGTTAATTCCATAATCTATGTTATTTAATGACACACCTAAATTAACAACTAGAAGAACAAGCTGTACTGTTTATGTAGATGTGCTCTAGCACAGTACTGCATTTTCAACAGGGACTGATACTTGCAGAGAAAGAATATAACCCCTTTTGCACAGGCATCACAAATAACAGAGAGGAGTACTTCTTCAAATGTCAGTGAAAGCTTTAATTCTTATTTTTTTTTTCTTTTATTTTTCTCTTTAGTGTTGCCATTTGGGGCACACAGAAATATGATCACTTCCATTAAATAATTCAACTTGCATTTACTTTGATCAGCTGTGACAATAAATTCGTCTGACTGTTTACAAGCATAAAAGGTACCTCCTTCCCTATTTGATCTAGTTTCACTACATTTCAATTTCAGTGACTGTGTCTAATTGTGCAGCAAGATGCACAAAAAGAAAATTGTGATACCCACAGGACATCCCATTTCAAGTCAACCTTTTACTTGTTTCTCTCCATATTCATTCTCTCTTCACATTTTCACAACTGCTTCAATTTCTCCAGAAGCATATTGTCTCAATCCTACATCAAGGAGATTAATAAACAGGGATGCCATCTCTGCATCACAAAAAAAAAAAATTACATGTTAATATTTATGATTGGACCTGAACCTTTGCCATTCTAGAACATGATGAGAGAAGAAAATTAAGATAAAAAAAAACTTGGTTTGCTCTTCAGAAAAAAAAAGCAAGGTACTGATTTATTTAAGGAAATGGCATACCAAATAGAATGGAAGGACTTTTTATTTGCCTTTTTCTTTTGGATTCTGAGAAAGAATTTCTGCACAGAACCATAGCACACTTAGCTTAGCTCATCTCACCTTCTTACTTTCTCTTAACAAACACATACTTGTTAGCAGTTTTCTGTAGTTGATTCAGAGCCTCAGATTCTTCTCTCTGAGCAGCTCCAGCCAATAAGAATATAATGCCAAGTTACTGACTAAACATTAGAATTGCTCCACTGTTTGAAGCTCCAACAAGGAAGCAGCAGCAGATATTTAAAAAAAAAAAATTAAGAATGCTGAGTTACAGTTCTCTGATGTGTTTTAGAGAAGCCTAAGTTGCTCCAGAGCATACTGGATCAAACTATCTATCTAGTCTTGTTTGCATGTAGTTACTACCTAACATCCTAGTATCAGATGAAGAGCACAGAAGGAAAAGCAGCCTAACTTGTACAGAAAAACAAACGTTTGTATGAAAAGAAAGTAATGGGGAGAAAAATAAAGTTATTTTTATTAAACTGTCACTTCTGTAACTCTAATCCTCTGATTCAAATACTATGTTACATTTTCCTTCCTTCACTTTTCCACCTGTGATGCACAATGTATGTTGGTAAAAGGCTTCATAATAACAAGCAACATAAAGCATTCTGTCCAACTTGCCTACTTATGTCTCTAAAAATTTCTCTTATATGTTTTGTAAGGAGCAGTACTTTTTGTTTAAACTTATTTAAAAAAAAAAATTAAGCAAATCCCCAAGTTTGATTGTGAACAAGTTTTCTTGTCAGCTACAAGCGGGCACTTGCCCATTCAAATAACAGTGAATTTAAAACTTTAAAAAAAAAAATAATCAGGGAATCTTTACTATCTACAGCCAATCCAATTTCAAGTTCTGCTCAGCAAAATGACAGCTGAGAAGTGACAGTCACCAGTCATGTTCAGAAGGTACTTTAGCTGCTGCTCTATTACAAATCTCAAACTAAGTTACTTGACTAAAATCAAGAAGGCTGTACAATCATCAGTAGAAATAAAATTATAGAATCATAGAATGGCCTGGGTTGAAAAGGACCACAATGATCATCTGATACAATAATTTCAGATCCTTGAAGATGATTTCTTCCAGAGCACAGAGATGACCAGTACTTTTCAGACTTCCTCCTCAGATCTGAAAAGCCTGCACGAATTATGTCTACTACAAAGCCAAACAAAATGAGGTAAGGAGATTCACCCGAAATTTACAGAAAAACTATAGAGCTAGAAACACAACAGATACACCCAAGGTAGAGTTAATCAGAAGTCTATCCAAAAGCACTTCAAAGCAGGGCTGACCAATTCTTTAGTTTGAAAAAAAAAAAAAAAAAAAGTAATTGTTAAGTATGTAAGATTTCAAGACAGACGAAATACCGCAAATAATAAGTTATTAAGGGACACTGTTTTTGCTGTAATTGCCCACAAAACCTATGGCAAATGGCTACAATTCAAGATGGTTAACCTTCTAACTACCTCGCACTAACTCTATCATCATTACAGACACTAGCTAAACCTTAGATGCAGAAGCACACATAGTGTACCAAAAAAAAAAAAACAAACAAACAAAAAAAAAAAAACACAACTAACCTTGAAGCTGGTGCTGGGCACAGAATCATAGAACGGCCAGGGTTGGAAGGGACCTCATGGATCATGAATCTCCAACCCCCCTGCCACAGACAGGGCCATCAACCTCCACATTTAATACTAGACCAGGCTGCCCAGGGCTGCATCCAATCTGGCCTTGAACACCTCTAGGGACGGGGCATCCACAACCTCTCTGGGCAGCCTGTTCCAATACCTCACCACTCTCTCCAATCTAAATCTTCCCTCCCTCAACTTAAAAACATTTCTCCTTGTCCTGCTGTTATCTACCCTTTCAAAGAGTTGATTCCCCTCCTGTTTGTAGGCTCCACTTAGGTATTGAAAGGCTGCAGTGAGGTCACCCCGCAGCCTTCTTTTCTCCAGGCTGAAGAAGCCCAGCTCCCTCAGCCTGTCTTCGTAGGGGAAGTGCTCCAGTCCCCTGATCATCTTTGTGGCCCTCCTCTGGACGCTCTCCAACAGCTCCCTATTAACTGCTTATAAATGAAAAAAGTAAAAAAAAACACTTGTTCCTACCTCCACTTTTGTTCGGTAAAGAACGAGACGCTTTAGGCTGCCCACTTTGGCTATGTGGTTGAAAGCTTGAGGTGGTATCTTATCACACGATGAGAGATTTAATTCCTGAAGATTAGGACACATTTCAGTAATGACCTCCAAACATGTTTCATTGAGGAAATGGCCACAAGACAACTCAAGACGTACAAGTTCAGAGCCACAAACTTTCAAGAACCTGCAAAAAATTCACATTTCTGGTGAAAAATAAATCTTTGAATGATGTTAAAACCGTAAGCATGTAAAACAGGAAATACTTTCTTCCAGCGGTGAAAATCCTACAGACCACAGCACTTATGTCAACTGAATTAATTAATGGAAAATATGATTAGGTTAAAGTAAATTAATCATGACCACTCTGAAGAAATTACTTGTGAACCAAATCTGTACAGATTCTGAAGAGCAAACTAATGAGTTGCTGAGTTAGATATCAATATTCAAAAACTGAAGGTGGTCTGACAGTTAAGGCTGTTTCATCAGCATTAGATACCATATGTAACCTAGATATACTTTTTGTACAAAACAGTATTTGACACATACATTTTAAGAAACACAAAAGACTATATTATGCTATACATGATATAAGGACACTGATGTCATTAAAGCAGCTGTAAAAAACAATTCTACCTTGAAAGCAAATTGCAAAAGCATCACTGCAAGGGATAAAGAAAAACAAAGGTTTTGCTAGCCTTGAACATTCAGTTTAGAAAGTCAGAAGATGCTTCCTTCTTGCAATTTGCTCCAAGTCAATGAAGGCATTACAAAATCACACTAAGGAATAATGGAGGATTTGATGTCCCTCTTTCAAGATGCACGTTATTAAATCTCCATTCCTTATTTTTCATTATACACTTAAGTCTATCTGTTATTCATGATCATCAACTTTCCTGATTCATATTGCATGCTACCCAGCTCCCTTTGCCTTACTTTCATTATACAGATCCTATACAACAGGGAGAGAAAAAGAGATTGCAGAGTGCAACCTTCACTCCAGGAAGTTTCCAAGAGTCATCTGAAACTTCAATTAACCTGATCTAGAGCTGGGGTCAGCAGCACCTCAAGTGGGAGCTTGGAGTAGGTGACCTTCAGAGGTCCCTAATGCTCACGAGTTTACGGAAAGCAACAAAGAGAGGCTCTGAGGAAGAGAGACAGAGCACTTGGGGGGTTTTGCTAAGTATGCTCTTAAGTGGCATTCAAATCTCTTCCATTATTTTTGTGCGACTCCACAGTCTCTCTTCAGAATCCATTTTAGCTTGTAAAAAGTAATCAAACATCAAGCACCTATTTGTTGTTTTCATACCAGATACCGCGAATTCACCTGTAAGCTAGACCTGTGAGCTTTCTTACAGAGGAGTGTCAGAAGCAAAATGACTTGACAGTTCAGCAAAATTAATACCAGATATCTAAACATTAGACCGCTATTTCAGACCAGCAGCAGAGTTCAACACTGTCATGGAGAAACAGGAAGTAAATCCCTTGGAACTTTGAGTAGAGACTTACTGACTCACTGCTGATTGCCAATGAGCCAATTCCTCTCTTCAATGAGTGCTTTAACAACACACTCGCATGGCTTCTTTCATCAACAAATCACTGGGTTTGTTTCAGTGGTGATAGTTTCCGTAAAACCCTGTCAATTGCCATTTATTATGCCTCTAGCTTCCAATTTGCTAATGGATAAATATTTTATTAACTATTCCATTACAATAATGGATGTTAGGTTAACTGCCATATAATTTAACAGGGTTCGGCCATTATAAATATTGCTACAGATCAACACTTTTCTTCTCCTGTCAGTATTAGAAGTTAACATTACTAGGTCAGAGAAGCACTCATTTAATCCCTTAGACTTGGATAAGAACAAGCACACCAGCTTAAAGAGTTATCCTGATAACATTTTAACTTCATTATACTTAGAATACAAGGACTGAGCAAAAACAGCAATGAGCACTGCACTTATTTGTGACTTCCTTTTTAGATTAAGTTATTTAGGAGACATTAAGAAGAAAGTAAGTTGAGGGCAGTAAGGGAGACACAGCAGGGTATAAGAACAAACTGACAGGCAGGAAGTGAAGCAGTGAACAGAAACAGAAAGGGAAATTTGAGGGAGTCAGCAAATAAAACATTGCAGAATACATTAGTCAGTGCTGCTGAGTTCTCCCCATCCTCTGCTTACACTGCACAGACTGCTCGGGCAGAAGGTTTTTCTAACTTCTTTCCATGCAGATCTCCAAAGGCTTATAGCAAGGTAGAACATGGGTTCTCAGGCTTTCAAAACAGAAGTGGCATTTCCTTCACATTCCTGAGAGTCAGCAAATACTGGAAGGCTGCCTGGCAATGACTTACTTCAAAACAGCATCTCCAACAAAAGCACTTGCTATCCAAAGGAACGCTTCCTCACACACCTCTCCTTTACTCACTGAAGACTGACTGCATCCCACTTATAGGATCTCTTCCTTTCTGCACAGTCACTCATCTTAGTAGTCTTTTTTCTCTATTACCAGTGCTTCAGACAATTTCTGAAGTGATTTCCTTTCTTATCTGTTATGAAATAGGATCAGTCAAACAACCTAGAAGAATCTAAATGTGTACAGTTAGTTTGCTAGGCACTAGAACAGAGTTTTAAATTCATTTTTATTCTAAACTACAGTATTTCAGCCTTTTTGTTTATTGTTATAGAATGGCTTATAAGTTGGGAGGGACCTTAAAAATTATCTAGTTGCAACCCCCCTGCCACCCTTCTCACTTTCCAGCACTGCTTTGATGTTCATTTCTCCCCCAACTCTATTCCACCTCAGACTTGGAGAGTGAGTTAGTCCTACTGAAATCAAAGTCTGTATCTAATATTTCCTATGATCCAAAATTAAAATACCAAGGTACAAGAGACAAGCACTGTTCATGCCAGAGTTGACTGCCTAAGACCTCCCAAATAAAATCCCACAAACACTTTTTGACATGTACTAAAGAGGGTTTTGAACACATCACATTTGCTATAGTGGTTATTTTACAGAATCATACAATTTGTACTACCAGTGATACACAGAAATCTGCATACAGAAGTCTGTTTCTAAGCTGTCATCATCATTCACCTGTTAAAAACTCAGAGCAATTATTCAACATCTTGGTGTTTACTATATCTCCAAGCAACCTGCTTCACTTTTCCTATACAGGTCTTATTCTCCCATGCTGACATTCCCACTGCATGAACAAATTCACTGCACACCTCTAATGCCAAGAGAATGCATTGATTATGTGAAGTTTTCTGTGAAATCTTTGTTTGCTCCCTGTCATTTTACATTCCAGGCACTTGAGATTGCTCAAACAGTCATGTCTTTCACTTTTCTGTATACTTTTAGTGCAATCTAAAAGACAAAGTTCAGTTAATTTATATTATATGCTGAAATGAAAATTTTATGATAGTCATTTTTAGCCCTAAGGAGTAGATGCTATCAATAAGTTAAAATACCTTCAGCTTTGCCTCAGGATGTTCATATGCCTGAAGCATTCTATCTGCTCATAACAACACAAAATTTGCTTCAGTCATTTCTTAAACTATTCTTTAAAAAAAGTTTCTACTTCAATACACTTTTGCAGGAAAATATATTTGTTTTTGTTTTTTTTTTTAATGCAGCACACAAATTTATACAATTTACCTCTTCTAAGATTCGTAAGAAAATATGGATAAAAACATTTTAAAGATATTTTCCAAAATAAAACTCAAGCAAGAGTACCACATCAATAGGCATCTACTTGCAGAAGTCAGAATCTAAACAGGACAGCCAGAAGAATCAAACTAATTCTAGTGGTTTTCAACTCAACAGTGCAAATTTTAACACCAAGTACTGAGAAAAATGCAAAAAATAAAAATAAAAGGAGGCTCTGCAAAAGTTAAACATCTGTTATCTACTGAGGATAAGGTAATTTGGTTTTAGCATTTTGTTGACTTTATACTGCAGCAATTTGTTGTGTTTGTGAGGTTACTTAGGAATTTCATTTAGAAAATAACTTTTCCTCTCCTTAAATGGACAAATATAACTTGGCCTTTATAAGTAAGGTAATGGTGCCCTTCAGACTGTTACAGCTTCCAGGCAGAATTCTCTGCATTTCCATTGCAGTGGCTTGACAGCTGTTCATGGTTGCTTATACAGCAGCTTACCATAAAATGGATCACAGAAACATAAAATGGCACGGGTTGCAGAGGACAATGATCATCCAGTTTCAACCCCCCTGCTATGTGCAGAGTCATCAACCATTAGACCAGGCTTGCAGGAGCCACATCGAGCCTGGTCTTGAATGCCTCCAGGGATGGGGCATCTAATCTGAAGTACTGGAACAAGCAATTTAGGTTAGTTTGAGCCTCGAGTTGCAGGAAGACTTTTTTTTTTTTTTTAAACCAAGTAAATCCAAAATTAAAAACAAACAAAACACAGCTCATTATTCTACAGGACACCTCACAGCCTTACCTAAAATTTTATTTGCAGAAAGAAAGAATATCGAGAACAGGAAAAAGTCAGAGAAGCATGAAGAGAAGCCAGCAGTTGTTTTCAGAAACACTCATGCAGTGAGCAGCAAGATAAGATTTTACATTAATAAAGACTTTACATTAATAATATAGTGGTAATGTCCTAGAGTCATAAGTGTTTCATTCTTGCAATGGACAACTGTAAATCGAAAGCATGAGTAAGTTTATAGGAAGGTATCACCTGGTATCTGAGAAAACAAGCAATGCATCCTCCCTGGATGATTGTCAAACCTCCTCTATTGAAGGTAAACTGAAGAGTAAACTAAAAAGAAATAGAATTCCTAA
This sequence comes from Meleagris gallopavo, assembly GCF_905368555.1. Lineage (NCBI taxonomy): Eukaryota > Metazoa > Chordata > Aves > Galliformes > Phasianidae > Meleagris > Meleagris gallopavo. The sequence goes on along the minus strand of NC_139405.1, from coordinate 70,846,578 downwards.
AAAAGCCAAAGTACTTCCATTCTTTGGAAATTCTGGTTTGGCTAACAAATCCTGAAAGTCAGGCCAGGTGAGAAATGTCTAGAGATCCAAAAGGAAAAGCTGGGAGTTCATGACTAGCATGTACTGGATCATGCAATTAACACATAACAGTGATACAATAATTTTAGAAATGCTGACTAAAAGTAAATGCTATTATTTTAGTAGTAAAAAAAAAAAAAGAAAAAAAAGAAAGTAAAAACAGTAATTAGTTAAAAGATGTTTTCAACTAACTGGAAGCCAAATATGACAGGATTGCAAGTTCACAATTCGCTGAGCTTAGACATTCATTTCTTTCAATGCTACACAAAATTTTTAACAGCACTGCATATTTAAAAGCAACACAAAAATGAAAAAAGTCACATGAAGACACACATCTTTAAGTTTTCATAAAGACCGACTTAATAAGCTAACCATCAGAAAGCAAACACTTCACTATTTCAGAGTTGAATTAAAGCTTATACATTTATATTCAGCATAATCTATCTAACGTGAAATCCAAATTTAGGAGATATCTTGTATCCAATTCAACTAGGTGATGCCCATCTCCTTTTTCTCCCAACAAGAACAAAAGAGCATAGCATAGGGCTCTTGGATTATACCTTAAGGTCACTAAAAAGGAAGTGACATTCTCATCTTGATTAAGTATTTCTTCAAATGATTGTACTCTAGTGCCACAAGGAAGGCACTCAGACACCAAAGGAAAGAAAATGTTCCAATACCTTTTAACCTTTTAATTCAGAAAACAAATGAAAGCCAAGACATTTTTAAGTGTATTAAACATTTCTGTTTCTTATCAGTCAAGTTCACCCCCCATTGCTGATTATCTCTTAGTTGAAGCAGCAATTTTTAAATAAAATGTGTTGATAAATGCTGTTTAACTAATGCAAATGAGTGAAGAAGCAAAAAAATATATATATTAAGGAAGCAGAGAACACTGATGTTATACAGAGAAGAATCCCTGCATATTTGCTGCTTTAATAACCTATAGCACAGACATATTTTCAACTCAGTGTGAAGATGCACATGCAAACCCCCTGCTTTCCAAAAGAACTAATGTTTTAAATCATTTTTATGAAAATATTTGCATTTACATTGCACTCCAGTGATTACTTAGGGCCCATACCTTGTAACCACACACTGTAATCAGTTTACTGCTGCAGCCATTCTAACACAGTCCTACTGATGACTCCTTTGTACACAGAACAACTGCAAATGCTTTCCTCATAGGATGAATTTCTATTGCTTAGTTCTCATGGAGTCTTTCAGAATCCCAGAAGAAAGCAAAACACTGCTCCCACTGGAAGACACCACTGAATCACAGGCAGTTTGGACCTTGCAGACTACAGATTGAAAAGACTCCTACTTCCCTATTTAGCACCTCTTACTGTTTTAACGTCCTTTCCCACATCCTAACAATCACACTCTTCTTGCTAAATCAAAGACATTTCCTGTCTTTTAGCAAGGTTTCAGTTACTCAGTGACAAAGTACTGTGCAGCAGCTCTGCAAACAGAGATTGTCAAAATACTGCTAAACATTTAGCACTGACCTGCTAAATCCAGAAACAGAGATGGCTCCCCTGTTTCCAGTCCAAGATAAATTCAGCCACTGGATGAGAGTGCAGCGAGACTGTAGGTGCTCCAGAGATGTGTCATTAATTCTTGCCCAATAAGGTTGTAAACTGAGATGAATGTACTGCAGAGGATCACAGCAGTGTTGATACAGCAGCTTACAGGTTTGTGCTAGTCTACACAGGTCTGGTACTGTAAGGTGACTCAAAATCAACTGGATGAGCTATATTAAAAACAGGGGGAAAAAAAAGGCACAGATGGTCATACGACACTCAAAATGCTAAGGAAAACCTGCAAAGGAATAAGAAAATATGTTCTAACTTCAAAGAAAGGAAAGTTCTTTTACTTAAAAGTAACTTCTCAAATAAAACATTGATTAACTATTAAGTAAGATTGCACTTCCTTCTCGATTTGACAACATAATAAACAAGAAAGGGAAAAGCAGATCAGCAAGCGAAAGTGACAGGAAGCTTTCAAATCAGAAGTTTCTTTACCTATGCTAATTTAAACAGTAATATATATGTAAACACTATGTTTACATATTTCCCTTCACAATGTCTGTACTTTCATTGATCATAACACTGTGCTGGGATCCTCTTTCTTCTCTGGATTTAGTCATAAGGTGGTAGCATAGTTGAAGGTATATTAAACATGATAATCATATAACGCCCTAGTTTCCCCACAACCTGAACTGATTTCAGAGTTACTCTTCTGCTCCCTTCCCTAAAATAAATAAATAAATCAGTGTTTTGTCTTCTACCTGGTATCCTTTTCCACTCTCCCACCAGTGCAGGACTACGCAACAAGATAAAAAAAATCAAATAGATTCAGCTCGTCTTTTATGAAGTAATCTCTTATCTGGTTGTATGCTAGAGTCAAAACTGAGAAATACCACCCCTGTTTACCTTTATCAAATTGAATAATCTCAGCTTCAGAATAATCGCCAGCCATTCTCACTAGCACCACTATATACTTTTTTAAAAAGACTTATTTCACACTCAGATGAAGAAATATCTCATCTCCTATCAAGCTCAGGTTTTCTTTCCAAAGGAAGATTAACGGAAATACACATAAGTAATCACTTCAGGGAATAACACAAACCTTCAATAAAAATTTCTCCCTTAGCTTAGAAATCTGAGAGAAAGCGCACTTGTAAAATTCTATCTAAAAATTACATTTAGTTTACTGTGGCTCTTTCACAGCTATCAGCACCTGCACTCTGGTTATGTAATTAAGTGAGTAAATCGCTTCCAAGCAGAGGAGGAAAACTAACTCCCTACAATGAATCAGAGAGACAGTGTAAATTAAAACAACAACAGCTTAAACTGAAGAAAGCCCTATTACTTCCGACTCAGCCCCAGATTTACTGTTTGGACATCAAACATTCCACATATCTACGAACTCTTCAGCAACTTAACATTAAAACCAATGCCAGAGAAGTGCTTGCATATACTGAGGTTTCTCTAAACCTTGATTTCAAGCCTTCTTCCCTGTCCTCAAAACACCTCTGGCTTTTCATCTCAGCTGGAAGCTGAGGATTAGGACAGACATTACAACATAACAACAAAGAACTGCACATACACATTGCAGTTAATGAACAACACTCAACAAAAGTCACTTCCTAGACTGACACTTCGGTTGCTGGCATTTTGATACAACACACAGCAAGCTGACTAGGAGCTAACATAGATGTGAGCCCAAGCTAACATCTGGGGGTTATTTTGCTTTGTTCAGACCCACTGTTCAAGCTTAGAAGTTGCTGTTATGTCCTTTTAGCAGTAGGTATCTAAATACATACACATATTTTAAAGATCATCTATTAACTTTAAACAATTTTTCAATTTCTGAAACCAATTTCAAGCTGTCTTGCAACCTTTCAGCTACTTTGTATTCTGTAATCCAACTAAATACCTATTTTGTCTTCTCCCTCAGACTTTTCCAATGTTTATTTATTAAGTTTTCGATAGCAAAGAGCTCAGCCATTATAGCTGCAGTTAGCTGAATTTATGCCTACAATTAATTTGGTATAATTGATGTCTGAAACAAAGAAACACTAGTTCTGTTCATTGGGAAAAAAAAATTTCTTTGTGATTTCTGAGCAGTGAAAGTAATGGTGAATGAAACCACAGATGCCTCACCAATATACTTTACACTCACTGATGACTTTAAAGAGTATTTCATAACACAGAGATACTGCAATCCTTCCCCACCCAAGATGAAATACCTGGGATGAAAAAAAAATGTAATGCAATACTTTATATTGTTGAAGTGATAATTTCTGTCTTGCTTTTGATTAAACAAAGATAGCAGGTTCCAAATCTACATGCTAATACCCATTAACCACTGCTGGCATCTGTCAGCAACCCGCTATCTGTGTACGTATATCCCAGCACAGAATACCATTTAATACCATGGTGTGTGACAAAACGTGCTCCCATTGTGCTACGTTGTGCTTACAGTAATTCCATGAATGCCACACAACGGAATATCTTTGAAAATCTATTTACAAGGTTGTTTCCTGCAATCTGATTTTAGCTTTAACTCTGGATTTATGAAAAATTATTACAACCACAATTGTTTCACACTCATAAGCTATTCAGTAAAAACAAAGATAATTGGAAAAATAAAAAGAAAATATAGCTAAAACAAACGCTGCTTGCCTTTGATGGATCAAAAATGAAAACAGAAGTACTTTCTGTCCCATTTCCAGACAAAATACACCGTGTATGTCCAGATTCAGAGATGTGATGAGATCAATAAATGCTTGAGAGAACAATCAAAAATTGGAGGTTTCCAATAGTTACTCTCAACAACCCAGCAAACATCAACATATGAATTCGCTGTGCTATCTGCACAACAAAAAGATCCTGAGTCATATCTGATTTGCCTGCTGTTTTTGTTTAAATCATTGCAGTCCCTGACTGTAGCATCTTAAACATTTACCTTCATTTTGAATTATAAATTCAAAACATACATCTTCCAAAAACAGAAATCTCATACATTGCATCAAAGTTTACTTGTAAGCTCAGACAGGATCTCCATCACACACTTCAATACAGAGGTAAAACCCCAGGTACACAGCTTCTAATAGCACTTACCAATAAAGTTTCTCCAGCTTTTTTTTCTTTTTTTTTTTTAATATGAATCACAGCAAGAAATAATCATTTATAACTAATAATACAATTTCTTTGGCTACAGTACAATAATGCAAAAATTGATTAGGTCAGAAGACAATGCTCAAATGCTTGTCAATCCTAAAATTTCTGCACTACGAATTTCCTCCTTCAATTCTTCTATTTGAGCCCTTCCAATATGAAAACAGTGGCCTATGCAAACTATAATTCAGGAATATTTATAATTTTTTGTTCTGCAGCCAGAGCTGCCACAACTTACTCTAAAGAACTAGAGTTGACATCAAGAAATGCTCAGATAAAGGATCTGTGCACAAAAAGGAAAAGAAGGATGAAAGGAAGCAGATGATGACATCCTGTGACTACTGGCATTCCTCAGCATAGTTTAAGAAAACACAGTTCCTTGTTCCATGATCCTACAGCTTGCACGCTACCATTTAAATCTCTCCTTTTTCCTTATTCTACTCATATAAAATCAGCTGCACCAAAGCATTTTATAACACAAGAGTACAAGCACTGATCCCCTCGGCAATGAAAGGCTGAAGGTTTTAACCCCCCCCACCTTGATGTGAAGAACAGAAAGCATCTTACTGATAGACTGCACAAATTATCAAGGTTTCAGAAAGACTAACGCTGTAAAGATCTCCATGAGCCATCACTCAGAGCCTAGTCTGCTAGAACAACTGGCAGTATATTAGCCATTACCTGAAGGGATCTCGTGCCATATGGTGATTAAAAAGCTTAAAACAGCCTTTAAGACCCTTGTGAGATTCTCAATCCAAAGAGAGGCACAAAATCTTACCAATTATCTGAAAGCCTGCAAATATTTATTCTTGAAGCATTTGTTCTGGAACGATGCAAGAAGTTTACTGTGGGGGAGAGGGGGGAGAGGAAAACATATGACTGAGAAATGTTCCTGCTTATTATTGCAGTTCTTTTAAGCAGCAGTTAAAGGTCTTACATTTAAGGGCTTGCGTTCAATGCATCTCTTATATTTAAGGCCCTTTTCCCATGGAATGCAGGTGTCAAATCCACACTTAGTGGAAAAACTCACTTTCCCAACAGACACAAATTGCTCATAAACCTTGTGTTATTCTTTTTTTCTGAAGCTGCTTACAACAACAGCTTCAAGGGATGACAAAGATCCTATTCTTTTATTTTTTTATATAAATTTTCAAAACAGAAAGATACTTTGGACTGCAGCATGCAGTATTTCTCCTGCTTTGCCTAAGAGAATAGAAGTTAAGTTCTCAGGACCTGGTGTACCACAGTGAGTCTCACACTGCACACACAGCACACCATGGCAGGCATTTCTCCCCTTTAATGAAGGCTCTCAACTTGTTCAGGCCTCCAGGTCTGAAGCACTCTGCAAATCTGAATATGACAAAGGCCTTATTCCTTCCACTTTACAAGCAGCACCAGCTAATCAAATGAGAAAGGCAAGGACATGAAGATGCTTCTACAAAATCCTCTCTCAACGTTAAGGTAATTTTGAGAACAAGTACTCTGCACATATTAAGGATGTTAAAGATATTAAGCAGGACATGAGGAAGGAAGGAAAATTGTCTCGTCAAGCTCTTTGCTTCCAAGGAACTCCTCTCTGCCCCAAGATGTGAGCATCCTCTTATTTTGTGCAAATTAGACCATAAGAATGTTTTTACAGCTCACACTCAGTAAGCCATTCTGAAAGCAACATAATCTAAGAAAGCACGGTCTGCACAAGTTTCAGAAAGACATGAAAAGCAAAAGAACTGTTGTCTATTTTAAGATCAGCATAGAAGACCATTCAGGCTGAACATTTTGTGTATTATGTAGGGTTGTATGAAGAGCCTGAAACAGCTGAAGTAAGAAACAGGCAAGTATGAAGACTAAGGACAGCTACACATTCATAATGTGCTGCAGGAACCTATAAAAAGATACATCTTTTTCATGTAACATATCAAAGTCAAAACTGGAAGGAGTTGGTGCTTCCTTTACTTCACCAGTACTTTCTCTGAACACTTCCAGAAAAATCTGACACTTGTCATTCTCAAAACAGCATGTAGATACTGTTCCCATTTCAGATGGGATAAAACGTTGCCATACTACAAAGCACAACATTTTTGTTGTTTCTGTAACCAAGCCTTCCAGCTGGATTAGAGAAAGCAGAGACTGGTATTGCTGCTGTCACAAACCCTGTCCAGGAATACTCTTTTGTAGTTTTCTGGTAAATATTCTAGCTATATTTTCAGGTTCTTTAAATCAAAGTAGAAGGAAAAAAAAAAGTGCTTGGTATTGATAGACCATATAAATGCATTCATGAAAGCAAACATGTTAAAAAATGGATAAAAAAGGAAGCCAGTAAAAAAAAAAAAAGCAGAAAAGCACAATAAGGTACATAGAGACAGAAGATCATAGGAATAACAAGACCACATATAATTATACATATTAGAATCTTGATGATTTGTATAATTATGCAGAACAAAAATGAGATAAATTAATAGTTGCCTCTCTGATTGGCAACTATACTACAAATCAACTTATCAAGCCTTTTCAAACAAGACTTCCCAGATTTAAATCACGTTTTCTCTATGATTAATTGTAGACTAAAACAAAACAAAAAGATATTTACATGTTCTGGACTCAACCACACCCCCTGCATAAGCACTAAACCACCTTATAGATACACAAGAACCAACAGTGAAATACAGTGACCACTATATGGACCCTAGGGAATTAAAAAGAAACAGTGCTGCTGCTAACTCAGGATGAAATCAGCACCCTCATTCATTGTTCTGTTGCAGCACTGGCAACAACTCATGAATGGAAATAAACATTTAAAAGAGGAGATAACGATTCTCTCTCCTGTGGATGTATTTTCTTTTTCTCTTTCTTCAATACAGAAGAAAATCCCACAGATTAAAATTTAAAAAAAAAAAAAAAGACATGACAAAAAACATAAAGCTATTTGATTAAATCACATATTTCTGAATGTGCTCTGCAATCAGTGGCAGCATTTCTAACCATCCTCCTCTGCTTTCACAAATGAACCTACCTGATTCAAGCCAAAAGCACACTGAGCATTTGATGTATTACTGCAGTAAACAAGAGCTGTCAGTTGGAACAATTCTGACTGCCAAGTCCAGAGTTCTGAGCACCAAGTAGAAGTTCCTCTCCACTACGTGCTAATCCAGCTTATTTCAGAAGAGGCAAAGGTGATTACTTGGACTCTCCTTCTTTACTCTGACTGGTGTATCAGCCTCCCATGAACATCCACACTCCAGTAGAAATTTACAGGTCAGCATGCGATATTCAGCAATACCACATACTGCATAAGCACTAAACCACCTTATAGACTACAGGAACTACAGGACAGAAGATATTTACCTGCACAGACTCTGAGCCTACTCGCAACTGCTCCACTGGTAGGGGATCTGAAAAGAGTACTTTACAACTATTTTCTGTGCCAATGATAGACTAAAAAGTAGCAAATGCATCAGAAGATGAGTGTGCAGAAGTTCAGCTATAGCTTTTTTTTTTTTTGTAACTTACATCATGATTCAAAACACCTGCACAGAAGAACCTCATCTCATAATAATATGAACATTTTATGGCAGCTGCAAGAACCCAGTTTTGGGCATTCTATAAAGAGATCAGGGAAAGAAACTTTTAACCAAACTACCCCTACTTCCAGGTCACATTCATTCTTTTACTCTCTTTTGTGTCTTCTCTGTCAAGGACTAAAACTACTTGTGTCACGAACTTAGGATCTTCCAGTTGTACAAAGCCAGAGATGAAAGGCAAGAATAACAGGCGTAAGAAACTGTGCATGAGCAAAGAGACTCCTGAGAAATACAAGTGCCATAACTACGCATATACTGGCAAACTGGCTTGTTATTATCTACCCACTGAAGCAGACAGACTACTGCAACTCAAGCATATCTATACAGCAGTTGCAGGAGACTCGCAAAAAAATGCAAAGAACTGGGAAAAACAGCAGTCTTGATCAGTACCCCATACAGCACCTTTGCACTCAATTATCAAAACAACCGTATTAAGTGTAAACATGATTTTCTTACCTCATAAGGCAGCTTATCAAAGTATCCATTACTTGGCCATTCTCTGAGGGCAACAATGCTGAACTGTTTATTAAGAGTGTCCATTCCACAGCCATACTTCTCTTCATCCTCATATTCATCAATATCATTCATATCAATCATTGAAGCCTTAAGTGAGAGCACAGGTCTCTCTTTCACACCATGTAGTACTACTGCATCTAATTCAGTGTAATAGTCCAGAAGAGAACTGTTCACTTCCAGCCGAATTAGATTTGTGGGAAAGTTGATTTGTTTGATACTAGGCGTGAACTGCCGAGCCTGGGGACCATTCACTTTTGTAGGTGCCTCAGACCAGAGGACTTCCCACCTGTAAAAATAAGTGCATGCAAATACAGAGAATAAGATTAAAGTTACAATTCCAATTTCTGAACACGGACAGAGTGCTTTCCAGAATTACTTAGGAACTGAGAAAAACGGTTGAAAGGCCAATGAAAATAGTTGTTTGTCACTAGATTTGGTAAATTTCCAAAGGATGAATTTAACAGGGCACACTATAATCACAGCACATTTTCTCTGAGTTGCTAACAAAGCAAACTGTATACTCATTGTCATGCACTTGTGTTAGATTACCATTATATACACACAAATTGTTCCAACATTTCACAGGTAAGGTTATCGTAACCAATTGATAAAAGATGTCTTGACAATAATTGCCTGTTAGTACAAATAAGCAGGGAACAGTCTTGTCAAGCAACTCAAATACACACTAAGTCGACTTCACTTCCCACACGAGGTTTTCACAAAATATACAAAGAGAAGAAAAAAAAACAAAACCCACAGCTCTCACTCATTCACACCCAAGTAATTCAAACTGCAACATCAACAAATTCCTTTATAAAAAACACACGTACTTAATTTACCTATCTAAAGCAAGCAAAATATTGCTTTCAGAAGTATTTATTTGCCAAATTATCTTATTAATGTAAGGGTTAAATATTACCAGAGAAATATAATCTTCACATCATTCTTTAAAATGGTCTGCTGAAAAAAACCTAAAATTGTCTAACTGCTAAGCTAAAATATTTTTATCTTTGATTTGGTGACAGAAGGTTGCTCAGGGATAGACAGAGCTTTCATACGTACTTGCACACAAACTTCAAATCTCTTCCATTAGACGACCACCTTCTCCTCCCCTCTCTCTCATCCTCAAGTCTAGCTTCTAGTCAAGAAAGAAACCTCCAGCAGTCACTGCTTCTACTCCCTTTGATTCTTTGGTTTACGCTTACAGCTATTTGAGTGCAAAATCTAGACACTTCCCCATCTCTTCACCTTTTTCATATCAGCCCAATCCCAGCTCCAAAGATGTCTCTCAGCCTGCTTGTCTTGCCCCTCAGGCCTCAGAGATGCTGGGCCTGATAGAAAGCTAGGTACTAGGAATTATCTCAGCACCTCTGCTCCTTATAACAGACGTCACTAATGTGAGCTTTAAAGTATTGTTCAGGACTGACAGGTGCTGTAAAGCACAAAGAAATATTACACATAGTTTGTTTTCCAGAATAGATTAAACTCTGCCCATTGTAACAGAAAGCAAAACATATGAAAGGACTTCCACTAAAACATAATATAATATTAACAAGGCAGAGAAACTTGATATTTGCTCCTATTTCAAGGATATGAAAATCCATATTGGCTGAAACTTCCATTTCACAACAGAGATTTTTAGGAAAGCACAGATACATTTTCCTATCCTGCATCATGCCACTGACCACAAATAGCTTGCAGCACAATAGGAGGCCTGCAGATATCTTCTGTCAAAAGGAAACAAAAAACAATGAACTGAAACCAAACATATAGGATTGGTGAACACATGGCATGTCAGCAAGTACAAACACACTACAGTGTACACTCTGTTGTAAGATTAACAGGTTTGTTTTTTCAGTATTTTATATTCTTAGGAGAGACTTTCTACTAAGAGAATCGTAGAATGTTTTAGGTTGGAAGGGATCTTTAAGATCATCTAGTTCTAGCCCTCCTGCTACAGGCAGGGACACCTCCCTCCAGACCAGGTTGCTCAAAGCCCCATCCAGCCTGGCCTCAAATACCTCTAGGGACAGGGAACCTACAACCCCACTGGGCAACCTGTTCCAGTGTCTCACCACCCTCACAGTAAAGAATTTCTTCTTAATATCTAGGCTAAATCTATCCTCTTCCAGTTTAAAACCATTTCTCATTGTCTTGTCTTTACATCCCTTCTAAAAAGTCCCCCCCCAGCTTTCCTGTAGGTCCCCCCAGATACTGGAAGCTACAAAACATTTCATTAATTTAGGAGAGGAACTTCAACTCTCAGAAAAAGTAATAGATTTAGTTTCACTGTCACACTTTCTTGCGCAGGTCAATTCCCTATGCAAATACTTAATGTTGGCACCACACATAACCTTTCTTGAACATACTCAGATCATCACTTGCTATTTTGCTTAGACGCTTTCATATACCCACTCAGATTATCCTGAGGGAAACTCAAGGCTATTTTTTTCCTCACTAAATAACACGTACAGTATCATCTGCTTTTAACAGAGCATGCCTTAGTTACTGACTTCTCCTTTGAGACCCTAGAGAGAAGATTAACTAGCAGTAGCTCTAGAAGAAAATGCATCTGAACGTCTAGATTCATCAAACTGCAAAGCAAGAATCTCCTTCAGTGCCTCCAGCTACCAGTCTTTGTAATAAACTAGAGAACAGTAAATCAAAGACACAGCAGGACTTTTACAATCTTGTAAGACTCCGCATTACAAACCAAGTGCTGATGAACAAGATCAGTAACTATTTTCCACTGTCCTCATCATACTGCTCTCTCTTTTTCATCAACAGCCCACTCACTAACCCATCTTCAATGGAGTTAGCTGTTGGTTTAACTACAAAACCTCCAGTCTACAACGTTGCATTTGTTGTTGTTCTCTCCCTTGGTGACACCACACACAAAACCAGGCCATTGTAATTGCTCTGAGCTGGGGTTGGTAGATACGTTCTTCCCTACTGTACTCATTCTCTTAATACACCCACTGATGCAATTGGAAGCAGTTGCTTCGTCAAGGATCAGAGCTTTGACTCTCACTGTGCTACAATCTGAACGGGAACAAAGACTGTATACTTGGAAATGGATGAAAGAAGCCTAAGTTTCCAAGAAGCCACAGAAAGAACTGCATTTTTTTTTATGTTCTGGAGTATTTTTCATTACGGTTATCTAAAATGCCTCTCTTCTAAAGGGTTTTGAGTCAGTTCTGGCTTGAGGATGGGTACCTAATTAGTTTCAAGAGTTTGGAACAAACAGAGGCAACCTTAAAATTCTCCAGAATCTATTTAAACCAAGAAGAAATTGCCTCTGAACAAATATCTGGAAAATTCAAAGAAAATTTCCTGTTTCCCCCTCTCTTTAACTAGGCTCTCTGAGCTCTCAAAAATCAAGTTAAATCAAATGACTGAAGGTAGGACATTGTCCTCAAGTCTAGAAGATGTACAGAAAAGGCTTATGAAAATACTCCAAAGCACTAATGCTGCTTCAGAAAGAAGCTTCTACCAGCAATATGCCAGGAAGCCACAGCCTTTACAGTGATAAAGGCAGTCACATCTGTATTGTGTTTAAGAGACTAGACAATATGGGGACCTCAGTGAAGTTTTTCCATTCAGCTTTAATGGAGTTTGTGATAAGGTGATAAGCAGAATTCACAGCACCTAAGCAGTCTAATTACCATAAAGGAATATGTAGATTTTCATTTCTACTTCAATTCTGACATAACAGAGACGACGGAACAGCAAACAGGACTACAAGAATGCTCAGAGGGTATATAAAATAACAAAAGTTATTTGAAATAATTGCCTTCTCCAAATGAGCTTTTTGAGTGTTTCTCAGAAATGACTGTCCCAAAAACCCAAAACTCATTCCTCTGCAACAGTCAACTTGACAAGATTAAAATTTGTTTTCCTGAGGATGTCAAGAAGTAAGAATGCAAAAGGTTAAAACTTAGCTAGACAGATATTATGCAGCCCTGAAGACCCCTTACCACGTTGTATGGCGTTGATAGTAACAGCAGTGTTTGGGGTGCCTTCAACTGAGATTCACAGGAAATAAAAGGTAGAATCACCATTGGAATGCCACTGTCTTCAAACAAGAGATCCATGACATTTTTAATTCAGTACACTATCTTTCTAGTTTATTAAGTTATTAATCTTTATATCTTAAGTGTGGAAGTCAAGGAGACACGGCCAACCACTTTTCAGCAGTCTGTGGGGACAGGACAAGGGGAAATTGCCATAAAATGGAGCACAGGAACCACACCAGTATACAAAATAACTTCTTCATGGTAAGGGTGACAAAGCACTGGAACAGGCTGCCCAGGGAGGTTGTGAATTCACCTTCTCTGGAGGTATTCAAGCCCTCCTGGATGCGTATCTGTGCAGCCTGCTGTAAGGGGGCCTGCTTGCTGGGGGATTGGGCTTGATCTCTGAAGGCCCCTTTGAACCCCTACGATTCTGTGAAATGGTATGACCACAAGAAGCAGAATGTTGCCACTGGTAGATCTGGAACTGCTCCCAGCCAGCAAAATGCTTAGCATCTCACCTTTGAAAAACAACTTTATTAGTATTATACTTCATCTGTGGAAAACAAGCCAGGGGAAGAGGAAGTAAAAATTTTAAAGACACCAAAGCAAACAAACAAAAAAACCAAACACATAAAACATCCCAATCTACAAAAGAAGCAATCATTGCATAACAGTGAGGACATACAGTATGAAACATCCCCAAGCACTGCCACATATCCCAGACTAGTTAGAAAACTGCTTTAGAGCTTTTATAAAAGTACATGAATATGTGGTGTCACTATAAGGGACATAAGATAAGAGAAACTGTCAAATTAAGTTAAAAAAAGAGAAACTGTCAAATTAAGTTAAAAAAAAACCAATGATTGAAGAAGAACAAGGACCATTTTTTCTTTTATATTCTAAATTTAAAATCAAAGTTATTTTTGTAAAGGGAAAAAGTTGAAAACTTCAGGAAAAAAAAAAATTCTGACTTGAAAGCTCCCATTTAAACACGCACAAACTCTTCCTGTCTGACAGCAACTAACAAAGCACTGGGAGCATCAGAATGTTTCAAAAGGATTGATACCGAAGAAGCCATTAGGGAATTGTCAGGAGTAAACACTCTGGATAGATGAGGAGGAAAACGGAACACTGTCCTCATTACAGAATCTACCTATATCTTATTCATCAAATACAGTATGAGAAATAAAACAAAAGGTCTCCCTTTCCTGGCTAGGCTCAGCTGACGCCACATCAGCTGCAATGGCCCCATTACTGCTGCATAGAGCTGGGATTCTTCTGCTGGCTGAAGAGGGACTCATCTCCACCAGCAAGTCCAGAACAAACATTTTTGTGCATTATGATACAAATATATCATATATAACAAAATAAGCATAATATAACAAAACCAGGGGGAGATTTCTTCATCACAAAAAAGATGAGATGACAGTACTGTAATTGCTGAAAGTTGTGGATAAAGAATAATGAAAAAAATCAAACTGTTGTGTGTAAGCACTAGAATTGTCAGGCACAATTACATTCCAATCTGAAACATAAATTAATGCTTTCTCTACTACATGAAGAGTTGATCCCACCTGTAAAAAGACTGAAAAAACTGATCTGATACAGTGCCGGGCAAAGTTGTAATTGACAAAAATACACAATTCACCACCACTAGAAGCTCATCACTGAGAACCCTTTTCTGAACACCCACACACATCATTCACAGAATCATAGAATTGCTGAGGTTGGAAAAGACCTTAAAGATCATCAAGTCCAACCACAATCTAACCATACTACCCTAATTCTAACAACCCTCCACTAAATCAAGTCTCTGAGCACCACATCCAAATGGTTTTTAAACACATCCAGGAATGGTGACTCAACCACCTCCCTAGGGAGCCTATTTCAGTGCTTACCAATCCTTTCTGTAAAGAAGTTTTTCCTGATATCCAACCTAAACCTCCTCTGGTGCAACTTGAGGCCATTTCCCCTCACCTTGTCCCCTGCCACCAGTGAGAAGAGACCAACCCCGCTCTCACTGTAATCCCCTATCAGGTATTTCAAGAGAGCAGTAAGGTCTCCCCTCAGTCTCCTCTTCCCTATAAGAATCACTGACATGAGATAAGTATCGAGTGAACAGGGCAACCTGTGGGCCAGCTATGGGCTACAGATATTTTTCTACAAAAATACATGAAATCTTCTCATGCAAGGACTGTGGTACACCAAGTCCTTACAGAGCCTCTTGCAGTTTATAAGCTTTTGCACACAGCAAATTCTTGGATGTGGCGACATTTCAAATATTGAGTTCAAGGAGGAAAAAAAAAGATTATTCAGCTGGCCACTAAATACAATATTTAAACATCTCAACAGACCTTTTCCCTCTTACAACAGATTAGATTCCACAATTAATTTGGTCTCTCAGAGCTGATCACGCCCCAAGAGCTATAAAACAAAACAAGTCCTAAAGCTTTCTAATGAGTATTTTTCTCATATATTTTCTTTTAGCTATCCACACCTTTTTTTTTTTTTCTTCTTTTTTTCAGTGTACTATACTAATAGTTCGTTCTCATAACATTTCTTGAACACTTCTGGATCTTTACATTAAATTGAAAAAAAATGAATTTTAGGAAGAAAGAACTAGTTAGAGACTTTTATAAGACAGCATAAGTTATTTCTCAGAAGTATATCCTTACATTGCACTGAAGCACCCTATCTTAATAATGCAATATTGTCAAGTTACAGAAATAATCTCTACATAAAACCTATCCTGTATCATTAAAGAAACAAGTAAAATTAAAGTTCACAAAAAATTGGCCAGAAGTCATTTCATATTAAGTTCTAAATTTGAAAAGCTGTGTTTACATCAGACAGTACTATAAATAAGTTCTATATTAGTGCCAAACACTCCTACTTCTTAAGTTAGACCTACCATTAATAGTTTGACCTATCACTGTTCCTTGAATTCAGAAGTTTAATTTAGACCCACACAGTATCTACTCATTACATTAGAGAGCTGTATAATTCACTAACCAACAATAATTGACAGAACCACACAAAACAGATTACCTGGTAATTCTGAATGCATAACATGACAGCTATTTTCTAGGACAGACTACTATTAGGAAGCATGGAATACTAAAACCTTAAGGTATGCTTTCTAGTTTTATCTTTAGAAAGCAGGTTAGAGAAAAAACATCCAACACCTAAGCATTAGCACTGCTTATACTGCCAAACTATGCACTTTAGGTGAATATACCATTTGCTGCTATTCTGTTTTCCATAGCACATGTTTTTTTTTTTAAGTCTTTCATCCAACAGTTCTCCCTTCCTTTGGAAGTCTGGTATAATTTCATCCCTTTTTGATAATACTTTGCATGTATCTACAGCTTTTCTCCACTGTACTTTAACATGTTCTCTCTTTGTTCTATTTCCAGACCTCCTAACTATGAGCTTCACACCTCGTTAACTGCACTTTTCCTTTATCATCGTAATCACCATTCCCCCTGTCTTTCTTCCTCCTCCCCAGCTCCATCTCCCCAGCTCCCAAACTAGAACTTCATGATCTTTAAGTTCTTTTCCAACCTGAGTAATTCTATGATTCATCACAAGTTCCAGGTATGAGGAAAAACAAATGGATTGCTTTTGGTCTGTGAAACAAACCTAAAATCAAGTGCAACTCACACCTGCTGATCAGATCAAAAATAAACATCAGACAGATGACATCACCTTCTGTCTGATCCCATACTTCTGGTTTTAGCCCCGTTTCCACATGAAATGTGTTACAGTGCCTGATTCTACCATATATACAACCTATTGCATGCAGAGAGAAGAGTTCATAGTTACTTGCAGCAGGGTGATACTGCAGCCACAAATCCGAGTCCCTTTTGGGCAATTTTCCCTTATTATTGGAGAAGTGCCAATTCACAAGGGACTTTTGAGCATATGTAGTAATAATTGCTCAGAAAATTCCAACACAAGCTGTCCTTATACAAATTAAATCTGATACTAGGATCTGTGTTACTGATACAAGGAAATAAACCCACATCTCTGAAGTCACTACAAAGACAGGTCACCATAGCTTTAAACACATACAGAAATAAAACGTGGGTCAGATATTTAACATCTTATAGGACAAAGGAGTGTTCTAAAGCACAAAAAGAAAAATTACCTTACTTCAGCTGGTGGGTTTTGCGAATAAGGATTTGCAGAGCATGCCAAAATCCTAACTACAGCTCCAGGATGATACGTTTCCAGAATGTGCACTGCAGTGGGATACACTGGCTCCTCAAAAGCAAGTTCCACATAGTCCTGGCTACAGAAGGTGGTTGGAGTCCTCTTGAACGGCAGCCGAGCGCTAGGACAGTGATCCCACCAGGTCCCATAAGTTCGAAACACGGCAGTCTGAGTAAAGTCACCAGAGCTAGGGTACACGTTTGGAATACCTGCCAGATTCCACATGGTATAAGACATGCTGTTTTCACTACCATAATGAGAGCTGAAATCCAACACTTCTTTGGCATACTGAACTATCTCAACATTGATAGGTAAGGCTCGGGTGTTTGATTCAATAGCCCTCCGGCTGTTCATCTCCCCTCTTGTAGCTGTCCTAGCTCGGCGCCGAAGGCACATATAGTAAAACATGCTCAGAACTGTTAACATGGGAAACACTGGTGGCATCTAGATATGACTCACGAAGATGCAAAAGGTCAGGAGTCCTTTATAAGGTGCAATAACAGCTTGTGGTGTTTTGAAATAGAGCTGACAAAACAGAACGAAGAAACACAGTGAGCAGATAAAATACGTCCTAGAAAACAAACTTTAGTCTTTCAAATATCCTCTTAAACAACATATTGTTATTAAAACATTAACAAACTATCACATTTTATGACAGTTATTTATTTACAGGTTACAAAGTGTGGCTTACCACTTATTGCATTTAAAAAAGATTATGAAGAAACATTAGCCAAAACTAACCCTCAAGTAACAAAAACATTATTACTGAAATTAAGTATTATTTTCAAGGATCTACCAAGAGATCCTTGAAAATAATAAAAGAAAAAAATCTTTCACTGACTCATGAAGTCAAGTACAAAATTAAATCTTCTACAGTAAACAACTGCAGACGTTGTTTCCAAATTTACAAATAAAACTACCTGTAGTGTACTTTTAAAATAATTTAGAGAAAAACCAACTTTTGAAATAAGTGGCTGGATACGTAGACAAGCTGCAGCAACATACAACAAAATCTAAGTTACTTCACTGCTTGCAATTCCCAGCAAAACTGTTCCCAGGACCCAGATTACTTCATTTAAAGAGAGCTCAAATATATCTAGACTATAATAAACTCTGGAGAATAAACACAATAAACACACTGCTCAAAGACAGCTCGTACAGGAAGTTGTACTGCTACCGCAGCAAACCTATTACTCCAGTTTGTGATTTTTATTCAGAGTAAAACAAAATTGCTATGGGCAGTTAATCTAAACTAAAAACTTAACCCAATCCTTCCCAGATCAGAGAAGGAGACCGAACAGTTTCACAAAAATACTGCCATTACCCTTTGAAGTTGTCCATGACAGCATTAACCAACCACTCAAGGGTAGCCAGCCTCCTGAAGGATGTTCACAATTCATTAACAGTATCATCTTCTTTTAAGCCACGCAACAAAGTAAGTCTTCAGAAGAGTCAAGGTAACAGCAGCAGAAGTTCCCATTGAAAGCATTTCAATTCTGATAAGAGAAATATTTTAATTTACGTAACAATTCAACTGTACTCAAGATGCAGTATATTTGCATAGACAGCCATCCTGAAAAAAAAAAACAAAACAGCACAATTGAGGATAGCAGTGCGCTTTTCACAGCCTAAACTGAGCCACAAGTAAGACAAACAAGCTTGTTTAACTACTAGAAAAAGCCAAAATCAAGATAAGCCTCTGTAGTAAAGCTTTACAACAGTGAAGAAATATTCATAGCTGAATGCTGTTGTTTTTTTTTCAGGACACAGAAGGGCTGTATCATACTCCCTACTAATAAAGATCCTCTTACACATGCTTGTCCCATATTTAGCAGCCACTCCATACCTGCATGACGTAAACTGTTAGATTTACCCCCACGCAACAGAACTTAGACTGTATTCTCTGATTTCTGCTAGTGGTACGCCACACTCTAGGGCAGTAACACAGCACTGCATAATCACACCCTCCACTACCGCAGACTGTTTTTCTGCTGGCTTCCAGATTAGCTTATTTGTCTGCTTTACTAGGAAAAACAAGGAGCAGCGCCCGCAACCTGCTAGGGGCTGGCACAGAGATGACTAAGCCTATCTCAGAATAAATGTCTTCAACAGCCTGTGCTGGGGTTGCCAGTTAGTGTATCTCAGGGTATGTCCTAACCACTGAACCAACAGCATGACTCTTCAACTGCAGAAAATGTATCAAACAGTAATTAACATGATGCCTCTTCATTGCCTGGGAGACAAAAAGCACTTTTACCATTTGGAATGGGTACATGTGGGGCCATATTTTGCCACATAGAACAGATAGATAAGGAGCCAGACTTGAGAGTTCTTTTCAAAGCAGAAGGTTAAACTACAGTACGTGAATAAGCAAAATAGATAGGAAACAGAGTAGCTTTTGTATGCAATTCAGTGTGCATGTTACTTGGGTAACTTCTCATACTCACAAAATGCACATATGAACAGCTCTCTTCCGTTAGAACACTGTCAACAAGGCACACGCAGGAATGGATAAGGCTGGCTGCACTGTTTGGTCCTCTTACTCATGACAGTGAGAAAGTTTACTAACGAAGTGTTCAGTTCTCACTTCTTTGCCTCTTCTATTATTAGCTTGTTGTTTAGCTCCTGTCCTTCATTCAACTTCACATGTTGACATAGCTGTCAACAACATGAATTGCTCCTGACATTCAGAGCAGAAGGAAATGCATAAGATTGCATTCTGGATCCACTTTAAGCTCTGCTGGAATGCCAAAGCCAAATAATGTCACATTTTCCCCAAACATCCCATTGAACCATCTTTTAGAAAAGACAGTGGGGAATGAAGAGTGCTAACCCTCCTGATCTCTTCTAAAATAAAAATAATAAGATTATAATTTCGGCATGGGGCTGCCATAAGACACAAGTGAAGTTTAAAAATACATTCCTCTTCCACAGTTTTCCCCCTCTGTACAGTTATGCCAACAGACATTAAACGTCAACAAACTTACTGGTGCCAAGCCCTAGCATCATGTGTCAATCAGCACAGACATGAGCTTCTAACAAACTTTCACTGACGAGCACAGTTTGAAGCTTGCTCCACATAACTTAGGACTTTACAGAGCTCAATTCTGAGTCAACCAGTTGGGATATGTCAAGAGCAGTTGCAAATCATTGATCTCACACAGGCACCTTGCGTGACTTCACATCTGCAGTATGAACTCTAAGGTTCCTCCAGTCACAGCCCAGCACACTACCGACCTGCTCATGATGAGTAGCACAAACTCAGGCACACTTCCTATTAGCTCACAACAAGGAGGGTAACCAGCTGGCTGATGGCCATTCCCCCTGTCAACTTTAATGACTTTCGTAAAATTAATAAGAATCTGATAGCCTTGAGATTGACACTGTTTCTTCTATTTTGGCTGATATGGGCCAACAGGCTCAAGTTGGGAAGTATGAAGAAAAAGAGCACAGAACACAGCTTTCATATAAACACTCTAGTCTGAGCAATGCAAGTGAAAGGATATTAAAGAGTTAAAAGTAATATAGGATATAATTGCTTACGTAAAGTTAGAGGAAAGAGAAAAATATCACAAAAGAAGGATAAATAAGGACTAGGACTACCGTAAAAGTATAAACTCTTCTATTTCTGACATTTTAAAAGCATTAAGAATTATGTGGAGTTAAAAGACCAATGAAAAGTTGCTGAGAAAGTTGAAGGATAATAAGCTAGTGAAGAATTACATTGAACATAGATCAGCAGGGCCAGGTGATGTAGAGAGATGTTCAGAAACTACCACTTGGTTAGACTTCTGATTAAAGGGATCTAACCCAGCAAGTATAAAAAAGCAGGCCCAGAGCTAAGCAAAGCATCAAGATAAACATCTCTGGAGTTTATGTGGAGATTTTTTTTTCCTTCCTAAACTGCTTGACAATTTTTAAGAAATCCACTTGGACACATTCAGCTCTATCTTCCAATCTCTGACAGTACCTCTGTCCTGCTGTACATTCACAGAAAATTCACAGAATTACAGAACAGTTCAGGCTGGAAGAGGCCTTAAGGTCCACCCAGCCCCAACCCCCTGCTTTGGGTAGGGCTGCCCCTCCACCCCCAGCTCAGCTGCCTACACCCTCACCCTATCTACATTCCTGCTTCACAGCCACAGAGCAGGTCCTGTTCCTGCAGCAGCTTCAGTTTTGGGGCCTACTCAGATCCATTCTGCCTCTCTCCTGCCAGGGCCAACTTCAGCCAGCTCCTGAACCAACATGCGGCTGCCTCACAGAAATCAGTGCTGGCACAAAGGGGCAGCCAGACTACAACACCCCCCAAGTCACCAAGCTCAAAGCACCATGGAAGGGGTGCCTTCAATTTTACACAAGAGATGGGACTCAGAGAATCAAATTAAGCTAGATCTAGAGTAAAACTTCCTTTGGAAAGAAATGCTACTTTCTTTCAAAATACATTAATTACTTAATTGACAACTGTTTCAATTATGTGAGGAAATTCCCTTCTTCTATATAATTAACTATACACATGAAAAGCCTTCTGAGACTAATTCACCTCTTCCTTCTTTCAACACATCTTGCTAAAGAAAAATGTTGTTTGTCCACATATTTAATTGGAACAGACACTAACTAAACAAAAGCATTCAGGAGTGCTAGATTTCTTGGGGTGACTTTTCGGTCAACAACTGGAACAGACTGCCCAGGGAGATGCTTGAGCCACCATCCCTGGAGGTGTTCAAGAAACGTTTAGATATTGCACTAAGGGACACGATTTAGTGGGGAAATACTGGTTGTAGGTGGACGGTGGGACTAGATCATCTTGGAGGTCTTTTCCAACCCTGCTGATTCTATGCTACTTCATCCTCTTTTACAGGGCATATCAGTTCTACTCGCTAGTATTCAATCTTCTCCCAGAAGTACAGAAGCAGGGCACATGAGCAATACGTAGGTATTTACCAGCCAGAAAGCTAGAAAAAAGTGGGACATACCAAAAATAATGGAGGGTACTCAAGCAAAGGATATGTCTAAAAAGCCTACATTATACCTAGAAAAATAGAAGCTGGCATATTTCATCCCTGAGCAATACACTGTGTTAGAGCAGAGTTCATCCTGTTTCAAGAGAAGTAAATGCTGTGTATATATATATGTATATATATATATATATATATAACCCATAGGTACACCAAGTTTGATTTTTAAAAGACAGAGAGGCAGTAACTTCTCTTTACAGAATCTTTGCCAATCTCAAACTGGGGTGTCTCTGTAGTTTCCTTTCACTTGAATATAAAAGAAATGGCAACAATGACAAATTATGAGGAATACATAAATGATAGAAACAATAGATTAATGTGATTTAGTGTATGTGTATCAGCTAAAAGATGGTCAGGGAGAAATCTCTTCACGCATCAGTGCAGAGAGGGAATACTGGAACCTTACATTATAGGCTAAAACAGACCATTTTTACCATAGGTGAGCATCTGTCACTATTGATTATGAAGATTATATCAGTGTCTGCACTCAAACTATTGAGATTTGGAGCTGAAATTAATTAGAAATTAGTAAGCTCTTACACTGTAGTTTATACTCAGGCCCTACTTTCTGTTTTTTCATGCAATGTGTTCTGGCAGTAAAAACTGCCATTTTACATATGTGAAACTTCTAAACTTACAGCCTGCAACAACAACAGAATGTGAAGACAATTCTGTCCATTTAAAATCTTGACTGCGTTGTTGTCATGAGCAACAAAACATTCACAATCTGAGCATCTCAAATTATTTCACTAGTTGCTCCTCCTTCCTGCAAGGACCAGAGCTCACTGAATGGCGTAGTGTGCAAGTACTGCTGAGACAAATGTTACTTGAGCATCTGTTACGTAGCCAAGGTGACCACACTCCAAACTGGAGTTTGTCTAGATATCACAGAAACTACTTCCCACTATGTGCAAATCACCAGGTAAGCTTTTTTAAAAATCGCTCCTAAACAAAGCATAAAGCCAACAGCATTGTACCACTCCATTCTGAACATCTGGCCTACTACCTGCATTGGAAACCCCCGCTTTCAGGAAAAAGGAAAGCTACATGTTGCTCACATTGCTCCAGCCAGCTCTTTCTTGTCACAGCCCAACACCTTGGAGCCCCAAGCTTCAGGAAGCCCAGGTATGAGCAATGCACAAGCAGCACACCAAACCTGTGCACCACCTCACTCAGCACCGCTCCCAGTAAGCAGACCAAGGCCACTCTCTCACTGTTAGTTCACACCATCCCACACGTTCATACTCTGCACACCGCTGACCTGCCGGCCAACTGCCTCCTTCCTGCAGGTCATCGCCCTGCGGCCGTCAGGCCACACTGTGAGTACCCATCCTCACACCTCACGGATGACAAACAGCTCACCCCAACGCAGACACCCACCACCACTCAGCAGTACCCCCACTGGCCTTGCTTTGCCCCGCCAGCTATAGCAACACACGTGCCCCCCGCGGGCAGCAGCCCGTACCAGCGGACAGCCTGCTGCTCCGAGCAGATTAACGCCATGCGTTCCAACGCCAGCGGCGCCGCCCCGCTACGCACGCCGCAGGCACCGTTTCCCTCGCACACCTTCGAGCTCCCCAGACACGTGCGCTCCCCCGGCTGTCCGCCCAACGCCGAGCTCTCCCCAGCACCGGGCCGAGGCCTAGCACTAGGACCGCACACCGGAGCGCGGCACGCAGCCGAGCTCCCGCGCCCCGCCGCCACCCGCCCACGCGGCCCGGCGCGCACACACACCTGCGCCCGCCCGGCCTAGCGCCGGCCTCCCCCTCCCCGCTCTGCCCCGAGAGGAGGAGCCCAGACGGGCCGCCCGGCCCCGCCCCGCTCCGCCGGCCCGCGCTGAGCCGCCGCCGTACCCGTCCGCAGGGCGGAGCCCCCCGCGCCGCCGCGCCTAACGCCGCCGGAAGCCCCGCACGGCGAGGGAGGGCGGGGCGTCGCCGCACGAGGCGGGGCTGCAGGCTGCGCGTGCCCGCGGCGCCGCGGGGGCGGGCGCTACGGCCGGGGCGGGCGGGGCGCTGGGGAGGGGCGGTAGATGGGCTTCAGCCCAGGCGGCGTGCCCGGCCTGGCGTTCTGTGGTTTTAATTGCCGCGTGCAGTCAAAGCTGTGGAAGGGGGTTGAGCAGTGGAAGGGAGTTAAGTCCTTTCTTGCTTATGTCTTTCTTGTTTTCTCTCCTTTGTCTGATACTTGCCGGCTGTCACGGCTGTCTGGAAACCCCTCTGCCCTTGTCAGGCCTGTATCCGTGTTACTTAGTCCTCAAGACTTGGGAAAAAGCAGCTTGTAACTCCAGCCCCAGCCTGACCAGGCTCTTAACGTGGTGAGGTGGCAGCATGCCATCAGGGAGCCCTGATTTTAGCTGATCCTAATGAGTACTTGCTCCAGCGCATCGCGGCGCCTCTGAGATCCCTAACTGGCATGTTGCAAAATAAGTGTCATCTTTTGCTTCCGTACTCCTTAATTTGATACACATGCCCAAGCACTCGTGCTTTTTGAAGCGCAGTTTCCAGGTCCTGCGGTGCTCACAGAGATGACTGTCAGGCCATGCAGCCCTCCCAGCAACGCTGCGCAGGAGATGGGGCTGCAGAAGGCATTGACAGGCTGTGGTCATGGTGTGCTGTGCCACTAGGAATCTCTTGGGCAGTCCTTGTGCTGCCTGGCATTTGCCTTTAGCGTAGGAGATCTCTAATCATCTTTAACGTTTTCGGAAAATACCACCCAAGCTCATCGATATCTGTTTTTTTGTATGCATGCAGCAGTTTCATGTGCAGGCAATTAGAGCACGTGGAAAACAATGATAATTTAATGAGGCAATCTGCAGCACGGGCACTAGAAATAAGTTGTGAGGCATAACACAAAAGAGGTCTATTGTGAGGCATAATGCAAAAGAGGTCTATTCTTTAATCTTTTCCAAATAGTGACTAAAGGAAAGCTGCAAAACGTAAGGAGTACCTTTTCTTAACTTATTCCCAATCCTTAAGCAGTACTGCATTAAGATACACGCACATTAATAGAATGAAACAAAGCTGAAATAGATGCAAATATCATAAATCATGTTAGCATATGCACTGCCCCAGTACACTGCACTTAAGACAGGAAATACTGGTGCTGACTTTGACCACGTGTTCAAGACAATTATAAACATGCAAGCTGACCTTTGAAAATGTATACCATAGAATCAGAGAATCATAGAATGGCCTGGGTTGAAAAGGACCACAATGATCATCGAGTTCCTACCCCCCTGCTATGTGCGGTCACTAACCACAAGACCAGGTTGCCCAGAGCCACATCCAGCCTGACCTTGAATGCCTCCAGGGATGGGGCATCCACAACCTCCTTGGGCAACCTGTTCCAGTGTGTCATCACCCTCTGTGAGAAACTTCCTCCTAATATCTAACCTAAACCTCCCCTGTCACAGTTTAAGACCATTTCCCCTTGTCTTTTCACAATCCACCCTCATAAACAGCCTTCCCCCTCCTGTTTATATGCTCCCTTCAAGTACTGGAAGGTGGCAATGAGGTCTCCCCAGAACCTTCTCCAAGCTAAACAATCCCAGTTCCCTCAATCTTTCCTGATAGCAGAGTTGCAAATATATGACAAAAGGGTTTGTAGTGAGAAGGAAAAATCTGCTTATTCAGCAAGGAAGCTTTGCCTGAGCTTGGGGTAAAGAGTCATAAAAAAGTTCCTCCTGAAACAGGGTATCACTTCACTGAAATTTGCCAAAAAAGAGGGGGACCTGAGTTCATTTTCAGAAAACGTTCCGTAAATAAAGCATGGAAAAACTACCTGACTTTAAAAGTCATCAGTTTCTGCTCCCAGTAGGAAACTGGATATTGTTATCCCTTAGCAAAGCTTTGTATTTTAAGTATTCAGTGAAACTATAAAAATGATGAGATCATTTTAATCAGTGGATTATTTTTAATACAACAGACTCAGCCAAGTGTTAACTGCAAAGCAGCACTGTGTACACAGGGCTCTGTTGCTATTGGAGTGAGTTGTTCTCTCTGTTTTCCTCCACATCCCAGGATATTAACCCACCACAGGAAACAACTCGCTGCCTCTTGGGCTAGCATTCCTGCTTTTTGATTTGTGAAATTACATATATTCTTTGAAATGGAAGAGATAGTATGTGAAGTCAGTGGGACTCTTCACTCAGCACATTTAAATGTTTGTACATGTTTTCATGAACCAGGGCTAACAAGTCCTTGCTTTCTATGCCAGCCTAAATGAAGTGAGAAAAGAATTCCCTTCTATTCTTCTGGCTGTTTTTACAGAGGAAATTTTTTATTTCCTCTTTTATGTTTTGTTCTTTTCCCATGTCACACTGTTTTGCATAGCGTCCTCAGTTATGCTCTATGAAATCACCAAATTTTGTAGTTAATCACATTTGCTGCATTTCATCTTTTTTTTTTTTTTCTCCTGTGTTTTTCTTAAAAGATAAAGAGAAGGATATGCCACAGTACAAGTATGTGCTTAAACATTATATACAATTAAACCTCTGCAGTACTTCATCTAACAGTCTCTCTGCTGCTTGGCACTGCTTCTCAGCAGGTCACACACAATTTAGACTCTGTAGTCACTGGGGCAGGAGCAATATCTTGCTCTGTCTTCTGCAAAGTATGTATTATCAAATTATACAACAAAATATATTGCAGCATTTGAGTACCTAAAGACTGCAGCTAATGCAGAAGCACTCTGCCTGAGTTGTAATTAAACTTTTTTTAAAAAAGCAGAAAGAACCAGAAGAAAATAATTTAACAAAATACAGCATCACCTATCTTATCATAGTTAAAAATCATTCCTTTTTATCTTTCTGCAGAAGTATACCTATGAGCAGTAATCCTGAAGCCTGGAAAAGGTGTGTTAACTGAAGATTTCTTAAGGTTTTTAATGAGGATTAGGAAATGTGAGATAATAAAAAGCACTGTATCCAAGGAGGTTGTTGTGCAAGAATCTTCAGACAAGTTTTAAATCAGAATCCTTTGTCAGCAACAGCGGGATCCAGTAAGGATAATATGCTAATTTTAACCAGCAATAGTCTTCGTATAGGGATCTAAAGAGACGGAGAGAGATACGATCTTATTAAGCTTTTGTGTTGACACTGCACAGCTTGTTACTGTACTCAATTGAAATTTAAGAGCGGGAATGTAAAGCTTGTATAACATTTTAGTAAGATATACAGTAACATTGAAACCTGAATAACAATTGAAAGAATAAGAACGAAATTCCCTTAGCCCCTGGGCTACCACCCCTTCTCTATTCCAGCAGACAAGTAAATGCTGCAGGTGTCTATGTCGTAAAAACTTTCCCAGAGGCAATTCTGGCAAAACACCTACTTTCTTCACACCGGACCCATTGCTTTAACCTTCTGAATGTCAGATTTCTAAAGCTAAGTGCTTCTGCTGCACTGCCAGCTGCTTCTAGTCTCTGGGCTTTCCTTGCAGGCTGCTAGGAGTGCAGAACAGTATCACAGGAATCTGTGCTCAAGGAACAGGATAGTCGATTCTCTCTTCACATTACAACTAGAAAGAGCTGCAAGGTACATTTGAGCAAGGTCTTGTTTTTCATGATGAAAGAAATGTTCTAATAATTAGCAAGACTCTGTTTTATTGAGTTTATGGTATTGATTGGTTGTAATCGTTGATCGGCTGAAGTTTCCTTTATCACTCCAGTACTTTTTCATATTTTCTTGTATAATGGCTGCATGAGCCTGACTGGCAGCAAGGGGCAGATGGCTGGTGGTTCTCGAAATAGTTATGTGTAAAGGCCACAATGCATTGTTTTTTTGTTTTTTTTTTTTTTTGTTTTTTATTTAGCACAAAAGCCAAGGGAATATATACAGGTGCAATGCAGTACTTCAATACCACATTTTTTTTCAGTGGAGATATGTCATTTAGCTTCACAAAAACACACTGTTAGCCTCTCATCAAGCATCACATAACTATTTTCAATCCTTTATAACATGTTCATGTGACCAGATATATTTTTATATGTCAGTTGAATTCCGTGGCGGCAAAACTGTCTGTGGCTCATCCAAATGCTGTCACATCTCATAATGGCAACATCAGTCAGCGAAGAGCTCAGCAGAGCTGAATGCTTACAGAAGACGAACAGTAAGCTGATTCCACCCAAGGGTTGGAAATCTGGAGAACTGTGAAAAGTACTGCAAAGTTCCTATCACTGTTCCAGTCAGCTCAATAGGAGCATTGTTATCAGTGCCAATGCACCCAGAGTTGCTGGTGCTTTTCAACCAGGGTCTTAAGCTTCCAACATGAAGGATCAGATGTGCAGAAGTTTTCTGTCAGAAATAATGTGTGCATCAACTACCTGCAGAGAAGCCACTGTCACCTATGTAAATACGCTAACAGTAAAAACATATGCTTATTATCTAGGACATTTATCCACTGCTAAAGACATCACATAAGCATGAGACCAAAAGTGATGTATTTAAAAGCAGTATTAAAAATATTACCCACAAATATTAAAGGATATTTACTTTTTGCTGTGTTTTATTAATAAATAAATAAATAAATAAATAAAGTGGAAATACACAAAACACTTTGCAACATTTATTTTGTGATGGAACAGATCAGACTATGGATTACGAATCCAGCATCTTATTTTATTGCCTTGTTCTAAAACAAAATAATTTCTGAAAAACTCTAAAAAGTTGTTGGAAATCTAACAAAATTTAGGCACTTAATGACCTAGTGGCCTCTTGATTAACCTAATGAGTTCTTCAGAATGCAAGGACACAAAAAAAGGAGCACATCTGAAAGAGATAAGGTCTATTCATCAGCAGAAGTTCAGTCCTCCCAGAATGAGGGATAAACTCATAAAAGGTTCAGGTGATCCATCTGAGTTTGTCATTTAAGCATTTTTCCAGAATATTGAGCAAACTAGAAGAATGTACTGAGAAAGAGGACTTACACTGCTACTGGCAAGAAGTCTCTGGTGTTTTTTCTACTTTTTGTTTCCAGCAGATAATTTGTAATTTGGGCTGCTACTTCCTAAAATATATAAGCTTTTAGCAGCCAATTTCAGGAAAGACTTCATGAGCTTTGGCTTCTTAGAAGCTTGTAGCCACCTCCCCTTCCTTGGAACCAACAGCTACAAGTTACACCGTGTAGGTGTGCACACGCACACGTTTGCAGGAAATACTTTTGATCTTTCAATTTGTTAATGTCCCACAAGTTAGGGACATGGTGCAAGTACAGAATAATATATCCATTTAAGAAGGATTTTTCTATATCAACAGAAACAACTGGACTGACATTTCTTCAGTGAGCTTGGATACCACCATAGTATTCCAACAGCCGGAACATAGAACTCAAGATTCTGACTTTTTTTATTATCTATTAATTACAGTGGGATTTTCTACCTTAGTGAACTGAATTCTCTCTTTCCATCTTACATCTAGACATAAATAAGGTAGCTCTTAGTTAAAAGTAGTTCATCAGCTTTTGCATCGTAGATTATTTAGCCACTCCTTTCTATTTTGTATGGGTAGAGCTTTTTAAAACATCATATTTTCTTGCAGGAATTTGACTGTTTTTCATAGGTGATGAAGAAGGTTTGTGATGTAGATAATTTTTATAGAGAGAGCATGAATAAACATGAATATCAAGCAACATAATGTCATATATGTATGTAGAGCAATCATACACTGCAGGACACCTACACGTAGGCTCTTTGTGCAGCATTGCTATAGAGAAACTTAAAGAAGCAGAAGTAAATGCTAGCTTCTAAACAAACTAGATCCCAAACAAAACAAACAAACAAAAAAGATTAGGCACTGTTTAAAAATAATCATTTTCCAGATCCATGCATTCCATTATTGCTTTGGAAAAAGGACTCATAGCACAATGTGTGGCTGCATTTTCAAAATATAGCATTATCAGTGTCATGGAAGTTGAAACACACAGATGTGTTCTGAATGACTGAAGTATGATAGAGTTAAGCCTGCGTTGGTTTGTGATTTTATCAGCTGGGGATTGATTCCTGGTGTGTTAATGAAGGCCTACATATAGTTTTCTTGATTAACTTAAGGCTTAGAACTTGCTACTTTAGCACTAAACAAGATTTAGGTTTTTGAGCTGTTGCATCTGATACCTCAATTATTCATCCTCGGAATTAATGTACAATTAGCATGAATTCTTGCTCACATGGAAATAGATGGTTATGTTAATTTGGATGCAGTTACTGAAAGAGTTCTGAATAATGAAAATACTGGTATTAATATCTTTGTATGGGGTACAGATCAGACTGAGTAAGTAACCATTTTTTAATGTAAAACTGTCTTTGCAGTTTGTTTTATTTCTTCCATTCTCTGTTATGTTCGAGGCTATTCAGCACATCTGCCAATGACTTCAGATAATTACGATACTATTAAATATTTTTTTGACTACAAATATATATAAATATTTGGCCTACTTCCATACTGATTTATACACTTCTGACTGAGGATAAGTCCTTTGAAGTGTCTGGAATTACCCCATTATAAAGTCATTTAAGGAAGATTGTAGGTAGGTCAGTTCTTCCTGGAGCTCCTTCCTCCAGTATGTCATGCCTGAGATTTGCCAGTGAGTTACTGGTACTGTAAATAATTGGTTCATCCAAAAACAAGGTAACAAAGTGGAGTTGCTAAGAACGCTGGAATGTCTTTTCATGGGAGAACTACTTCATCCTCAGCTTTTAAATTCAGCAGATTCACCAGAAGAGTGGGGTTTCGTTTGGTTTGTTTGGTTGGTTTTTGTTTGTTTTTGCTTATTGGTTTCTGTACATGCTGGTACCAAAATCTTTCCCTGCTATTTGCAGGGCATGCTTAGGGACCAGCAGTCCAAGCCTGAAGCTGCAGTGACATCTGCAGTTCCTGTTCAAGCTCAGGAGGCTTGGGATGTACAGAAAACTGTGCACGTGCAACACGCAGCTGGCAAGATGAGACAGCTTTTTCCTTCTTGCTGTTAGTTTCCAGTATGCACTAATGAAAGTTATTCAGCATTGCCAGCGAGATTTTCCCTCTCTCCTGATGTTATAATCCTGTGGACTCAGTGTTGTCCTGTTCCTAGTTTCCTGACAATCACTATTTCTGGGCATGCTGTAAATCTTGAAGGTTGCATTGCTGTAGAGGCAACATACTGACTGCTTGAGAAAATGTTGTTTACTTCACATTCCTGAAAGTTAATCCTGAAACCTTCCTGAACTACGTTAATCAACTTCTTTAGCTTTTTCTCCAGTGGGGAAAATGGAGACCAGCAATGTCATCAAAGAGCAAGAGCTCCACCCTGCCTCATTAGCACCTTGCTTTTCCTCTTCAGTTGCAAAATCATGAAGCCAAGAATGCTATTTATAGCTTTTGCAAGGTTGCAGTGCCTTGTCCTGTCTCCAAAAGTAACCATTTGTCTGCCTCTTTCACCGTGGTGACAGCACCCTCACCACCTGCAGAAGGGGTGGCTCTGGAATGATGTGGCAGTTCTGAAGGAGATTAATGACAGCCAGAACATAGGGCCAATGGGAGTAGTTAAACACCCCAGATTCTGAGACAGAGGAAGGATTTAGGACCAGAAGGATGATAAAAGGGGAATATGGGGGTGTAGAAAGAAGGAGAAGCAGGGACTCTCATAAATAAAAGTTGGCTGTATCCTGAGACAGAAAGGTAATCTCAAAATGCCTATAAAATGCTGGTAACAAATGACTTTTATAAGTGTATTCAGACTGCATTAGGAACAGAATGCAAGAGGAACTTGTATATAATAATAGAAGCTAAGTTAGGGAAAAAAAGGGGGAGGGATGTTTTCTTCTCTGTATTGCTGGATTATTTTATGATCAGCCAGAATGCTTATAGTCCTCTGTCCTAATGTGTTTCTCATCAGATGTCCTTGTGGTTCCATCATATCTTCTCCTGCCATATACTTGGTGTCACAGCCCAACTGTCAGAGGCTATTACTTTTATGTGCCAGGCCAGCCTGCTTCCACATGTAGGATACTGGTACTTGGAATCAGTAATTCAGGTTGCAATGAAAAATACTGCATTTCTAATGACAGTAGCGACAGCTATGATGACAAGAAGTGTTTTTAAAATTATATTAATAAGAGGGATCTTTAAATGATCCTAGCAGGAGTATGCAGTACAAGTAAATGCTGTGGCAATCCATTTTCAGCAGGAAATGGCTCCATACATAGTCTTAGCATACCATAATAGCCATGCATGCAAGCAGCAATCAGATGCTCTAAGTAGTAACACCTGGATCTGTTGCAGCTAGCTAAGTGACCTAAATATCTATCACCTATCTACATATGCAGATGTTCTCCCATCAATAAGGAGGATTAATAGTGCTACTTCATACAGCTAATGATGAAATGAATCAGTTAATGTTTGATTCACAAAAGCCATAAAGCATTATGTAGACACTGTTTGCTTTTAACTCGTTGTTCTATCATGCTAGCTAATAGACAGTATTATTCATTTTCATACTATTATTAAAATCACATTATATTCCAGCAGTAACCCAGAGCATCCTTCTGGTAGGTTTTTTCTTGCTTCTTTTCCACATAATATTTCTCTACAAGGCTACTTGAAGTGCACAATGTCATCTCAACAGTATGCATACGTTAGAAGATATAGGTAGGTAGGAAGTTTTGAGGGTTTTCTTTCTCCCATCAAGTCACTATCAAAGGAGTTTATTTTCCTCTTACAATACCTCACAATCTTTCATTTTTCCTCTGCATCGGGATTTTATTCTTGAGATTCAGTTCAGTGTTCTGGATGGAAAAAGCTTTAAGGACCCGACTTAGAGTTTGTCTTCTTTCCTATAAAGCTGAAAGAGACCATTCTCAAATGATAAAACTGTGCATTCACCTTTGGTTATAGCATACATACTCTCACTGATGTCCTGGGAATGTGGTCAGAGGAAAGACAGATCCTGTTTAGAGCTTCTTCAAACTGGTACAGTATTTTCTTCAGGTCTTTCATTTTCTTCAGTTGTACACCACTTCCTTATGACAGCAGTTCTTTTGAAGCCTCTGTTAAAAAACATCTTTTTTGGTACTGTGTGAGTCTTTCCAGTCCACCCAGTTGGAGTTTCTTTTTACTTGTAACTTTCCGTCTGGATTCTGAGCAATCTGAAAAGTCAGTTCTCGTTCTTTCAAGGGTTAAATTTCTGCTAACAAATATGAACTATTTGATATGAAAACCATTATTGTTTGATATGTCAAATAAAACATTTGTCAATCAAAAGTCTTTAAGCACTGAGCTATGTGACATTTACTCTTTTATAAACCGACAAAGTCCCTGGTGGCATGCCTTTCTTCCTCTCATTTAAATAGTGGTAGGAGAACAAATCATACTTCAGGGCAAGTTGATAACTGCCAGTCACGATTTCTGCCTTGTTTACTATAATGAGGAGGGTAATAAATGCATCTGACCATTTCAGCTGGCATTTGCATAGATGAATGATTTGTCCAGTCAGTCTCTCTCCAGTGATTTGGGCCTTTTTGTCAGCACAAAGAGCATTCAGTCTCCCTGGAATTTACAGCAGCCAAGCTCTCATTAGCAAACATCCTTTACCATGAATGATTCAAATAATTACCACTGAAATAATAAACTGTTTCACAAAAACATTTTATTTGATGGCTCCAAACATCAACTTTTCTGAATTGTTGACATTCAAATAAGCCAGAGAGC
Organism: Meleagris gallopavo; assembly: GCF_905368555.1. Classification (NCBI taxonomy): domain Eukaryota; kingdom Metazoa; phylum Chordata; class Aves; order Galliformes; family Phasianidae; genus Meleagris; species Meleagris gallopavo. The sequence continues at coordinate 70,812,801 of NC_139405.1, read as the reverse complement.
TTTATTGTTAAGCAACAATGATCCCCTTGTAAAAGGGTGGGCATTGTTTTACCTCCGGTAGACCTTTCAACTTGGCCAGATATCAAATGCATCCCTCAAACAGCTAGCCAACGTGCTGGGTAATCGGAGGGCACGTACCAGATGGAGCTATAGTAAAACTGTATGTTCAGGCTCCTGACTAATTTTCACCAAATTTACTTACGTTATTGCAAGCATAAAACTGCAGACTAATTAGCAGTGAGTTATCTATTTGCATCTACAGGAGTTGTATAATTATTAAATGCTTCTGCTTACACTGAGCTCTCAGTTCTGAGTTCTCTTCTGTAACGATATTCATGTGTATAATTAAGTGTTATTTGATATAGTTTTGGAGTTCAATCAAATGAGCAAGCAACAATTATATCCTATTATAATCTCCTCCAGAGCTTGGCAATAGAAATGATGTCACTGCATTTCCATCCCTATAGCATGAGGAAAAAGGTATTTCCTGCCATCACTCTTCTTTAGCCTTTCTACCATGCCTAATTAGAAAAGTTTTATTATTTAATTTAGAGCAGAGCTATTTACTATGAGTGCTCCTAGGCTGCAGGAATGTATTCAGTTTTCATTGCAGTATTGTTTGTATGGGCAAGTGCATGAAATTATTATCTTAATATCAAGTGAACAGGATTCAATTGCACATTTTATGCTGCTTTTAACTGCAAGGAGACAAAACACAACAACAGAAGGGGAAAATATTTCACTCATCCTAGCACATTTTTCACTGCATAATTTCACTTTCATATTGATGTAGGGTAGGTAGCAGAAACCTCCAACAGCCTAATACCCGGGACTTTGATGTCGGGAAATAGAATAACTGAGACCTGACTTTCATTTAGAGACCCTTTATACCCCTCTGGCAAGTTAATTTTTTTTTAATGCTGCCAATGCAATGTAGAAAGCTCTTAAAATATGTGAAAGCCAGGCCAGTAAAATTAAATACATTAAAACCCATGACTGTTGTTTGCAAGCTATAAAGTGTAGTGCTTAAAATATAAGGGCTGATAATTGTTCTGAGCGAGGGAAGCAAATATTTAGAATCCAACTTTTCATACATAGGTATTTGCAATAGGGGACACAAATTCTGTCTTATTTTTGTTCACCCAGGGATAATTGCCCATTACAGCACCTAAATTTGGGATTATATATTCTATTTAAGCACCAAGCTTTGTGAGCTGAATGCAAGTGAATAAAGTTGCTTGGGTAAATTGCACAACGTTCTTTAGCTTTGCAAGTTTATCCACTGGCATTTCTTCATCACCCACCAAGACTTTTCAAGTTCAGCCCAGTCTAGTATTAATTTTTTTTCCTCCTGCTGTTTCTCTAATATGTAGTCAACACCTAGCTGAAACAGACTATTTCTTGTTCTCCTTTTTGGATTTTCAATTGCAGCATGAGAAGGAAATTAAGAAATCTCATCATGATTCCTACATTGGCAGATATATGTTTAAAATTTCTGATCTGATGTGGTGTTGATTGAACAGGAACAAACAGGATTGTCCAGATTCAAGCACAGACAACCAGATGCAAAGAACACCTTCTATGTGGTAGGCCTACATTTTGGCAGACCGACAAAAGCTGACAATCTTGCAATGGAGTATGGTAAAAGCTCAGTTAAAAGAAATGCTGCTTTCCACAGCAGTCCATTTTACATGTCAGCAGGAGAACAACCTGCACGCTGGAACTAAAAGTCAGTTAACTACCTGTAGTCTTCTGCAGTAAGTAACTCATATTGCTGCCATGTAAGCCAGTGTGCTACAGATGAGTGTTCTGTTTCTGCCACCATCACACCTGTCTTTAAAGCTAACTTTGCTAATTCACTACTTGATCTCAAATTCTGTACATCTTAGACATCACCACAGTTTCATCAACAATTAAGGATGGCCAGTTGGATGGATTAAAAAAAAAGAATTTGGGAGGGTTCTCAGCTCCAGATACATACGCATATGTTTAAGTGCCTGCACAGGGGGTAGGTAAGTTTTTGTCTCAATAAATAGACATCCTGTTGGTGGACACCTGTAGCAATCTCCATGTTTAGTTACCTAAATATAAACACTTGATGTTATTTGAGATGTCCTGTGATATCATGATCCTTGAGTTCCCTTCCAACCCTGTCCATTCTGTGATTCTGTGACTAGCAGACATGACCTAGCACCTATGAGCAACTCCCATTCCTCTGGACCAGCAGCTGGAAGCCTAGTGTAAAATGCCACTAAACCCCCATGTTTGCAGCCCTAAATGAAGGTATCTTAATGCAGATGAATCCTTCCTCAGGTGTCCAAACCCAGAAACGCTGAAAATCCCAGCCCCACCAAAACCCAAGTGCTCTGGTCAGAGCTGGCTGTGGATGTAGGCAGTTTGCCTAATGCCACAAAGCAGTTTCTTGGGCATCTAGCACCTTCCCTGTATATCCCCACTCCTCCTTTCTTGCTGCTGGGACAAGGAGCAGGGAAACAGTAGCATTATACTGTGTCAATCAGAGAAGCATTGCCAGCACCTCCTTTTATTGCAGCTATGAAGATGAAGGCCCCAGCCCAGCCTTCTCAGAAGATCTGGAATCCCTGGGGGACCCATCATTCAGAAAAGAGGAAACCCTTTGTGTTTTGGATAGGGGAATTTGCAGGGCCCAGGCAGGGTCTGCTCAGCAGGGTGCCTCATCACTGAAGTCTTTCCACCTGCTCCTTTCCTAGCTGCAAATGCAGCTGGCAGGTTCTGATCATACTCAGTGTGTGGGAAGCCAGCAGCTCCCCATCACCAGAACAACACCTTCAAAATCATTTTCTTTGCCTGCATCTGCTTTCCAGAGGAAAAGAGATAAAACTTCATACAGCAATTTTGCCTTCTTTTATTCTGATTTGGTTGGTGTAAAAAGGCAAATGTTTCTAATGTCATCTCTACCTTGCAATAGAATAGGAGATGTGGTCCAGGAACAGGAGCTACTGATAGAAAGTTTTAATCTTCTAGCTCATCTCCTTGTGCTTAGACAAACAACACCATTTAGCTCATTAAAACATTACACTCCCTTGTAATTATAAAATGCAGCCGTAGTCTGTTGGTAAAATACTTTTAAAATTTCTTAGATATATTTTTCCTCGCAATTAGGAGACTTCTTGCATTATTTATGGCCATTCTTCACTTCCGTAACAGATAAATATGGAAATACTATGTAAACTTACTGAAATGAGTAAATCAGGACAGTAGAATAAAGGTGCCACCTGCAAGTACCAGTACGGTGGTTGCTTTAGATCACCTTTTCCTATTATCCTTCACTGTGACAAGAAAACAAACAAACAAACAAAACAATTAACATTCACAGAACAGAAAAATGCAACTTTTTTTTTTTTTTTCCCCTAGACAATGGTCTGGCAAGGTTTTTACCAGTAAATTTAAAAATTCTAAACACAAAATCTTTCTGTAAATGTGTTTTGTTTGCAGTTATAATAAATATAACAAAATCAGTTAATTAAAAATAGACTTGCAAATTACTCCAAAACTGCCATGCTGGAACTGCTGCTGTTAAGAGTTCAATTCAGTCTCTTTCAAGTCATACTGCAGTGAAGCAGCAATGATATGCAGCCTGTAATTTTATCACAAGCAGATATCAGATCATTCTCTGTCCCATGTGGAAGGGGTTGTTCTGAAGCTGCGAAGAGTTGTGGAAAAAGCTACTCAAAAAATCTTTTATGTGACTTGTTGAAGGGAAAAGATATCAACACGTGTCAAGCAATTTTCAGCGGGGAGGTTCTTCTTGAAAATCATACAGTATAATCACTTCTGGTTATTATTGCAAAGGTAAGCGCTCCACAAAGATTATTATATAGGATAATATCCCTGATTTCGGGCTTACGTTCCATTTAATTTTCAGTGATATCCAGAGTAAATCGTAGATTTATTCTGATATATATTATTATGCTGCAGCAAACACTTGAAGGTCCTAAAGGCATAAGCTGTTGCAAATCGTGTGAAATATTAAAGGTAATGAAAATCAAATTGTGCTCAAAGTAATCCACTGTGTTACAATGGTACGTCTTGTTATGTGATGGTTGGACCTTGTGATCTTATGGGTCTTTTCCAATCTAAATCTATCCTTGAAGACATTCAAGGCTGAACGGGGCTCTGTGCAGCCTGACCGAGCTGTAGATGTCCCTGTTCATTGCAGGGGAGTCAGAATAGAGGACCTCTAAAGATCTCTTCCATCTCAAACGGTTCTACAAATCTACAAATTCTACAGTCCTCTGAGTCTATGATCTTACTTTGTGTCCAGCTGTTTGACTTGGATGTTCACATTTTCATCAGTTTGGCTTTTTCCTGACCACACTGGTCCCATTCCAGTAACGTATTTAGAAACAGAGAGGTTAGCACATGAGGTGACTCAGTTTTGTGAGATCGATGTCTGTACAACCTCTTTGGCACAGCTTTATCTGCAGAACCAAGGGGAAAAAAAAAAAAAAAAAAAAAGAGGAGATCTCATAAAAAGCAACATTCTCTCATTCAGGCAGGACAATTTCACAAACAACATGTACAGAAACATAGGCAGGTGCTTGTTTTCCCATCTTCACATAAATAAGCATAAGGCTCTTACGATCTAGAAAACAATAAGAATTTTAAAACTTGCTATCTCTTCTGGGTATTTCACAGCAAGTGACCATTTATGAAGTTTGTCCTCAAAGTAAAGTACATGAACCTGAAGTCTATGTTCTTTCTGTATGCGGCACTGTTTAAGATCTACAAAAAGCTCAACAAGCCCTGAACATTAAATAAATCCCAGCTACTGAATTCCCTCATAAGTCATATTCTCTGAAGAGCTCTGACTCCTCCAGAAGTGAGTCATTTGGCTTGAAACCTTTCTGCTGGTGAGCCAGATGCTAGTTCCTGCCTTGTCTTCTATATTTCTCTCTTAGAGTGAAAAAGCCTGTAAGGATCTCAGCCAGTTCCTCAGGTCAGCCAGCCCCATGTTGCCAGCACCCACAGAGCTCCCTGCCTCCTGCAGCCCCAGCTTGGGGCAGATGCTCAGCTGGGTCGGAGCTGGCAGGCACTCCGGTGTGGCAGCATCATCATTTTCTACAGCAGCATTCCTAAGTCTGACCTCACTATGAGAGAGACAGGAAAGAGTTAAGCTGCACTAAATGAAACTGCATAGAAAGGATACAACTCCTACGTATCCCGGACATTTGGATGCCAAACATATTTCCCTGAATGAAAGTCTTTTTGGTTGCTTCTCATTGGAAGGGAAAATGCTTTTCAGGAGAATCAAAATCAACAAAGAGATTACAGATAACAAATGTAACACAGCACATATACATGTAACACAGTACAGTAAACATGGATGGCTAATTGAGGAAATTATTGAGAATGCTTTGAAGCAGAATTCCTACATATATTTCTGATGAGCTCTCCATAACATCTTTCAAAAGCAGTCACATTCAGGAAGAGTAAAGGGAAATCTTTTAATTTTTTACTAGAATCACTTTATCAAAAACTACCTACATTTTTATTATTTAGTAAGCTTACAGTAGTGCTTCTTGTTTTCAGCTGGGATCATGACATTATTAATCTAGCTGCCTAAAAACTGCTCCTGACTCAGATTTGTCAGAGAGGACAGCAGAAGGAGTTATCGCTTCCACTTTGCAGACAAGGGCTGCATTGAGTTCATAGAGCCAGGGCTAAGGCAGTCCCCTCCCCACTGCCTTTCAGGGAACAAGTTCAGTGGGGAAGGTGCTGGTGCACCTTGTCTTTGAATGAGTTGTCTGCAGGGATCCAAACACAGCCAAGAGTGGGAAAACAACCAGTAGGGTGGGTTGCTGGGGTCCAGAGTGAATGCTTCATCTTTGGTCCTTTGGTTCATTTAGTAATATAGATGTGCACAAAGTTATTGGGAGAGGGCAAAAACTCAAGCAATATAACCTGAACCTCTGCTCCGTTACTCAACCACTGGAAAATCTCTTCCTCACCATAAAAGAATCCACATTTAAAAAAAAATATGGCTATTCCAATTTCATTTATGTGTAATGCTCACAGAAGAATAAACTCTTTCCCACTTACTCATTTCTTCTTATCTGCATTTCATTTCCCTTACTGCTCATTTCTGTCTTTCAAATGTACAGCAGAAAAACTTTTAATGCAGCATGGAATCCCATTGGCCACATGCCAGCTGTGATTTCACCACAAAAAGCAACACACTAGCCCTTCCCAGATAAAAGAGCCAAGCAACAAGGGGCTTTGCAAGAATATTCCAAGTAGGTGAGTTTGATTCCTCAACAAAAATCCTGAAGAGCGTATGCTCTAGAAAAGAGCAAAATGTCATTATCAGCACTTAATGCACTCCAAATATCAGCTAGCATTTCTACTTACTCTGAGAATTTAAACTAGTGTGCGTTTACATCAGCTCTCAGCCTCTTAGATTCTAAAGAGTGTAAGGTCCATCTAGCCCAACACCCAGTTATCAGCAGTGTCCATGGGCAGGTGTCTACAGAAAATGATGAGAATAGGGAAAACACAGAGTTATAATTCCCCCAAATTCTCTCCTAGAAACAATGAATTTGCATCTCTTCTGAGACAGTGTTCTGCTTTTAACAGCTTTTGGTGGACTTCTCCTCCATGGATGGCTTCATAGCAAAGACAGGAAACAATCAAGGACACCACTTGTACGTGTCTCAGTGCAGGATGGAGGAAAGAGAGTGAAAATGCCACAAAAAAAGTTATGCTAGTTTTTCCTTCTGTGTGCATAATGTACTTTTTTTTTTTACTTTTTTTTTTCTTTTTTTTCTGTCAGTATCACAGTACATACTCAGCTGAAATGTTAAGTGTATGTTACGTTGATCTCCATAATTTGGATCCAGCAGAGAAGTCAGGTCCTACTGGCTTGAACTGCCAGAGCCTTCATGAGGTCAGTGAGCTTCCTCACTTACAGCATCACAAAACATGGCTCACCATAGCTTCCCCTGTTTGAGAGTTTCTTGATAAGCAAGGCTGTAAAGAAATATTGCTGTATTCCTGGGCTGTAGATATAAATGATGGATTTTTTAAAGAAAACTTGATCAAAAAATGTCAAGGAAAAATAACAGCACATTTAGTGTTGCATTTAAATAAGCTGAAGAATATCTTGGATAGCCTTGTATGATGTTAGTACCATTTCATTCTGTTTAAGAAAGTTTGCTATCCAGCTTTATCAGGCTCTATGAAATTTCACTGTGGCATTTTAAAATCTATCTAAGCCAGCAAGAACACAGATATGTATAACATCATGAATATAAATACAAGCCATTTAAAATATATCTAAGTGAGTCATCCAGGAACAGTCTGATTATGGGGGAGAAAACCAGATAATCTGAATTTGTCTATATCCATGTACCTCTGTGCAAATATCTATCTGTGAGTACTCATAAATATTTCATCTGGATCTAGTTTGAATTTGGATTCAGCTCCTACCCTAGATAGGCAGAGTTCACAAATTGCCTGTTGAGTGATCTTGCTTTGTTTTGTAAGTGTATAAGGATGCAACTCTCACAACTGATATCAGAGCAAAAAAAAAAAAACGCAAAGAAAAAATAAATGGAATGGCAATACTTTCAGTTCTGAATAGTCAAACAGCTGAGCTTCTTGTCACAAGGTGCATTATGAAGGGTAGTCAATTCACTGCTCAATTTCATATTGGAGGGACTGAAGTGAGGACCTGATTTCTAAATAACTATTTCTGTTGACCTTTACAGAAGAACATCCAGAGCACTCAGTTATAATGCTACTGAGCACCTCCACAGCATGTTCGTTTTGTGCTTGGGAAGACTTTTCTTAAATCAGGACCAGTATCCATAAGATACTTTTATCCCCATAAAGGGGTGTGGGTTTTTTTAAATGCCTACAAATTAAGAGCATCACTGATGTTTTTCTATTTGGTTTCATGAAACAAGTTTTCACTGGCATGATCTAAGAGAGAAGGAGATCTCCTCACATATCCTTAGCTTATCCAAACATTTTCTCTTTATAATATTAACCTGATGCAACATATGTGTTCAAGGACCTAGATCCAGGAAATGTAACGCTTTTGACTTTGAAAATAATTTCATGGTGAAAGCCATTGTTCTTCTGTTTCAAACAGTTTTGGGCTAAGAAGAGAGAGATTTGAAATTTCTTTCTGGGAGGAAAGTTCTCAGACAGTTATAACGTATTGGAAGGAAGTACTTAGCAGTAACTGCACTCAGAACACATAGAGATGAGAATGTGGCTTTCCAGGCAGCCAGTGCCTTGTGCATTGCTTCAGATGAACCTGGAGCTTCGTGGCCCGACATGGGATGGTAACACCGCTTTAGGGAATTGCTTCTCTTTCCCTCCCTGTTCTTGGCTGTGAAGTTGGGATAAGACTGTCTGCATTAGCATAAGACAAACAGTAATACTAACATGCTTTTTCCCAATGACAGGATCCACTTAGGAAGCTGGAGTAACCCAGGCTGTAGATTCTGTTTACTTTCTCAGGAAAGGGAGTGTGATGCACAAAGGCAGCCTGGAAGAAGAAGTACAGATTCCTTCTTGTTGACTCAAAGGGAAGTCTTGTTGATCTGGATCCTCACTAAATATATTTTTCTGAAAACGTCCAGCAGAACTTTTGTATATACATCACCTGAAAGCATAATAGTAAGCAAAAATATCAATATCTAAAAAAAACAAACACTTAATGTTGTCATAGATCTTCAGTGAGAAAAGCACTTAAAAGAAGTAAACAGCCGTCTTGGGATAGACCATCTTTTAATGAACTTTTTTCTTTTCTTACACTCCAAAAGAGTCAAAAACAGGCTGTAGGAAATGCACTTCCTGTTCTGTGGTCCTACAAAACCCCAAGCAGATGAAATGACAGTATGCATGGGCCATGCTCTCACAGAGAAAGCCAGGCAAATGCGCCTACAACACAAATTTCATATTTAGGTCCCAAATCGGCTAAGTCCTTAAAACATGAACATGATATTAAGGATACAAATGGTCCCCCTGAAGCTAGCAGAATTATGGTCTCTCTAGTTATACACCCTATTCTGAGGCACATGTGCACAAACAAGGCTATATAACCCCCCATCGATCTTCTCAATAGCTCCCACTGACAGGTGCTGAGCGTGGCCAAGTGTGCCCGATGCTGCTGTGGCTCATGCCGGCATTATTGCCTGTGTCACCTCAGTGCAGGGCCAGGGGAGCACTGACAGCTGCTCTGAGGGGCCAAAGGAGGCCGTAATGAACAGGACGGAAGCAGCCAGAGGGGCCACGTGGAGCTGTAGGGAGCGAGGGAGGTAGATGTGCTGCCTGCAATAAACCTCCTCACTAGGGCCATAAAACATGGATTTTCCCTTTAATAGGGCTCTCAGTTCCTCTGTAATGTTATTTGAGAAAAAAAATATAGTATTAGAGATGAAGGAAAAAAGCTTCTTGAAGATCTGGGCTGATTAAAGCTAATTTGACTGGACTGTTTCTTAATTAAGACAAAACTCTTAAATCCACAAGAGAACATTGATTCTGTATTCTGCTCCGTTTAAACAAGTACAGTCTCTGCCTGAGTTCATATATGTACACTAAGTGAGGAGAACTGGAACAAAGGCCTATCATACTAATCTATGACGAGATACTTGCTGTTGGGATGTAATTCACCACAGCTTAGAGCACTTATGCAGGTGCCTTCAGCATTCCTGTCCCCTTAGGGAAGAGTTAGATAAGGCTGTCAGGGCCTCTGCACTCCAACTAAATTTATTCTTAAGAGTAGATATCTCTCTTGAATCAATGGAATGACAAAACCCTGACTTTGCCATATTAGCCTTGTTTTCACAGGAAATTCATTTTATGTTGTCATGCTCTGTCTTTGAATGTGCGTCCACATCCTTTCTCCACCCCTTAAGCCTTTGGCCAACTACCAAGTTTGACAGAGAGGCTGTAGGCCTGCAGGTACAAGTTCCTACAAGTGTGAGGAGAAACCCAGTTAATATCCACCTGAAAGAAAGGCAGGAGTGTGTATTCACCCCTTTGTCGACACTGCAGGATCCACGTAGCAGGGGGCGGTTCAGGTGCCTAGATGTGGCAGAGGCTTACCTGAAGCAAGCGCCATGGTGCATGCTGGAGAGCCCAGCTAGGAGACACAGACCAGTCTGTGGGAAGCCAGGGAGGTAATTATGCTTGTTAATTGTTTTAGTTCATTTTTATATTCAGATAGTAAAGTCTTAATGCATGTTACAGCTGTAATTTTCTAGCACACATCCTGGGATCCACTGCTGGACATAAAGAACTTGGCAGTATTATTCCGCTTGCCCACTGTTTATCCAGGGGAAGATAAAAGCAAGCATATTCTGCAAATCATCCTGGTTCAGTTCCAATGCCGAATGTGGACCTGCCTGAGCAGGAGTGGAGCTGTCAGCTCGTACAGGCTTCACTGTCAAGGGCTGTGTCATCTGTCAGTGTCGGTTCCAGCTCACTGTGCCACGTAGAGGCAATGCACTGGTGCCTTCCAATTGATAACACGCTGCCAGAAGCATGTTACTTTCTCATCTGTCTTCTTGTAGCTGTCAAAATTGGAATCCATTAATTAGTTCGTTCTTGTGAATTTTAGTTGCTCTGAAGACATGTAAATTTCCAAGAAAGAAAAAAATAAAATACGTACAAAAACAAATAAACAAACAAAAAAACACTATGAAGGTGCCAATAGGGGTTCACAAATCCTAAGTGGCAGTTATTATGAGCAGTAAGTGCTGGCTACAAGAGCTTGGTCTAAGTGAGTATAATGATGTGGCTAGTTTCACCATATTGCTTTTAATGAGACTGAGCTGCTTACAGGAGGTGAGATGCAATGACAGCTGGGGATAGGGGAAAAACAGCACCAGCAAGTGAAATCAGCTGGGTCAAGAAGGCTCTGTTTGTTGTTGGATGTGGTTTTTTTTTTTTATTTTACACATTACTTACCAGGAGTGGAGGAAAAGTTTGACTGATCTTTATTTCTCTGTATTTTGCATCTCATGAAAGCAATATTTTGATTTCAGAAGGAGTTTTTGCCAGTTCTGTGGATTTAAGTTGTGATGCCTCTCACTCTAGCACTCTAGACAATACTATCTCTAAGCAGAATAGTGTTTTCATTGAAATGTCAAATATTAAATAGGTATATTTATGTATTTCGTATTGCATCGGTTACCTCACTTTCTCAGGGTTTCAGAAGCATCCTAAACAATCCTACAAAAATGAGCTAGGCATTTAGGAGCTTGCACTGAATTAAGTATGAGTAGGACATTGGTAAAACAAAGTTGGTGCAGAAAATGATAAAATGGCACTGCCTGAGTGCTGTCTTGAAAACAATGTTGAGTATCAAGTACTAGACACAATTTCTAGATTCTCTACAGCACTGCAAACAGTGGATCAGAGAATCATGGAATAGATTGCATTGGAAGGAACCATAAAGACTACCTAGTTCCATACCCCTGCAATGGACAGGGACACCTCCCACTAGATCACGTTGACCAAAGCTCCATCTAATCTGGCCTTGAACTTCCAGGGATGGGATATTCACAGCTTCTCTTGGCAACCTATTCCAGTGCCTCACCATCTTCATAATGAAGAATTTCTTCATAATATCTAATAATATCTAGTTCAGTTTTTAACCATTTCCACTTGTCCTATCATTAGATTCTCTGAAAAAGAGCCCCTCCCCATCTTTTCTATAGACCCTCTGTAGGCAGAAAGCTGCAGTGAAGTCTCCCCAGAGCCATGACCTGCTCCAGGCTGAACAATCCCAACTCTCCCAGCCTGCCCTCATAGGAGAGTTGCCCCAGCTGTCTGATCATCCTCATGGCCCTCCTGTGGACTTATTCTAACAGGTCCATGCTTTTCTTATGCTAGGGACCTCAGAGCTGAATGCAGTGCTGCAGGTTGGCGCAAATCATATCAGGGCTGGAGCAGCAGTTGGGATCCTCAACACCATCACCAAGGTGTGCTCTCATGTGCTTTCTAAACTCAGCATAGGTCCAAGTTCTTCAATTACTTTCAAAAATGAGAATTAGACTAATGTATCATTCACTGTCTCTAAAGTTCCCATCCTAAGGCATCTCCCACATAACTTTAACTAACTTTAACATGGCTATCTTTTATAAAGCCCTATAAAGCAGTATATATTCTCCTGCCATGTACTAAAAGCTGTAATTCCTTCCACTGAAAGGACAATTTCCTACTGCTCTGGCTAGATGTGATTTATTTCCACATTTTCTTTAAAGAAATATTAGAATACTTCCCTAGAATTCATTCTCAAAATAGCCATTTCTCTCTGTAAAATCAAGATATCTCCTCTTTTTTGTTCCAAGTTATGCCAACGAAGGACATACAAATATATTCATCCAGTGTAAAAGGTGGGGCCATATATTAACAGATAAGGCAAACCTGCTTCCAGGAAATCAGATCCTTTCTTTGCTTTTGCACTGGTTATAGAAAAGGAAATGAAGCCAAAATTTGCAATTCAACAAGGTGACTTCAGTGTCAATAAAGTACCTTTCATCAACACTTTATGGACATTGTACTTGGATATCTTCATTTACATGCATTTACCTCATGTGGCAATGCACACTTTCATAGATATGTGTACATCTTTTTTTAATATCCACTGAAAATTTGGCTCAGAATCAGCTGTTTATTGGTTTAAGTTCATTCACTCATATGGGTAATCCATGGAAGAACAAGTATTTTAAACGCTCCACAAAGAAATAAATAGCTGCTTTATATGTGTTTGGGGTGTTCTTTGCACTCACATAGAGTAAAATAAATACAGTTTATGATCACTGATTGCATGCACGTAATAATCCATTCTTGAGGTCCCAAAATCTCAAAGCTTGGCATCAGTATTTCAGTGCTATGTGCCCAAGTGGAGTGATCCCCCTTAGGGATTCTGCTGCTTTCTTGTGGCAAATCCTGCTGGAATGGCAGTTTGCACACCACAGTTGGACCTGTGGTTGTAAGAAGGATGTTAAAATACAAATATGCATACAAAAAGCACAAGAATGGAAGGAGCAGGAACATGCAATCTTTCCTTGGTTAGTTCTTGGCTGGTCAGTCACTAATTACAATATAAATATCCTTTCAGCCCATAGTGGCCTTTCACATCCCCATCTTTATCAGAGTATCAGGAGGAGCAGAACCAAGCAAGAAGCAGGTGTAGAGCAAGGCTGGAAGGAACAGGTATCACACCCAGCACTGAGTGTAAGCTTTTGGGTTCAGTTCTCTATCCCCTGCTACCTGGGTTTAGTTCAGTATACTCAGTCAACACAACCTTAGTGACTGGTCTGACCGTTAGACTTATTCTTATTACTACTGCATTAGACTACAGGCTACCATGGCCAAAACACAGACACCGAAGCAGTATCACCACAGCTATCCTTGAGTTCTCAATACAACACATGGACATGCTGGAATCTTCTTTGTCCAGAGCAAGTGTCAAACTTCACCTCTCTGTGCAATGGAAAGTTGTAGAGAAAAACAGGATGGAAAAGTCCTCCTTGGTGGGATTTGTCCCCAGACCAGTCTGTGCTAAAATATTAACTAAAATGAAAATACTAACACGCAGTGAGAATGCTACTTCATGATGAAGTAGTGTTGTGTAGGTCAGCTATTAATAGTATAATAATGTGTTGTATTGTAGAAAGTGGAAACTAGATAGCCCCAAAGAGTCCCCCCTCGCTCTTTGCAAGAGTACAGATGCATAGACTCCAAATTGTTAGTTTATACTGAAGAACTTCAGGAGAACATTTACCTGCGTATATTTAAAGAAATCTCTGCTTTCTGTAGTGGATGGAATTCATACTTTTATTCACACTTTTTTCTTAATGACCTTCTGCCATAAGAGCAATTTGCTTAGTCCACTCCAGGTGATTCCGCATGATTTGCAAATCTAATTTTTATTTCCATGTCTCACATTTGAAAATCTTTTGCCACCATATTAATTTAACATTTTTATCTTTTACCCACCAAGACAGCTCACTGTGACCTTTAAATTCACTTACAAAGGATAACCCATTGGTTAATCTGGACCAATTGGCCTCAGCTACACACTTGGTGACAAACCATTATTTCTACCCCAGTTCTTTAATTGGCCAGAATGCTCTTTTTTATCAGATATATTAGCTGTCAGAAGTGCCTGCTAGCCTTTGCATACTTCCTGGATAGTGTCCAGGTCATTAAAGCAACATCTTCTGTTCGAGTCTGGAATATTTAACCTGAACCAAAATCCTAACTTTCTCCCTGCTTTTAATTAATTAAAGCTGAAAAATGCAGGGAGGGTCACTCTACAGGCAAGTCTTTTGAAATGGAAAACCTAATACGAGATCTTTCATGCTTCTTTTTCTTTTACTCATTCAGCAGTTTTGCTTCACAAATCACAATTTTATACTATTTAAGTTTCACCTGGTTCAAGCGTTTTACTTTTCTTTCTGCTGAATTATTTTGCTGTACAATAAGGCCAAGGAAGAAGAGCTGGAGCTGGAAAGGCTGTAACTCCTGCATGTAATGGGGAGCAGCCATGCCTCTCTGTCATTGTCTCCTTCATCTCTCCAGGGACTGCAGTCTCACTGGAACTGTATCCTCTGAGGATGAGAACTGGCTTTTGAGAAAAACAGCCTCCCACAGCAATGGCCAGAACTCTCACACACCTCTGGCTGCAAGTCACATCTGAACAGTTGAATCCCACCTCATTTGCTCCAGTGTAAAAGCTAGTGCTGACTCACTACCTGTGCTAGTAGCATGAATGGCCCACATCCCTTTCTTACTGTCTTGTAACAGCAGCAGTCCTTCATCCCTTGCACATGCAAAGCAGCAGCATGAAGATTTTGACTGCCTTGATGCATGAATATTTTATTCACCATCCAAGACCTAGCTAAATAATATCTTACAAAGAAAATTTATTTATTATTTTATATCACAATGTTTATTGCCATTCATACCCTGTGTTCTCTATTGGTGACTCAGAATAGAATCAAAAAGGGATTTCTTGAAAGGAGATGTGGAATGGATGCTGATTTCTTTATGCAGTAAAGTACTCTTTATTAAAGACATGTTTTTGTCTCGATATCTGCTTTATGCCACTCTCTGTCCTAAAATTCCAAAGTCATCCTGAAGGAAAAATAGGTTGATAGTCCTCAAAATATATCAACAGTTTACTCCAGCTTTTTCATTATTATGTGAATTTGAAAACAGGTTGATCTCAGTGAGAATGTACATTGCCACAAAGATTTCTTGCAGCTTCTGTTTTTCCAGCTTTAATATTAAGGCTATAAAGTGTAAGACTAATGTCCAAAGGTATGCCAAATTAAGATGTTATTTAAATGGCAAACAATGAAAACTTAATGCAATACTTCTACCCTTGATTTTTTTTTTTTTTTTGACAGATGATGCGAAATCAACTTCTTTTTTAAAGTAACTTTTTGTAGGATTTCAGCTTCCAGTGTTCATTTCTTTTCATATATGATTTATTTGCTATCTAGAAGATTAAAATGATTTTTTGAATAGTTAAGAACATTTCTGGGAGAGCAACGTTCTTGCTTTATTGAGATTAGGGCTCAAACTTCATTATCAATGGATTTTGCCCACAAAAAAAAAGTCTGTTTTTCAAACATCCAAACAACACGCTATATCTCTTCCCTTAGGAAGACTTCTCTTCAGAGAAGTCATAGGAGAGGCATGACCTGAATGAGGCATCAGGGCTCTGCGGGACGTGCTCCCTGTTGAAGCCTGTCGCACCACCTCTCAGCAAGCCCTTAAATCTTCAGCACAGAGTATGTTTAAAGCTGTGTAAATATAGCTTTCACACCTCCATTTATCTTTGTCGTGGCTCTGCCAAGAGGCGCTGGGAGCCGGGCTGAGCAGACAGCGCACACGCGAGCACATCTGCCAGAGGCCTGACGGAAGCGTTCACAAGGTGACCACCAGCCTCCCTGATGGAAAGGGAGATGGAAAGCCACTCTTTGGCTCACCCGACTGCCATAGGCTGACTGGATTTTTAAGCCCACTGTATTTTCACAGACTGAGGTCTCATGTTTGCGGTGGGTCAAAAGTCGCAAAGACGCCATTCAGGATGAGCTCCTTCACACCCAGCCTGGCCATGCTTTTTTTTCTTTCCTATATGTTCTTCTGATTACATAGATCTTAGGTCTGTTATGTTTTTATTTTCTGTTAATGGATAGACAATCTACTTGTTACACAACTACTGAATGAGAATATTGCACAGGTGGGGAAATCAAATCCTAAAACATAGGTTATGCGACAGCAGAGGCTGTTTGAAAAACCTTAGCTTGAACTCTTTGTAATTATCTGCATTAGGCATTACTTCCATAACTATATTTTTTACTTCAAAATTGATTTTACTACCATCAGCCAGAAGATTTTGAAACAAGCTGTGTCCAAAACAGAGCAGCCTGTGCAGGACTTCTGCTTCTTTTGCTCAAGAGGTTGCAGATGAGGCAGTGGATCTCCAGAAGAAAGGAGACCATTTCCAGGCTGTGGTTGTCTTTCGAGTCCTCTCTGATGCAAATAGTGTTGCAAAATTAAAGCTTTGTTTGAATCACAAAGCTATTTCCACAAGGAGCACCTTACAAGCAATGAGAAAATAAGAAAACCTACTTTTGGACTAGAAATTAAACATATAGAAAACACAGCAGCATAAAATAAAACAGTCTGAAAAAAGGAAATGAAATAAATGAGGCAGTTTTTCACACAGAGTGTGGTGACACACTGGAACAGGTTGCCCAAGGAGGTTGTGGATGCCCCATCCCTGGAGGCATTCAAGGCCAGAATGGATGTGGCCCTGGGCAGCCTGGTCTTATGGTTGGCAACCCTGCACATAGCAGGGGGGTTGAAACCAGGTGATCATTATGGTCCTTTTCAACCCAGGCTTTTCTATGATTCTATGATTTATTAACCATAAAACGGCACATAGTTGATGAAAAAGTTGTTTTTCTTTACAGTTTGGTGTGCACACTGGTGGACAAGGGATGATGAAGTTTGGATATTATCTAAGATTTGAATTTTTAAGTTAATATTCCCTCATGTATTCTCTTGGGAAGTAAAATGCATACAAAATGAATACTGTAGAACACTGGTACCTAAAATACAAATAGAGAATTAGTAGAAGAGAAAATTAAGAAGTCATAAAAAATTCCCAATGTGTCATCAACTTACTTAATCATTCAGTTTAAGAAAACCAACTCTCATGTTAGACGGTGTGTATTAATTCCAGTTTTACAAGACCCATATATGAGAACATTCAGAACTACTGCAAAAAAACACACAACCCACATCTCTCATAGGGAAGTCACACATCCTGCCAAATACAAAGGCAGTACTCCAGAGCTCCAGAGTACATTTGTGAGAGAGTTCCTCAAACAGATGAATTTTTTAACACAGGAAAACATTCCTTCTATTAACCGCCTCTCAGAATTAGCTGAGCCATTTTTAATTGAATTCTTTCAGCTCACCCGTCCTGAAATAAGCCACTGGATGAAAAATTTCAGCTCCAACCCTCCTCCAGCTGCAAGCAGAGTCTGTCCTTCAGGGATCAGCCTGCCTTGGGTGCAGCCTTGGTGGTGCTCCCACAGGCAGGGGGTGCTGCGCTCTCATCGCGGCAGCTGCAGGTCAGCACAAGGGGGACACACAAAATTCTGCTGTAGCACCAAATATGGAATTCAAGTTTGGGCTCAAAACCCATTATTCATTATTTCCACTACACAAGCTGATCAGAAATTGAATTGAGGACACTCTTGTAGCCAATTATAAACTATCTTCTAAATTATCTTCTTGCAAAGGAGGAGAATAAATCTCCTTCAGTGAAAGCAAGATAAAACCAGAGTTAATTTTATGCCAGCTGGATCCACAATCGTTTACTCTTCTGCTTGTCAGCTGCACTGCTGCACTATTTGTAATGGCCGTATCTCAGGTTGTGGACGTGTGATGTGAGGGTGCCCAAGTACCAGGATGGACACAAAACTGGCTCCAGGGAAACCGACACCAGAGGTTGGTTGTCTTGCCGAGCTCATCTTCCGCAGTCTCCTTGTGGCCTTCCTGGCTGCTTTTTGAGCACGTTCAGCCTACGAGCTCCTCCAGACATCAGACTTCAGCCAACTGTCCTCCACTTTGACCCGGGAACAGTTGGTGGGATTTTACTGTGACCAGACGAAAATACCACGGAAGCCAGGTGCAAACCACTAGCTTTGCCAAGTTAGCAGCTTCAAAAGCTTGCATGAGGTTTAGAGGGTTGTAACCTGGGAAAAATCACTGTCCATTCCCCTATTTGTCATTTCTGATCTTTATTAATATTCATTCTAACCAGCCCAGGGGGAAATTACTGTGCATTTGCTCTAAATCGGTCAAAACTCCTGAATCAGCCATATGGTGTGAATCCCTGTTTGTCTGGTAGCACGGAGTACATCTTTCACAGCCCTGATGCACACACAAAACTGTCTGCTTTCACTGATTCATAGCAGTGTTGTAAATATAACTGAACTTGTGAACGAAACAAGGTGTTAATTGATGGTGTACATATTCACCCTCATAAACGTCTGCTCCTAAACTACATTTCTTGGTTTCTAAGGAAACCCTTATTCCTCAAAACTGCAGGGATCCTCACTCACAATGCAGTTTAAATTCTTAATCATCTAACGCACTTTCTGCTGTGAGGGGAAAGGTGTAGATACGACCCATCTGCATGTTCAACAGTTGCTTTGAACTTGGAGGAACGAAAGATTTTTGTCAGTGCTGACTGTAGGAAACCATCAATTCTCACATTATGTGAAATGTGATACCGCAGTTTCAACTCCAGCTCCTGACTTCCTTAATTAAGGCTGTGCCAGACATGCCAGGAGAACGGGTCTGCCTGTCTGATCATGTGCAGACAGTCAAAAATGTTTGCCTGTGGCTCCCTCAGTCACTATGCTGGTTTGTTTTATAATGCGACACATAAAGGAGAGAGTGACACTGACAACCCTTGTGCCTCAACTCCAGTTTTGCTTCCTTTCCATGTCCCATGGGTCAGGCTCCTGCACAGCCACCAAACCATGGCCAAAGAGCTAGGGCTGGTGGCTAGCAGCCAGCAGGTGCATAAGTGGGCAGTGGGTCTTCATAGGGTCACAGAATGATCGAGGTTGGAAAGGGACTACATCAAAAAGCCTCAATCTGGACAAAGTTTGTAGGGTACCTCAGCTGATGGGTATGTGGGTTGTGTGCCTGCTGCTTTATGCTTCTGCAGCACAGTTACCTGCCCTTTCCTGTGCACTTTGCATTCTTCCAGCTGCTTGGATGTGCACTGAACTCTGCAAGAGCAAAGGGAGAGATGCTCAGGAAAGCCCCAGTGCTTTTGGGCTTTTGGTGCCCCGAAGTGATAACTCCTGTCATATCAATCCTCCTATCAAAACTGTATGAGAAACAGTCTAAGTTTCATCTCTTCTTTATTACAAGCAAAATTTCAGAGAACCTTTGACTCCTGTGGGACCAGATTCTGGGCTTTTTAAACTCTAGCAGGTCACACAAGACTAGGAGAGCCCACTGGCCATCACAGAGCTCCATGGCTCCACAGCATGAAGCCTGCTGCCCTCTATTTCTGAGTCACAGACTCTAGCTGGTATCGCTTCATTATTCACATCCATTGCTACTCCTGCCCTTTTAGATTAAAAAGGAAATAAGTAGCATGTTATTTTCTCTGGGATCATGGGTTTTTTTTTTCCCCAGAGAATAAAGGGAATCGTCTACACTATCATAAAGTCTGAATCACTGCTGAGAAGGTTACAAAACCATGTGGATAAACCTGCCCAATTGTAGGTGGCCAACTTGTTGTTGCTATCAAATAACTCTCCATCAGCCCTGTCTTTCAGCCTTCCCACTCAGCAACTGCCTCGGTAGAAATTACTGAACACATTTTCGCTGCCATAAAAATTGGCCAGAGCTATATTTCTAGATTCCAAGAAAGCTTTTGACAGCCAACCATGATACTTTATGTAATAAGTTGTCAGCATACTGTGTATCACCTAACACTGTCACTTGGCTTAGGTCAAAGCTGTCAAATTGCCAACAAAATATTGTTGCGAGAAGCACTAAATCTTCTTTTCAGCCTAGTTCTATTGGGGTCCACCAGACATAGTCCTTGGTCTGTTATTGTTTATACTATGTATAAATGACCTACCACATGAATATGCATTAAAAAAAAAAAAAATTAACGTGTATGTTGACTACATTGCCAGCAGATACTGCATTCAGATTTCAGAAAGATCTGTAAACTAGTAGTGGAGGACCACTTATGGCCAGCTCATGGTTTTAAAAGTACACATAACAAGTGTCTCAGACTACAGTCCAAACTTTGAGCCTCCCTGTTTTACTCACAGGCTGCATTTATGTCATACGTTAAATTCACATCTGAACTATCGCTTTAACCACGTTGTGCCACCTGTTCAGACTGTAAAAGTCCCAACTGACACAGGAAGCATTCTTGTGGACTGAGGACTGGGAGATGAGAGGTGGGGAGAGATCTGCATGGGGCTTTGGGAGCTGCCCCTACCTAGGAGGTACCTTGAACAACCCTGCTGCAGCCCAACTGTGGGGACTCTCCTGTTTCCCTCAGTTGGCCTGATGACTGTGAATGAAGGGGAGAAGGAGGGAGAACCCATCGTCAGGAAATCTCAGTGCAGCAGGTGAGACCACAAAGCCTGAGCTACAGGTGTCATGCACACAGGGCAAGGTTGGCGTACACAAACAATGTTGTCTTCATTATACCGAAAGTCCTAAAGGAACAAAAGCAACACGTCGTATTCTCTTTTCTCAAAAGTCTCTAAACCGCCTTTTAAAAACACAGCCTTCCTGAAGCACTTTGATCAAACAAGCAGTCTCAGATGCACTGAAGTGCTTTAAGGATCTGCACACATCTATCATAGCCAATATACCCTGCAAAGAGTACAAACCAACACAGAACTGCTGTGCCATCAGTCTGACGGCTGGCAACAGAAAGGTTAGTGCTAGCACTGGGCAATTTCTACTTAACCCTGGAAACCATTGTCCGCCTCTTATTTCATGTATGTTGGCACTGAAACTTCATATTGATTAAACTTGTTAATTAAAGTAATTCTCCTCTAAACTGGAATGTGCAAGAACCAAGTCATGCTGCTGGAAAGAGTGCATCATTTAGAAATTCTCCTATATCATAATGACATATCCTATAGGAGCAGAAGACAGCAAACCAGTCCCCTTGGATTCTGGATGCCTGGCATAAGGCTCTGTTAAGTGTCTTAGTTTCTATAGTGCTCTAATATATATAGTTAAATTATATATTGCTATATTATAAATATATATATAAATTATATAGTGCTATAATCACTCTGCCTGAACCTTTAATTCCTTTAAGACAGCAGAGTAGCTCAGACACCTTATACAGGATGAGGGAGCTGTGCACTGCCTCCCACCAGTTCACGCACTCTTGCAGAAGTGTGCTCTACCACACGTGCTCACATTGCCTAGCCGAGGCTGTTGTGTCTATACAGCTATCCAGGAGCTGGCTCTGGCTCTACGGCTCAAAAAGGCACAGACTGACCAACATACACTGTGTGGCACTTGATGCTGTGTCTACTGCGGGCCCATTGGGATACTCCTACTGACCTAAAAGGTAAATGTGGCACTCTGGTTTTGCCATTACTGCATTTGGCCCTGAAACAACAGGAGGACCTGCAGACTGGGACAGTGGCATTGTCCCAGCAGGAAGCAGAGGCCTGATGCTCACACACGGGAGCTGCAAGATGAACAGAGAATCCAGAGTCGGTGCAAGATGGCTGAGAGGAGGGCTGAGAACAGAGGCCAGGCACATTCCAACTGTACTGGGGGGGAGGAAGGAGGGTGAAGAAAGACTCTGCCATGCACTAAGGGCATGCCAAGGTGTGTGGCTGGCGGGAGGTCAGGCCTGCTTCCTAGCCCCATGTTGATGTGACAGCCTGATTTTCACTTCTTGAGGGAGTGCAGTGCCCTCATGGTGCGAGGGGGCTGAGGTCCCCCCCCCGAGGCCCTGCCATGCCCAGGTGTGATGCGGCCTGCTGTTCTCCTCTGTGCTGCCCAGGGCTCCCTGTGGTCTTCCAGCACCTGGGGTGGTCTGTGCCTCATCCCAGGGTGGCTTGAAGTATGAACAAAAGGATGAAATCATCTTATGTGGCAGCTTTGTATGTGGTCAGGAGGAGAAAAAAACAAAACTCATGTCCCCTTTTGCCCTTTGAAAATAAAGCAACTGTTAGGACCTTTACAGGGCTATACATTCAAACTCTTATTGCTTTGATTGATGACTTGATTGTGCCGACAGCAAAGGCTCTACCAGAACTGCACCATTGATTACATGGTCAATAACTTGATATAATTATTATGCCAAAAATACACTTTTATATTAACGCTCATGTAAATGTGTTTCGAGATATGAAGAGGCAGTGGATGCATTGTGACTCAGAGAGGAGAATCAAAGTCACAGCATGGGACGGCAATAAAGAAAAGAACACAGTAATGAGGAGAAAAGCCTAAGAGAGAAAAAAAGGCAGCACTTGACAGACTCTTTGCAAGTTCGAAAACAAGCAGTTCTGAGAGCCGCATCATTAGCGAAGCCTAGTTTACTATGAAACCGTGTCCTATATTCTCAATCCCCTCCTCCTCCGCCTGCATGCAGCAACCCCAAATCCTCACCGCGCACCGCTGACAGCCTCAGCCCTCCCTCGGCACTCCCCAGCCCCCTCCTCCCCTCGCCCCCCGCCCCGGTGCTGTCACCTCCCTGCCATCCCAGAGCGGCCGTGTCCCAGGGCCGGCCAGCGAGCAGCCGGCGCCCAGGCGCCGCGGCCATGGCTGCTGCGGTGCTCCCACTCCTGCCGCCGAGCTCCGCCACCAGGAGACCTCCTGCACAGCACTCCCTGTCACTGCCCTGTGCAGGTGCTGCTCCTCAAGAGTTCTCATAAATTCATCTGTTGGACAGCTTTAGTCTGGAAAACCTGCTTGCATCAATCATCTCTGGATTGAAATATATATATATATGTGGAAGTTCAGGCAGTGCCAGGCTCGTGTCCAGCTTCTTGTGTGTCTACCAGGATTCCCAAGTCTTTCTCTGCAGAGCTGCTCTCAATGACTAGATGACTAAAACCCAGCCTCAGTTTTCCTCAGGCTCTGGTATGTAATGGAAGAAGTAATGTACCACTCTGTCCCAGCCTCAGCTAGCAGCAGTATTCCCAGCTCTAGCTTTGTGTGACAGTCAGGATGCTCTGCTGTCACACATGGGCTAAGCATAATGGTGGCAAGAACCACACAATAAATGTTTGTCATGATTCACAGCAACCAGGAATTCTGGCAAAACTGCTTCACACTGTAACAAAAAACCTAGCTCATAGACCAGAATTAAAGATCAGCTGCCTTTCTACCCTTTTTCCCAGCCTTATAACCTTTGATTTTGCAACATTAATAATCCAAGAGAATTCCTGTGAATTTTTTTTTTATTATTTATTTATTTTAAACCTCCCATTTTGGAGACGTAACTAGTTAGACTTAATTTGGTCTCATTCTAAAAGTGCAGTTTTTCTTTTTCTAATTTTTTTTAAAGCCTATTAAGTCAACTTATCTTCCAAATAAATAGATAAGATGATTACTTCTCAGTTTGAGAAAACACTGAACAAATGAGGAGGCGGAGAGTAATTAGAAGCAGCTAAGAGGATGGACATAGGCTATACACATTCTTAACTATTAGCATCACATAGGATTCTATTTATGAATATCTCCAGCACTTATGAATATCATATATTTGAGGTAATGACAGCCATATGGTGGAAAGTGGAAATGTGAGGGAAGTCCTGGAACAATGACAATATGGCTAAACCATGGATGTGCATTTGACCACCTCATTGACTTCCTGACCATCCATCCATTTCAGCTGAAGCTCTTGAGGTGTTCCAGATCTCTAAACAGATTAAGGAGGACATATTATTTTCTTCTGAACTAATCTACTAGAGAATTTCTTTTCTCCTTCTTTCTTTTGCATTTCCTGCTCAAGGATCATGACAGATGCTTTAAATCACCGTGAAGGAAATCTCTCCGTCCCAAAGACATAGAAGTTTCCTGAGTCACAGATGAGGCCAAGGCTCCCTCTGAGCCTGTCAGGAATGTAAGAGAATGGCCTTTCAACACAGGAAAATTTCATGTGCTGGAAATCTGTTGTAGGCCATTTTAGGCAGATTTTATGACTTCCTCTGAATTGTGCAGCCATATTATTTCCTTCATGGCTGAAATATAGGTTCAAGGTTACAGATTCCCATTGCAATTTAATAGTTATTTCAAGATCAAAAATATTTATCTGACTTCTATCTCCCAATGTCATAGAAGTTCAAATACTGCTGCAGTGATATTTTATGGCAGAAAGCTGAGTTAAAAATTCAAGGCCAACAGGTCAAACATTCCTTCTTTTTTTTTTTAAGAGAAAGTTGAGCCTTCCTTAAAAGATATTCAGAAGACCACCAGATCTCAAGCAGTAGCTTGCTCTTCAGAAGATGTGTGTTTTAAAAATGCAAAAGAAGAATATTAATCAAAGAAAGCTCAATTCATTCCCTATCCCCCCTTTTTAAAAGAAAATAAAATATGGAAATTATGAATAGAAAAGTGTATCTGTGACACACTGGAAGATGCTACCCAAGGGTGTTCACTGTAGAGAGGAGGATAGCTGTATTAAAGTGAATAATTTTGTGGGGAAAGGATAGAGAGTTGTTGCTATAAGAAAAAAAATCTTCTTGATTGACATGAGAAATTGCTGCCACATGAAACAGTTCATCTTCTTTGAAGGGCTCTTTTGTCAGGGAGGTCAGGTCAAAGAGGTTTGAAAGGTCCTCATCAAAAGAAGTTGCCTCTCTAGGCCCAGTGCATTCCCTCGCTGGAGAAGTCTTCGCTTCAGGAACTGCATGGAGATGTGGGAAGCAGGGGGTTGGCAGCTGCATAGCTAAGCAACCGTGCGGGCTGAGCCATGAATCAACACTGGCACCTGCTGTGGACAGGAGGATCTCCTCATCACCCTGGCCGCTGGAAAACTGCTACGTGCAGACAAAGGCTCACAAAGAGTTGTCTAAAAGCAGCACCACACTGTTCAAGTTCTGTGTGCACACACCAAGTCAGCATGGGGGATCCATTTCCTTACTGCCCTGGGCCCCAGACTCATACTTTGGGCTTGCAAGTGAAGCAGCAATATAAGCCAAGCGGCATGTCTAGAAAAACAGAAAATCCTCTGCTTCTCACTCCCATTGCAGTGCTATTCTTCATCCCTCCAGCACCTGCACTCACCTTGGAGCTGGAGAGCCCAGGTATTCCCCCAATAGAAGAGTGCTGTGGGGCAAGGCACCTCTTTGCAATGGGAAAGGACAGTGCAGATGAACATGCTTGTGCCACCAATGTCACTAGCTGATTGTGTCAGTGTCCCCCATCTCCCTATGTAGAGGAGACACAGGACAAACTCCTTCAAGCAGCTGGGCACAGTACCTCGGTCCAGCAAGAAGGCACCATTAGCTGTTCTGTTCAGGCATGCTTCCAGCTTGCACAGCTCTGGGGAGAGCTCAGCCAAACACAGGACTAGTGTGTGTCCTCAGTAGTGTACTGAGGACAGGGTAGGAGAGCTTTGGCTCCAGAACTGCTCGTGCACCTACACTAACAGAGCTGGGATCAGCATCGCTTTTTGTACTCTCCAATTTCCTCTAGAATCTTTGCTGATCTATTTTTACTCAGTTTTCCAGAGATGATGAACCAAGGTGTCAGCCACAATCTCTTTCCCTGCTGCCCCACAGTTCATCAGCATTTAGAGGAAAATTTTCCTTCCCAGCAGTAGCATCCTCCTCCCTTCTCCTGTCACAGCAGTACCCTAAGTGCCCAGAAATGTCCCACTTGCTACATCCACCCAACTCCCACAGCCACCCCCACTGGTGGGAGTCGGCATTTCCCCTGAGAAACAAGGAATTAGAATTAACATCTCACTGAGATGAAAGCAGCAGCTCATGCCTCCCTCAGTCACGTGTGAAGCCCAGTGCTGGTAAAGGTCAGTTCATCTTTTGGAAGGTAATTTTCTAGGAAGGCAGGAAAATTTGGGGGCTTCTGTTTGCTCTGTAAAAGAGAGCTGACCTTCTGATAGAGTTGTGTGAGTTGAGGTCCTGCTTCCCCAGGCATAAATTTCTGATGCTGAGTGTCTCAAAGCCTCCGTCAGCTGATTGCAGGTGGGCTGAACCATCCCTCACTGAGCAGCATCTCTAGCTATGTGAAAAATCACCTTCACTGATTAGGGCAGGGCCTTTCTTCCTGATTGCATTGCCCTGTTTACTGTCATTGAATGTTTGAATCAGGAGGACGTTCTGTTTGTTTCTTGGATTTTAATTGCTGTATGACTTTCCTCTTCTTTACTAAACTACTTTTCCAGAGGTAATTGCTGAATTTATACATCCATGGAAACCCAGTGTATACATATGACAATAGCACAATTTGGTATTTATGGAGCGTCACTTTTCTATAAAGGCAGAATTTCAGTTAATTATCACTGGGCTGTTTATGAACACTTAGAGATGGAAAAATAATGAATGGGCACATCGTCTATTCATTACAATTCTGCTGATGAGTTGTCCCATTCATAAATTAGCCTAGCATTTAGCTTCAGCAGAGCACTGCGAATGTTGGCAAGGTTTGAAGGTCAGTTGTGCTTTAACCCATGGCTTTCTGCAGATGGCAAACGTGTCGCTTTGCACTGAGATCATGCTGACTCTTGTCAGCTAAAAAGAGTTACTCTGCATGGAGCCTGGCCGGCACACATAGGCAAAAGGAAAAAGCAGTAGAAAGTGCTGCTATTCAGAACATAGCTCTCTTTCACTCTGAAGCAGTGCAACTGTCTCTACTGGGTGAGGATTGATGACCTGAGCTGGGTCAATGCTCCTGGGTGCCTTCTGAAATCAGTGTCCCTCCCATGGCCAAGCTTTTCTTGGGGAAGGTGCTCCTTCCTGCTGTGCTTCCTCCTGCAGGAGGAGAGAGGCTGGCTGGGACAAGCTGGGCAGAGGACATCACAGCCATTTGCTGTTTGGTGCTACATGGTGCCCACTCCCCCAGGTACGTGCAGTTCACGCACGTGTGCTCAGCAACAAACGCTGACCACATATTTTTGAAGAGACTGCAAAAGAATGGCCCTGAAGAGTCATGAAGGTCTGTAGGACAGATGGGGGTCATTTGGTCATGAAGAAGCTTATAAGTAAGTTGAATTTTCTGAAGATGGATCTACACTGACCTCAGAGGGCACCGGTATCCCCTAAGCATCCGTGCTGCAAGAATAGGAAGCATTCAGAGGTCACTCTGGAATGCTGATCTTGGTTTACCAAGGCTGTAAATTGGCTTATTTTTTCCAGTGGCATATCTGAAAACAGGAATGCAAGGATCAGATTCATTTTTTTAGCTGTCTTTAAAAATGCATAAAGTTTTGCTTCAAGTGTCACTGTTGGAGTTTTACTATTATGCTAACAATCCAGGCTACCTGCTGAATGCAACGGGCTAAAGGCTCCATTTGGGGATTTTGCCTACTGTGAGCAGTTTTTAGTTTCTTTTAAAATAAAATACTGTTCTCAAGTGCCCACCTTGCAGAGTTCCTTTCAAATATTATAAATAAAGAGTGTTTAGAGAAATTATCCCTGCTTCCATGCCTGTTGCTTATAAAGTCAAAGAGTAGTATTTCTGCATTTTTATAACTAAAATGCAAACCCCACCAAAATTTTAGCCAGCTTAAGGTACACTACATTGTTCTAAGTATGGTAACCCTCCGTGAAGTAACCAACTGTATTTTAGGATACATTCCAAATAAAATGACTAGCAAGGACAAACTAAGGTTAGCATTTGACTGTATCATTTTAAGTACAACTTCTTTTCTTGTGAAAGTACCGCATCAGTTCCTACAAAGCACTTCTTTTGTTATTGATTTGAGAGATAAAATATATAAAGCTGCTGCCTGTACCACTCTGCAATAATTAAAAGTACTTCATCATGCAGCCCTGAGATTTATTTTAAATGCACAAAATATGTTCCTTATTGTGATTCACAGGAATTTACTGGTCTAATTTCTTTAGAGACCAGCAGGAATATATATTGACTCTGGTTTATTTATAAACCAGCTATTTAAATTACCAAGTTATTTACATTGTTATTGTCTCCATCATTTAGTCACTATTTGCAAGGATTTCACATTGCTCTTAATTTGGCACTCCCTAGTGCTAATGGTACTTAGGGAAGAGGGTTATTTAGAACAGTTGTGCACACCACGCTTGTATGAGAGCTCTCCATCCAGTTTGTTCTCCCAGCAACCACACCTGTAGGGGGACAGCTTGCAGGGCTGAACCCCAAGGAATGCGTCACCATGGAGTAAAGCAGTAAAGCACGATGGCAAGGAGTTGGATTAAAGAATCACCCTAGAATTATAGAATCACAGAATCATTTGAGTTCGAAGGGACCTTTAAAAGTCATCTAGTCTGACTCTCCTGCAATGAACAGGGACATCTACAGCTAAAGAGTCTCTAGGGTGGATATTTATTATATTTCCTGGTTGTAAATTGATCTGTTGGGGAGAAGAGAGAAGAGTGCATCAGCTAAGCAATGCTCAGAAGCCCCATAAGAATCTGAGTGTTCTGTTGTTATGTGGGGAGGAATCACAGAATCACAGAATTGTAGGGGTTGGAAGGGACCTCTAGAGATCATCGAGACCAACCCCCCCTGCCAAAGCAGGTTCCCTACACCAGGTCGCACAGGTAGGCGTCCAGGCGAGACTTGAATATCTCCAGAGAAGGAGACTCCACAACCTCCTTGGGCAGCCTGTTCCAGTGCTCCGTCACCCTCACCGTGAAGAAGTTCTTACGCACATTCGTGCAAAACTTCCTATGCTGCAGCTTATGTCCGTTTCCCCTTGTCCTGTCTCCACGTACCACTGAAAAGAGACTGGCCTCACCGCTATGGCCGCCACACCTCAGATATTTATAAACCTGGATCAGGTCCCCTCTCAGTCTTCTTTTCTCAAGGCTAAACAGACCCAGTTCACTTAGCCTTTCTTCATAGGGGAGATGCTCCAGGCCCTTCACCATCTCTGTGGCCCTCCGCTGGACTCTTTCCAAGAGATCTGTGTCTTTTTTGTACTGAGGAGCCCAGAACTGGACACAGTACTCCAGATGAGGCCTTACCAGGGCAGAGTAGAGGAGGAGGATCACCTCCCTTGACCTGCTGGACACGCTCTTTTTAATGCACCCCAGAATGCCATTGGCCTTTTTGGCCACGAGGGCACACTGCTGGCTCATGGCCAACCTGTCGTCCACCAGGACGCCCAGGTCCCTCTCTGCAGAGCTCCTCTCCAGCAGCTCATCCCCCAGCCTGTATTGGTGCATGCAATTATTCCTCCCTAGGTGTAAGACCCTACACTTGCTTTTGTTGAACCTCATCCGGTTTCTTACTGCCCAGCTCTCCAGCCTGTCCAGGTCTCGCTGAATGGCAGCACAGCCTTCAGGCGTGTCAGCCAATCCTCCCAACTTCGTATCATCAGCAAATTTGCTGAGGGTGGCCACTATCCCCTCATCAAGGTCACTGATGAAGATGTTGAACAAGACCGGACCCAGCACAGACCCTTGGGGGACACCACTGGTTACAGGTCTCCAGCCAGACTCTGCACCACCAACGACGAGATGGTGCGTTGACGGTGTGTTGATGGGCGTTGGATGTGCTTGACTGGCCCTGAGTCATTCTAGTCCACCAAAGATGTGTGGAAATTCACAAGACTTTGACATTGCTGTAAAAATAGCAAAGGAAAACAGTTATTAAAGGAATATTTCATTCCTGAGACTAATGACATTACCTATTTCTTATTTTCATTTCTAACAGCACTTTCTTTTCAAGTCTCAAGCACACGACACAGTACTTATAGTCACAGTGCTCCCTCTTCCTTCTTTTGCTGCTTGCTACTGCCTGGTCTCTGTGAAGGGCCTCCCCACGGGCCTCCAGCCCAGCACACTAAGATGGCAAGCCACCATGACAGAGCTGCAGGGGAGTTGACACAGTCCAGGGAGCCTCTCAGAGCTGATGAAAGAGGATGCACTGTGAGTGCTTCACTCTTGGTTGGTAGCCAGGGCATGCCAAAGGGGTGAACCGTGGTTCAGTTCAGGCTGACCTCAGCACCAAGGTGAGTCAGAGCTGTCTACAGCCATACAGCTCAGTTTTCATTTCCAACAAAAAAATGAACAGATTTAGACCACCCAAGGGAAAACAAACTCTCAGGAGTTTGCTGACATGGAGATTTGCTCATTTCTCAACACTTCCAGGCAAGGCCCAGCTGTAGAATGAGCATGGGGGATGCTGCAAGAGCATCACACCGAGACAGTAAGTGCACTGAGGGCAGTGACTGTCTGGACATCACCTTAAAAACAAAGCTCATGCGATGCCAAGCCAAGCCAAGAATATCTGCTGGGTATGGGCATCTTGTTATACCACTGTGGTGAAAAGTACAATAAAAAAAAACTCAGAAGACTGTGGGCCCCTCTCTAAGTGATGACTGCTTTCAGAAGGAGCAGCTCACTGAAATGGATGCTTCTACATTGCCTTCTATTTCTACATAACCTACTCAACACAAGGAATGAATCCCTTCTGTTTAAAAGTGCAGGCGGATTCAGATGACATTTTGGAATAAGTGGGATGATTTTTCAGTGAGCTTCGGATCATAGCACTGGAGTTTTTATATTCATAATAGTTTCAAGGGAACTGAAAAAATTTCAGAGGTATGGGTACACTCCCAAGCCAAAATATGCTGATCCAGAAATTTTACACCACTACACTTTCTCTCAAGACATCAAAAATGCCATGAATTATGTATCCAACCTTGAAATGTTGTTAAAAATATAATA
Organism: Meleagris gallopavo; assembly: GCF_905368555.1. Taxonomy (NCBI): domain Eukaryota; kingdom Metazoa; phylum Chordata; class Aves; order Galliformes; family Phasianidae; genus Meleagris; species Meleagris gallopavo. The sequence continues at coordinate 70,781,851 of NC_139405.1, read as the reverse complement.
GAATGTCACATATTGTGCATATTTAAGTTTTTTTCAGAGCTCATACTTCGCTAGTTTTGAGCCAGATTTCTTCTCCTCTGTGACATTTGTCCACACTGAGAGCTGAGGCCAAAATACGCTTAAAGGCAATTGAAAGTTGTTTGGAATTCTCTGATTTACAGCACCGGCTTACTGTGTAAGCTGCCAAAAATATCTGAATAGTTTAAAAACGCCAGGCACCTCATTTACAATTGTTTTTTTTTTGTTTGTTTGTTTGTTTTTTGTTTTTGTAGGAGTCATTCCATTTATTTCTTTGGAGTTTAATATTACAGCTTTTATTTAATTTTCACATAATGTATTTCAAGATCATTTTAATGGAGTGCTTTTAATAGATACCATTTTAATTCCCAGCACACTGATCTTCATAGTTATTTATTGTTAATGTTTCCTCTTGGACTAAAACCAAGAAACTGAAGAACTTGGCTCCAGAACATGGCAGACACATAGAGGGAATGCTCTGACAAGTGAATTTGGGATTTAATTGGCTTGTACCACTAGATGCTGGGTTTTAAATGTATTGACAGCAAAGGGCTGAAAGAGAAGTCTTCAAGAGTACAAGCATTAATATGCTGATAAAATTGAGAGCGAAATGGTAAGAACCTTTTCTTTTTCCCACTGTTATTGAGCATCTGGACTCCCTGAAACCAACATAGAAGCAGTTCTTCATAAAGCCTGCAGCGCAGCTAGTGTAAAGTAAATAGGCCATTTATTGCTATTCCTAAGCCAGGGCAGGTACAACATTTTAAATTGTACTCACCTTTGCAGATAGTCAGGTCATATACTAGTTATTAGGACTATATCTGTAACAAGACAGTCTGCAAACCATAACCACTTACCTGAAAAAGAAGTGTGAAATAGCTTTGTTTCAACCCATGTGGCCAGCAGATGTAGGCATTAATTCATAGGCAGGACAGAAGACAATCTCTCCCCGTTCCCTGAACTCCAGCTTTCTTAGAAAGATAAGAATAAAATTAAAAAAAAAAAAAACAAAACAACACAAAACAACAACAAAATGCATGCTCTGACATTTTAGGGGAAATCCCAAAAAATCCGTTCTTAGAATTCCAGCAGTAGTAAAGGATGCCTGCATTTTTCCACCATCTCTTTAAAAACCTTTGGTGATCGATAAAGATAATTCAAACAGATAGAGATCACATTTTACACTGTGAAGACCTAAATATAGTGAAGAAGAAATGAAAAAATCTATTCTGACTTTTAAAATGTGAATAAAAAGAGGTCCTGTGTCATACTACAGAGGAGCTCATTGACACGGGTATCAAAATCCTGACCTTTCCTGCTCCAAACTGTATTACTCATATGGCAGGATGGAGGACACAGGAGGAGAGCTGAAAACTGGGGGAACAGATTGCCTTGTGTAATCAATTTATGCATTATAGATGTAATTAAAATACACATTTTTTATGACATTCAGTGCTAATTCTTCAGGTCTTAATTGATGCAGAGGTGGATTTGCTTGATTAAAGACAGTAAAGCCCAAATCAGTGGAGACTTCTGCTTAAAAGGATCATGCATGTTATGGTCTGGAAAGGAACCTGAGGACTGGGAAATTAAATATACTGCTGTATTTCTTAGAGGAGATTAGCTTATTCCTATTTGGATGTATTTAATTATCATCAAACCCACTTTCTAAGGAACTCTAAGTTTCAGAATTCTTTCACAGTGAAATAATATCTATCTGAGGAGAGCTAATGCATTGGATTTTTGCTCTTGTGCAGCAGAAGAGAACACCACATACCTTTCTCACTTTCAGCAAATGAGATAGCTGCTCTCCCCCTTCTAAATAAAAATTGATGTGCAGCACTTGAGTGTTTCATGGCACCAGGATTAGCATAGGTGTACACGGCAGATTTTGTCAGAGATGAGGCAGCTCAAAAAGCTGCTTTTATTTCTGCTACAGGAAATGCTTTCCAGCCTACTCTAAAAGAACAAGTTAATTCACAGATGTTGCTGGCAACAACCGAACTACCCGCTAGTATTGTTTATTCTCGTTTTATTGTTTTCTTAGTGTGTCTTCTGGATGCTCATATCAGTGATGCAGCCTGCAGCTACTGTGAAACATCCTGCCTACACAAGAAGTTCAGCAGTGATTACACAATGGGTTTGGTGGCGAGACGAGTAAGGAGGACGCTAGCTTGCAAAGCCATTTTGTTGTGCTGACATTGCCCAGTGCAGCAGATGGATCAATCCTTAAGTAGAGATGCTTTCAACAAATCCTCATGCTGTCTGGGCTTCACTGAGGAGCACGGAACTCCTGCTATGATGAAACTTTAGGATTATATGAGAGAGGGACTTAATACATTTTTTTCATTGTCTGGAATTTAATACCCGCTGTTCTCCATGTCAGTGCAATTAATGACAACTTGTTTCTGCAAAGATTTTCCCACTGACCTTCATACATGTGCAATTTCTGCAGAAATGTGAGTCCATAAAACCACTTCCTGGTTCACTACCTACCTGTGTTTATCACAGGTAAGTTCCTGATGCTCCTGAGGGACAGCTGTTTTGCACCCAGTAAAAGTGCAAGTGCACAGGGGTGGTACAAGGCTCCCGGCCTTTTCCACGCCAATACAACAGCATTTGGAAGGGGCAGGGCATTCCACTGCTGCCTTGCTGAGACAATGAGAAGCAGCATAGGTTCACGCTAAGGGCCTTGTAATGAAGGCACTTTCTTCCAAAAGAGGAATAAATTCATTTCAACAGAATCCTAAGTAGCTTTTAGATAACAAAGTTACACCATGTCAGGGACAGATTCGAGCAGAGGAAAGGCTTTATTTTATTTATTTTTTCCCTTAGCATATAAGTCACCTACAGTCCAAACGTTGGTCCTTGGATTTAAAAATACTTCACTGCATATTCATAATCTGCTTTTTGTATATTTATGCCTGTAATATTTGTAAATTCTTATTATTCATCCCTCTCCGCTCTTAATCATCACCTAACAAAGATAACTAGTTATCTTTCGCCTTGTAAATGAATTCACTCTATGCCCCTAATTATTTTTGTAGGTCTCATTTCTCCTGTAAGACAGAGTCTTATGATTAAGGAAGTGCCTTAAATGAATTCATTTTCTCCTGAATTATGTCTGCACCAAAAACATTCTGAGAGGGTCCAAGACTTTCTTTTTCTTGATAAGACACTGCTCTGCTGTATATTCCATTTCAAATCCTATAGACATTTTTATTCTCAATTTCATAGCTAATTAGCCTTTTGTCATTATTGATAGCTCTGCTCAGTTACTTTTGTTTTGGTTTGTTTTTTGTACTCTTCAGAATAGTTGTATTTTTCATTAGCAACATTTTTTTCCAAGCTATATATGTGTCCCAATTATGGAAGTACATCTTTGCACAGCTTACAGATTTTGGGGGGGGATATTTTTGCATCTGTGCCCAAGGGAGAAAACTCTCCATCTAGAAGATGCAATTTGTTTGCCTTATCTTCCACATCTCAGTGAGTTAAAACTAGCACAGATTGTACACTTTTGTACCTGACTCATCTTCAGGCTCTTCTAATGGCTGAAGCCTTGAGACGGGTTGGATGGCAGAAGTCCCAGGTCTCCTGTGAGACATCATACACACCAGAAACACAACATTTAACTCACTGGGTGTACAACAAATACATCTTGCTAGAAATATGATGTTCCTACAGCAAAGCAGACTTCATAACTTAAGAAACTCCTAGAAATCTTGTTGGGTTTTTTTGTTTGTTTGTTTTTGTTTTTGTTTTTTTTTACCCATTCTGGTAGTCTTTAAGAAACTGCATGTACTGGAATTTAAGAAACAAGTTGTTGTATAATCCTATTAGTAACCAAAACACGTAAGTTCTTAATCTATCTCCAAAGAGGTATTTCTAGTCGTACTGAATATCACTGGAGAATATTCTGATTATTTGAAAGACTTAGGTGAAAAAGAAACCTTGCTTCTTTATGGAAATGAGAAAGTGTGCAGCTGTTATTTCTGCTGACCTACAAATGCACAAAGGCAAAAGATGTAATACTTGTTGGGAACTGGTACAACTCTTTGGACATGTTTAACATCCTCTGAAGGTTTTCACTGTGATGGTTCTTGAGCTAACACAGTTACAGCTGTCCCAAGCAAAATATTACCTTCCCAAAAACAGGGGCCTCACCTTGATGCTCATTGCTGTTCATCCCACTCTTCATCCAAGAAGTAACATGATACGTTTTGCGATTAGTTTATAGATCCACTCATTACAGTCCCGTTTCTGCACTCCATTTGTTGCTTAAATGGAAGGCTCTAAGGAGACTGCAGACCTGAGGAACTGGATGGTATTCAAAAACAAATGTGTGATCAGGTAAAGACTGAAGGAGAAAGGATACAGGAAATACAAAGATAGTCTATGGTAGAAAAGAGATAAAAAGATAAAAGCCCAGGACAAGTGAGAAACATAGGGAATGCACTTGATTTAATACTTTAAATTATAGAGAGTTTTAAAGCTTTTCATTTGTAGTATACATGGATAATTACTGGCAACCACATGAGAAATATTTACAGGAATTTTGATGCTCTACTCTTACAGTAATATAAAAAAGCATTGATCCAAACCTGCTATCCTGCTTCAATACATTCGATCCAAACCTTCTACATCAAATCATCCAGGAAATTTAAATTGGGATAGGGTCAATTATATTCATCAGCTCTTGCTTTGGCTTCTGTGAGGGACATTAGCCAGGACTCACTGCATACATGAAAGGCAACAGCAGACTTATGGTACCTCCTCGATTATTTATTTGTTGGAAACCATCTTTATTCCACTGAGTCTATCGAACTCCCACATTCAAGTCTGAAAGAGTTTTTTTTTATCGTAAGCAAGTAAGGAGAGGTTATGACTCTAGCAAAATATCTACCTTTGCAAACCTTTTTATGGTTGATTTCCTCCTCAGTAAAGCATTTTCTGAAAATTCAGATAGAATCCCATCAACATTTTAAAAAAAGCATAAAGAAAAACATTTTAAGCTTTTGAAAAACTCACAGTAATACCGTGTCTATGCTTTGGTGCCAGGATAACAGCAAAAAAAGTACTGACATATGAAATGCAAATGGCATGTTCCCTAATGCTTACCAAGGAGCATATTCTTTCATACACTTAAAATGCTGTTCAAGGAATTTAAGCCATTTGAATATATGCCACGTAGATTCTTCCAAAAGCAAGTTGTTACCCTTGTGTACGTATGAGTGAAAATAGCCGTCATTCTATGGTTCTATGTTAACTGAATGCAATATCTGTCATTTAAATTTGCTCATCGCTATTAACCTGAAAGGCAAGTAACAGGTAAACCACTAAAACCTGAGCAACCATCTTTGAATAAAAGGAGGAAATAATGAAGTACACCTTTCATGCAATGAGCAAAAAGAGTAGTATACATTCAAATGTGTTCATTAAGAAAAAAAGTACCGAATTTCTCCTTTGAATGGTTTCCATCTGGCTACATGCACAGCACAGGCTCAAAAGTGACTCCTCTGGAACCTGCTATCAGAGCTGATGGCAAAAAAGTGTAAGCAAGGCAAGAAGCAATTACCAAGGAGTCCATATCCAGGGATATTATAGAAAAATAAGATTTAATTAGCCAGAGTTTAAATGGTGTGGAGAAGAGAAGAATAAATGGGTAATGAAGGATGTATTGAACCATATTAGTGACAAAACCTTGATTCCTGGGGTGAGAAAATATAAGAAAAAGGGAGAGATTAGGCAGAGTGATGAACAGAAAGAAATGAGGAGGAAAACAAGGCAATGACGATTATTGAATTTACTCAAACTACTTGCAAACATGCAATTGCGACCAATCCTGCATTCGCTATGGTTAGGTGAGCTGAGATAAAATTCCACCCCAGATAGCTACCTGTGACACACCAGAAACTAAAGCAAGCATTTCCCAGAGAGTCTGATATTCCTTACACTCGATTTATGTGGATTAGATGAAATTTCCCATTTCTTTTCAGCAATTTTGGCAGACTGCTGTACATTACCCAGAGTTGCCATTATCTTCCCCTGAATGCTGCCAAAACAGTTTGTAATTTCATCCCAGTATTACCAAAGAAACCTGTAATCTCTAGATACATGATTTTAAATAATACAGCTCAGCAATCACATCAACAATCAGAATTCTCACAAACAAGGAAGGTTTTATCTGGAAGAAAACAAGACGATTTGTTTGCTATCACTTGCCTTCAGAATAAAATAGCCCATTTGCCTTAAAAGTATAAACACAACGAGTGCAATCACAGCTTTCTTCACAAGGGAAATGTATCAGTCAGATGCAAAAAAAAAACAAAACAAAAAAAACCCATTACTATTAATGTCTTTTGTCAAACTGGTTGAACTGGAAGTGTACTCGGTGCAGGCACTGTACTGTAATCTATCATTACCCACTCTGCACTGGATTACTCTCAAAATGCCTCCTGATAGCTGGGTACCTAGATATTCACTAGATTTAATCTATCTTAATAGCACAGGTTGGGAATGCAAACAATTTGATCAACATTTGAAAACAACACTGACTAACGTTAGTTTCAGCAGAAAACCACACAAGAAAGTTATTTTTCATAGCTACATAAATGCATACTTTCTAACAAAGATTTTTTGTCTTTCATTCTGAAACAGTATGGTAATTTCAATAGCAAGGTCTGATTATATCCTCAGTCTTTCAGAGTAGATTCTAGACAGGCAGAGGATAAAATGTCAAACAGTAGGAATTAGATAGTGGTCCATCAGTATTAAATACTCAAGGAGTTATACACTTGCCTTATCAAACAAGAACATTTCAGCATCACATGTAAAAAACAATGCTGTGAAACAATAAATAAGGCTGATCCCTTATTTCATAATGTGACATTATTAGCTCTGTGAACTAATGAATCCTAAATCAATTTGGGGCCAGTCAAATTTTCACTGACACAGAGAATTCCTGCCTTTGGATGTGTGCATGTGCACATGTGTTAATGAGATTCATTAAAGTGCACTCATTAGACACCATAATGATAAAGCCACTTCAACATTTCAATATAGTCACCAAGAGCACTCATTCAGGAAAACGGAGGGGAAATTTTTGTAGATTCCCATATTCCTTTGACTGGAATCATACTCATAAACACATATTTAGCTTGTTTTTAACATAACACCAGAGTGACATTTTCTTTTCTACAGATGACTGCAAGAGCTAGGGGTACCTCCTCCTTTCCTTATTACTCAGTTTGGCTTTTTCCTCTTCCCTGGGAATTGTGCCAGACTGGCTGTAGCTGGAGATAAATTTGTCAGCTGCATCTCTGTTCCTAATGCCCCGGTGCACCAGATTGGCGGAACTCTAGAAAAATAGTGGGTCTACTTGTCTATAACACATGTTGAGTCTAGTCTCTTAGAGTTGAGGAACTTGCACAGTTTCATCACTGCTGTGGGGACTTCAGGTTCCAGCTGTGCCTTTCACTGTTGCTGCTCCCTTCTTGTGGCACTCTGTAGCTTTCTTTACTCCAGTATTAAATTGTCTAAAAGGGTTTTGTGGCTGGCAGCTGTTGGGGCACATGGATTGGGTATTCAACCCATGCATTCTCTTGAGCATTAATCCATTGTACGGCTGCTTAGTGGAGGGCATGGGTTTGTTAACACGTGCTTTCTCTCCAGTTCACGTACACAAGCACTAAATGAGAACACAAGAGAGTTGTTTGCAAGTTTGAGACAGTATTGAAAGAATCTCAAGTCTAGAAGTTTGCAAAACCTCAACCATTTCCTTCACAAGGTGCTTTGGGATGTGCAGGGATGGAAAATTCTGTAAAATTATGAGGTTTTGTTTAGCAAGTTTTCCTCTCCATTCTTCTCTGCGTACAAGCAAAGATAATGCAGGTCACTTAGTGAGCAGCAAGGAATGCAGTGGTGCTTATAACAAGATATACATACTTAGACTGGGTTCACATACTTAGGCTGGGTTCCTGTGATCGCCCCCCTCTACCCACAACATTTATAAAATATGGTAATTAACACAGTGCCTTTAGACAGTCTAAATTTATAGCAATTTATATTTTCAGGAGTGCTGGCAAAAGACGGATGCTGGCATTTCTTTAACTAACAATTATTGTGTTTTATTGTTGTGGTTCTCTAACACATTAACGAGTGAGGACCAGGCTTTATTAGAATTCACTTGTCCCCTCTATTTCATGCATATTTATTATGTGAGAGAATAGGATTCTCTTTCTCTAGCCTTCACTAATTTAAAAGAAGATATCCTCAATGAAATGTATTCAAATATTTTGACATTTTGCTTCACCTCACTTACAGAGCAGAAATTGTTTCTGACAGTTATTATACAGTACGGGAATCCTGCTGTTTCACTCTGCTGAAGCACAGGTTGAAAAGACATAGCGATTGCATTTTGTTCAAAGAGTGATTCTGTGGACCAGAAATAGCAACACTGTCAGCTGTGATTCACTGGAAGTTTAGATAATATCCACTCTGTACCTCTCTGGCAAGAACATGGATTTTTTTATTTTTCTTAAACAGAAGAAAATGAATAAAAGTGCAGAAAATTTAGTGCCTCCAACTATGGGATATGAAGTAAAGGAGTGTTTTGATATCAAAATATAGGTGGAAATTGGGAGAGATGGGAATGAGGGAAGTGGAGTGGGTTTTTTTCCTTCTGGCTGATACTTTCAGTCCAGTCTTTTACTATGTTCTAAACAGACTTATTTACAAGACGAAGTGGCAAAGGCAAATATATATATATATATATATATATATATATATATATAATATATAATATATATATATATATATAAATACCTGGGCATTTCCAAGATTTAGAATGATTGAAACAATTATATGCAACACCAGCTTGACTTTTCATTTATGTCGTGCTTTCAGACACACTGCACTTTCAGAAGCATTTTCAATATAACAGTGCCTAGGTGTGGAGCACAACAGCAGATTTCTCAGCAAATACCCTCCAGAATTTCTTGCAACGTGAAAATTTCATGTTTTCTCCCACTTTTAAATGCTTTTCAGTACTGTCTCAAATATACATTGATTCAAAAAGAAATTTTATCTTTATATAATCAACTCTGAGAGAAGTTAGGGAAGACTATGGAAGCATATACAAAACTTAAATTTAACCCAAATGCCTTTGATTTCAGAGCAAATTTTAGGTTATGCAAGGATTATTTATTCTATAGCAAGTAAAAGAGCACCTGAAGAATTTAATGCAACAGGGGGAGGAAAGAAAATAAGGAAAAAACCATGGAAGGTCTCCTGGATGCTGTGCTTTGCTGTTCATATTATGCAGATCCTGAATCTAAGATGAGGTATCTCTTTTCAGAATAAGAAAGTGTTCAATGAAAAGAAATGACAACAGTAGTATTTAATACCATTCCTGAAGACTTCAGAAACAGAATTTCTGAAAAATCACAGAAGGGGGTAGGAAGCAGTCACAAAGGGTCTGTTCTTGTAAAAGGGAACTGTGATTTCTATTAAAGTTCCTGTTGAATCATGTAAGAATCTACCAATTGCATTGATCAGAAAATAACGAATGCAACATTTGGAAAAGTTAGGAGTCACTTTGAGCAACATGATTTTACCAAACAAAAGCTTCTGATAGAAATGTATGTTATTAACTGTAATGAAATAATGATAATGGCTAGTGTAGAAGGGAGACGCTTGGCTGTAACAAACCAAACTAAGTCCTGGGTTCCTTACTTCTAGCTGATTCTCACTGAAGCTCTCTTGTACATGAGTTATTTGAATTCAAACAATGAAAGGTGGCAGGATGCAGCCTTTCCTGTCCTAGAGAAGTAAGTGTGGAGTCAAAGACAATGCCCGCACATTCTAGAAGGCACTGTGCCCCATCAGCTGCCTCCCTAGGCAGTATCATAGCTCCTCAGCCCAATGAAGCAGGTGCCTCCCCATCCTCCTGCCTGACCTGAGCTCTCAGCCCCCTCCAGAGGCCATGTTGTGATCTCCTCCAGCACCTCCTCCTGCAGAACTGTTCCTCTCATACGCAGGAAATAGCGGTGTGCCAGAGCTTGAAATAAACTGGTTGATCTTAATTGAACACGCTGCTCCTGGGACCTTTGCTTCCAAGTCATTTTCCTAGAGAATTGTACCTTGTGCGTGGTAAAATCTCTTAGGAGATGGCTGCTGGTAGAACAGGATGTCTTCTGGAAACATAGTTTGCCTAATTTCAGAGTCCGAGAGAACTTGTCTTGCCTTTGATCATCTTATTTATGTGAAATGTCAGCAAGTATTTGTGTAACTATATGTTCCAGCTTGCGCACTGGATGATACAATTTAAATGGGTGACTAAATCCTCACACCTGTTCTGCTTCCAAATAAAATAGATTCATGGGAAGTTCCTGTTTATTAATAGACTGAATTATGGACACAACCCAGGGGAAAAGAGGTTTTAGAAGTAAACATCAAATGCAGTCATGTTCTCCTCTCAGACAGGATTTTCAGCAATGAAAAATCTGAAATATCTAAGCTTACTTCCCACACACACTAACATTACCATATTATTCCAGATTCTCATGCAACATGCAACCAGATGAGCCAGTACTGTCGTTATAACAAAAGCTGATTATCCTCTGACATCATTTTCCCACCTATATTCATCCCAGTATGTCTAATTTCCACCCAAACAAAAAAAATAAAAAAAGAGAGGACGTTTTGATTTCTAAGTAAATGACAAGCTGTTTTGTCAAGGCCTATTCATGAAACTACCATGAGAACTGGTCTAACAGAAGCTCTGTCAAGAGATGACTTTGGTGCAGGAGGCTCAGGTGCAGCATCATCTAGTTTTTCGAAGTTTCTATTCTTTTGTATACACCAGGCATTTCCTTACTACCATCCCATTAAGTTTGGGACTGACACAAACGCAAGCTCAGCTCCTGGCAGGTAGGATTTAATGAGTGATTGCCACACACCATATGTCTCTGTAGGTCAGTAGAATAAACAGCAACAGAGTTGAGATTATTCTGATACCACTGCAGTGGTGGTATTATAGCAAAGAGGGATCATTCATAACAAACATTCAGTCTTTATAACTGCAAGCGAGGAGACTGCAAAATGAACATTGAAGGAAACAAAATAAAAACCAGAGGCTTGTTAAGATATACTCAATCCAAAAGCAGCAGGACCAACAGACAGCATCAGCAGCAGATATCATCAGCATTTACTGCAACAAAGCCAGTGTATATTGTGGCACTAATACACAATGCCCACCAGGACCTCTCTGCTCACTCAAGACAATGCTACCAAGAGAAAGCTTGTGCAGTGGCTGAGCTGAGGTCCTTCTATTTGGTCACCTGATTCAGCAAAGCAATCTCATGTATAGAAGCTAAGGAGAATAGAAATGGAGTAGCATGCATCACAAGTCATAATGCCTACACATTCTTTTCTGCTGATTTTAAAATGATTTTCATTTCTAATGCCCAAACAGGCCACTGTAGCAAGGTTTCTATCTGGTGCCTTCCTATCATCAGTTCCCACTGATCTTCAGCAGCAGGAACCAGAAAATTATTTAATTCCTCCTTAAATCTGAAGTAAATTCTGCTGTAGATATTACAGAACTGACTTCTCCATAAATTACATTACTAACAGTCGCACTGTTCCAGACCTGTGACTGTTCAGGTACAACCTTTTCCATTCATATTAATTGGCACTGGGTATATTTAAACCCATTACAATAAGTCTTGGAGATAACTCTTATTTTGTAAACCATTGGATAGTAAAAGCAACTCAATGTATCAGAGAATTTCACTACCTAATTACAAAATTTGCATATTACCTTATTTTAGCAGAGTAAAATCCAGTCCAGTTTTACTGCCTTATATTGTAAGTTAGAACTATGGCATTTTCTCGTTTTAATTGTTCAAAGGGAAATTAAATCCCTCACATATCTCCACCATCTGTTTCCTTAAGAGATCTATCTGGCTATAGATATATACGGTCCCAATCTTCATAGCCTTTCTGCTAACCCCAAGGACTATATTCACGGATTTCAGCTTGCAAAATGGGATGGAGTAGCACTATTATCTCCACTGTACAAATAAGGCACTGAACACATAAAGAGATGGAGGGTTACCAGCAACCAAAGAAGGGCTAAAATCCCTCTGGAATTTAGGTATTGAAATGCTTGGCATCCCAGTGTCTTCCCAATGATTTTATAGTGCAGATACTCAGCCCCAGAAAAAAACCAGAAGCAAAAACACAGAGATCTCACTGGAGGCATCAGGGATCCAAGGGAGCCATCCTGGGGCCTGGGAACTAAGTTCTTCCAGTACTGAAGCAAAGATGTTCAGCATTACAAAGAAGGGGTTGCTTTTCCCTTACCTGGAAAAAGACATGAGACAGACCTTTCCAAGAGATACCAAAAGAATTGCTCCCTAGGCTGCTAATACTTAAATGAGAGTGAGGAGGGGTGGACCGATATCACTCAGGTGCACTGCTTGCACCTGAGCTTCCTGGATTAGCCATGTCTTCTCACCTGGTGCTCAACCATTGATTCATCGAGCTGGCAATTCTGCTGCAGCACCAAACTGATATCAAAAACACTGGCTCAGTCACTAGTTCTTCTCAGAAGTAGTTTTATTGGGGCTTTGCCTCTGTAAGGTGTTCAGAACTTGGCCCAAAAATAACAAAAAAGAAAACCAATATCCCTATAAAACTCACTTTCAAAACCTGTTTTCCCCAGAATGATAAAACGAGGCTCACCAGTTTCCCCAAATGTACCATTCTTCCATTAGCAAATGGGGAAAAACCAGCACTTGAGGCAAGATTTCTGCCTGAGTTGTGGAGAAGAGGTTATGGAAGATGGAACTGGACTCTGGACATCTCTCTGAACAAAAGCACACTGCTAATAGATAAGACAGCAGTGAGACTGTAAATAAGTAAATGAAAATCTAGAACACACAAAGAAGTTCTTGGTCTTTTTCAGTGAAAGGCCCAAATATTTTTCATTTGTGCCAATTATATTAGTCAACAGTGCAGACCAAGGTGAAAATTGCAGATACAAGAGAGGAAGAAGTAGTTTGGAGAATCTAATGTTGATCCCATACATGTTTCCTTAATTCAGGCTGTCCTGAGTCTGGTCCCATGAGCTGAGTGCCCATGTGTGGCCGGTGTGCATTCCTGGAGCTCGTCTGCAAGTTTAGCTTCATTTAAAAGTTTGTAGGAACAGAGGCTTTTACACAGCACAGCTAAAGCACAGCATGGGGTAAAGGTTTGTTTCAAAGGCATACACCTGATCCAAGCTGCAATACTAAAGCAGATACACATTTAATGATCATTTTAAGCCAGACTGTACACTGTTGTTGCTATTTGCCTCAATTTGCCTAAAGGCAGAAACTGTTGGCAGACGAGAGAAGTCTCATGTTTCCTAACTCTGCAGTAGTTGCTTTGTCTTAAAAGTTTGGGACAACGCTCTCCCACCGATTAGTAAGCTCAGAAGTCCTTCAGCACCACACTCCTCAGGTATTTAAAACATCGCCTTTTCAGTCTTGTAGGGCATTAATTCTGTATGGCACATCTATCTGCACTGATTTTAACTTTGATCTGGAGGAACCATTCAATGCATAGATTGGTATTTAAATCCAGTGTCCTTATTAGTTCACTCTTGATCATCTTCTAAATGGAATATGTCACAGACTTTTGAACCAAATGTTGGGATGTCAGTGGTGTAGATATAGTTTCATGTATACTGTGATCAGAAGATGAGAGAAAACTCAATGACCTTGATTTGAGCACAGGCATTTTAGGTGACAGACCAATGCTAAAGGGCAGTCAGATCTCACATTGTCATTTCAAAGTGTGTATTCAGCGTAACTTATTAGAAAACAGGATGAAACACAATTCTTTAGCTTCAAATGATTCTTTTTGAAAGTTGTAATATTTCAACAAAAGATGACAATGTGCCACCTCAGAATTACTTGTGAATGCAAATGCTGCTCACCTCATTGTTCCTGGTTTGCTTCAGAAGCCATACATCTTACTTTTCTAAAAAATGTAGGCTGGAGAACTAATAGAATTTAAAAGAATTTCCTTTCAATGTGAAGAGTTGTAAGAGTGTTAGTTCTCCAAGTCTTTAAGGAAATCCAATTATAAGTCTCTTTATATTCATGCACCCTACCAAAAGAAGAACGTTTTTCTCTGTTGGTGTCATTTTCTCAGCAGGGACTCCGCTGTTACATTGGTGCGGAGTCTCAGTGCTTTTCTCATTAGAAGACAACTGCCATCAGTTCCCAAGAGAGGAAGGCAGGACTCAGCAGTGCTGCCCTTCCCAGAATCATGTTGTAAGAGGGGCTTAATGTCCAGAAACATTCTCCAAGATCAGTGGCTTAATATTTTCAAACATGTACTCTTGACAAGTACTTGGTCTAAAGGTAATAATTCCAGTACCAGACTGTGAGCTTCTGAGCAAAAATCTTTAACTTCTTCTCCATTTACAGTGGTATGTAATCACAACTGATTATTACTATACTTTTCTAAATAGTCTGAAACAGTGTCTTTTTGCCAGGCTTTCAATCTACTAATATAATCACACCAATAATTCCTGATACCATATTTACAGTTTTACAAGCAACGGGGAATTTTGGGACATCTGAAATTGCAAAAGATCATGACACTAATAGAAGGAGTATTAATCCAATCTTCTGTGTGTCAGTTTGTTTTATATGAAAGAGACTTAAATCTGACAAGTAATCACAACACTTTCTATTTAATAACACCCTATCTCCTCTGCCAGTCACATTTGCTGCAATATTTCTGGTAAGAACAATCCCTTACTGTGATGTTAAACACCACTGTTCTTTATTAATAAGGGTTTGGTCATCTATGTTTTCAGAAATGATGGCAGAGATACACCAAGTCCTAGAGACCCTTCACACCACTAAAAGAGCATCACAGGGCTTCAGCAATGACAGCTGGCTCTCATTGGGGCAGCACTGGTGCAAGAGCTCCTCCTGACTCTGCGGAGAATTAGCCCATAGGGCCACATAGAGTCATAGCAGCCCAGAGAGGTTGTAGATGCTCCATCCCTGGAGGTGTTCAAGGTCAGGTTAGATGGGGCCCTGGGCAGCCTGGTCTAGTATTAGGTATGGAGATTGGCAGCCCTGCTTGTAGCAGGGAAGTTGGAGCTTGACGATCCTTGAGGTCCCTTTCAACCCAAGCCGTGCTATGATTCTATGATAGTAAGCAGGATGCCTGCATCATCAATTTGAAACAAGAAGAATGAGCCTATAATAGCTCCACAGCCCACTGCCATGCACACCAATACAAGGGTACCATGACCAGAGCACAGGTCCTGAACAAGAGGGTAGGTAGGAAAGGGACAACAAGGAGCTGCAGGAGGATCCCCGCTCAGATGTGTTTCCTGCCACTGGCAAAATGGAGAGCATAGGAAGCAGCAGTCTCTGTGCGTGTCACTGAATCAACAGGTACTGCAGGAACAGGCAAATAAAACTAGAGAAAACAATGCAAACCTACACTTCACTTTGGGAGCCAATTGAAGTGTAGCCAACAAGGTTAATGAATATTTTCACTTCTGAAGGTGAAATGCTTAATTGAAAGCAGTCTTGTGGCAGATACATTTTTGCAATCAATATCTAGCACTGGCAGAAACTGTTTGTACCGAAAATGCTGAAAGATTTCCTGTGCCATCTACCTTTAGTCAAAGGAATAAGACATATCCTTGCTTTCACAGTATTTCATCTGTTCAGTTCTAACTGTTCTGGACTTATGTTTTCGTTGAAGTGTTGGTCTTGCACTGCAGGAACATAAAAAGACACCAGAGGATGTGACAGAGCAGACTTGTACCTGCCCAGGGATGGCAGAGGAGGCTTCCCCAGGCTGGTGTGCACCAGCCAAGCAAGGATGTCTGAGAATTCTTGGACTGTGCAGACTGCATCCTAAGAGCCAGCTGAGGTAGATTTTTCCACACACAGAACTCAGGGGTTGTACCTCTGCTGCAAATAGCAGGGCCAATGGGCTCTTCGTAATGTCCCTTGGCAGGGAAAAAAAGATTTGCGAAAGATCAAGGATGATGCCCTGCCCCAAAGGCTTTCTACCACCTCATTTTCTAAGTTTTCAACATGTGCCTATTGCAGCTGTTACAATGCCCATATGTAGAAAGGGTTTAGACAGAAAACTGTATCAGGAGAAGAGTAGCTAAGCAGTGTGACCTTCCACTCTGCCTTGGTTATGCTGTTGGCCAGGGGTGTCTCTGTGGAGTGATCATCATTGTGTTACACTAAATTCAGAAACATGATAAAAAAGGGATTAGCATAGTAAAAATTTGGCTTATCTGTCCATCACACCTTATTGCACAAACCCTAGAATATTTTGAATAATGACCAAATAACTAAGAGACTGATTTTGATATTTTTTTTTTTTTAATTTCTATATGTGGCTTTTGCTTACTATCTTGTGGAGAGGTCCTATGAATATGCCTTGAGTGTGAAATGACTTCAGTGGTTTGAGTCACATCATCCTGCATCTGTATAATGAGAACAGAATCTTCACAGCTGATTATTTCATATTCAGATGTGCAGTACTCATGCTTCTGCTTTATTCAAAGTTTGGTGCAGTTTTTTATCAGTGTGCTTTTCCCAGTGAATGCTGTGGCCAGCTTTGGCTTTCTGGTGCAAGTCATGGAGCAGGGTCCCATCTTTCGCATTTCCAGTGAGTAGCCACTTTACTGTGCTGTTTTATATGGTGCTTTTTGTGGAGTAATTGTAACAGGTCAGTGCTAGGGTTAACAAGTTAAAGGGAGATACATCAACACTTCGTCACGCACTTGCTTTCTTGGGAATATGGCTATCAATTATGTGGCAGAGAAAACATATACACACACAGAAAAGATTTTGGTGCTTCTATTTTAAAACTATTCAGGTTCTGCATCTCCTTCCAAGTTGTTTCACTCATATAGTAACACTAATAATGAGAAAACTGTGACTGTACCAAGCAGCACTCGAATCTCATTTAAGAGGAAAAAAAAAAAAAAAACCATGGGAAAAGCAGGTTGGCTATAGTTTGTGAGCACCAACAGGATGCAAGGAGGAGCCCAAGTATTTTTTAGCATAACCCATTGATTGGCTGCCCTTGCTCACTCACCACTTCCCGGCAAAGGATAGTCAATCAGCTCTTAAATGCTGGAAATGCTCAGAACAGCTTGTGCGTTTTTGTCCTTCCCTTTGCAAGCCAGGAGCGAAGGGGCGAGCGCCCAGACTGCCCTCTGCGTGCTGCGCCAGCCTGGGAACAATGTCTCTGCCAGATCTGACACCACTCCTGGAATATCCCCAGCTCCTGCTGTTCTCAGTCAGAGCCACCATTCACCCATTCCTTTCCGCCACCTGGGTCACCCACTGAACCTACCTTACACCACCCACATCTCAGTGCTACCTATCACTCAAGTCAGACTAAGGGAACTCCCCTTCTCAAAATGATGTTGGTGTCATCAGCTTCTGCCCCAAGCCATGCTAGATAAGGCAGATGCCTAACCAAGGCTGGAAGTGCTTGAAGCTACAGACATGTGGTATGGCTGCAGCTGTGCAGGCATCAGGTCCAATTCCAAGTTGAACTGTATTCTACCATTAATAATGTTAAGGTGCAGTGGCCCAGCACTCATCCCAGCACACAGGAATTAGTTTCTCTCCACCCTCTTCCTGGCAAAACCCTCACTGACTCCACGCAGGAGCTGCTCAGACCCAAGGTCTCCTTTGTGTATGCTTCATGCTCTCTTACATGCCAGCAGGGCTGTTTTTTATGCTTCTATGTAATTTTCCATATGTTAAAAGTTAATTTCCATTTGGCAGCCAAGGTAAACTTAACTCTGGCTATTGGCATTCATTGCATGTGTTCATGTTAACATAAACACTACAATGGATTAAAAATTTCCCTGATATATCAGTGTATAGAACTGCACAAGGAAACAGAGTTTAGCAATATTAAGACATGATTCTGCCTCAATTGCTATTTGCAAGCAGTGCTCTAAAAGAAAAAAAAAAAATCATTAAAAAGATATTTAATTGCCTGGCAGCCAAGTGTTCACACAGTATTATTTTAGAAGATGTAGGCTTCTCAATAGGTGATAATTTAAACAGCAATTCTTTTTCCATGAAATAATGCTCTTTTCTCCTTGATTTGCTCAGCTTTCCTTTCAGAGCACTCCCTTGAAATACGCAAGCCACCTGGACATCCCCTATTAGTAAGCTCAGTAGCCAGACATGAGCACTGGCTACAGGGGTCTCCATGTCTAGTTCTGGTGTTCAGCAAGCCACTTTTAATCATGTAGTCCAATGTGTGAAGAATCCCATTGCAGCAATGTGGTACAGGAGATGCCTACTTTTCCTTTCCAACATCTGTAAAATAAACAAGTCTCCATAACTTGGAAGGGCAGGAACATGTGAAAGCAAGAGCAAGGTGTGAGCTTCACTGCTACACCACTGTTGGCATCACTTTCCTGCTGCTTGCTGAGAGCCCACTGCAGGTGCTCTTTTTGCCCAGTTCAGTTTATGCCTGCTTAAGCTAAACAATAAACAGCCGTTAATGCAAGAGCATTGTTTCCTGTAGAAAAGTATAACTGTAGCAATATGATTATATTGGCAGAACTGAGAAAATCTTCCAGGCAGATAAACCCATTGGGAAAACCAAAATCTAAACTACCCTAAGCAGAAAGTAGAGATGACTATCTATTTTCATTACCGAAGTTAGAAGCTGCTTGTTTTGGAAGTTAATGTCAGGCAACATTGAGAGTCATCTTTCCACTTCTTGTTTCAAAGTTACTGTCCTAAAATGGCTTTGCATGCTTTTTATTTACTCCTGAGTTTCTTTCTCTCCTACATTGTTTCCTAGCACTGACTAGATACCTCTCTTTGCCTAGTCCCTTTGCAATAGTACTCTCAGCAATAGCTCTGCACAAGGAATGGTAAAGCTCTCAGTGCCACGCACAGCATTTGCAAGTATGTAACATTAACAGCATGAAAAGCAGTTTGGGAAAGGCTGGAGAAGGATGCTAGTTATGGAAAATTACACTGCATCTCTGCAGACTCCTTTGTGTTTGTAGAATAGTTACGGATAACCCGTGGTGTGGTTGAGTCAACAAGTGGAGAAAAGAGAAAGTTGGTGTAAATGAAGAAATTAATGAAAAAGAAGATGAAAATGAAATTGTCTGGATGTTTTTTCTCCCTTGTTATCATGCAAGAAAAAAATTATGAGGAACAACTAGCACTGAAGAAAGAGAAAACAGTAAAAATACTGTGTGTGACAATATGCCGTGCTTCAAATTTTGAGAATGACTTTACCCTCTAATTGGGACAGCACTGGCAGGGTTGTTATCAATCCTATCTCAACAAAAACAGAGGATTTCCCCCTCCAAAAAAAATGCCTTTAAAGCCTTCATGTGAAAATAGTAAATCAAAAGAGCTTTCTGGGATGCTTTTTGCCAAGAGCCATGGCATTAATTCTTAAATCACATCTCTTCATTGAGGCTCTTCCCTCAATGAGGAAAGAATCTGTGACCAAAAAAAAAAAAACAACTCCACCAGAGACAAACCTCTAGTGAATGGCTGTGCTTTTAATAACCAAGAAGAACAAGGAACAGCATCCAGAACTAAATCACGAGAAAAATTCTGAAGTCTACAGCATGAAACCAAGAATAAATTTAAAAGATACCAGTAAGGAGGCCTGAGCATATAAACACAAAAGATTTTAAAACACAAAGTTGAATTAAGTGTAAATTAATCAGATATGCTCAGTATATACTATAAACCGGGAATAAAGAGAAAAGATTATGAATATTATTCTTCCTAGGACAAGGAAAAAAAAATAATAATAATTCATAAAAAAAAGAAGGTGAGTTATAAACAATAATTTGCAAAAAGATTGATTTTTCCCTGCAAAATATAATTTTGACCTGCTAAATGTAATTTAAGATCAAGGAGAACTGCAGCTCATTTCTGCAGCCATAGCCAGGCTGGGGCTTTCCCCAGGGTCTTGACATAAGAAATCCCCATCACTCTTTTCAACCTGAATCCCAACTTTGTAGTTATTAGATGCAGGATTTTGAACAGAATCTGGAAAAAGTAAAGGTCTCTATTTTCATTTTTTTTTTTTCATTTCTCTGGAGAGGAGTCAGACATTCATAGAATCACAGAATTATTTGGATTGGAAGAGATCCTGAAGACCATCCAGTTCCAACCTCCTGCTAGACCTGGTTGCTTCCAGTCCCATCCACTCTGGCCTTGAACATTTCCAGGGATGGGACATCCACAATTTCTCTGGGCAACCTGTGCCACTGCCTCACCATCTACAAGGTGGTTTAGCCTTCATTGCAATACCAGATTACAAATAGAAGTTGTAAATGACAGACCTGGAATTCTGCTTCATTCACTGAGCTGTGCTGAGCTAAATGACCACGGAAAGCAAATTTCAGCCTCACTCATCAAAACACCTTTATCCGAGGCAGAAACACGTTTCAAACATTTACTTTCAGCAAGTGTTTGCAGTAGTAGCCTTATTGCATGAGATATCCTGTGAATAGGCAGAAGTAGCACCACGTCATCGTTGTACCCAAATGCAAGCAAGCAAGCACTGATCAAGTCAGAGAATAAATGAAAAAAAAAAAATACAGTGCAAATGAGAATATGGTGAAACATTGTCTTGCCTTGATCAATGGAAATAGAAGATACCATAGCAGCAGCCTAGAGAGGCTCAGGCAGATAAAGCACGTGGTGCTTGTCTACTAATGTTTTATGTTTCAGGGGTACAAAGCAGAAGTTAAAACAGAAATAGATAGCTTGTGGCCTAGGGGTGGGGAAGGGAGAAGAAGAGAATGAAGAGGAAGCAGAAAAACATGTTTCAACTGAAATGATATGAAAATATACTTCATGTGGAATGATATGTGTTGAATGGTGCAGGCAGAATCAAATTCACTACCATAAGGAGCAGCATCACCTGTCTCCTGGTGGGCTCCCTCTGCAAAATGACAGAAGACATCCTTACGTGACAGGTATCAAGGGAAGAGAAGCACCAAGAGCATCCTTGCTTCTCCATTGCCTCCTCCGCCTTAAAGTGCCCAAAGTTGGCATTACTGAAACCCAGCATTCTCACCAGAAGCCCATGCAGACAATCCCTCCCACAGGGCCCACAGCCAGAAGAGAACCAAGAGGAGGTGCTTTGACTCCCATGCAGTGTAATGCAGACTGGAGAGCTTCCACCAAAGCTGCTGCACCACCTTACTAAAAGGCACAGGGGATTAAGAGTAGACAGTACATAAATGGTGAGACATTCTCAAAGAAAAGGACCAGAGCCTGCTGTTTCCTTCCTCATACTTGTTTTTGATGAGGAAAAATGACAATCCAGAAGTTTTTGTACTTTAAACAGCTCCCAGAACTAAAGGTGGGAATGCAGGAACCAGGGAGAGAAGTGAGAGTGCATGGGTGTGGGGTGGAAATGTGCTGGTCCTTACCAGAGCTGCAGGGAAGCAATTTTCCATGAGCAGAGGCCTTTGGCACTGCCCACGCTTAAAGAGAGAATGACTTAATTTCAGATGTGTTACCCTCTCTCAGAGGTTTTGTCTTGTGAGCCTTATCCAGCATTTATTCTCCTTCATTTTAGAGAAGCTTGAAATTTGGCAGTTAATGTAAAAGGAAAATTTCATAAATGTTCACTGCCATCCATGTGCCCAGGGCAGCCTTATCCCTCTCTATGGGGCCAGGCTGCACCACTGCCTCCAGCTCCCCTTCAGCAGGGCTGGGATACATTTGTAATGAGTAAATGGCACAGGTGAAGAGCAAACCACTGGGTCTTCAGCTGTTTACCAAGATCACTTAAAGCTCAAAGATCTTCCTGATGGCTGAGACAGTCAGGGAATGGCCTCAAGAGGGATGCAAGCCCCTTGTTTCCCTCATCCTTACCTTCCTGTACAGGGGCTTCCTGCCAAGGGAGGCACAAAATGAAGGCCCACAATCCTGGCCAACAATACAAGGGAGGGCATATTCAAATAAGCAGAGGATACCTGGAAAGGGAGCTACCTCCTTCCCTACACACAGTGACACAGCCTGCATCCAGTTCTAGTTGTTGCTGGTGGATGCTGCAGGAAAACCCCACTGACAAAACTTGATGCTGAATTATTGACATCAAGCACCAAAGCCATGGTAGTGCCCATGAAAACTGTAAACCACAGCATTACCATCAAAATTGTAACCATAGCATTACCACCTCCTGACTTCTTCTGTGTTGCTGAGACCTGAATCTTGGAAACAGTGTTTATTCCTGGATCCAGGTGAGTTTGTCTTCAGTACAAACCCTGGTTCATAAGGAAATGATATTTATGTACCTGCTGTTCCTTAGTAAATTCTGATCCCCTTGACCAGAGGAGCAAGATTTCTGAAAGATACAGTATTCCTACAAGTTTCATGAAAATTAATGGTTGGGTAATAACAAGGGATATGAATCCCTGCTGTGCTCAGCATGGACTCCACAGTTAGACACTGCCTGACCTTGCATGCCTGGTGGATGCACACACATCCATTGCCAGCCCCAGGCCCATCAGCACTGCTGGCCAGGCATCAAGGGTCCTTGAGGCAACTTCATTATTTTGGACACACCATCTGTAGTTTCTGAGTACTTCATACTCAGACAGACTTTACAGCATTGTCAGAGTGTGACACCTTTTGGTCACCTTGTCAGATGGCAGCTGAACAGACCTCCACTAGAGGCTGGCCACAGACATTGCTGTGATATGACTCCCTGAGAAAGAGTCCCATAGCAGCCCAGGCAAAGTACACACTGAAAGTGCTTCCTCATCTTCATCAGACCTGTCTAGGGAATCAGCTTAGACACAGACATCTGGGGAGACCCAAAGCTGGGCAGTATTCTTCCTCTCATCGCCTTCCAAAGCCCCTCAGTGTCTGTTTGGAAACAGCCAAAATTCCATCTCTTTGGCCACACAAATGGCTCCTTGGTCTAGCCAGGTCCCCTGCTGGAAGGGCTCCCCAATGCATTGCTGGCCCTGAAAGTTAAGAGGAGTAGATGAGTAGCCTGCAGGACTGTCTCTTCTGCACTCAAAGATGCTGTCTGACCCCTTTGATCAACAACTTTGCTGGAGCTGTGCAAGGTGCAAATCTCAGACATAAGAGGAACCAGAAGCTGCCCCACACCCTTCAAAATAAGTAAAACAAGAATGTATGATTAGTTCTTCACATGGCAAACCTCTCCCCACAAGCACCATGGTGAGACTAGCCTGCACAATGGACAACTTGCTGCAAAAATGCTCTCCTCTCATAGTCCGTCTCTCTTTGCCCATGAGAAGAAGAAAGATGTCAGAGGATGAGATCCTATGCGATGACAGTTGAGGAGACCCCCAGCCACGTATAGATCAATTTCTGTCTAGACAGCTTGAACCACTTTATAAAAGCTTCAGTAAAAGCAGAACACAGAGCTAGAGCCCTGGCCTCTCTCTGTCATCTTAGGCATCATCGGTTTGCTTTTCCTTCCACCAAGCTCTTAAATGTGAGGGAGGTGGCAACAAAAAAAGAAATAGAAATGATAATATAATGTTTTCCTATTTTTTTCCTACCTGAGAACTGTTTAGAATAAAAATAGTGACAGCTGAATGGAAAAAAAGTCATACATACATACATACATACATACATACATACATACATACATATTCAGCAGAACAGTAATACAGCAGGTGTACTAACCGAAAGAAAAGAATACACTGCTCCAGCTTAACCTGAGCATGTCCCCAGGCCCCAGCTGTTTGCAGACAGCATGTGCTCTGTCCCCTGCCAGTGTGTTGCTGTCACCTCAGCTCTGCAGAGCAGGGCAGTGCCAGCAGAGCAGGACCTGGCTTATGTCAAGACCTCTCCTTGCTCCTTTCGTTGCTAGTAAGCCAGGGAAGCAATGCCTGTGATCAAAACAGAACACATTTCATAGCACGTATGTCTACCCACATTCCCACCAGGCACAATCTTCGTAGCACTGCCATAAGCTATTGAGGGTCTTTTTACCTTTCTGTAATCACTCCTGACACTTTTTTTAACAACATAAAGACCAGGCTAGGAGTGGGTGGTATTCCTGTTTTCAAGCTGAACAGAGGAAGGAGAGGGTTTGTTTATTCTAGTTTGTTGTCTCAGGTGGCACTGGTTGTTTGATTGTATTGTTTTTTTCTGACAAGTTATTTTGAATAAACAGAGCTGCTGTTTCTGCTATTTATGGTGGCACTTGCTACACCCTCAACTTACAGCCTCCTTAGGCACCTTTGATGTCTCTGGTGGTTGTTGCTCAGCTTCTTCTTCCTTTCCACATACCTTTGGGTCTTTTTTTCATTACCTTGAGTCACGCAGAAGACAGACTGATGTGCTTGTGGTGCAATGATGAGACTGGTACTGAGTCTGCACTGTCTGTAGTAGTTTATTATTGCTGCCAGTGAAAAAGAAATCTAAACCTGCCAGCTCAGCCTGCTGTGAATCAATATTTTACAGGTAGTGTACTTTGAAGAGATGACACAAAGACAGCCTTGAGAGAGGGAGGTGAGGGGGAAGGGAAGAAAGGGAGAAAGAGGAGAATTTACCTTGACATCCATTGACACGCTTTTCCACCAAAAGTGAGGGAAAACAAGCGCCAGCCACTGCTGCCAAGGCTCTGTCACACTCCAGAACTTTGCACTCCTTGCAGCATCTGCTGCTCCTTGCTGGCCTTCCCTGCCACAGAAAAAAAAGTCCAGCAGTCATACAGCAACTGCACAGACAAAAGCTGCACTTTGGTATCAATACTATGTTAGAAGACTAATGTCACCTCAGTGGAATATCTCAGCAAGGACCGAAAGGGAGGGGACCATACTTGATGTGCCAGTCAAGGTCTTTTTTCACACTGTCTTTAGGCTCTTGGCAAAGTTTGATTTTATTTTCTCCTTTTTGGGCTCATCTGAATAAGCAGTTTTCATTCTTTGTTACTGTATAATAGTCAAGCTTTGTAAGGTGCCGTATGGTAATAAAGCCTTTCATTACACTGTCCTGGCCACCCATTTCCTTCCTGCTGAAAATCAAGATATCAGTTACAATCTGCCGAGGCCCAAATGGCCTGACTCCAGATTATCTGAGAAATGATCTCTCCCTGCCTGCCTCATTTTTACATCTGCTTTTAAATAGGACACTATGCATGCTGAGCTCAATGGCAGAGCTGGCAGAGACCGCCGCAGACAGTCCTAAGGTTCTGCAACTTCATGCCCCTTGGAAGAAGAGTGTATAGTTTCTAAAAGTGCAACGTGAGGGCTTCTCTTTCTGTCCCATTGCTGTTACCACATGCACAGTGCACGTTGTGTTAGCAGACATGCAGTGCATTACCAGCCCTGTGCTCCAGGCAAAATCCTGGTGATGGATGCATCTTGAAAATGCACATAGGAATGTCATCCCCGCATTGAAATTAATACAGTGGCTAACATTAGAAAACAGCTTGTATTTTGTAGGCTTTTGATTGACCTCTGAGTGGAAGGGAAAGTAAAGAGGCTTCACCTCTATATTCATCAGCACAAGGCCAATAAATTATGAAATTTTGACTAGCACAGCAATACTTACTATGTTTTATGTTGAAATCAGAATAAAGTAAAGCTTTCGAGAAGAAACTGGAATCATATTTCTCTACCTGTGCAGAGTGATGCCCAAAATGAGAAACATAGCTATGAGATTTAGTGCAGCAAGAAATCCCCTGGGACAGAGACATGACTTTGCAAAGATGAAGAAGTTTGCCCACAGTTTTACAAAAAAATAAGTTCAACCTTAAGTTGACACTTTCCCACAGAAGTTTAGAAATCCTGTGTTCTTAGTTTGAACCAACATGGTTTGAAATGAGAATGATAGTGTTTATTTAGTGACCAACTGACGTGATTTTTAAAGTTGGTTATCCTTCGAAAGGACTAAGCTGGGCTGAATGGAGGAGGATGGAGTAATGGAGAACTATGACATCTTCCTGGACATGCAGCATGGTCAGTATTTTGTGAGATATTTCAGTTGTGCTCGGCCACTTGTGCCCATCTTACTCAGGAGCCAGCTGACAAGTTTGTGCACCTCAGAGAACCCATCAGACATAGCCATCGGGTCTCCAGTTCTCATATCCTCCTCATGAAAATTGGCATAGCATAATGCCTAATGGCTCAAAGACACACTGGGATGATAATTATTAGCAACAGGACATGAACTCTACAAAGTAATTTTGGTCAGATATAAAAGGATTATTTGATTTTATCATAGAGAGTTACAAACCAAATTACTTCTGATACAAAAGATGTTATTAGTGATCTCCGTGGCCTTCCTGACTCATTTAAAAATTATTTTCCAAATTTGAATAATGGAAAGTGAAACAATATAGATTTCCACTCCCCTTTCCCAAACTGCACAGATGAAAAGAGCCCTAATCCACACGTGTGTACCTAGAATAATGACTGATCCAGGCTTACTTTTAAGTCTGCACTTGCTGATGAGGTTGATAATGAGCTGACATGAATTAAAGTAAATAAAACTCAGGAGACCTATAACCTGGAACCTGTGTCTTGGAATTGAGGTCTTGATAATTGCTTAACTTACAACACCGTATCATTTTAAATGCTGAATTACAAACAATTTGAGAGAACGCTATGCTGTATCCCTGACATAATGGATGTGAAGTTCTACATGCAAAAACGAACGTGTTCCCACCCATAGACTGGTTCAACTCAATTCTCTAAGTACCATCATGCTGCCGCATAAAGCAGTGCCTTTGGGTGCACTCCAGCAGCACCCCAGCCTCACCCCAGCCCTGTGAAGCTGCACATCCCATGGTGAGCCCACCCAGCCCTGCTCCAAGCCCAGGGGCTGCAGGCAACCAAGCCCTAAGCTCCCACAGCTTGGCTGGAGAGGGACAGCCGGCAGGCCCTTGGCCCAGACATCTGATGCTGGAAAACAAACTGGGTTCACCGGTGTGTCAGTGACCCTCAGGAGGAGCAGGGGCAGCTTCCTTTCAGTTCTTCAGGGTCATCATTAATAACAGATGGAATAAATCTAGGGCCGAGGTAGGGCTGTTCACTAGCAGGGCCTTTGTAGGCATAATTCCATGCGGATGCGCACAGCCTGTCATGCACTGCTGCCCTTGTCCGTGGTATGGCCAGAGCCTTCACATTTTCTGTCATGTTTGAACTTGCCATAGATGAAGCTCTGAAATCATGCTGCCCACCTATTTACCATAGAAACCATCACCCACCCTCCATCTTTTCCTCTGCCCTTTCTCAGGGTCTCCCGTTGCAAGCCTTTGGCTCTCACCCCTGCAGAGCTGGTGACCTGTAAGGGACAGCAGCTATTGTCTGCATGACAAGCTTTGCATTTCGGAGCCGAAGCACACTGCCCACAAGTGCACTTAGCTAACTGTTAATCAGTTGTTTTTCCATTATTCTTATTTGTTTACCTGGTGTGAAAACCTAGTATCTCAGTACAATTACCTGGCATGCATTGGATACTTAATACATGCTGCTCATAAATCATTGAGGAGAACGTCTTTCCCTTCAGCCTGTCCTACTGAAATGATGGCTGCATTTAGAGGTTACCTATGAAACTTTGGTGCAGTTTTGTAATTAAATCTCAATTGTGAGAGTCAAATGTTATATACTGAATGATGAAGAATACATGAGAATTAATTTACAAGTTAAGAGGGATCTACCCTTTAACCAAAGTTTCTAATTTCCTTAA
This sequence comes from Meleagris gallopavo, assembly GCF_905368555.1. NCBI lineage: Eukaryota > Metazoa > Chordata > Aves > Galliformes > Phasianidae > Meleagris > Meleagris gallopavo. The sequence goes on along the minus strand of NC_139405.1, from coordinate 70,754,081 downwards.
CTTTTTATATTCCTTTGTTTCCATTCATGTGATAAAATTGCAGTGTTCTAGTATTTCAGGTGCAATATTTTGGGATGGAAGAGTTGGACCCCTGCTTCCTCCTACTCTTTCTCAACACTTCCAGCCAAGAGTTGCAGTCATAATCTCACTGAAAAACCCTGAGTTAAGAATCACAGTCTGGTTAAGGCTCTAAGCCTATAATCACAGCCTAATTTTAGTGCTATATACATATTATTCCCTCACTGAAACCAATGATACCTTTTGTGTAAACAGATAAATTTACACACTGTGAAGGATGCACTGGAAGCTCCTACTCTGCGTTCCACCTCCCCTTACCTGTCCCTGTGAAACAAGGGGAGAAGACATCCCTTTTAGCCTCACTCCCCTGGGCTGGTTTGTTGGAGGGCATTTTTCAGTTTTGCTCTGTGTATCCCCTGTGGGTTTTAAGAGAAGGTTTAGTTGCATGTAATTTCACCTGTAAAATCAAAGGAAATTTGCTGGGAACAGAAATCTTACATCTTTACATACAAAATTGTTATGTTATGTGATTTAGCTTTCACACTGAGAAAAACAACTATTTAAAAACAAGAGCTAGAATAATTGCATTTCACAAGGGTAATGTTATATTACACTGATCTCTGCAGTTCATATCACCGCTGTACTTAACTCTACCCTTCACAGTAGCTGTAAACAAAGCAGTGTTTCTGTTCAGTTCTAAGATGCTAAATAGGAAGAGTGCTTTTGGATTTTGAAAAGAGCAAGTTTTAATGGGAGAGGGCATTTTTTAACTGGCTGGGAGCCTGACTGTCTCCAAGATGAGGTGCATAAACCATTCTCATTCACATGCCTGCATTCACAAAATGTGAACAGACGGTTTCTTTTCGATAGACTGATGACTGCTTGCTAGGTTGGCACCTTTTGTGCAGAATAATAGGAAACACATCTGCAGTGCCCTTCTCAAATACAGCAAAGGCAGCTGTTAGAATTACGCTTTTTTTGCTTTAAAGCCATCAACTGGTTGCAAGGCTTACAAATATTGTTATAGAGTAATCTTCCTCAATTCCTGCTTCCAGACCACCAAACTCAACAAAACGCCTTGTCCAGGCGTGCTGCCAATGCATCTGAACGAGAGCCTCGGTTGCAGTGAAGCGCAGTGATATGACACTAGCACGGCCATTATGGTCCAAGTACCAGCCGTTTTTCAACCCCTCTGAAATAAGCTTTCCATTAGTCAAAAAAAAGTACAATCTGATACACAAGGAGTTGGAACAAAATCTTCCCCTTTCGCCATGTGAGGGGTTTGCACTGGATTTTATTTGGGGAGTGGAGTTGGGTGAGAGGATGGGTAGTTCTCTACATGTTCCTTATATTTTTCCATATGTACATTCATAACATTTATTGTAGCCAGAACAGTAGACAAGCAATGAATTAACATAACTGTTTGTAAAGCTGTTGTGAAATATGTTTTTATATATAAAAATCTATCTGAGATCAAAGTTGCAGCATCAAGTCCTATGAGGCTGCCAGTTGGAAACCCAGTTGTTAAAGGAAAAAAGAAACAGCTAGCAATACTGCATTTAAAGAGAAACACAGCATCCAAGTGAGCCAAGCAGGTATAAACTCCCTTGCTGTGAACCGCAGATCTAATCTACCTACCCATTTATAGGATATTGCACTTGCCACATTTAAGCACCTTATAAAGATAATCACAGCCATAGAATAGGCACATGCATGTGGTCTGTTAATCCACACAGTTCCCTTCTCCTTTTATTCCAGCTCCAGAATACCTGCAATAATACGTGTATGCCATCAGGATACAAGGCTATACGCTGGCATACTGGAGCAGAGGATGCTTTCTTGTTATGATGAAAGTGAGAAATATCTACATTAATTTTATATTTACGTGTGCTTCTGCTCTGCTGTTTGCTATCTTGTTTCAAAGCATCGGCTGCTGTCTGGGTTCACCACACATTGCAGGAAATCCTGTGTGGGTTTGGAGGGCTCTGTGGCCAATATCCATCCCAGAACCTCAGTGTTAAGGCTGAGAGAAGGAGTCCTGACCAAAATGGGGGTGACAACCTCTGTTTTGAGGCAAGACCATGTCCCTCCAGCTGGACAGGCTCAGGAAAATGATTGGGCAGGGAGAGATTTCGTGTTGACAAGGGTAGACCAAGCTCCCAGAAATAGACCCATCAGTAAACACCCTCTGTATCTCCAGCGTGGGGTGTTCTGAGCTTAAGACACATAACCCTTGAGGAAAATCATCCATATAAAGGAATACTGGGGGAGAGCAACCTGCTGGTGCTTGACTGCTTCACCAACAAATGGGTAAGATGTAGCCTGCCAGGAGTCCAATTATTTTCCTATTAAAGTTTGTAAAAATTTTTGCAAAGTTGTAAAAAAAAAAAAATTGAAGATTGTAAAAACTGCAGTGAATTAGAGAGAGTCACCACTGTACATAGAACAAAAAAGTACAAAAAAGAATTCCCATATGAAAAGAAGAAAAAAGATGAGAAGGTAAATAAGCACATATTAAACTGCAGACACTGAGACAATCAGGGTAGGAGTAACATTTTTCAAGAGGAAAATTAAATCCAGATGAGTTCCCAGGAGAAATCCTATCTTCCTGCAGCAGAAGCAGTGCTGATCCAAGCACCTATAGGGCGTTCAGGGCACCCTACTCACCCCAAACGAGCTCTGACAAAGCCCTGCCCTGTACAGTCCCTTCCATTCTATGGCATTCTATAATTCCATCTTTCAATGAAGACTTTAAGCCAGCACTGGCTGTCCCTGCTTGCCACCTTCAAAAACCACATTGTGGAGTGGAGGAAAGTGCTTGAGTGCTTGTCTCACTCAGACCATCTTGCAAGTCACCTAGACACAAGATGCCTTGACAATGAATTTTGGTGCAGCCAGGGCCATGACCACACTGATCTGCCTGCAGAAGCCAAAAATTAGATCCCCCCAAATAAAATGGAGAAGACAGGATCTTGGGAAAGCTCTGGGGAAAGCAAACCCCTCAGCATCACTAAGAGGGCCAGATCAGAGTGCTCAGCATTTGGGATTCACATTGCCACCCTCTGCAGCACTGCCTGCTTGCAGCATGTCCTGCTGCCATGGGATCCTGGTGCTGTGCAGGGGGCCATGATGAAGCCAGCAGTGGCAGCCTGTGGTTAAATAGCTTAAAAAGAACACTTAAATCACTTGTACCAAACCAAGTATACAAGATACAGGTAAGATACACGGATATGGTACCCCAGATATCAGTTTTCCATAGCACTGTTTGTTCCTCATTAGTAAACATTTTCTTTAAATTATCTTGGATACTCATTAAATATTATCAGCTACTTAGAACCAAAGGATAATTATGAGTTTAATGAAGCGTGTACCAGCTTGCTGAAGTCTAACGTTTGTTTCTCTGCTGGGACTCCATTTTACTTTGCACTTATCCTTCAGCAAAGCTACTCTACAAAGTCACTTTGGCAATAAGAAGTATTTAATTAGATTAATGAATTTTTATCACCTCTCCCAGGGATTAGGCTTGTTAAATCCTGGCGACCAAAGAACAACAGATTTTTTATTACTAAATGTTTAGGGATGCATTGGTTGTGTTGCGGTGGCAGTCCTCATAAGTCAGGCTGCTTTGGGCAGTTCTACCTTGTATATCCCTTGGTAGGAGAGGGATATTTGGCAGGGACAACCTGTGCCTTCCGCTAAATCACAGAAATCAAAATGCAGATGAGGGCGAGCAGACTGCAGACAGGATTTCCAGCTGCTGACTTTATTTCAAAGTTTTTTAAGTGGCTCTGTGGGAGGAACGAAACCACTCATCACTGGGTCCTTTTAAAAACAATTAATTAATTAATTAATTAATTAAACATTTTAAAAAATAAATAAACTAAGGGAAGGCCAACAATCTGCATTTGGCTTGGCTCACTAGCAGAGAAGCCCAGCTACTGTCTGAGCTAAGGAAATGTTGGAGTATGCAGTCTTCTGGAGGCTGTTTGCCACTGTGTCCATCACAGCCACAAACACTGGCTGCAGGTGTGGCAAGAAGAGCACGACCCCTCAGTGCTGAAACCACTGAATGCTGTGCTTATTCACCCCACACAGTCTAAAACCTGCCTGTAAAAGTCGACGTGGCATCAGGGTTTCCCTCCTAAACCAAGCCCTGCAGAGGCCCTGCTGGCTTCCCTACAGTGAAATGGCCTGCCAGGCAGGCAGCTTGGAGACCCTACAGCGGCAAGAGAGATGGCAATAGCATCAAGTTTAAATGATGGCTGTGAAGCAATAGGGAAGGAAAAACACAGTGTTGATGCAAACAGATGGCTTTGCAAGAATTGTGCCCACGTGACTATGGCCTAGTGCATGCACTGTGCAATGCTCTGACATATGGTCTGATTTTCGGATGGTTCTGTGTGGAGCCAGTGGTTAGACTCAGTGATCCTTGTGGGTCCCTTCCAACTCAGGGTATTCTATGATTCTATGCAGCCCAGCTTGGGAGGGTGCATGGGGCTTTCTTCGTGTGCAATATGTGAAGCCCACAGCTGAACCCATGAGAACAGCACAGGGTCACCAGCACACACAGGGGAGGCTCAGGCAATTCCCCAGGTGCTTGGATGTGACAGTGCAGCTGGCAGCCTGCACTCCGCCTTAACCACTAATGTCTGCATATTTTTACACCCATCTGTCTGCAATAATCTGTCCCCCAGGACCAGGAGGAAGAAAGAATAATTAAGTTGTTCGCTAGGGGAAGAGGATGGCTTTGACCAGTGAAAGTAACCTGGCTACGTAGCTCATCTCACAGAAAGCACACGTCCATGGGCCACTGATGCTGCATATGCACAGCAGTTTGAATGGGTTAATGAAGGTGACTCTGTGCCGGTGATGCTAGAGGAGAAAGAGTGAGTTAGGCAGCAGCACAAAAGTTTATCTGTATTCTGCAGACTGAATCTGAGTAACAAAACCACCTTCCTCAGAAACCTTTGCCCAAGAATGAACTAGATTCTCCGCCACGTGTTTAAGAGTCCTATAGAATCCGCATATAAGACATGCTCACTGAGCTTCCTGGGGTGATGGATCCAAAGATGAAAGAGAAGAGGAGAAATGGAGTGGATGGGAGGAAAGAAAAAAGCACAATATGAGTAAAAAACTGAGGCAGTGAATGAAGCTTACTGATTATACGCCAAAAGGACAATGAAAAAAGGCAAAAGTAGCATTCGTGGCATCAGCATGTATATTTAGCACTGAAAATCTCTAGACAATACAATTAGGACTCTTCCTCTGAAAAATCTGTCTTGAAGTATATTGAGAGATGCATTTTCCAGTAATCATCACATTAAAATCCAACATGGATGGTGTCACAGCAGAGAGGGGAAGAAACACAGAGGAGGAGGATGATTAGGATCCCATCCAACTCCCAGCTGTGGCAGGATATGTTTTCACAGCAAAACAGCTGTTTAAATCACCTGACCTTCTCATTGTCTGACAGAGGATATTAAATATTTTCTGACAGAGCACATTTATGGTCTCAGGTTATGCAAGGGAAAGTTTAGATTGAGTATCTGGAAGAATTTCTTCTCAGAGAGGGTGGTCAGGCTGCCCAGGCCAGTGGTGGAGTCCTCATCCCTGGAGATTCTTAAAAGACGTGTGAATGTAATACTAAGGGACACGTTTTAGTGGTGGAACTTAGTAGATGAGGTTGATGGTTGGACTTGTGGCACACTACGATGTTATGCTACACCACCAAGCAGGCTACATGTTGCACAAAGTATTTCACATCAAGACACTGAAAGACATAGAAGAGGCTGCCCTGTTCAGACTTTACAAATTTTTGGACAGGCTTTGACAAATATGTGCAGATCAGTTTAACATTGCCAGCCTCTGTTTTAGCACTGAAATAGTCCCAGTGTTACCAATCTCCCTGCTGATCTGCTAGTTCAAAGGTAGAGATGCATGATGGATGTATCCTCACAGAACCACAGAATCACCGAATGGTTTTGGCTGGAAGGAACCTTAAAGTTCTCTGCTGTTGCAGAGTTGCCACTCACCAGATCAGGCTGCCCAGGGTCCCATCCCACTGGGCATGCACTGCTTCCCTGTGCAGCCTGTGCTAGTGCCTCACTGTCCCCTTAGTGAATAATATCTTTCTAATATACAATCTAAATCTCTTATATTTTACTTTAAAGCTGTTACTCCTTGTCCCGTCACTACATACCCTTCTAAAAATCCCTCCACAATTTTCCTGTAGACTCCCTGTAAGCGCTGAAAGGATGCAATGAGGTCTCCCCAGAGCCTCCTTCAGTCTGAGCAACCTCAGTTCCCTCAGTCCTTCTCCATAAGAGAAGTGCTCCAGCACAATACTATCAAGGTATCTTCCTTACTGCACATAGGTTTTAGCTTAATTTTACATTCCATTATATTTATTTTATCTGTTATGATTAGGCTACTTCTTCAGGGGCCCTGGAAGAGGTGGCTGAAAGTGATGCATGGGGTAAACAGGCTTTAGATGCAGACCATCCCTACTCTCCAGCCCTGATCATAGCTGCTGGGAATGCAATGAGCAAGACAGCAGCACCCGCGTCCATTGACGTTGGCAGAGATTTGAAAGTAAGAGAAAATGAAGGTAAAGCTATAATCTAATTTTGAAAAATGAGGATTAAAGGTTCCATTACTCATGCTGTTTCCACTGTACACATGGAGGTAACAATATGTGATTTTGCTGGATAAAAATACAGGCCCCATGCAAAGCTGGCATGGTGCACATAAATCCCTACTGTGTTTGTAATGAGTGAAGGTTAGATTCATGCAGATGTGTGACTGTAAGCCATTTTTGTATTCCAGCGGGCATAATAGAGAGAGATTGTCCCTCAACTTGCTGGTAAGGCTGGCTGTTCTGTGCTGTGTTACAACAACTACAAGCTCACTAGGAGGGCAGTGTGGCCCTGTGCCACATTGCCCTGCTTATCACCTCCTAATGCACAAATTGTGTGCCAGTGGGTGGCTCCCACCTGGGGTGCTCTGTGCTTTCTTTCCCAGAGGCTGCTTTAATTTGAGATGTTTGATAATCATCTATTTTTAACAGGACTAGTACGAAGCATAAAGACTGTGGTTCATAATTTCTCAGTAGTCAGAGAGGACAGCTTGGGGCAAGGCTGAGCATGCAGCTTAAACCAGGGGATAACAGAGCCGGGGACACTGATGTGTGAGGGAAGGATTTCACTCCTGACTCACATGTCACCTTACATATGGGCAAGGAGTTCATCATGTGTTCATGTAGGTTAGTGAGAAAGGAGAAGGTGGAGGCAGCAGCAACAAGCTAGCTGAAGGGTGAGTGAGGGATGCCTTGGAGAAGTGGGAGGAAAAGCTGTTGCAGGATATCTGCTGCTCAGGTGGAAATTCCTGCTCACCACTGAGCAGGGGTGGCTGTCTGCGAAACATAAGCACAGACATGGAGAGTTTTGAGAAAAGTTGGGAATAAAGCACTGGCTATAGAAGGGACAGCGTGGCAGCAAGCCAGCAAGGAAAGGGAGTGCAGCAGGCAGCGTTGTAGGGGAATTGGCAAGAGTCAGAAAATAGAATCATAGGATCACGGACCATTAAGGTTGGAAAATACCTCTAAGATCATCTAGTCCAACCTCCAATACACAACCACTGTGCCCACTAAACATGACTGTCAGTGCCACATCTACAAGTTTCTTGAATACATCCAATGACAGTGACTCCATCACCTCTCTGAGCAGCCTGTTCTATGCATGGAGTGATGTGGGAAATGAGCATCTGTGTCTCTGTGTGCACTGGGAAGAGATTTGCGGGGCTCTCAGGAGGACACATGCACAAGCACGATGCAAAGGCAGAGAAAATGCACAGGGAATTATGCAGCGTTTTGAGCCACAGTGTATTCCTTCTTGTGTCACCTGGGGACGTGCATGTAGAGGTTGCTGAAATTAACTGCATTTTTACATTTCAGTCTTTAACTTATCCTCCTCCCCAAATATCTATAGTTGTACATGTAGCACTGATGTTTCATGATGGTTAGCAGCAATCTCTTGTCTCAAAACATCACATCTTCTGCATTAACATTTTTCTGTTCTATCATTACTCAAGCCACTGTGCAGATAAAGCATTTGTAATTTCCCAGAAGAAAAGGCTGTTTTAGGGTGAGGCATGGACAGTTTACCTATATATGCACCACCAGGAATCTCCTGAGAAGATTTCCTGGGTGACTACACTTTGGCCTTGAAGTGTTTCTGTTACTGCTTTACTGCTGCGGGGTTTTCTCACTTCTATGTCTCACTGCACTCCCAGTCCCCAGAAGATACACAAGGAGGGACACAGCCACCAGTGCTGAACAGAAAATGTCTCGCAGGCAGGGACTGCAGAAGTTGAGTAAGAGGAAGCAGATCCCAGGTGCTGGGGTGAAGGGGACACACATAGCATTTTATTGCTCTATAACAAACAATTCATTGTGCAAAGAAAAATCGTATCGATAACATATCTCTAACCCGAGGGCAAAGCGTATCCAAAACAAGTATGCATTTATTTCTGTAAATGTACCCATTATATACTGAACACATCATTAGCATATTGAATGATGTATAAAAAGAAACAGCATTGTTCCCCAGAGGTTATCATTTAAATTATAAATACATTACAGTATCAGAAGGGCATTGAAACCAGCTGTGCTCTAGTTTGCTAGTGCCACACCAGCTTTCCCCCAGCACTGAGGGACTTCCAAATCCCAGTGTCATCCCAGGGGAGCTGGAGTTTCACTCATGCACCGCTGCAATGCTTCTTGCTATCCCACTCTCTGTGGTGTGAGGAGTCGAGATAAGTGCTTATTCTTCAACTACAACAATATTACACCCCATAAGAAAATGTTCAAAAAAAAGAGGGATATTTTTTGTAAACAAGGGTCTTTGGATTTCCTTTTTTTCTAAGGGGGATCTCCTGATTCATTAAGAACTATGTGTTCCATTCCTGAAAGCTGTGATATCTAAAAATCCCTTTTGTTGATGTTTTTTTTTTTTCTTTATTGATTGATTAATGCTGAGACATCTGCATTAGTACAGCACAAATATTTGGGCTCTGAAAAAGAAATATATGGCTTGTTTTAATCTATTGATGGAGAATCTTGTATCACCAATGCCAATTTAAAATTATGAGTAATAATAAATCAGTAATTTGCATTTTAGGACATTAACTTGAGAAGTCCAAGCTGATAGCTATCTTCCATTTACTAAAAAATTAAATGCTGCCTTTAAAGCCATCATATTCTTTCTCAACATCTCTGAAAGCTATTTTCAACTACTTTGTGTAAACATTTAAGATGTTTTTCTCCACTTTTCTGCTGCTATATGAACTAATACAGATCATCTTACACCATTTAAATGGTTCTTAAAGCAGGCACAGAAAGCAGAAGTCATTCATGGTGCTTTTGCCTGCCTCTGAACTTTGCATCTTCCTCTCAACAGACAGAGATTTTACTTCCATTTTTAGAGCCGTCTTAGGGATTATTAAGCATCAGAGATGTCCCACAAGGATAAATTCATAAAATGATACAATCATTAAGATTGGAAAAGACCTCTAAGATCACCTAGTCTAACTATCAACCCGCTCCCACCATGCCCACTAACCATAACCCTCAGTGGCACATCCATACAGTTCTCAGACACCTCCAGGGACAGTGACCCCACCATCTCCCTGGACATCCTGTTCCAGTGCATCCAACCTGAATTATCTTGACAGAGTTAAATGCAATAAGTTGATGTTAAGAGTTATGCATATACATTAAGCATTTCCATATTTTTTTACATGCTATGGGATTTGGATTTTCTCTGTTTGACCAGTCCTTTAGTGAGATCCCTCCTTTTTGTACAGTCATCTGAAGGAGTGACAGATCTTCACCTCTGGATTACACCTTCAAAGGTAGCTTGAGTGTCTTCTCAGTAATCAAAGTCAGTCAGCTATTTTAGCACCATCTTCATTTTCACAAAATATTTAACTTACTGCTTGAAATTCCCACCAGAGAGAGCACTGAAAGACCAGGCTGGTAGTGAAGACTCTTGTGACAAAGTAGAGAAACCACATGCTTCAGCCACAACAGGCACAGGGATTTCATAGAATCATAGAATGTCTTGGGTTGGAAGGGACCTCAAAAATCATCTAGTTTGAACCTCCTGCAACAGGCAGGGTTGCCATCCACCAGTTCAGGTTGCCCAGGGCCTCATCCAACCTTGCTTTGAGTGCCCCCAGGGATGGGGCATCCACAGTTTCTCTGGGCAGCCTGTGCCAGTGCCACATCACTCTCTGAGTGAAAATTTCCCCGACTACTAACCTGTGTCTCCCCTCTTTTAAATTAAAACCATTCCCTCTTGTCCTATCACTCTGCCCACGTAAAAAGTTGATTTTCTTCCTGTTTATAAGCTCCCTTTAACCTGCAGTGCTCCTAGCCATCCGGTTTGGGATGTTCTGCCTTTAGCCCTGCCCTGAGCACAGCCGTGCCAGCCAGCCTGCATGCTGCTCTGCTGTGGGGACACTCAACATTTCTTCAGCAGCACAGTGCCTGTTCCAAGGAGATACACAAGATAACTATCATCAAGCCTGTCAATCTAGCAAGCAACACTAACGAGAAATTCAGAAAGCAACCAGTTTGGGTGCTTTCCTCCAGTTCCCCAGTGAAAAGATCTAATGTTTTTTAAACACCAATTTTTAATAAAGAATAATCTGTGGTGCCAGGACAAAGCTGCTTTTAGACTCACGCGTGTTTACTGCATATACTGTAAGGCCTGTGAAGATTTATGCAGTGATCAACTGCTTCAGCATCCTGAATCATTCCAGAGATAGATTGTCTGTAAATAGAAGACCTTGAGGGACAAAAAAACGTAGGCAGAAAATTGCAGTTGCTCTAACAAGCGAAAACCCTTAAAATGGAGGATGATCTTCCATACTCAAAAGCATTTAAAAGAAAAGATGTCAGTCTTCCTTAAAAAGACATACCCAAGATGCGAGAAAAATTAGAGGAAAAGCGTGCAGCACAAAGCAAGCTGTAATAAACCCCAGGCTGCCAAGAGCAGCCTTCGTCCTCACAATCCTCTTGATGGTATGTGGGCAGTGTGAAGGCAGGCGAACAATTTTGCTCACGGGACTCACACACAGATGCACCTCCTTCAGACACAGCCATCTCCAGGGAGCTCAGACCTTGGAAGTGCAGTAGAAAGCAGGAGAAACCGCTCTGCTTCCAGATCCCCAAGATAGATTTTGTTAGCTTGGAGGAATTGATTCCAGGCAGATGTGGAAGAGTCAAAAGTATTACTTTAACATGCAGAAGGTTTTTAAGAAGAAAAAGAATTGTTAAGAGTCACATTTGCAAAGGGATTTCAGATCCACCTGAGCTGGCAGTGCTAGAGAAGCCCATCTGCAAGAGGAGTTTTTAAGTGGGCACAGCAAGAAGCAGTGTCCTGGTAACCATGCCTAACATTGGCATCAGAAGTACATGGCAGAGCCTCAGTACAAGAAGAACAAGGCCTTTAACCTTATGTGTAACTTAGGCCTTCCATATACAGATGTCTTCTGAATTTTCCTGGCACCAAGAGCTGACCCACTGTCTTTACTTTCAAACACAGAATTTATAAAGCCTGCAGCCTTGAGTTTGGGCTGACATTTGTCTCCTTCCCCAAATGAGTTGCCTGGTTATATTTCAAGCGGAATTCTGAAAGTATACAAATGCACTTCTAAAACTGATAATCATCTTCAAGGGGGAAAGGCTTATATCCTGTTTTTACTGATGTGAAGGGCCCCAGGCACCCTGATTTAAAAAAATGATCTGACAAGAAGCAAAGACTCAAATGCTCCTTGACACATCTACATCTGACACCTCAGATAATCAGCATAGTTTCATAGAATTAACTGAAACCCCATATTCATCCCCCTCCCCACACTTGTCATCTCACAGCAGAAAACATGCTGAATAACAGTGCATCGCGCCACAGCTCTGCTTTTATTATATTTTCAGTCCAGAAATAAAAAATAAAAAAAAATTAAAAAAATCCTTTTTTTCACTGTTTCCTTTCCAACAACGTAAATACTCTTCCCTTGATGCCATATCGAATGTTTAAAAATGTTCTGCTGTTAGGCTTTAAAAGCAGCACATGAACCCAGGGAAGGAAAAATGGAAAAAGAGAAGACAAAATGGAAATGCTTGAGCTCAGCTTTCAAACAAAGAAGCCCAACCTGGGGCCCAGTACTCCAGAATTGGAAGCACATCCTGCCTTCCCTTTCCACTTCAGCTACATCTGTGTATGGTGGGTGGGAGTGAAAAGCATGAGAGACGTTGGGCCCATCTTCCTTAAAAAATCTGTATCTAGTTGTGAGAGATTTTGCTCTTAGAAGGGAATCTATATGACATGTAACTAAGTCATGTGAAAGCACAGAGATTTGGAAGGGAGCATATCATAGCATAGTGGTGTGCTCCCCTCCTTATTTGAAGTATTTTTGCAACACCTACATTTACAAGATCCCTTCTTTATTCTCATCCTCTTTGATCTATCCAGTTCCTTTGATGCGAGTGATCAATCCCCATCTCTTTCCTCCCAAGACTTTCAGAGAGCCTGTGCCCTACTCTCTTGACTTCAGTCTATATGCCCTGCATCTTGTAGTTTGCCTTCCTCCTCCATCCTCCTACTGCTCCTCCTACTGGTTAAATTTCCCGAAGTCTTTTTTCTTACTTTCTTGTCTCTTAACAGTGCTATCCTTAGGTGGCATCCACGGAGACAAATAACCTGCAATCCTTTCTCAATACTGCCCAGATCTTCTCAGTTTCTGAGGAATAGTGATGTGCCTGCTATGATTTTGTTATCTGCACTTTTAAATCTCTAAATAGCTTGACTAGAAATAAACAGATACTATTTTGGGAGTCAGATCTGATGCGGGAGGTAAAAGGGGAGCTCCTTATGATGTGATCCACAGTACATTATTTTCATTCTTTCATCTCTATTTCAAATACTGCACCTCAAAACCTGAATTTCTTCACCTTGTTTGGCACTACTGCTTTTCCTGATAACTGGTATTGCTTCTTGTAGTCTTATGTCAGTCTGTTCCTCTGCGCCTCCTGTCCCCTTTTTTATACATTACGATCCAGAGCAGGAACTCTCTTTCTCTTCAGTGCTTTTTTAGCCCAGGAACAGCCTTGTCCCAGGCCATGCCCAAGCCTCCCAGCCACTCAGATCAGGACAGTGAAAAACTTGTAGAAGAAAGGTTTGGATTTCAAGACGTATTTAGTAAAACACCTTTTTTCTTCTAGCAGTGGTCTGTCAGGGACCTCTGAAGGGTGAAGTCTTTACACAGGTGCTGATTATGTCTCCCCTCCCTGGAGGTAGCTTTTTTATCAGCCTTCCATTTTCTCACCCCAAACCGAATCGAACTCCATTTATTTCTCAGACTTTGCTTTAGCTCAAAAAGATTTGATTTTTGAAATAAGTTAGCACCTCTTTAATAAGACTGGAAGAATTTCAGCCCATGTTATATTTTGTCTGTTTATCTGAGGTCTATGAGCAACCATGGTTTCCATCAACTACAAATATGCATGCTCAGCAACTTTGGAGAAAAGTAGGTCACTAAATTCAATAAATTTCATCTAAAAAACTGATATAAAACTGTTCTCTTTAAAAATTCCCACTAGTTTTTCTTCTAACAGGTTAGATGTACATGAAAGCATGGTCTCATCCCTCATGCCTTAGAGTTGCAGGTGCCAACACCAAGAAGTGCACATAACTCGGGCAAGGAAGACAATGTGAGATTGATGCATTTGTAGGCTTGGCAAGAAAAGCAAAATAGAACCACAGCTCTAAAAGGGCAGAAAATATATTAGATAGTTTATCTTACCAGCCTTAAAGCAGCCACAGATAAAGGATTTGCAATCTAGCCTCATTATATTAATGTTGGGAGTGTTTAGTAAAAGTACTGGTGTCCAATTATACACATTATTGCAGGAATATTTCTTTTAATGCTGTTAAAGCTTGGGTTTATTATTCTGGGCAAACAGAATAGCTGCAATAGTTAAGTGCAAACAGTGCCCATTTCAACCCTTTGTTTTATCACTTTTTACCATTATATTCCAGGCATTGTTTTCTGATCTTGGTTCCATGCTCACCTTGGGCAAAGCAATTCAGTCAGCCCATTACAGTAATCATAAAGAGGGTTCATTTCAATAATGGGATACAAAATATATCTATAATGATGCAGTTGTCTTCAATATTTTTAATCTATGTACTTAAATATATAATTCTACATGTAATTTTGTGTGTTTGCATGTAATTGTCCACCTATTTTAAGGACTGTGTTGGGCTCTTTGCTTTTATCTCAACTTCCTGACATTCTAAATTACCCAGTATTTTATAGTAAAGAGAAGATACGGACACAGAAACTTTTATAAATAACAAAGGTTTCCACTCATAGGTAAAAGACTCCCTTACGTGGATAAAGGTCACTTCCTTGTCCAGGCAGTTCAGTGCCAGCCAGGGGCACAGCTGCCTGAGCAGCACGCAGCATGCAGTGCAGAAACACCCTCAGTCGTGTGAGATTTATACCGAGATCGATGGCTTCAGCATCCCAAATGACTCTGGAGACAGTTTGTTAAGAAAAGGCCTTAGGGAGTGGAAAACAGGAGGGGGAAGTGGATTCACAGTTAAAGAAGAATTGGCACAAGGCAACTTAAAGGTGAAAATTCAGATCCTCTTCTGAATTTCCTAAAAGCTGGAGGCAGCTGAAACCAGGGTTTTGCCGTGGGCCCAGAACTGATGCACAAGTCAATCAGGCTCCTCTATGAAACCTCTCTACATCCGCAAGGCACCATCAATCAAAAGGTGCAATCAGCCTTCCCCGTTCCAGTCCCTGCAGAGCTGTTCCTGACGCGCTGCTGGAGGGGAGCGGGCAGCACAATGAGCTCTCACTGCAAAGCAACCGCGGTGCTCAGCGTCAGGGGCACCAAGAGCCCCTGCCTGCGAGCTGAGTTTCGCAGTGTGTCATCATCGCCTCTGTCAGGGTGTCTGTGGCTGCTGGGTCAGCGCCTGCTCTGTGCTCACGCACGGATACTCCTACCTCATCCCACTGTCAATATTTCCTTGTTGTTTCTGGAAGAGCCTTACCAAACATGCCCTAAAACTTCACAAGGGATCTGCAGGCTGGATCCTGTCTCCCCTTGCACAGTTGCTCAGCTGCTGGGTGCACCAGGGGCCATGTGTGCGCAGGGTCGAGGGATGTTGCTGTGGACAGGAATCCTGGCGTTCCTCTCACACATGTCTCAGACAAGCAGAACTCAGGACTCCTGCACTAAATCCACCCCCTTGGCCCACTCTTTTTTTGTTTTGTTTTGTTTTGTAATAAAAACCTTGCATAAGATTTACTGCATATTTCGCAGTGCCAGGATACATGTCACTCACAGCCACACGTATGGAGGTTATGTGAGTGTCACCGTGAGAACGTATCCCTTTAAGAATTGTTCTAATTAGTGACTTGAGCTTTCATTTAATTACAGTCCTTAACACACAACTTGGAATTACAGAGGTGGGTGTAATGTAATTAGCAAAAAAAAAAAAAAAAAAGGCGTATTTATAGTCCCTTAAAATATAGGTTGCAGCTACAATGAGGTAGAGCGACCAGGTTCACCTGGGAAGAAGGTCCCTCTGCCTGCATCTGAGGGCATAGGGTGTGAAGGAGGCAGGTAGTGGCCAACAGCTGTTGGGTCTGCATAGTCCCAGGCCACAGGTGGCCACACAGCAAACAAAACTGCTCGCAATTAGCACTAACTGACACTCCCATGGCCTGACTTCAAAGAGGGGTCAGGGAGTGGGTGAGCCTGGAAGACGAGTTCATGCTGGCAGGCAGGGGCTAGGGAAGGTGTCTGACACCACCTCCACCACCACATCGCTGTCTGTGTGTACGGAACTCATTGCCAACGTTTTGATGGTGCTGGTTCTGCTGGGAATGCCTCTGCCCCTCTCACACCCTGCTCCCCGGGAATTTGCCCCCCTGCTCTGCACACACCAGCTTTGTAGGCAGCAGATGCAAGAGCCTTAGTTTGCTACCATCAGCCACCTTTCAGTTGTTTTTATTTTATTTAGAAATATTTCCACATTAAAAATGTGCAGTAAACTGACCAGCTGCCACCCCTTGATGCTTAATCCTCTCTAATCTGGTCTGGGAATGCGAAAATATGCAACTTAGATTTATTATGCAGCTCCAAAAATAATTGAATGTAACAAGTAAAAAGAGTAGCAAGCAAGCAGAAAAGGAAACAAACCCTTGGCTATTTATTTATCATTTGCTGAGGGCTGCAGAACACGCTCACCACACTGAGGTGACATCTACTGCTCCAGCCATGGACTGAGAAATGTCTAACAGAGATAGTCCTTGTAAAGGGATAGCCCCTGCCCCATAGCCCTCACAATCTTACAACAGCACAGTCCACAGAGACAGAATTAATTGTGAGTTTGGCTTTTATACCAGTTGGCTTGATTGACTTCATCTGAGGCCTCACAAAAGCAGTAAGTCTTTCAGAGGGGCTCCCTATAAATTTATGGCACACGAGGCAGGAAAAAAATCTCATGTAAATTATACCCTTTGAAAATGATCATGAGGTATGTAGATGGCCCAGGGGACCAGGAAGGAAGCCTGAAGTTTCATCTCTGGCTCATTTAGCATAGGTAAGTAGTAATAACTCATTGTTATTCTCTTAAAGTCATGTAAAAGCTTAGGAAAAACAAGTTGGTTTATCAGTCTGCTTATACCATGCCCAGTACCACAATGTCCAAATACATTGCTGTCTCCAGCTAGATATCTAATGCAGTTACAATAATACAGTAGGATTTTAGACAAAATACTTATTAAGAAAGACTACAAAACATAGATCTACTGTTACCCATGGAGAGTAAGGGCTTCGGGATTACTTATGATTTATATAATTATGTGCAGGATTATATTTAAAGAACAAATGTTTCTTGAAGTAGACTGTTTTTGGGGATTTTGATTGTATTATACAAATAATACAGTGTAGGAAGTATATGTTGAGTGGAAAAGAAGCATTTAACAAGTGCTGGATTCTGCACCTGGGATGGGGCAGCCTGGATACGTGTACAGACTGGGGAGAGTCCCTTGCCCTGTTCAGCCCAGAGCAGAGGAGGCTGAGGGGAGGCCTCATACAGCTCCTCACAAGGAGAGCAAAGGGGCAGCACTGGTCTCTGCTCTCTGGTGGCAGCCACAGGATCCAAGGGAGCTGTGTGGAGCTGTCAGGGGAGAGTCAGGTTGTGTGTCAGGGAAAGCTTCTTTACCAGAGGGTGTTGGGCACAGAACGGGCTCATCATGGCAACGGCCCTGAGCTGCCGGAGTTCAAGGAGCATTTGGACAATGCTCTCAGCCACAAGGTTTGAATTTTGAGTGGTGCTGTTTGCAGCCAGGAGTTGGATGCCCTAATCTTTGTGTGTCCCTTGCAGCTTGCGGTATTCTGTGATTCTTTGATTTGCTGCATGAGCACCAGCTGGTCTCAGGATTGACTGGGCAGCCACAGTGGCAGAGCAACTCTCTCATTTCTTCATGGATTGTCTCTCCTCCTTCTGTTAAGAAGCCACAGCCACACCTAGGTATTGTCATGAAATGACAACTAAGGAACTCTGACATATGAAGAATGATTGGGTATGCTCCACACTGAGAGCCAAGGCTCATCTGGGGTCCCATCATACATACAGTCTATCCTTCAACAACTTCGAGTCATGGTTTTTAATCCGAACATCTAATATTACTTTTTCTTGTGAGTGCCAAAAGTCTTCTCCCCAGTATACAGCACTTCTTTGTGGCAAAATTGATACAGAGCAAGCCTAGCTCTTCAGAGAAAGGACTTCACTCAGGATACGACTGCCTCATTTGTACAGGAATGTTCCTGACTAAGGCATCACCAGAAAGTGAAGCACTCAATAAAATTCAGCTCAAAAAATACTTTCCAGTCAGCCATACACCCTTATGTCTCAGCCTTGAGAAGCATTGAGTCTGTCCCCTGTAGTGGGCAAAGCTTTAAAAAAAGCAATATAGAAGCCCTACAGGGCAGGGTACTCTCTCAGTCATCTGCAAAATATCTTACAAAGTCATCAGTTCTTAACAAAGTGCAATACTAAGAGCATACCATTTCACACAAGCTACTCATCATTTTCCACTTTGAAACAAGCAGATGCCTCTCTTCTGGAGAGGCATTTTATTTCTAGCAAAGGCAATCAGCTTGGAAAAAGTGACTGATTGCTATGGTGGTAGTTTGCATTTCATGTCACCTTGCTTTCAAGATCCCATTAATTACATTACATTAATTAATTAATCCTGATAGCACACCTGTTGTTAAGAATTATCCTATAGTTAGAGACACCAAAGAGAGCTATTAAAAGGCTTGCTTAGGCTCTGTACTAAGGCTGGTGACACTAGTCTGGTTCACTTCTGGGTAAGCATATGCCCTCACTCTCCCCTTTTGAATTTTGTCTGATATTTCTCAAATAAAGGTAGTATCAAAGGATGAGCACAAATGAACTTGATCCTTGCAAGGCTTCGCACCTGCAACAAACTTACTGCAAAAAGGCAAAGAAGCCCTAGTTTTACAGGATGGTTTTACTACCAGATGCAGGGTGATACCACAGCCACTCTTCAAGCTGACATGGTGCAGACAGCCATAGCCAGCTCTCTATCTGACAAGACGTATTGAGATTTCTCCTTCAGTGAGAAGCAGGCTTTCTCCAGATATGGTCAGTGATGCCCAGATGACTCCAAAAGCCTCTCTGGGCTATGGCCCATCTCATTCTCTGTCATCAAACAGGGGACAGGCCACACAGTTCCTTCGCAAACAAACCCAGGAAACCGAAGTCCCCTTCCTACTCAGCTGGGCACTGAGGGGTATCCTTGCTTCTTGTAAATCTCCAACATCTGAGTTTTGCCTCTTTGCTTAGCTTATTTCTCCTCTCCTCTCTTTGCCTCTCCTTTGTCTGTGAGGTGAGATTGAGCCAATTTTGTCACTCCTTCAGGGGAGGACAGAGGACCAGGGCGTTGACGTTCAGAGGACCTAGTCATGATGTTCCCCTGTGCCACTCTCCCCATTCTCTCCAACAGCATTCAGAGTCACTCCGATAATAGGATCTGGAGTACTTCAGAGAGAGTTAATTTGTGAAAGCAAACCGCATTGATTCAGGGTTGGTGTAGTAATAATTCTGTCATTCAGCTTCAGCTCCACACAGTCACAGTTCATTTTTAGTCTCCAAACAATAAATATAGATAAAATGAGCTTTGGCTTAAACAGTGTTTAGCAGGCGTGAGTTCCCAGAGAGCGACATGAAAGCAGGATTCATTGCTGCTGTTCCTTATGAGAATCAATATGAAATGCTGAATGAGTTAAGAAAAGCACAGCACAAAAACAAAGATTACTGTTAGAACAGAGGGCTCTTTGCATCGCTTGTGCTGTCTATCCACGATCCTTTTGTGTCGCTCTTTATCCTACTCTGGAATGAAATTAGCTTTCAGTCTTCTCTTTTTTTCTAAAAAAAAAATTGATCTTATTTAAATCAGCCCCTTAGCAGGTTGGCTGAATTCTTGAAAGCCTAACGCAGCCTGCAGATGTCTGCCTGTGCAGCCACATGGCAGAACCAGGCTTCGGGGTCCCCAGAGCCTCACGCGGGACTGGGAACTTCTTGGTGCTGGTTCCAGAAATCCGTATCCCTTTCCAGTTCATTACAAACGCCTATTGTTTGCCATATTTATCTGCCATCACTGCTGTTTGTTAGCAAATGGAAAAAGAAATGCCAGGACTAAATTTCAGCCTGCCCTTAGAATAGTGGAGAGGGGCTACAGGAATTGAATGACAGATGGTCTTTGAATGATATACAGAACCTCTGCCCCTGGGCCTGCTTTGGAGGAGCTGTTTTGGATTGTTGCTCAGAAGAGTGGGAGGTTGTTGTGTGATATGTCATTATTCCATAATAATTTTAATTATTTTGCCTGTTTTCAAACAATAGTCTCAGCCTTTTTTAATTTTTACACTCACTGAGTTGTGACACGAGCATTCTTCCCTCTGTGTTAGCAGGGATTAAAATCAAACCCTGTATCCCTTCCCATTTTTCAAATAATCCATGTTTAAATAAATTACCTCAGTCTGGAAAAGTGAGTTACAGGGCATTCTCCTGACACGCACGGCACAGAGAAAGATGGGGGGTGGGGAAGGCTTTATTGTGTTTTGCAGGATGAGATTGTCACTGTAACAAGTTTCGCGAGGAGGCTGCTCTTTAACTCCTCTTCCTCGGCACAGAGAGCACAGCTCAGGGAGCCTCATTTACATGCATATGGGTATCTGATTGGATCTGTTCAAAGGTACAGTAGGAGTCAGTCAGATTGCATATGATGTGCATATCAATGAAGTTCCCAAAGTGGGGTGTGATGCTTCATGAGAGATGGGGAAAATATGCTGTCTCCGCTTCATCCAAAGTCCAATGGAAACTTGAGGATTTTTTTCCGCTGTCTTGAGATAAGCAATAGTACAAGCCTAAAAAATATGTATATATATGTACATATATATGCGTGTATGTATGTTTCTCCATTTTCAGAGTTTGCATGTTGGACCAAACACAGCTCCTTATTGAAACTGCAGCATGCTGTAAGGCAGTGGGGCCATCCCATGAGATGTGCCAGCATCCCATGCTGCTCTGGCACCGTAGGGAACTCTCTGGTGCTAGGATGCTGGGCTGCCTATGCAAGGACGGGTGATTTCTCCAACCTATTCAGCGGAAATGTAGAAAAAGATAACCACCTCAGCTCCTCAGGAGCACTCTTACATCACAGGCACTGTACTGACTGAACCTTGACTTCCTTGGCCTTCCCTGCAAACAAAAATTCTCTGTATTCCTGCCTCCATGGCATTACTGAGTCCAGAAGAAATGGTTTAGATACTGATGTGGGTGCCAAACATCAAGAGACCCTTGAAGGATGCTGCAGTTTCAAAACCTTACAGCCACCGTGCACATCTCAAAGAGAAATGATTCCAAAGCAATCTGAAAAACTGAACTTACAAGCCCTTCTCTTCCCTTCCCTTCCCACATGCCAAATCTTTTATTCTGATCTGGGTGTTCCTTGTTAAAGACTAGATGGTATCAAGCAACTCAAGACATCATTAAAAGGAATTTACTGTACAGCTGTAGGAATACTCCCAGGTACAAAAGGAGCCGAGCAGAACACTGAGCACAGATGAGTGCAACAGAGAGAGATTCCCAGTTCTGCACCTTATAACATATTTGTTTCTGTAACCTTGGGCTACCTCCTATTTGAGGTTCAGAACCCAAGAAGCTTTGCTTTGCCTTTACTTTAAAGAGCATTCAACAAACAGAGCAAGTGTCAGGTCTTAATTAGAGGGCTTAAAGTCTGTGGGGTGATTGGTTTGAGGGCCCCTGTCACAAGAGAGGGCTGGCCAGCAGGGATGCATTCGAATTTTTATCAGCAATCCAGATGATAAAATGAAATCTTGTCCACCATATTTATGACACTAAGATTGGTGGAATTTTTGGAAGGAGGGAGCTTATTGGAACAGAGTGATGTGAATTGATGGGATGAATGGTTGCAAACCAGCAAATTGCTTTTTAAGGTACATGAATGCTGCACTCCCCCAGTATTCAGATAATACACTGAAGAATGAAGAGCAGAATCTGGCTGGGGCAGCAGGGCCTCAGAAGAGGGTTTAGAGCCACTGGAGATGAGAGCCACTCTGCAGTACAACTGCAAAAGAGAGCTTTGTGGTACTTGGATGTGCAAAGGTGGATATACTCCTTATGTGTGCAGTGCTGCATCACTGCCTTGCCTAAAACCTCTGTCAGTTTGCTGCTGAATAATATTTTGGCCTCAGTTTTTCCCTATCATGGTCTCGGAACAGTATGAACAGTGAAGATCAAGTCACAGATCTTGTCTCCAGACCTTGCAGGGCTCTGCTGTCCGTCACCCTTGTTGAAGCTCCCAGTTGGACAAAAACTCTTGGCACTGAAAGTTTTCAGTTGCCCCTGTGGTACATGGAATAGCATGTGAAGAAAACCTGTGATTTTGCCCAGCTGGGATTACGTTATAAGGCCCTTTAGCTTTTTAGAAGAAAAAAGTACCCCTGGGAAATAACTTACTTCATTCATTATTCAAACCTTCAGAAAAAAAGTGTTGCAAATAGATGTGTACAGCATTCTTCATAAACAAATGAAAAACCATTAAGCTATAGGATACACAAATTATGTGTGTTACATCGCTTCCCTGAAATGGCCAAATATAAGAGGCAATATAAGAAGTTGCTTACAGATAAATGTAGTGCCAAAGTCTGTGATTGTTACAGATCTAGCTCTTAATAACGATATGGACGATGATATCACCTACTCCACAGATTTTTACCAGTCCATCATATCTAAAGCCTTGATTTCTGTGTAATGTGTAATGCTGATCCACATTGTTCCAGTGTTTGCCACCCTTCAAAGCATATTCCATTAAGAACTGTGGGAAAAAATACGAATCAGAGTATGGTGCTAATTATTCTTTATGGAAAGAATGCTTCAGTTTCACTCAGTTCTCACCCTGCAGCACCACTGCTCAGTAACTTTTCAGTATCTTTCCTCCCTCAACTAGCTGTATCACATAATTTTTGCAGATTTCTACTAACATAGTTCCAGGCATCATCTACATAATATTGTTCCTTGGAGCCAATGATTGAGAGAGTGCAAAATGTGTGTCCAGAGGGTTTCCATTGAAGAACTCGAATGGAATAGAAAGTCAGAGGTCCAGAGAGGTCTCCTGGTAAGGATTGTTTGCCATGCCTTTCAGCAGAGCCATAAATTGCAAAAGTAGCAGAATACTGGATTTCTTTTTTTTCTTTTTTTAAGGAGTCCAATTCACTTGAAGTCACTCAGGCAGTTTTGATTTGGGAACAATTTATTCTAGGTACTGGAACTGCAGATTTAACTTCTTGCAATAGTTGTGCCAAACTTCACTGACATTTCACTGAGAGACCAGGGAAAACCAGGATTATTCCAGCTGTACCCTGGATGTGACCCCCACACACTGCACTCCCTCTGGTCAGCAGGGAGGTGGCTTGTGCCAGGACTCCTGGAAAAGTCCCCGATGGAATTCATTAACTTTTTATGCCCTAATGTTTCCTGCAAGCAAGTGGCACATTCCCTTGTAAGGCAACTCAGAACCATGCTACAAGGAAGCAGTGCTCCTGGCTACACACTTTGCTCCTTCTCATTCAGGACTGATGATGGAATGGAGGTATTTCTGGCAAATGAGAAATGTATTCCCTAGCGCTGTCACTCAGGCAGCTTTCTTCTCACATTCTACCCCATCCTATCGTCATCCCCGCTCTCAATTTCCTTGGCAAACACAAGCAGCAGAAGTTGCTAGTGCAAGAAAATACAGCATTCAGAGAATGCTGAACATCTGTACTTCCTTGGGAGGTACTTTGCAGCACAAGCAAACTGCTGAGATACTATCCAGTGGGTAAGACTTAAGACCCTGAAGGATCCAGGTTTCATCTTCTGATCCCAGTAGAACTCTTTTCTTCATTTTCGGATATAACAGCTAAAAAGAGCTCTCTTTTGTGTTTCTGAACTCCTACATTCGTATACACATGCAGAGAAAGAAAAAAATATGCAAACAGCCCAATTTTGCATAGCTTGTGTGCCTTTCATTTATGAAATTGTGCCCGGCCTATAATTTCAGAATAATTAATCATTATGAATATTTAAGTGAAACAGACAGTACAAATGAGTATTCAGCAATTCCAGGAAGCTACAAAATAAATGAAAACAGTCACTTGGATCTTCTAAAATACAGTATATATCCACTTAATCTGTGCAAGCATAAAAAGGATATGTTTAAAATGCGGGGTTTGTTATTAAAAGGTACAAAGGGCTGACTCTGGATACGTATGACTCACCTCCACTAGAAGCAGAAATGGTCAGAAAATTTATTGCCTAGGAAGAGGTTGTTTTGGTTGCAAAAAGCTGCAGTGAAGCCATTGCCTGTTCAGCGAGATTTACTCTTAAAAAAATCAGCATTTTTAATGTAAGAATTTTGCTTAGTGTCTATTTTAATTTCACTTAAAAACAAATCTTTACTTACTGTATTGCATATTTACAAGGTCAGAAAATAAATGCACATTTTAATTATTAGCTTAATGGCAAATTCATGTTTTAAAATGTCACATAAAAGTACAAATTAAAGAGGCTAGTCTAACACAACAAACACACGATGTGTGACTGAGAACAGGTACTTTCCATTTTCTTCTCTTGGCCTAAAAATGCTTAATTAAGCTATTTTGGGAATAAATAAAACAGTTTAAAACACTTTTACTGAAATGCGCACACAGAGTGAGTGTATATCTAGAAGAGGAGCTTTCAGTCCCAGCTAAGCAGCAAAAACCAATTATTTCTATTAGCGTGTTGCAACTATTTGCAATACAGGTTTTGGTGTACTATTCATGTAAGTAAAGCAGAAAATATTTAAAAGAAATGAAATTCAGGAATTTAATTTCCAAAGGAAAGGACCAAAAAATGGCAACAGAGCATTGAGAGAATCCTGTTCCAAGGCAAAGGAGAGCATTTCTGAAACAGGCACAAAGCAGTGAGGCAGTGATGGTTTGTTACCCTCATTGCACTCATTTACCACACTGTGAATGGAAGGAGATGGAGGTGTCACAGGCCACTCTCTTATGCCTCGCCAAGGGACCTTGCCCCGGTGCTCTGCCACTCCTGCAGTCAGAAAATGCTCTGTCCAGCATTTTCTATCCAACGATCCATTACTCCCCTTCTGATCTCAGAAGGACGCACAGATCACATAAACACCTTCCTCTTATCTTAGCGTGCATTAAAACTGGTCTATATTTTCACTTTTGTTCTTCAGATTAAGCAAAGCTAACCCTGATTTTTTTCCTCCAGAAGCTGCACTTGCTGCTGGTTGCTCCTGCAGCCCTTTCCTGGCCCTCATCTCTCTTGAAATGCAGTGTTCAAAGTGGTCTCTGCTGCCAAGCACCACCACACTATTTGAATATGTGCATACTAACATCCAATACTTAGTTTTAATTATTCTTGTGTAACACTGTGGATGTACATTCATCATTGTAACCTCCTACTCTTTTCTTGCCGAACTGCTCCCCAGGCAGTTGTTCCCTTTCTTGCATTTCTATATTCAATTATGCTACAAAAGTATAAGAGATTGTATTTAACAAAATCCATCCCAATTTCAGACAAACTCCTCAAATCTTCAGTATCTTCAGTTCTAAAGTCTATCCCTACCCACCAATGCACATGGAGTGTTTCTGTGTTGCTATTACGTTAACTCTGAGACTGTCCAAAGAAGAACGTAGGTGCAGCATTGCTGGTTCCCTTGGCTGGCCACCCAGCTGAGCATGCTGTCTTTTTCTAGTGAGAAGCCCATGAGACTGCTCTGTGAGATGGTGTAAGAATCTATTAGGAATCGAGATCTATCCCACAAATCATTCTTTCTTCATCCATTTCTTCTGTTAACCACAAGTCAATTACCTTGGCTTGATACATTTTATTCTTGACGAGGCCATTAATGGCTGTTTGGTATTCTGTGTTGTTGTTTGTTTGTTTGTTTTTTAATTACAGATCAATGACGTATTACCATCTATGTCCAAGAAGTAAGTTTAAATGGGTCTTTAATTCCTGGGGTCCACCCTTCTAAAGAAAAGACAGACCCCCAAGCTGTTCTCACCCACACATCTTTTCCGAAGCTCTGTTTCAGGCAAATTCAGCCCTGTCATGTCCAACTGATGCAAGATAACACTTTTCAAATAAGCTATAACATTTTCTTCTTGATTGTAGCCTAAGTCCTTAGCTTTCAGTTACCACCACCATTTCAGCCATCTCACTCAATCCTCCATGAAATGCAAGGAAATACTGAAAACTTTGCCCTTCTTTATTTCATCCTTGTTGGCTTTTCCTTACCTCTGAAAACTGGACTGATGTTTTTTCTGGTCTTCCATGCTTCTGTTCCCAGCAGCATATTTTCAGAATCTTGTGTCCTCTATAATTAACTTTCCTTGCTGCATTTCCACTTAACTCAGTAAACACCTTGTAAAAATCATTTTTATTTTAATAGGTGCACAGAAAAGAAAAATGCAATTGCTTTCTGTAACATAATCAAATAGAGGTTTTTCAAAGTTACCACGTCATTTAAATATCCTGGATCAGTAGTGACATGGTGAATGCCAATGAAATACCACTTTCATATTATACCAGCATCACTCTGCCAGTAAATTTCCCCGTGTAGACAAGTCCTTAGCAGTATTCCCTAGTGTTCTCCCATTGTGAGTGACATTTCACAGAGCTGAGAAGAATAACATTGAAATGACCCTAAACCGTGATGGAGCGTGGCAAAATTGTGAAAAAGCAGAGACTTTGAATACGAATGATTTTAGATTTTAAATACATCTTTCTTGTATTAATCTAGTGGAATTAAGTAGCTATTAAATACAGCAGACCAAACAAAGAAAAACCAGTAACTGTCACACAAAAAAAATTATTCCGGTCAAAGTGAGACCGCCATGCTAACAAATCTCACAGCAAAATACCTACAAGGTTACAGTTTTAGTATATGTAGACCCTAGTCTTACTAATTCCTATGGTGATTAATGCCAACTATGCATATCTTTTTCCTGGAATTGGCCTTTAGTAATTACCATAATCATACCTGTTTCTAAATACTGAGCTATTTCTCCACTCTTGCCAGCCTATCACCCTTCCATCTGACCTCTGTGTCTCTGCAAAAACCATGGCTATCAAACTGTGTTTGGTGAGTTCACCAGGGAAGATAGGAAGGGCTCTGAAAATATCTCTAATCATTTCCTCCTCCAGAACCAAGTGCAAAAAGACTGAGGAGGCAGCAAGTAAAGCTGAGAGTGGCTTTGCATTGGCAGTCCAGTGATAGTTTTCCCTCATCTACTTTGAGGAAGATTGTGTTAGCTCCCACATTTGCTCAACAGTAAATACCCAGAATTACAACAATACTTTTTTTTCCTTTTTCTGCAGCTATCAGAAGTCAAATGGCCAAAGCATCAAACTCCTTAAAGTTCTCAACTAATATATGTATATACATATACATATCTATATATTGTATATGTAGATATACATATATACAGAGGAAGCAGAAGATCTCCGTCATAAGTAAATCATGCACCTAAGGACGTAAAATCTTAGGGATCTGCTCACTAGCAAAACTTTTCAATGCTAGAATAATCCCCCCAAAAAACTAGAAATTTGCCAGAGTGATAAATAAATACTAATACTGTGATGGTGCTACCTTGCTTGCTACACACAGATCTTTCTGCACGAGAGAAAACTCACAAGACTAACTTTAGAGCTGTAGTGGAATAACTGCTCATGCAAATTGCAGAAGTGCATAACAATTAACTTAAGAACAATGCAGCTTAATTTATTTTTTTTTTCCAAAAGATTCCCCAGTCTGCCTTATATCCTAGGAGCAATGACATGGATATAGTTCTGTAGTCCAAGCACAGAACTTGAGCTAGTTGGTTCTGGATTGGCTTTTTCTAACACACTTTCTCTTGTGTTGTGTTGGGCTAGGCCACATTTACAAAAGGTTTTTGGTTTAGGTTCTTTTTTTCATTGAGTATTTTGCATGTCTGAAAGAGTATAGTTACTGGAAATGCTAATAACCTTCACTGGAATAAAGAAATAGACTGAAGAAATAAATATCCATACAATCACAGATTTGTTGAGGTTGGGAGCACCTCTGAAGACCATCCAGCTCAATGCCCCTCCTTGAGCAGGAATGCTCAGAGCAGGGTGCCCAGGCCCACATCTAGGCTATTTTTCAGAACTCAAAGAGAAGATCCAACAGCCTCGAAACAGCCTATGTCCGTGCTCCATCACTAGCACAGCACAGAAGTGCCCCTGGTGTACAGAGGGAATCTCCTGTGCTCCAGTTTGTGCCCATTGACTCTTGTCCTGACACTGAGCACTGAAAAGAGCCTGGTTCTGTCTTCTTTGCACACTCCTTTGAGTATATACAGACATTAATAAAATCCTTCCCATTTTCTTCTCCAGGCTGAACAGTCCCAGCTCTAATTCTTACAAAAGGCTTCTCATCAACTTCAAATCCCAGTCTTAAAAAAAATTAGCTGTACTAGATGCTCACCTGGGACAGGGCCTCTCAGGATGCCTTAGAGGTACATCAGAAGGTTCAGGAGCAGTGGACTCTACCATTTCTGCTTGGGATTTAAATGGGAGCCTTGCATGTGCAACGCCTTTTATCCAGCACAGTTTAGAAGAGGAAAAATTACATTTGTCTGAAGGGTTTGTCACTGTGTTAGTCATGTTCTTTGGTTCCTCTTTGATAATGCTTGTTTTGTTCTCTCATCATTTTGCATGATTTTAAAATGTGAGGGGGAGATATTTCTCAGAAAAATACATATATATATTGGCAAAAGAGAGTTTCATGCAACTATAATTCCATTTAGATCACTGTCAGTGACAGGCGGAATTTACTTAAAGATATTTTCTGTGCTTTACGGTTACTCATTCATGCAAATAAAGATAGCCCTTGAAGCCAAGTCACCTTGCCCTCTCAATCATCCACCTTGCCCTCCAGAGCTCTGGGGGGAATGCTAAATTAAAATCTGTCTGCTCTGGCAGAGGTGGGTTTTTTGATATAAAGCCAGAATAATTATTCAGACATATGTTTACAGCTGCAAGGTTATATTTTGCTGAAGATATTTTAAAGTGAAAATGTAACTTGGTTGCTAAAGGGTTTTCTGTTTAATCACTGCAGATGTATGAAAAATGGGGAAATTTGTGGATTTACCCACTTTCATCTCACTCCTTCCAAATTTTGTTTAACTCAACTTTTTTAAAAAATAAAAATAAAATTTTGAAGATTTGCAAATCACATCACTTAAGGAATTTGATGATATTTTTTGTGCGTATAAACAAAGCTATTGCTTTACCCCTTTTTTGGCCTTGCTTGGTGGTCACTGGTCAGCCTGAGGTAGAAAACTACAGGAAGCTATTTTAGTTATATTAAGAAGAGTTCAATGTAGGCCTTCAAACAGTATTTAAAGTAGCTTTGTAGCCCTGCAAAATGAGCTTAAAGGATGACGAATGCAAATACAAATTGAGAAATGCCTAGCTGGAATTTACCAACTCTGTTGTAATGAAAAAAGATCCAGACTTTAATTTTTTAACCGTAGCAATCCTTGAAGCAACAAGAACAGAGGAGACAGAAAGGAGAAATTCTCAAAGGGAAGAAGACTTTGATGTTTTAATGGCAGTCATATTGCACAGCCTATGCAGGAATGGGAAACATAACACAAAATAAAACTTTTTCAAATGTGGCAAGATTCCACTTCAGGTGTCGAACTTCTGCGTAGTGATGTTTCTAAATAAACTATTATAGGACTAACATAACTGAAATACCTCTAGATATTCCTCCCTGCTTTGTGTTTAACCCAGGCTGAGCTTCCAAAATGATGCTTGCTTTGAAACAGGTATGGCCAGTTTGGCAGAATGCGCTTTTCCACCTCAACAGCTGGAACACATATGCAGCGAATAAGGTGCATAGTGTATCCTAATTTTGTCTCTCTCTTTCATTAGTGTGCTGCCTAGTTGCTCTCAGAAGAAAATCAATTATAGTTAGATCAGTGGTTTTCAGTCGTTCCCCTGCCTTGAGCTACAATGTCCCTGGAAGCACTACCATGTGTAGCTGCAAAGCAAGATGAGGTTTGCAGGTGCCAAAGCTCTGAGCAAGAGGGAGTTAGAAACACCAGGAATAAATTCATGTCGCATCAGAAAATCTGTCACACAGCAAAGGACTCCAGAAGGTTATTTATAATATTGTTATAAAAAAAGATCAAAGAAATGATTGACTATTGTCATCAAGCATCTTCATGAGGAAGTGATGAGAATGTTGCAGGAAGTTTGAAGCCAAAACTTCAGTAAGGCTGTAGAAACAGATTTTTTTTAAAGATCATTATTAACATCTAAAGGAATCAAAATGTGTCATTTTGTGGATCTTGCAGTGCTTACATTCCAGAAATGACTGTGTTTCTAAAGGTGTAGGAGCTGCCTGGGTGTCGGAACATGGAAGGACTTGGCTTGTATCCTCAGGGAGTTCTCACAAAGTGGTTGTTGAGCCTCCTTTGGCCCTACAGTTCCAGCCAGAATCTCTAAGAATGTGCTTTCAAGTTATGAAGCTCATGGACAGAAAGAAATAGCCTACATACCCTAACCTGTGATCCGGAATCAGTTCTGGTAAAATCTTTGAAATTAACCAGCACTTTATGGGGTAAAGAATGGGCTGAAGAGGAAATAATTACTGCAATTATTTCAGAAAGGACTGGCTTGTTTGTTTTTTCATCTGTTTTCTACTAATACATTCTATTGATTAAATCTGTAGTGTAACCTAATAATCAAAAGAGTTTGGCGGGAAAAAATCTGTGCACAAAAGAAAACTTCTCATTTATAATATTGTATCCTGAAGACACTGAGATCAACACTATAACTTAGCCCATTCCAAGACCTATCAGCTTTCGTTAACACAACCATTCATCCCTGTTTTAATCTTTCTTCTTAACCTGATCAAAAGAAAATGGCTGTGTCCATATGGCTTAAGTTTTACCAAAGTCTGATATTTAGCTCAGGGTCTGTTTCACAAAAATACACACCTGTCAATCTAGATTTGTAAAAAATTTCCAAGTAAAACAGCTTTCTTGAAAAGACTATACTTGATACTGGAATTTAACACTGAGCATAGAAAAAAAGCTTGCTGACATTCACTTCAGCAGCTTAATGAATAAAACCAGAATTATTCCGGCCTTATTAGCCCCAGTTATGTGTCATTTCATCTTGGGCAATTATTTTTCCCACCCATTTAATTTAAGAATAATTTTTTGTCCTGGTTATTTTTTTAATACTTAAGAATCAGGTGAACTGTCTTTGTGGCCACTTTCCTGACACAAGTTATTCTTCTTTAATGAATCGACAGTATGCCTTCTAATCTTTCTGAAAGCTGCCAATAAAAGACCTTTTTTTTATTTTTCAAGGAGTAGGTTTCTGCTCTTTGTCAGTCTGACAGAAGAGATTATCTTCCTATTTAAGTGAAGAGCTGCTGTGCTAGGTGAAAAAATCGCAATCTGTGGAATAATGGTCTGGGATGGGACATAATTTCTTCTCACTGGCCTTCTGCCTTCAAGGTTTCCAAACACAGGGCTGAGTTGACCAACATTTGATAGTAACTGGATCTCTGAATGCTAGCAAATGCTCTTCTGTTCTTTAACACACTCAATTAATCTAAAATGCCGAGTGTTCTGGCTCAATTGCATTATATTATGAACAGACAAAAGCTTAGTCATCTGTAGCAATGCAACCAACCTTCCTGCACTTCTGACTAGAGATATTATTCTGTAAACAAACAATATGAGAAAGAACTCTCTCAAGAAAAGTTATTTTCAGACCATGCAAATTCTCAAAGTTTACTTTGATCACATACTTGTAAGTAACAGTATTTTTCAGTGTACGCTGAACTTGCAATCATTTCTTGTATGCGTTTCTGAAATGCAAAAGTAAAGGCGGGGGAATGGAGTACTACTACTCCAAGTTGTAAAGAGCATACTGGGGATTAACTTTTGAGGTGGTATCTACTGTAAACAGGAATTGCCAAGATCCAACCTTCTTCTTGATTGACACTAATTTCTTACTCTCTGAGTATCCTTTCTGACTGAGAAGAAAATTCATAAAGTTATGAAGTTAAAGAAAAACTTTGGTTGTACAGCAGTGTAAGGTCGTGAGCACACTGAGCCCACCTGGCTGAAATATCTAAGCAAGGTAGTAAGTCCATCACAATCATTGTAGAAATACGTGAGCTCATGTACTACTACATACCTACATTGCATAGGCATATGCACCCTTATCAAATCCCTTTGATTGAATGAGATGATAAATACTAAATAATAATTTTTGCAAAGAGCCATCAAAAACAATCCTGCACCAGCACCGAGATCAAAAAAAAAAAAAAAAAAAAAAAAAAGAAACAAAACAAGTTGCATTATGCTAGAACTAGTGTTTCTTCTTCAGTCTGAAACCCTCTTGAAATGCATCACGACAACTCTAGGCTCTCTGCCACTGCCCTTCCTTTCCCATCCACATTCTCTCCTGCCACTGATGCCTAGAGAGGACAAGATGAGCTGGAGAAATGCAAAGTGCAATGCAGACCACTGTGGTACAGTTACAAGAATACACAGGCTAGTGCAGGTGGCATTCACTCCCAGCCATGGGTTGGAAAGGCAGATTTTGGAGATGCCAGGTGTCTGAAGTTACTTTCCCATCTCCTGTCACTCTGCTGTATGCCAGATTTTCACAGTCATTATGACATTGTGACTTGTGATTTTTGCCATCTCCCTTGGTATCACTGGAGGCTTTATGTTCCCCAAGTACAGGTAATTCCTCCATCTCCATCCACTGTGGCTTGCGCCACAATGCTTGGTAGACTTGTAAAACCACAAGTGACTCAAGTAGACATCATCCTTAGGGAATATGGAACTTGTTTGTAGCATGTGTTATTTAGCTCTTGAAGTCTCTGAAATCATCCAGAAGTTAAGGGAAAGAGAAGAACTTTGAACAAAATGCATTCCAATACTTTTGGGATGTATGGAAAGGAAAGATGTTGAAACAAGCATCATACTGATAACACTAAAGCATTTAAATGTCAGCATTTGAATCTTCCAGTTTTAGCTGATAGGGTCAAAAATTTCAGCCTAAGAGGCAAGGCAATATAATTTAAGTGTGGCTTTGGCACAATGAACCCATTTCTTTAGGAGGCAAAAACACAGTTGATAGACATGTCCTGAAATTGGATGAATTATTTAAACAAGGTTCTGAATGTGTGTGCCCAGTACTTATAGCTCCTGTTGTAACAGAGGCAGAGTACCTTCTGCCTATTCACTCTTGAGTCAGCTTGCCAGGATGCCTCAGGTAAGCTATGCGCTCCTCAGAGAAAAATAACCAGAGCTGAAGTTCAAATTACTTACATAGTCTAATGCTGCAAATGAACTTAACAGAAAATATGTATTAGACATAGACTTCTCTCTTAACAAGCCATACAGTGGTCTGTCTGAGTTAGAGTTGCAGCAGCCCTTGCAAAGGAAATGTTTCCTATAGCAAACCTGAGAGAGAATTCACATTCTGTGTGGATAAATTCCAGGCACAAAACTCCTTAGAGGCAAATTCACCCTGGTTCCTGTCCTCCACTTAGACTAGTTGTAGGTCATCTTGCAAAACTCATCAAGATTCGGGGCTATGTTTGTCTGCAACCACATGGAAGGATGGCACCAAAATAAAAATGTTAGAAGGACCTTAGCCAAGGTTTTTATTAACTAATGTTGTTAGTACAAACCCTGCCATTTAAAGCTTTCCATTGGAAGCTGACACTAAGCTTCTGGATGTCTCCTTTTAGTTTCCTGATGAAACATCCCATTCTTTCATTCTGGCTACAGAAAAATGGGTGACTGGAGAATGTCAGTATGCACAGGCTCCCTTGTAACCTCTCCTTCTATGGTTCCCTCCCTTCCTTAACCAATCTTGGATAAGAAAAGTTTCCTCAACTTCTGCAGCGTTTCTGTCACAGCAGCTGGCCACCAACAGAAAGCAACAGTGCTCACTGTCTCATCTCCTTTCCTCTCTCTGCATGGCATAATCAGTCTGGATAACGGTGGAAGCTACCGGGATGATGTGCATTGGTCTGATATGAACTTCTACTGATTGTGTTTATCCAGCACCTACTTGGTTTGACCTGCATACCGAGCCACATGAAAGCTGTGAGGCAGAAAGTGCACTTCAAAAATGTGATTTTCCTTTCAGATAAATGCTTTCTACTCAGAGCAAGTTGGATTCTAACTTCTCTCCCAGATTTTGCATTTAGAAATTGCTCTTGAAAGTTGAGCAGCTAAGCATCCAAATATACGGTAAAAGTTCCAGCATTGCTCTGTAAGGCAGATGTGCTCTATCCATGCCCTGTGCCTTTTTTTTTTTTCCAGACTTTTGTTAGTCTTGATTTTTTTTTTTTTTCTTGTTGTAGTCAGAACAGTTTAAGGTGCCTCCAAATGCTCAGAGGACTGCTGATCAATTAACGTAATTGCAGAGTTATGCCTGGTGTCTACAGAAAGAGGAGGATTGTTTTTCCCATTCTTTCTGTGATGTTCCTGTGTAATACTCCAAGGGCATAGAAGAAGCAGCTGCCACCTCTATTAAATACAGTGGAGACAGTAAATTACGTCAGAGAATCAAGAAAAGAGAGGCTAAGAGTTAGGGAGGAAAACAGGCCATAACAGCAGGCATATGAAAACAAAATGTGAAGACCAAGACTGGAAAACAAAACAACTGGAACTGAGCAAGTAGTGAGAAACCACTTGAGAGGTTCACAAGAACCAGCCAACCAACCAACCGACTGCATTGCTTTGTATATAAGTACAAGTACCTGAGGAAAATAAAGCCCAGGTCCCAGGCATTACAAACTGACCGTCCAAAAGAAGTCCAAGTGCAACTCTTCACCGCTGTGCTTCTCATCTGTAAGATGACAGCACTGCCACAATCACCACCAGCCCTCTGGAGTTGTGGCTGTACAACAAGGTTTCTGAAGCACCATGAATCATTGTGATGGACAATACAGCAAAACCCCAAGAAAATTAACAACTTTTGGTTGCAGAGTTTGAATAGTATCCAGAGACCACACACAGAACAAGTCAAACCAAAGTGCTGAATAGTGGCCTGTTAAGTATTGCCCTTTCCACAAGCAGAATAAGGCCACAGCACCGTGGGAAATATATTATGCAACACTGCGAATAAAGCTTGTTGTGCAGG
The DNA here is from genome assembly GCF_905368555.1 of Meleagris gallopavo. NCBI lineage: Eukaryota > Metazoa > Chordata > Aves > Galliformes > Phasianidae > Meleagris > Meleagris gallopavo. The sequence goes on along the minus strand of NC_139405.1, from coordinate 70,719,153 downwards.
GGGTAAATCAAGGGCTGCAAAGAGAACACAGTTGATTCATGTTTTCTGAGTGCTTGTTGATGCAACAATTTCCTTTGAAAGTAACTTTTAATGTAATAGATATAACAGGAAGAAACAAAATTATTCAGAACCAAGTAAAGCACTGGGCAGAGATGAAACGCATGTTTTATGCTTTCAGGTGGACTCCAAGGAGTGGATCAAGACTCCTTGCATGGAATTTTCTGAACATTCCTAAAGAGAGAAAAAAATCTCCTCATTTCTAGAAGTCAAAGTAGGCATCAATTTTGCTAAATTCATGTTTCCTCCATTTTCTTTTTTTCATCCCCACAATGGCGAGTAAAAGACTTTCTGATGGCATACCTACACAAAGTCAATACAGCTGTAGGGATGAGGTTGACCTACTTGATTCATTCTTGAACTTGTCTCAGGATTTCTACTCAGCTTTGGGTTTTTAATGATATTATCTCTGATTCTGAGGCATCCTAACACACTTCCCAGAAAAGAAAGCCCGCATGTTTAGGATATGTCTCTGTATCTCTGTATCTATTAATGCATTTCTTTTTACACATGTGTAGATAGACACATATGTGTATCTCTATATACATGTATATATTTAGGCTTATATGTATCTACTATATCTATACTCAGATTTACATCTTTATGTAGGTGTATAAAGGCGTATACGTGTACATACAGATGTACAAGAGATGTGTCAAGGATCCCGAGAACAGAACTCAGATCCCCATGGGCAGCACAGCCTCAGGGGCTGTGGCTGGTGCAGAGAAGCTGCTCATGTGCTGGTGTGGCTGTGGCAGGATGGGAACATCATAGAGAGCAGGATGGGGACAGCCCCAGTGCAGGTCCCCAACAGTGCTGAGCAGAGGGACAATGCCGCAGGTGCCCCAACTACAGCATCACCTTCCCCAGAAAGGAGGGACCAGAGGGGTCGGCTCCCAGATTAAATTTTATACATCTCTCTACTGTTTCTCAGGTTGCTTTTAGAATCAGAAAATCCAGGAAATATATTCACAGATGTTCCCTTGTTTATTTGTTGACTCTGTGTAATTTGTTTGCCCTAATTTGTTTTTGTCTATCAAGGGACTTCCCTTTTTAATTTCCCTTTCTCTGTTTACCACTCTTTGTGGAGCAGCGGTCTGTTAAGCTGTGAGAGGCACATGCCAAATTAAAAAAAAAAAAAAAAAAGCAAAAAAAAAAAAGCACTGCAGATTGTTTTAAGCATTGGCTGCCCCTTTGGGCCTGAAGGCCTTGCTTGAAGCCTGCACCTGCTCCTCCTCTGGAGACACAGGGCTCCTGATCTTTATCCCCTGCCTTTAAGCTGCCTGATTCCTATTATCCAAAGTCAAACAGCGTTCTCTACATTCACGCCTCCAGCACTTGGCATGAAATTAATAAGCCTGGCTGATATATTTCCCTGGAAGCCTGCCACTCTTTAACAGTGGTGTTAGATTAAAAATTTTGGCATGGTTAATGAACAGGGAAAAGCTGAAGCCAAAAGTTTCATGCAGCAATGCAAAGATTTGGGGGTTATGAAAAGAATACCAACTATGTTCACATTTTCTGAATGCCATCCTAATTACGGGGTTAGATAACAGACACAACAAAATAGTCATCGCTAGAAGAAAGGACGCGTTTTCATCCTTCCCTCGCGCTCGATTTTATCTGTAGCCTTTTCAATCGCATCGCTTTCTGCTGCATTGTGCAATTGAGCAGTGCTCAGAGCCATGGTCCTGGCCACCACCAGCCCCAGTGGGGGCTGCACCTGGCCTCCATTCTGTCCCCCCACCCTGGGGATGGGGAGGCCTCATGCAACCCTCCACCAGCCTGCTCTGGAGGCTGGGCCAGCCTCTCCTCCAGCTGTCTGGCACACAGTGGGTGGTAGGCTGCAGTGTGGTTCCCAAATTGTGATGGCTTTGGGGCTCATTCACCCTGTTTTTATCAGGTTTCATTGGGAGGGTGCAGTCAGCATGGCTAGGTTTTTCCTAAAAATAATAATCCTAAAACTAAATTCTGTATGCTTAAGTTTATATGTATGCATGAATTTTACAAATATACAGGAATGTACGAATTTTTGGGAATATGTATGAATAAGTGTACATCACAAGAAATGTTATCAGTGTCTTTCAGTGCAAGCTTTTCACACAAATTCATGTGAGTGGCTTTCTGTTTTCCCACTAAAAAGTATTTTGGAAAGGAACGTTCTCAAAGCTTTCCCATAATGGCCAAGCTCGGCCTCCATGGTGAGCCTAGCAAGATTGTAAAAATAGTTCTAAATACACAGTCTGCCAAGCTGAAAGAGGTGGAAAGAAAGCTGGTGATAAAATGTCCGGAACAAGTCATTTACAGCTGTATTTCAATGCCAGGAAGAACTCGAGACATGTCTTTCCCTCTCTGCTATAGGTCCCAGCTGCAGAATCAGACTGCCCTACTAGTGCCAGCAACACTCCTACCTTCCATCCCCTTTAAGCTATTCATTACCCAGTGGCTGATGGTTCTTGCCTCTATGGCAGAGAGGGCAGCTCTGTGGAGTCAGCCTGCTCCAGAAAGGCTGTGTAAGAGTTATAATGGAAAAGAACCGCCTCTCTGCCTCAGCACTCACGGCAAATGTCATAGGAGGGGATCTTGTATTCCCTTATCGCTGTCCTATCTACTTCTTCATGCACTGCTTTCTCTCTCCTGCCTTTTTTTTTTTTTCACTTCACCTTGAACAAAGCCATTCAGCATCTTCTGACTCTTCTGCTAATCCCATCTTCCTTCTCTCTCTACCTTCTTCCTCCAGGGATGCATTTACTTTCTCTTTCTGTCAAGGTAACTTTTGGAGCTATGTTTTCCTGTTCTTTCCATGTAGATTTCCTCCATCAAAATTTCCATAGTCTCTAATGACTCCTATCTAAGTCATCTCTTCCACATAAAATGCTTTGACAATTCTGCTGCAACCGAGGCATCCAGACTCCTTTTTCCCTGCAGAAGTGGGCTATCCTAAGCACTATTTTTCTAAAGTGTGTCCCACACTGTGAGGCACACCAATTGGGCTGGCTGTTAGCCCTTCAACCATCACACTGCCTGGTTTTGTTCAAATAGTGCCCATATCACACAAAAGCTAATGCTCATACAGGAGCTATGTTATTGTGCCATATCAGATGTAGCTGATATTATACAAAAGTGTGAAATGATAAGGAAATTGCTCATCTGATTGATAGGTCATGGCTCTGTGTGCAGCTCCTGCCTTCCACAGCCTCTCCTCACACAAGCATACCCTTGGACATCTTCCCAACCTGTCTCACTCCCAGGGTCTCCGCCAGCACTCCTCCTTCCCTTCTTGGGTCAAGGCCTGTTCTCCTCTTCTCCAGCACCAACAGCTGGAGGCCAATGACATATGAAGTGCATGTGAAAGATAATAGGAGTTTACAATGCTAATAACTTAAGCATTTGACCAAGGCATGAGTGTGACATGGCAAAAAAAAAAAAAAAAAAGCAATATGGAACAAAAAAAAAGCACAACTTGTCAGACTTTATATTGTACACACAGATGAAAGAGGGCATTTCAAAGCACGACCTCTACTGAGCTGTCCTGCTTGACCTGCCTGAGCTGTCCTCTTGGAGCTGCTCCAAGAGTCAGAGGGGCAGGCGCATGGGGAGTTGATTAGAAAAGGCTTTTCTTCAAGAATTCCAAAATTTTGCTGAGAATCTAAAAACTTTTTTTTTCCAGTTGTCTGTTAAAAGAGAAAATAGTTCAGATATTTTATTTTACAGGGAACAGTTTTTATGAAAATGTATTTTTTTCCATCAAAATACCAATTTCCTATTTGAAGAAAACAGATTTGAAAGCAAGTTTCTTACCAGTCCTAGCCACCACTAACTGATTCCTTCATTCTGCATTCCTAATTTCTGAGCCCTTTTGTGCACCATTGAGCCCAGCTCCTACAGCCCAGACACAGTGAGTTTCCCTGTGCAGAAATGGGTGTCCATTTGATTGTAAGGTGGGGTAGCCCAGCCATAAGTTCCAAATACCAGCAAGTTCATCATGTTTTGAAAGCCCAACATGTCTCTAATTTTTAATAATGAGTTACACATGAATTTAACATCAGTTAAGCAGAATCAAAATTAATTATGAGTTGTGTGGTTTAATTGGCATCATCCATTATTGCTAGAAATAATTGCATTATTACCAGAGGACTGATTGGAGTGTGGGTAAGACATCACTTGTCAGTCTGTGATTCCCATCATTTTGGTCCCTCTTTCTGTATAAGAACAGCAAAAATCAGAAAAGATGTTGTGCACAGATGATACTACTTCAACTGTTACTGGTAGATGCAATAATAATACAGAAATTATTTGTTTGTGACATTTTGAATAGAATGTGACAAAAATGCTAAGTATCTCTCTACTCAATCTCACTACATAAGCTGTTTCTAGCATCTGAATCTTCCATACTACGTGCTACTGCAAACTCTTCAGATTACTTGAAGTCTGAGAAGTGCGGATAAACACAAATGTTATAATTGCCAAAATAAAAGAGTGTTAAGGCAGGGAGAATCCAGCTTAAAGCCTAGCTTAAATGACTGGATCAGTTCTTCTTCTGAAATGGCTTCAACTGAGCACAGTTAGAAATCTCCCTATAAATCTTCATCTGCAGCCGTGTTTGCTTCTTCTGTTCCCAGTAGGCAGCCCGATGCCTTCATGCCTTGGAACCTCCTCTTTATATTAATTCCCCCTCCCTTTGTATTTCAGCTGACTATAAACTACTTCTTTTCCTTAATCTTTCTTATTGTTTATGTTGATGTATGGAAATTAATGATCACAAGGGAAAAAGACATCTGTATTTTGACTGGGTTGCAGGAATAGCAGGCATAACAAAGAGGGGCTGGGACCTCCTTTGCAGTATTTTCCCAGTAGATGCTGAAGAGGGATATGGGCTACTTATAGCTTCAGTCTGTGAATCACCGTGTCCCCGTTTCAGATCTGTTCTGCCACTCACCATTTCCACATGTATTTGTCCATTCTCACTAATGACCTAAACTTCACATCTCTTTCCCAAAGTCCAAAAAAGCAAATTCCAGACCACTGCTGGCACACATCGAGGTGTAAGAGCATGTCAATATGTGAGGCTGAGCAAGCTGGCAAGGCCAATCCCAGTGTAATGTGGGGGGCCATGACAAGGAACAGGGTTGTGGGTTTGCCCAGCAAGCTAAGGAAGGGGGATAGAAAAAAGAGGCACTGTCTCTGAGAAATGCAGGTGTTTTGGAGACACACACAAAAGAAAGGGGACAGTATGCTTGACACATGGGCCTGAAGGCAGCTGGCCACTACCATTTTTTCCCTGACCTTTCCCAAATTACACCAGATATTCTGAGTTGACCATAAAGCAGCAAAGATTACAAACCCACAGATGGCATTGCAGGGTCTAATCCCTACTCCCGACCACCTTCCCCATTTCCATGTCTTGTGTTCACAGTTTGATGTTTTCTGTGTGGAGGTACAGATTCTGCACCAACACTGATCCCTACCGTAGGTGCGCGTGGCCGCTCATGCCAGTCACACATGGCTGCTGGGGAAGAGCTTGCGCAGGACCCTGAGGACAGTGTCTTCTACAGGGCCCTGCTCCTCTGCCCTGCCAACCAGCATATGCAGGGACACATCTCTTGCATGATCCAATGAATGTGACAGCATCCATCTAGCCTCCATGAGTAAATATGCCAGATTTCCACCGATAGATGTAGATGACCAGGCAGCATACTACATTTCACATTTGCCTTGTCCTAAGTTACATCTTAGCATTTCATATTTCCTTTCTCTCTGTGAATTTCCTTCTCTTTTTCTTTTTCCCTTTTTTTTTTTTCATTTAAGAGAATAGGTGGTTGTCAAATAATAATTTTGTGTCATCTGTGAGGATCAGTCCTAGTCAAAGCTGGAAAACATCCCTGAAAGTTTTTCCGCAGGGCTGCATGTGAACTGTGTGCACTGCTCTGTGGTGAGTTCTCTGTTGCCCTGCAACCAGCAGAAAGACCTCAAACCAGCACAGGTGCCAGCTGCATTCTGCCAGATGGTGGAGGATTTTCTCTTTTAGTTTTAAACTGACCCAGCAAAGATGGCACGCTCCCACCAACTCTACATGACCCACTCAGAACTCTGTGTTTACACTCGGATGGCTCCGAATGGCTGCCCTCCCAGAGATCAGTTACTCTTGCTTTTCTAGAGATCTGGGGGAGCAGTATCAATCTTCATTAATTTGGGATACAGATCTTGCAGTTACAAAACAATTAGTCCACTCAGTGCCTAGGAGCTGCTGCCCCCAGCCCTGGAAAACCCCAGCCCAGTACCAGAGACACCTGGTGCAAAACTCCGTGCCACTGGCTCGAGTCTCACTTCACATTTGCTGAGAGGCTGAAGGCCAGATTCACTGAAGATGTCATACATTATCCTGAGGGCTTTGCTGACACCCTGCCAGGAGCAGACTGGCAAGGGCAGCCGAGGCAGATGCTTGCCACTTCTCCCAGCAGAAGCATAGCCGAGTGGTGGCTATCCAGAAGAGGGGAAGAGGTATGAATAAAATCCTCAAAGTGAGAGCATGGTGTGCTTGTGAAATCTGATTCTTTCCTAATTATTTCACTTAGCACTCCTAATGTTGCCAATTATACAAGAGGGTGCGATAATTCATGCTGTAGGAACTGCAGCATGAGAGTAGGTCAATGGACTTATTATTGTTAGATAAAGTTCATCTCTGCGGAAATATTCTCATGGGCCGGTCTGTGGCAGCAGACAGAACTCTCACAGGAGTGATGAACCACTGCTAACTCTCCTCTGCTCCAAATGCAGAGCATGTTTCCCATCCTCATCACCGTTAATGCTATCAGCAAGATCTCTTTAAAAAAAAATAAATCAGAAAGACCCTTCAATGAATGTCTCCTTAGCTGTCTGCCCTAGAACTCTATGATAGTTGGCCATCATGAGTCTCACAAGTTTATTTTGCACTGTCAAAAGAGTACTTCTTCATAGCTTAGGTAGTAATAAAGTAATTTCATCTGCTATTAATAGAAAGAATATGTGATCTATTTATTTCTTCCATTTTCGGTATTTTCCTCCCTGACAGTATTTCAGTATTTTCCTTCTTTCCCATCTTCTTTCCAAACTGAGCAGCCTCAGTCAATTTAACTGTAAGTCAGATGGAAGCACTTTCTATTTTTACAAGCTCTTTTGCAAGCCAGGTAGCAGCTTCAGTTCTCACACTTCCTTTTGAGACAAAGGAAGAACGACTTAGATCAGAATTCTGGATGGTATCTATTTTATCATTTCTGTCTTCATGACGTATCAGATATGCTCAGTATTCATCCTCTTTCTGTCCTTTACCCTATAGCCACACACAGATCAGCCACTTTCACTGAGCTGTTAGACTATCCCAAGTATTTTCTTAGTTTTGTTGAACTGAGCTCCCAACAATATTTACGAGTGATCCTTCCAATCACTCTATTAGAAGGAATAATTTAAGCTACTTTGCATTCACAAACAAAAATCTTCACTTTTCGTGACACAATCTTTTAATTTATTTTTTTAAACCCTCTTTTCAAGACCTAACTGTCAACCCCTTAATTTTGGTATAGTCTCTTCTCCCAGAACATCAAACTTCTTTCTCTTTGGTCATAGGATTCAGTGAACCCCCACACCACGTCCTTTCTACCTCAGCTCTGCTCTATGCCCAAGCTTCCAAGTCCGCCTTTCTGCACTCTTTCTGGGCACAAAACAGGGCAACTGATTTCTCTTTCTCCACATACTTAAAATTTACATGCAAACAAGGAAAAGGTTACACATTTATGCTTGATTATGCATATTTATCCTGGTACTTGAGTGTTGAAGCTATTTTTGCTGTCATTCTCCCAGCATAACATGTAGTAGTCCATCAGGTCAATCTTTTTGTTTTCTGCAAACACAGAGACCGAAAATACACTTTAAGTCTGGTTCCTTTTGCTTTAAGATTAAAGTAATGCAAAAGAGAATAAATTCTAACATTCTCACGAAAGAAAAACAGCAGAGAGAAGCATGACCTGCTGTTGTACCTAAGATTGACTATAACAAATCCCCTGCAGAAGATGGAAGAATTTCTCATTTTGGTTTTATAATCATAGACACCATAGTCTTTGCATTAAGCTGTTCATAAACATGTCTTAAGTCTGACTATTCCAGAGTGTAAACCGATTTTAACTACAGGCACACAAGAGAGAAGTGCACGATTACGCTTGGCCCCAAAGATCTTAACAATAAAATAATATCCCCAACCCATTTCCATGACAGAAAAAATGTAGCCTAGTCAATATCAAAAGACAGGATGTAATTATGTAACAAGGAAAGACCAAGATTTTGAAAGAAGGAATGAAATGTGGGAACATAGCAGTGACAGAAGGATCCATCTGCCCTAACTTGCAGTGCTGAAAAGTGGCAAAGCCTCACTTTGTTCATTTATGGATTTTTAATTATCACTGAAAAGTTACAGAAGTAGCCAGTGATGATTCATTGCCACCTGTTGTAGGCATCCACCTAAGATGGTATAAAATACTCTCTGGAGATACCTGTACTATACATAGGACTCCAAAGGGATCCTTCATGATCTGGTTCCAGTGTGTAGAAATCCAAGAGCCACAAAGGAACCAGCTTTCATTCAGACATCTAACTTCAAGGCAGCTGAATTAGGTTGGACGTATTTAACCCAGACCTTCTGTTGTTTAATGGCTTTCCAGAAGACCCAAACAGTGGTCTTAGTATGCAGTTGCCCCAAGCAGCCACAGACCAATGGAACCACAGAGATGCCAAGCACAGCAGGACCCTGTAGCATCCAGCAGTGTAGCAACCCAAACCTCAGAAGCAGCTTCACTAGAAGTGAGCTTAGCTAGATGCTTTCTTAGCTAAGAAGACTCTAGCAAATAAGGAGTTCTATCATCTGCTGTTAATAACAGGAAGACTCAGGCTAACATCTCGTGCATTTCATTCACCACAAAGAATCAAAGCTGCATGCTGTAAAATCGGAAAGATCAGTGCAATGGAATGGTGTTACAGGAGATATAATAACAAGGGAACAAGCACAATAGAAAGGTGTTACAAAGAAAAAGGAAAAGTATACATCCATCTCTGAAGATCCAGGCTTACAAAGCTGTTACAAAACTCTACGCTGGAGAGATCTCTAACCAGAGAACTCATAATTTCTTCATGATACATAAGAACTGGTTGCTCCATCAGTGAACAGACAAAGGAAACGGACATAGTCTGCCCCACCGGCTTTATTGTTGCCTGATAAATTTATACATGGGCTGGAAAACCCAGCTCAAATTCTATTCTGGTAGAGAATCCATATAGACCTAGCATAGGCAAAAGAGCTGGGTGGAATGTGACTTCTATGATAACCAGGAAAAGTAAGAAAAAAGCAGAAAACAGAACAAATAAAGAAATCTGATTCCACCTTAAAAATACAACACAACCCCATCTGTTCACTTCCACTGGGCTTCTTTTGCAGTCTGTCCTCATCAGCAGACCAAAGCTGTGCACAAACAGCATCCTTCCTCCTGCACTTGAAGTGATACCTAGTTCAGGTCTACAGAACATCTACTCCACGACACCACACTGCCCACCCCACAGAGCACTTTCTATCATGCTGTCATGATTGCTAGCGGAGTGTTTCAGTGCCCCAGCAGCATGGAAAGAGAGCAGGAGACATCTGACAGGTATCTAAGACCATGCCATTAATACAATTATTATATTAATAAATCATTAATTAATCATTCAGAAGGTAGGAATTGGCGAAATCAATGTAACTTTAAAGCTGTCTTGTGCACTTCTCTTATGATACAGTTCTTAACTGCATTACCATTGTTTTTTTCTCTTTCCTTTAGTACCCAAGATAAATGTAGATATATGTTGGCTAATTGCTGTTTTCTCCCTATAATTTTCTAACATACTACCCAAGTTTTTCTGCCCATCACTTATATCAGTGTAGCTACAGACCACACAGCAAGTGCCCCACATCATAGGCTAGATCCAGTATGTGTCCTAGAGTGTGAGGTTCATTGCATATATGCACGGTATCCCAGGAGCTGGTTTGGCAGCTGGCTTTAATGCCCTTGAAGACAAGTAGTCTACAAGTAGTCGACAAGGACTCTGCATGCATGTACCAAGCCTTCCCTGAGATATCAGGGTCCATGTACATGGGCCTCTGTGTACAGCACTCATTGATGAGTTGCTGCTCTGAGAACCAGGGCCTAAGGAACTAGTGCTAGGTAGCCTTAAGAGTTGACCACAGTGTGGATACTTTTGAATATATAATCAGCTCAATTATTTGTTCAGTGTTGTCCAAAATATCTGACTGGGGCAAAATCCAACACTCCAGATGCTACTAACCAGCCAACCCAGAAGTGCTGGCTTCCCTGAGGTTTTCATTTCCCAGCAGCAATGGTTAAAAAAGAAAAAAAAAAAAAAGTAGTAAAAGTTACCTGAATTAGAGTAGAAACAATGGCAAAAATGAAGATCACAAGATTAAAAAACTTTAGCAGTTTTGAACTACATTTATAGAAGTCTTTGTAACCTTTCCTAGAATTAAGTGTATTATGCATTCATCTTCCTGAAAAGAAAGCGAAAAAGAGGATTCAAGAGAGTGGAGGATGGGTTTGATAAGCAAAGGAAAAAGATACATACACATAAACAGAAGTGGTTAAAAACAAGAAGGTTAAAAGCAATCTTCATTTGAAATGTGTTTGGTGAGGAATATCAATTCAAGATAATAGAAAACCTTGTCCCTTCTACTGTTCCTCTGCAACTTTCACCTCCAAGCTTATTATCAGGCTCTTGAAATGCATCCGTGACTGTTCAGGAAGTCATAATAGTCCGCAGAGTCTATTTCTGCACAAAGATAGACCTCACAGCCCTCTTCAGATGCAAAAAAAAAATGAGACTGCAATGCACAGAGCTTTCATCAGCCTTCTAAACTTACTCCATTAAAATGGTACTTATGTAGAGCAATCAGATTTTGTAACACTTGGAAAAATCTTTGAAAGCCAGCTGGGAATGAGCTAGCAATACCTACAATGGGCCTAGCAGGTAAAAGCTGAACTGAATAAACTTGGCCAAACGTATCAGAATTCCCCTGGCGTGCACCAGGGATGAACTTGATCTACTGTTTTGACACTGTAATTATCTGCTACCTGATTTATCCTCCACCCTTTATAATATGTGGCATTGTTCACTGATCAAACATAGCTTTTTTCTACCAAAGGGGGTCAAAATCTTCTGTTCTGTGAGCCAGTGCCTGACTAGCCAGACCACCTTGTATTAGTATTCTGGTAGTGGCCCAGCAGCAGAGTAGCATGGAGGGTAGCAGTTGTTTTGGTCTGAGCCCACTTTATGTTTTTTAGCCCTAAGCATTGCCTCCAGCCAGTTGCACTTCCTTAAGAGGATTATTTGCTAGTGATATTTTCTTGAAAATACATCAACACAATGTGATGCTGTTGCTTTTGCTTAGGAAAATTAATGACCAGGCATATGTCCAGGAGGGATTACTGATGTCATTAATATTTCTTGTTTATTTAGTGGCTTAAAAATAACAGCAATAGAACCAGACTTTTCTCAGAATTTGTTCAGTATAGACAGAGCTGATCCTAGTAACCCCTCATCCCTCTCTACTCTTCCACCATTCCTTCTCAGCCTGAAAGAAGCATGTGCTAAAGGTACTGAGATGGATGTGTTGCTTTGAGGAATTCTGTGCTTTAGTGAGAGCAGAGAGCTGCACTGAAGCTCTTCACTGCTCAGAGGAATGGCCTAAAACCCCATCACAGAATAATGGTGTCCATGCTTACTGAGTGGGCCACTTGGCCTCTTCCACCCTCCAGGCAAGTCTTCATGTTATAAGACCAGCACACTCATTTTGAGTAGAATGAGTTCCTCAGGACAGAGAGATATACATATACTCAGACAAGAACTGTCTTGGACCCTTCATTCTAAAGCTGATCTGCTTGATAGGAAATTCTTGTGGAAGGGACTATAGAGACTACATCCCTGTCTGTGATGCTTTACGGACCTTTGGAACACTGATGTCTAGCAGAAGAAACTGGGAACACATTACCGCAGAGCATACAACAGTTGAGTGAAAAGTATGGATCAGATCACACTGCTTTGAATTAGAGGAATTTGAAGTACCATCTCCTCTAACCCAAGTGACAGTCCTCAGTCAGGCGAGAAGATCTGGTGTGTAACTGAGTGATTTAATACTCAAATAGAAAAATGTTTAAAATCATTGTAGGTTGTGGTTACAATTCAAGATTAACATCGCACTTTGGAAACAACTTGTCATATCTATGCACTGCTGCACCTTCACTTGACACAGGCCTACCAGCCATAGGCAATAATTACTGTTCCATGCAGCAGAGATTGCCTCTTATGGGAGAAACTTCAGTACTCCTTCAAGTGGGATTCTCTAGGTATGTTCCAGGTGGAATTGTAATGCACCATGGCAGGTCTCCAGCCTTGTACACCATTTCTTTATGTTCTCACATGTTGCTCCTAAGATAATGAAACTTAATATGAATATTTTAAAAAAGATGTACTATAGACACTCTTGTGTCCCCTTGTATTGCAGGACATAGGAAAATCACAGTTTCCGTGTACTTTTCCTCAGAAGAAGAAACAATGAAAACTTATTATTCATACTTTATAAATGAGGAACTCAGAGGCCAAACAAGATGTAAGGACCCCACAGCAAGGAGCTGAGTTTCTAGAATTTTGATTGTTGATGTGCTGGGAAAAGCCTCAGATATTGAAAGATTTTGAAAGAGAGGGAGGGAGGGAGGGAGGGAGGGAGTGGGAATGCAGAAAGGAAGGAAGGAAGGAAGGAAGGAAGGAAGGAAGGAAGGAAGGAAGGAAGGAAGGAAGGAAGGAAGGAAGGAAGGAAGGAAGGAAGGAAGGAAGATACTGTTTTTAATAGTTAGAGAAGTCTCAAGGAATCATCTGACAGTGTGCAATATTCAGCAGTCAAAACAACTGGAATCGCTACTGACCCCATGCTACATTGCTTTTACAGGTTTGTGGTGGCTCAACACAATGGACAGCTAAACACCACACCATTCTCTCACATCCCTTCCTGAAAGGAAAAGAAAGAGAAAATACAACGGAATAGAGCTGAGATAAGGAGGAAATAGCTTATCAATTATTGTCATGAGCAAAATAGATTCAGCATAGGGAGATTAATATAATTTATTGCCTATTGCTAACAGCCTAGAGCAAGGGAGAACTAAAAGCAAACTAAAACCACCTTCCTCTTATCCACCCTGTTTTACCTCCTCCCTCAAGCAGTAGAGAACAAGGAATGTGGCTGTGGTCATTCAGAATCACAGAATCACAGAATGGCCAGGGTTGGAAGGGACCTCAAGGATCATGAATCTCCAACCCGCATGCCTCAGATAGGGCCACCAACCTCCACATTTAATACTAGACCAGGCTGCCCAAGACCCCATCCAATCTGGCCTTGAACACCTCCAGGGACGGGGCATCCACAACCTGTCTGGGCAGCCTGTTCCAGCACCTCACCACTCTCTCTGTAAAGAATTTCCCCCTGACATCCAGCCTAAATCTCCCGTCCCGCAACTTAAAACCATTTCCTCTTGTCCTGCAATTATCAACCCTTTCAAAGATTTGATTCCCCTCCCCTCTATAGGCTCCCTTTAGGTATTGAAAGGCTGCAATGAGGTCACCCCGCAGCCTTCTTTTCTCCAGTCTGACCAAGCCCAGCTCTCTCAGCCTGTCTTCATAGGGGAGATGCTCCAGTCCCCTGATCATCTTTGTGGCCCTCCTCTGGAGCCTCTCCACCAGCTCCCTGTCTTTTTTGTACTAAGGGCTCCACACTTGGACACAGTATTCCAGATGGGGTCTCACAAGAGCAGAGTAGAGGGGGACAATCACCTCACTGTCCCTGCTGGCCACCCCTCTTTTGATAGAGCTCCATTCCACAGTGTTCTGTCTCTGCTGCTCTTCCACAGTCACTGCCCCTGCTCCACGTGTGTTTCTCCCACGGAATGTCATCCTTCCCAAACTGATTCCACATGGGTTTCCCACAAGCTGCAGCTCTCCAAGCACTGCTCCAACACAGCTCCATACAGTGAGGACCATCTGCTCTCACAGAGCGCACCCGGTGTCGCTCACGGCTCAGCTCTGGCAGCGGCGGTCCCTTTGGAGCAGCTGGAGCTGGCTCTGCTCTCACATGGGCAGCGCTGGGCTCTGCTCACTGAGCCCACCCACCCCTGCAGCCCCCCACTACCAAAAAAACCATCACGTGAACATAGTACAGGGTTGCACAAACAAGTAACTCTGCAGATATGGTGTCTGAATTCCTTCCTGTTATGTTACAAAATTCATTTAGAACTTACTTTATCGGGAGATGCTTCCACCACAACCTTATTGCTCTGAATATTGAGGAAACCAATCCAAAAAGGGAACAAGAATTTAATAAATGTTTTCCCTGCCTCCCCCAGAAATCTGTTACTGGTGGCTGTGTGTGTGGTTGCTCACGTGCACCAGGTAGGAGCCTGGAGGCTCAGTTTGATATTGGTAAATGGTGAAAGCAATGCAAGTATGAAGAAATCCTGCTTCTGTGAGTGTACATGCAATTATGCATATACTGTAATCCAAGCCTACAGCTAAAAGAAATGTGCAGCAACCCAAAGCCAGCAACAGATCTGGGAGTCCCTTACAAAATAAGCCAGACTTGTAAACGTGTGTAAAACAGCACAGAGATAAATCACATACATACCTTCACTTTAAGTCCAACCCATTCACGGTGGGCATGCGGAGCCTGATCCAGCAAGCACCAGGCTGGCAAATAGAGATTTCCATGAGATGTTCACTGGTTCCTCATCTGCCCTTCACAGCTAATGGCCAGGTTCCTGTTGCTTTTTTCAGCACCACCTGAGTGTCTTCTGTCAGTCTGGGCGCTGAACTTTGCTTCAAGAGCTGGTGACGAGCCAACAAACTGAAATCATGGGTCTGTACCCTGCTGCTCTGCTTCTGGCCACTGTATCTGAGTACTACCTGTCTCTGTTACAGAGTCAAAACTACTTCAGCACAAGTCCCAGAGCTCCCACTTTGCCAGCTATGACAGGATATTCTAGAAGCAGCCAGTGAAGCTTGTACTAGGGAGCAATGTGAATTTTGCCTCTGCTGTGACATTCTCTTTTTTGCAGTGCCTCAGCACAAAGAATGCATCAACACAAAGACTGGCTTCTCTACTGCAGAATCAAAGAACTCCAAAGTGCCTGAGAGGTGATACTGCCTAAATGCAAACAGAGACTCTCACCCCGGTATCAAAGGATGACAAATTCAGCTTTGCCCCCACTTTGTGATAGGGAAACCAAGGCATGGCAAGTGTGGATGACTGGCACAAGGTCATACAAGTCAGTAGGAGTTCTGGGAATAAAGCCCAGAAGCTTCTGGCACACTGAGACACAGGCATATATTTCATAGCTCCTTGGCACACTGTGGGTGCTCTCCTATCCTCCCTGTACTCAGCATGCCACAGAAACAGTCTTTGTTCTCTCAAACTTGCTCCAAATATTTCAAGCATCACTTTTGCTGTGAACTGTAAAACCCCTATTTGGTCTCTAAGGATTATTTGTCCTGTATATAGCTGTTTTTGCTCACTGCTAGACCAGTCTTCCTCTGATCTTGAGTATTTGCCAACTTCTCTATGTCTGATCGGAGTACAGGGTCAGCTGGAGAGCTCATCCTGATCTTGCACTCGTTGTCTTTATCTGTCACAGAGACCCTTTGGGCACAAACAGTGACCACGAGAACTATCTTCTTTTCTTTGTACCAGTAATATCTAATTCTGATTGTAATTACAGCTTTTACTCACTGCTAGCTGGAGCTGGATTTGAACAAATATCACAGTGGCAAAAAGCTACACTGCCCATTAGCAAATCTACAAGCCACAGGAGGGCCTGGAGCTGTGGTTTTATTAAGCTGTTTGTTGACAGAAAGCTGTGCTGAATGAGAGCTCTTTAAATCAAGAAGGAAGGATTCCGAGTGCATCTAGGACAACTGGTGGGCCCCGCAGATAACTATTCAACTGTTTGTGGGCTCCCTATTAGTTTTTAGCTCGGGAAGGAAAGCTGACCTTGAAAGTTGTGTAAACACAGAAGTTGTACAAACAGTTCCCCCCGCTCCCCTCTTGCCCTGTGTGCGGTACAAGGGATGGTATCACAAACTCTCCACACGCTGATGATAAGCTGAACTAACAAGAATATGAAGAAAATGTGCCAAACCCGCAGAGGGAAATGAAAATCAAATCCCCTTTCTCGCATCAGCGTCAAATTTTTATTTCTTGACAAGATAGGAGCTCAGTGGAAAGGAAACGAAACGATTAAAAAAACAGATAAAAGCAGAAAAGCATATTCAGGTCATTTACTGCCCTCCAGTGGCTGAGGGCGAAGCACCCGCAAAGCTTCGGCTTCGGGGAAGGGCCTCCTCTGAGGGGCTGCTCTCCGCGCCCAAAACACCAGCGGGCTGTTTCTACGGTGTCTTCCCTCCCTTCGTGCTCGGCTGAAAGACCATTTCTAACTTAAAAAACGGCAATTAATCTAAATAAATAGAGTGCATATCAAGCGTATAATTTAAAATCCGTGGGAAAATGCAGTGTATTCCTGCTTCTCTACGATTTTTAGAGCCTTCTTATGGAAAAAAAATCAATGTAAACCCTTGATATAATGGTATTATTCTCTGAGATTAACCCTCTATACTTCCTGAATATAACACAAGAGACTGAAAAATCACTGGATTAGGCACAGCCAGGATTACAAAGTCCCATTCATTTTCCCATGCCATTGCCAAAGGGGTAGGATTGGAATTGCTGAGCTTGTTGGAAGCATCATTTTGTGGGTTTTGATCCAACAGTGTTTTTGGCATGCAGTGTATTTGTTGTCAACACATAAGATTGAGGTATAAGATGTTCATCTCCAGAAAGCAAGTGTGCTCGTCAGCTGCATCCACAAAAGGCACCAGAAAAGGAAGGCAAAATGGTCAGGAACTGGAAATGAAGGAGAAACTAATGGGCACATCTGTCACCAGGAGGGAATCTGGGAATCACCTGAGCTTGCAAGCAGTACCAAGCTACCACCGGACACCCATCAAGTCAAGGGCAGCAGGGGAGTGTGAGGGAATGAATTAGGAAACAGTGGGGACACTCCCTGCAGCTGACAGCAAACAATCATCAGTGAGGAGACTGCAAAAGGAGAAGAAAAGGGCATGGATAATAGAGTTATGTATGTCTTCCTGACATATAAACACAGCAAGATTGGATGGGACATCTCATACCTCTCATCTTGTTATGAGACATAATCACAAGGGCTGCACCAAAAGTAATGCCTTCTATTTTATTATGTTGGCATACAGCATCAGAGGCAGACGTTGATGTTGTGGTGTGGTGGTAGAGGCTGAGCCTTCCCGCCAATATTCCGATACATGTTGTTCCCATGTGACAAATGACAGCAGAGGGGCAGTCTGACACAATGGCCTCTGACATGGAAGTGTGTACGAAGAAAAGATGAGGAACTGAATTCCTCCATACAGGAAAAATTGCACCCATAACAGTGGATGTGAGACAGTGAGGTGGTGAGCGGTGTGTTTCAGCAGTGTTGACAGCGATGTGAAAGACAGGTCGTGTTCTGAATGGCCATGCCCAACTATCACACCAGGAATTGAAGAGCATCTCAATCAGCTCGTCCATACAGACTGGGAGATTATGAGCAGGGAACTGTGGGCAGAGCTGAGCGTGGGCATTAAAGTGATGCAAATGATGGTGGCAATATTGGAATATCGCGACAAAGGAATATTGCAAATTTTGCACTCACACAGGAGCAGAAAGAACACCGTATGCAAGTTTGTCAGGACTTATTGAACCAATGCAAGGCTGAGGGTGACCATATCCTGAACTGCATCATTACTGGTGACAAGATGTGATGTCACCACTACAAACCAGAGTCACTATGGCAGCTCATGGAATGGCAACACATGAATTCCCTATTACTCAGCAAGTAATGTGACGTGCAACATCTTTTGGGATAGGAAAGGGGCGATCCTTTTGGATTTCCTGGAATCCGAAGAAACCATCTCTGACTGCTAACTACCTCACAATGCTGACTAAGCTGAAGGCTCAAAATTCCAGAGAAGAAGACAGTCTTTCTCTTGCAATACGATAATGCCAGGCCCCACACTAGTTGAAGATCATGGAGCACATTGCCAATCTTTGCTGAACTATCCTACCACGCTCACCATATAGTCTGGATTTGGCACCTTCTGTGCCACTGAAAGATGTTTGGGGCACTGAAAGATGAACTCTGTGGGCAATATTTTCTGAGGAACAATGCTGTCATAGCAGCTGTGAAACAGGTCACTTCCACTGATGCAGATTTTTACGAGCACAGCATGCAGGCTCTTGTGCATCACTGGTGAAAATGCATAATCAATCGGCAATTACTATGTTGAAAAACAGTGTTTTATAGCTGAGAATTTGTTCTATCAAATAGTTATTGCACTCTTTGTATCTGTTGTGGTTTCTGTGGAAATAAATGGATGGCATTACTTTCAGAGCAACCTATATAAAATCAACAACAGTGCTACATGGACAACCTTTTAAGTAAAGATGTCAGAGAATATTTGGAGCTTCTTCCAACCTCTTCAGAGCCTCTTTCAGTTTCCCAGGGAGAGAATTTTGGAAAATTTATGGCTGAAATGTTCACTGCTGTAGCCCCCCCTACCAAGGTACAGGCTTATAAAACCAGGAGGGGAGCAGCCACAGCTGTTGGAGGCTGAGCTGCAAAAGCAGAAGGAAGGCAAACAAGGTACAAACTCTACTTCAGACTTTCAAGAAGAAGTTTTGCTAAATCAAAAATCTGTTTCTGCTTCTTCATGTATGGCTTCCGATGATGCGACTGCATGGCTGAAAGTCGGTGACAGGACTCACCTGGCTTTCATGTTGATTAGCTGTCTGTACCCTGTTTCACATAGAGAGGTTAGAGGAGTTGAAGGAACGGCACTTTAAATCATTCTCTCATTTAAAGTTTTGCATAAACAAAAAATAATTATATCTGGTATGTATGGACAGAATACTGACTACAGTAGGGCAGGCGGGGGGCATCCATGGGGTTGCCATCTCTGGTGTCAGTCAATCACTCATATCTGTTTCGTTTCATTCATGCGTCAAACAGAGAAAATATTTACTTACCTAACAAAGCCTCGTTTGCTTATGTTTGCAGTGGCCTGATGACATGAGCTACCCTCAGTGCCAGTGCAGCAGCAAATAGGATTAGATTACAGTTAAAAATGGCACTTCTGTTCAACAGAGATTACACACAGAGTGAGAATGAAAAACCAGCTAAACCAGGACTTCGGTGGGCCTTTCCTCATTCGGGGCTTTGTTATAACAGATCAAAATCAGGGTGATTGACGTCCACGTTGTCATTTTAACCACAGTGCAGATCTGTGACAATGTGCAATTAATAACTGGCCTTGGCACCTTCCAACAAGGAATCAGATCAGAGACGTGATGTGAGGCTGGCCTTTGAGCCAGAGCTACCCCAATGAAATATTTTCCAAAAAAACATTCTCATTTTGAAGCATTCTTCTATCTTGAATCTGGATGGAAATAGGAAAGTTTATTCAGATGTACAAGCAGAAATACTGAGTTTCAAGATAATATGTTAGAAACCATCCCAGAGCCTTCAAAGATTTCACCTAGGAATCTGCTTTCAGACTGGTAAAAGCTTAACACAGAATTTACATAGATTCTTGGCTGGCATCAGCCTCCATAAGAGAGTGACCCAACCATCACTACAACAGAGCAATCTGTTTCCTAGAAACTGAGCAGGAGCCCACGTGCTGCAGCCACCAGATCCCTGTCATTGGGTTGTCACAGTTTTAAACACTGAGGAGACAGCCTCTTTGGATCTCATCTACCTCACCACCCAAAATAAAATAGAAAAAATCTAAATCTGAGGGGCTGTTTGTAGGACTGGAGAGACTGAGGTTTCACTAGGGTAGGAGGCTCCAAGTGTGGCAGATATCTGAGGTCATTCCCAAAGGACAGTGGGGGACCAGGCCTCATCTCCAACCAAAACTCATCCCTGCTCTGCCTCCACAGAGGCAGATGGGAGCACTGCTAAGAAAAGTCATCTGTTGCTCCTGGTGAAGAAATTTTCTCAGTGCCTGTAGGGAGGGGATCTGCTGATAGTGGCCAAATAAAACAGAGTTGCATGTACTGGGAGCATGCTGAGGACAACATGGATGTGCATGCTCTGTCTCTGAAAGAGGAGAAGAAACACGTGAAATACTGCTATCCATTTCTAAAGGTACCCAGGGAGAGACCTCCTCTCCTGGAAAGGCTCCAAGCCCAGCGCCTCTGAAGGTGAGTTCTGGTAAGCAGCATTAAATCACCCTCATTACACAGAGAGGAAAGCTCATTGCTAGGTGGAATTATAAAACTTCACGTAACAACCATTAGGTCTGAGTTCGCGAAATGATTGCTTGTCTTCTGCATCCTCTTCCTATTGTTAGGAATTATCTTTTTTAACCCATTTGTTTAAACGTTTGCTCTTTCTTCCCCACCAACCATGGCTATTTGCCAACACTTAATATATATATGGTCCTTTCTGACATTTTCCTAGTGCTGCCAGGCTCAGGTGATGCGTGTTCCCAAAGCTCTCTGAAATCTATCTAAGGATTAAAAAATATACAATAGCAGAGAAGGTAAATCATTACACAGTACTTGACTTCTGTCCAACTCTAGCTCCGAAAGCATGGAGAGATTAGTTAGCAGTCATACTACTCGTTCTCGTTTGTTGTATCTTTAGGCTCACTGTAAAACTATGAATATGTTCACAGCTTTCAATGACAGTCTGAAGGCCTCTTCAATGACTTGTCTAAGAGATTCGGTCTTGTGAACCATTTTATGAAACAGTCTCTAAAAAGAATGCTCTTTCTGATTCTCTGAGTAGTTTCCAGAAATGTGCAGAGCTATATAAATTGTGTCTCAGATATTGTCACTTTTTCCCCTTTGGTTAAGATTTGCTTTTGGCCTCATAGCAGAAAACAAATAAATTAACAATAGTTAAAGCAGCAAGAAAGTTCCCATAGCATCCTCACACTCTTACAATCCCCTGGTAATCTCTGGGTTTTTAGTAGCTCTTAAGAGGTGCAGTGAAATCCAAGCACTTCCCAATTCACATTTGTTGTTACTTATACATTAAATATGATCTTCTGAATTATTGTAATGGGAATAACAAAGAATTTGTTTACAGGGAATGGCAATGACTTTCAGAAAATAGCTTGGAAAACATTCACTGCTCAGATCACACTAAGCCTGCAAACACAGAATAGATGCACTCCCACCTTTAAAATGCACAATGGTATTTTATAGCTGAAATAATACAGCAGAATTTTCCAGAGTTCTGAGAGGAAAAGCAGTGGCTGTTCAAACTCACACAGCAATTCTGTAGATAGGAGGCACAAACTTCACACTCTGATTTTACAGGAACAAAAGATGCACACATCTGGGAGCCAACTGCACTCATGGCGACACTTTCTTCATCAGAAACCCTTTGCATTTTCCCATTCCAAACTGCTATGTGACAGTGAATCACTGATGCTCTACAGCTACAGAACCAAAAATAGGCTTGGGAGCCAAGAGGCTGCTGTGAGAGAGCCTTTCCTGCTCTCAGCCCCAGGCGCCCAAGCACCTTGCTCCTCCTCCAAGCACTTCTGATCTCTTCGGAAGCAGCCTGGTCTCCCTGCCCTGCTGGCTGCTCATGCAAGAGTGTATTCACACTTTGGGGGTGTCAGAAGTTGTGGTGACAAGAACCGTGTTAGCATGCAGTGGAGTTTGCCCGCTGAATAATTATAGGTTTCTTTGTCACAGTCAATCACGTTATGTGAAATTGTGGCAATTTATGAATGTGTAGATGTAGCTGGCATGTTGGTCTAGATCCTGCCCTTCAACAAAACTAAGCTTCTTATCAGATAATAACTGTGCTTCAGGCAGATCCCAAATGAATGCTGCCATCAAAATGATGGCAAAGTGCAGCCCAGTCTCCAAGTCTCCATACCCGGACAGGGAAGGTTAAGTATCTTTCCCTATTGTCTCCAAGGACAGCACGCTCAGCTGCAGCAGGGTTTCTGCAAAGACCAAAAAATCTGTTGGGTGTCAGCCCACAACTCCTCTTTCCAAATCTTATTATTCTGTGTCGCATTTCTTCCTTAAATAATTTCCTTTAGGTTTTGACAAACAAAGCTGTAGTACAGACCCTCATCTTTCAGCCTATCGCAATCAGCACTTCTCCAAGGCCCTCTAACCCACATAAAGTGCATCCGCTATGAGTGTCTTGGATGTCAGTTACTTACTTATATCTTCCCTTTCTTTGAGCCAATCCACTGGCTCTTCCTGGATCGTATTCTGGTTTATTTCAGTTAGTTTCAAGGCTCTTAACAACTCTTTCTAGTCTTATCCATTACAGCATTTGGACAGCGATGTTGTGAAAATAAGCTTGTTAATATTTTTGAAGCATCCAGAAATCATGGTAATGACAGCCACAAAAAAGTTGATGAGGAAATTAGTCATTTTGTTTCCATTGTCAGGCTTGAATACTGTGCATTACAGCAAATAAAATTTGGAGTCACACTTCAAATGAAATAACCAACATCTCATCATTACTTCACTAGGCCCTACCCAGTGCACCAGATGAGGCAGAGGTCTTAAGGAAAAAGTTGTAAGAGATAGAAAGAACCAAAGCCTGAAACTCAATGCTCATGCAAAAAGAGATGACATTAAAACTATACGGCAATTTAACCCTGGTATTTCCTAACTGTCAGATGCTCAATATTACAGCCTAAAGTTTTGTTGAATTTCTTGCATCTACAATGGTACATCATTACTCAGAAAAAGTGTCCAAATATCGCTGATGGCTGGGGTCTCGGGTTATAACACATTTTAGGGTGGGATTGAGGTTGAGTCTGAGGTGTTAATTCTGATGTCTGGCTGTGGGGTACAATTGTGAGCTAAATGTTGTCCAGAGAGTTTGGCTACACAGTCCCCATCAGGAGGAGCCGAGCCCACCTGAGAGCAGGTGCCAACCCTTGGCTGTGATGACCTCTTGGATAATCTCCATGAGTGGCAGCAATGCATGCACCCAGAATTGCTTAGCCATAATATAAACATAGATGGCCAAATACTGAGACAGCAGTCACTCGACTGCTCTCTTTTCACACTCAGTGTATCATTTTTTTCATGGATTGTAAACCTCACTGTACACAACCAAATCCTCTCCCAGAGTTCATAAGCTTCTACGTGGACCTGTCAGTCAGATAACCTGAGTCTTATCATGCCATAAACATTGAATTTTACTGGTGACACTACCAACACTCACTATTTTCTTTAGAAGTGGTTATTCAGGATGGGATCCAGTCACCTCAACACAGGCATTCAGCTGTCTGTGATGCCCTAAAACAGACTATCCAGCCTCCTGGTGCTATTCCTGGTTGCAGCCTGCCCTTGTGCCCTGCACAAATGCCCCAGCTCTGGGCAATGCCAGTTGGGCAGTGCCCAACCTGGACATCTCAGGATGTATGCGATACCAACACCCTGGGCAAGTGAATCAAACCTCATGGCGACATCTGGATGAAGACAGCACAGAGACTTCATCAGCTGGGTTTAATTAACAGCTTCACTGAAAAAGGAGGAATATTCCCACTCAAGATCTGGCTGGTGACAGAACAACTGCTTGAGAAACTTCAGTATGGAGTTCCCCTAGGCAGAGGAGCATTTTCATCCTGGGGCACCCCAAGCTCATTGACCTCCACCTCCTCACATCATGAACTCAAGGGTGTTCACCCATTCAGAAGTGCCCTCTGAAAGCAGGATCAGGCTTACCACCACTTACTATAATTTAATGAGTGCAGCTGCAGAAAGCAGCTGCATATGCAGTCATAGCCCAGAACTAGCAGAGGTAAAACACATGAGCTTAAATCTCTTTTATTGACTTTTAAGTGAACATTTTCAGCTGGCAATTGCAGTGGGTCATTGGCTGTTAAATGGTCAGTGCACAAGAACTCACAAAACTGCTTTACCACAGACTTTTTCCTATTCACCTACTCAAAAGAACAACATCCAGGGAACGAACATCCAAAATATTTCTTGTACACCATAATTTAAAGCTTTGGGATTCGGACACAAGCAGAGACAGAGTTTTTCAACAACACAGAAGCTCACTGGAACTGAGACCTCACCTAGGAAGGGCAGTTTGTATTACCAGCTCTACTGAGCTTGCAATATTGATGATTCAAATCCTCTATTTCAACCTAGGTTTTTTTTTACCTTATTGTTTCTCAAATGCACTGCCATTTCTAGTCTTTGTGAAGAAGTCTATGAACACCCACTTCAGAAGCCATAAAACTATAATGCAACAGAAGGAGCTAAAATACTCATTCAGAACAGTAGGGTTTGGCCTGACTTGTTATTTTTAAAATGTTCAGGTCAGTGAAGTTCACTTACCTGTCCTCTCCCCCAGTCTCAAAACTGAAAGTTGGGTAAAAAGCCCATAAATCCAACCTGAACGTACATGTATTTGCCTGCAGCATTGATGTCATCAGTCACGAGGCAGTCATGAGGCAGGACTTGACGTGAATTTGATGGTGTGAGTGCACCTGTAAACACAGTCTGGCACCTTCATCACTGCCACTCCATCCCCACAGTGTGCTCAGAGCCACAAGCTCAGTTTGGCTAAGGACTTTAAAATGCTAATTTTTTTCCAAAGTATTATTGTATAATGAAACTAGCCAGCACGGTGCTTTGGGCAATGATCTTAAAATACACACACTCCTCTGACATTCTGAGAATTATTTATATTCATGCTGGTAGCATTAGCCCAGAGTAAAGAGAAAGGAGCACAGACTCCTCCTCACACCCAAGGCTAAGTGCAGTCCTTTCTCCTGAGCTTGACCTGGAAATACTCCTGCATTGCCAAGGGGAGAGAGGAACGGTGACAGTAACTGACCCACACCATGATGGCGGCTAAGGCATTTGCCTGAGGAGATGTGGGTTTAACTCACTGGTCATTACAGCTTCACACACTTTCACACTTAGTCACGGTCAGTGCACAGGCCTGCAGAAAGCAGAGACATTCATAAAAAGGACATGAACCAGAAAGGTATTTTAGATCCATTACTTGTAATTTATACACCAATGACATATGGCATAAAGACAAAATATACAGATTTTCATATATACATACAGGAATCAACACAGTACACAATTTAAAGTTATGTTACAATTAAGTGTACAATTTTAAATATGGCTTTGTAAACTAGTAGTAATAACAGTGCTAAAATAATGTGTGTCTTGTGAACTCATCAACAAACAACACAATGCAGCTACAGCATTAAAGTCCTCATTTAGCAATGTGTTACCCCACTTTGTTAGGAAAACCTTGTACACTGTACAGAGCTGGATACATCCCTCACCCATACGCACCCATCTATGCTCTGTTCTTGGCTGATTTTACACCCTGAAGGTTAAAACTTTGGGGCCCGCATTCTTCAAGTATTCTAAAAAATAAAAACCTGTACAATCAAGAGAAGACCACTCTTAAGAACAAATTAAAAAGCAAGGGAAGAGCATACACCGTGCCCAGTGACAATATCATCACAAGAGAAGCTTAAAAAGATTTTTTTTTTTTTTTTTTTTTTTTAAGAGTTTAAAAAACAAACAACCAGTGTCACATCTTGTTTGCCTTCCACTAGTGAACAGCCCTGGTAAGGTAAATTTCTACATGAGGGCTTCCAAGTGACTCAGACAAAGGACTGAGAAATGATAAATTCTGGGTCACTTGGATGCCCAGTTGGAAACCTCTGGCCTTTCTGAAGCTAATGGCATTTGGGCCAGTGACTTCAAAGGGGCAGGATCTTGCTGTTCTGCAGAAGCTGAATGCCTTTTGGAAGCAGATGCTCTATTTCTGCTTAAGTTTGTTGAGCTGGATGTGGAAATCGTTAAGATGAAATGCTAGGGTCCTTTTTATGTATGAGTCACACTCAATGTCCATAACTATCTCTGGCCTCAAAATCTGCCAGCTGGGCAAACAGGATACAGTACTCACAGCTCAGCACCGCAGTGACTCACTGAACATTTTCATTGATTAAGATTCCCATACTGCACACAGACATCCCGTTTCTTTCCAAACACCTCAGAGACCTGTGAAAATCTCTGCTGAGAAGTTCTTCATGTTAGCGCGTAAGGAAAGGCGTGCAAGAAAAGCTCTTCACAATGGCCATCAGAGAGCACTGCCCAAAATTGCTGAGACAGAGCTGATCCGTGCTGCAATGCTTTTCTCACCTAAGGCGAAGCTGTAAAGATTGAGATCACTAGCTTGAAACTCCACGCACCCATTTCATCGTCACACAGGAGGCCCACGCAGTATGGGGTGATGGAGAAGGTCTCCCCTTGACAGGACACCCCAGTGGGTCACGATGGCCCACACACCCCACTGGGCACTATCAGAAGGAAGCCACAGCCACTGCAGTGCCATGTAAAGGAGCCAGACCAAAAGGGATTCTTGTCCTTTCTCACAAGGATACAGAACACAGCATGGGTACAGGACAACAGCACAGCAGCAGCCCCACTTGAGCAGCAGCATTAAGGAAGCCCCTCCACTACGTCCTCAGTGGTAACAAGCAGCTGAAGCACGGCGCAGCGCACAGATACGGAGGCACTAATATGCTGCTGAGAATCACTGTGGTCATTCAAGGGTACTTCCAATCCTCCTTGTCCACAGATCAGACAATGCAGCTTGGATGTTCCTCCAGATCACAGCCACTGACAGGTATGGGCACGACTCACCCCTACACTACATATATCCATTTTCATATACCAGCTACATGGCTGTTCAACATAACTCTGTGTTTAAAGACCATAATTTGCTTTATTTTATTATAGGCCTGATTTATAATTTTGCAGTTTTTGGTGATGGAGGGTTTAGACTAAGTAGCTACTTGTCAGGAAACAGATTCAAATTCTTCAAACATCTAAGGACAAGACCCACTTGATTTCATCCCCTGCCACAGAAATTTTGCTTGGTGAGCTGCCCTGCATAAATCTGCACATAACACACTTTTCCAGAAGGCAGTATTTTGTACGGCTCAGTATCTGACAGATACAACCCTTTCAATGAAAACAGTATGAAGCTGTCATGATTACTTGAGCAGACATCACTGACAAAAGGAAATTTGTGCCTGAACTATTGCTGCAGAAATATTTCAGGCAATATTTTTTCAAAGAGAATACAGATCTGGAGGGACATTGCCAAGGTTTTAAAGATCAAAATGTGTGACTTGCAGTGTTGTAATTAGATGGGAACAGTCCTCCAGATCTGAAACATCAGGTTTGGTTTGGTTCTTAAATCAAGCACCACATTTGTACAATTTCTGTAGGACCTATACAGCCCAGCATCTATTTCCCCACTTAGTAACAGTGAGCTCTGCTGACAGAGCCAGCAATGCTGACACTGACACACAAATCCATCCTGACATGAAGAGTGTTACGCAATTCACAGTTCAAAAAAGAATATATTTTTAATTAAAAACCCACAAACCAGGTTGCTTTAAATTTAACTACAGTGGGAACACGGAGTATTTTTTTAATTCCCATTCGCTAAATGAGGGTGAGAAGACCAATTATCATTCTCTCACAGAAGCATTGTGGAAATAAATACAATACTCAGTATTTGGCAGTGTTCAAAATAAAAAAATGGTGCAACCACACAACCACACTGTCCCATAGTGAAGACAAAGAGCCGCTCCCTACTCATGAACGAGGCCCCTCACACACACTGCCTGCTCCCAAGCCCACCCTGCTGCTTCCCCAGGTCAGCCCGCAGTCATGGCTGGGACCCCACCACCAGCTCTGCTCTCCAGCACCTCCCATGCACTTGGCTCTCATGACACAGGTTGAACCCTTTCTAATGCTGCCCTACAAGAAGTCCCCAGTCGCTAAGAAACCTTGCAGGGTCTGCATCATCTCAGGCACAACATCGTGGTCACTTTCACCCTTCAGCTTCAAAAGGCCCTCATACCTCACACAGCAGGCAATCGGTGCTCCTGGGCCTGGGTCCCAGGTTTCAGCACTGCGGTGACACCTGATTTCCTGGCCCCTGCAGCACCACGGTCAGGGCCTGGGGGTGCTTCCAGCAGGCTTCTACTGAGGTTTTGATCAGGGGAGAGCGAGGGAGAAAAAATGCAGAGGAAATAAAATGAAGAACCCAAGGGAAATAAAGAGCCGTGGAGCTGCATCAGGGGACAGTCAGGGTGGGCATTAGGGAAAGGCTCCTCACCACAGAGCAGTGGGCATGGAACAGGCTGCCCAGGGCAGTAGGTACGACCCCAGGCTGCTGGAGTTCAGGAAGCATTTGGAAAATGCACTCAGCCACAGGGTTTGAATTCTGGGTGGTGTTGCGTGGAGCCAGGAGTTGGACTTGGTGATCCCCGTGGGTCCCTTCCAATCATGTGATTCTAAGATGCTTTCAGACAGTTTGTAGGGTTTGCACAACCCCTCAAGCATGGAGATTAAAAAAAAAGAAATGAGCAAGGGGAGAAAACCTTTTCAAGACTAAGGAAACATTGCCCTTTTAGCAAAATGTTGAAAACTTTCATTTTTGTTGAAGACAACTCTTGTCCACTCTTCCTCCAAGCAAACTAAGACAATTTAACACTTTTTCCACAGATGTTAATAAAGCAATTTCTTTCTCTAAACATTTTTCCCCTATAAATATTTTGCCAAGGCCAGCTTCCAAAAGAGAAAGGCTTGGATTAAATCCTTAACACAGGTCTAACAGTCAATATTTGTTTCTGGAAAGGATAAATTAACTCAAGGATTTACTACCAGACCTTGACAAAAACTATACACACTAATTCCTAAATAAATATTGTTTTCTAATTTCACCTCTAGTTTGAAACACAGCCAAACATGGAACACCTAGAATAGCTGTCATAAGGAGAAAGCTACTTATTGAGTAACTTCTCTAAAATAACCTGAGTAGTTCCTAAGAAATGGAAGGCATGTGACATGCTACAAAATACATTCACCCAACTGATTACATCACTGAAAAAAATATCAGCTGACAACAAAACGTTCCTTCCCCCTCCACAGCCCCTTCAGATCCACTCCGTGTTTCACTTTTCTGCAACAAAGCCCATCACCACACTTACCAAAGCGAAGTCAAGTCTCTGCTGAGGATGAATCCTCAGATTATTTCTCACCATACTGCTTCTTTTGGCACCAAAACATACATATACATATATTCACTCACATATTTTTATACATGCACACACATATTTCTAATAGCATATATATGTGTGTGTATATATATAAATGCATACACATGCCCTATGATGTACAACACCAGATGCATCACAGAAGCAATTCTAGGAACAAAGCACTGGGCACTGATCAAGAAAACTTTCAGATGTTAGAAGACCACAACATGACACCAGTTTTGTACCGTGGTAGTGATGCCAATTTCTGTGCCCACTGTCACATATCGCCATGTGATATCCAAATGCAGCTGCTTACATATGAAAGGGTAAAATTACATCACTGGCTTCTGATCATTTTGCCTTTTGGGATGCCCCAAGCATCGCTGCCACCGACAGACCGGTCAGCCCAGGAAAATTATAAATATGACTCTGTCCAATGAACTCAGGCTGGTCTTTTAATAACCATGACTCACTGCTGGGATTCATCTGGTGCCAGCAGGGGCTCCATACCTGAAAACACACTCTCCTAATGCTGAAAAGAATCACAGAATCACAGAATTGTAGGGGTTGGAAGGGACCTCTAGAGATCATCAAGATCAACCCCCCTGCCAAAGCAGGTTCCCTACACCAGGTCGCACAGGTAGGCATCCAGGCGAGACTTGAAATCTCCAGAGAAGGAGACTCCACAACCTCCCTGGGCAGCCTGTTCCAGTGCTCCATCACCCTCACCGTGAAGAAGTTCTTACGCACATTCGTGCGAAACTTCCTGTGCTGCAGCTGATGTCCGTTTCCCCTCGTCCTGTCTCCACGTACCACTGAAAAGAGACTGGCCTCACCACTATGGCCGCCACACCTCAGATATTTATAAACCTGGATCAGGTCCCCTCTCAGTCATCTTTTCTCAAGGCTAAACAGACCCAGTTCACTTAGCCTTTCTTCATAGGGCAGATGCTCCAGGCCCTTCACCATCTTTGTGGCCCTCCACTGGACTCTTTCCAAGAGATCCCTGTCTTTTTTGTACTGGGGAGCCCAGAACTGGACACAGTACTCCAGATGAGGCCTTACCAGGGCAGAGTAGAGGGGGAGGATCACCTCCCTCGACCTGCTGGACACGCTCTTCTTAATGCACCCCAGAATGCCATTTTTGGCCTCTTGGCCACGAGGGCACACTGCTGGCTCATGGCCAACCTGTCGTCCACCAGGACGCCCAGGTCCCTCTCTGCAGAGCTCCTCTTCAGCAGCTCATCCCCCAGCCTGTATTGGTGCATGCAATTATTCCTCCCTAGGTGTAAGACTCTACACTTGCTTTTGTTGAACCTCATCCGGTTTCTTACTGTCCAGCTCTCCAGCCTGTCCAGGTCTCACTAAATGGCAGCACAGCCTTCAGGCGTGTCAGCCAATCCTCCCAACTTCGTATCATCAGCAAACTTGCTGAGGGTGGCCACTATCCCCTCATCAAGGTCACTGATGAAGATGTTGAACAAGACCGGACCCAGCACAGACCCCTGGGGGACACCACTGGTTACAGGTCTCCAGCCAGACTCTGCACCACCAACGACGACTCTCTGCGCTCTGCCAGTCAGCCAGTTCTCAACCCACCTCACTGTCCACTCGTCTATCCCACACTTCCTCAGCTTTGTTATAAGGATGTCGTGGGAGACAGTATCAAACGCCTTTCTAAAATCAAGGTAGATTACATCTACCGCTCTTCCCCCATCCACCCAGCATGTGACGGCATCATAGAAGGCCACCAGGTTGGTCGAGCACGACCTCCCCTTGGTGAACCCATGCTGACTACTCCTGATAACCTCCTTTTCTCCCAGTTGTCTGGTGATGGTATGCAGCACAAGCTGTTCCATCATCTTTCCAGGGACAGAGTTGAGGCTGACAGGCCTATAATTACCCAGATCTTCCTTCTTGCCCTTTTTGAAGACCGGAGTGACATTGGCTATCCTCCAGTCTTCAGGGACCTCCCCTGTTACCCAAGACCTCTCAAAAATGATGGAGAGCGGTTCGGCAATGACCTCCGCCAGCTCCCTCAGCACACGTGGATGCACCCCATCAAGTCCCATGGACTTGTGGACCTTAGTACTGCCTAGGTGCTCATGCACGTCCTCTTTCCTGACTAAAGGGAAGTCTCCCATTCCCCAGACCCTCTCACTAACCTCCAGGGTGTGGGATTCCTGCTGGAGAGCCTTTTCACTGAAGACGGAAGTAAAGAAGGCATTCAGTATCTCTGCCTTCTCAGCATCCCCCGTTATCAGAACCCCCCCCCTCACTTAGTAAGGGGCCCACATTCTCTCTAGTTTTCCTTTTGCTGTTAACATACTTGAAGAAGCCTTTTTTATTATCCTTTATCACTTTAGCCAGATTCAATTCCAGGTGGGCTTTAGCTTTCCTCACTGCATCCCTGCAGGCCCTGACTACATTCCTATATTCTTCCCAAGTGGTCAGACCCTTTTTCCACATTTCATGCACCTTCTTCTTTCCTTTGAGCTGGCGCATGAGCTCCTTGCTCATCCACAAAGGTCTCCTGCTAACTTTTCCCGATTTCTTGCTCACAGGGATGCACCGATTCTGAGCTTGGAAGAAGAGCTGTTTAAATGCTGACTAGCTTTCGGAGGCCCCCTTACCTTCTAACACCCAAGCCCACAGGATAGCTCCAAGTAGGATGGATAAACATGATGAAAATAAAAAATGGATAAAAAAGATGGATAAACAAATGAGAATGTCTCTACCAGAATTCCCAAATCATAAGTATTTTTTAAGAGGAGCTTCTTGATGTAAATGCATTTTATCCAGAATACCAATACGTAAATGTTTGCATCTGCCCTGACTTACCTGCAAAGTTTCACAGGCATGTCAGACCATTGCCCCTTGTGCTTTCAAGACTCATGTCCTTGTGACCTGTTCCTGTGCTTAGTTTCCTAAGAAGGGTCCCAGGTAACTGGGTCATACTTTTCCCCTCCTCAGTTTTGGTTCACTTTCCTTTTGCAAACATGACAATAGAGATTTGCCCATGATTATAGAGGCTGGAGCACAGCTTCAAGCAAGCGTGTTGGGAATTTAGGAAACAGATGCAAGTTTGTGCTCACCTCAGACCAAACTGCCTGCTCTCACTGCAGTAGCTCTCAGACATGGAAGAGACACGGAATTCGCTGCAGCTTTGTCCCCTCTGCTTGCAGAGCCATGGCTAGCTGGGCGTTCCCCACAACAAGCCTTTTCCAGTCGAAGACACTCTATAGTGCAGGAAAGGGACATGTTCTTTGAAAGCTGGAGTTAGTTCAAGCTCCAGACTACTAGGACCATCAGCAACTAACATCATAAAGTAGTTGTGTCCTGCCTATTCTCACAATCAACATATGACAAAATTTCTGCTGAGAGGTCGTGATTTGTGGAAATGTAACTCAGTGAGTAAGTCCTGATTAAACTAATTTCAACAGGGTATCACCAACTTACGCAGACAAAGCTTGATTTTATACACTTCTACAAAGACCAGGGTCATCTCAAATTTCCACATGCTTTCTCTCTAATTAAAATCAACCACTCACTACCAAGCAATACAGGTGTAGATGCTTAACTTCAAACAGGGGGGCCAACCCAGTGGATCCATTCTTATCTTCACACCAACACCAGAGCACATCAGCACCTGTGCAGCTATTCTTGCTTTGGTTCTCCAGATTCAAAAGTATGCCACCAGAGAGGCCTTATGATCAACCCCAGTCACTATTTCAACTCCTAGAAATCCTCACAGAATACGCGGTGACACCACTGTCTTCTCACAGCTTGCTCCCACACACTGCCTTTAGGAACTGTGCATTAAAAGCCAGCAAATGCCCACCATCCCAACCAGCTCTAAAGCACATGATTGCAGGATAACACCTTATATTTACACAGCACCTCACACCTAAAAACACTTCAAGTTCCTTTGCAAACTTTAAAGGTTTGATGTGTCTTTGCAAAAATAACACAAAGCACCCGGTGCCAGGCTTTCAGTAATGAATCCCATTTCTCTACATCAGTAGCAGCCAGTGGCAGGAAGAACAAACATCTAATAATTCAAAAACACAGAAGAAATTTAAAGGCCTGAAGCCAGGCTTCGGCCAACACACTTTCCAGATTAGCGTGGTATTCTTCTTTTGAATAAAAATATTCTAGAACAGTGATTTCAACCTTTTGCAAAGAACAAGAAATGCTAAAATGTTCCTTTTTGTAGGAACACATTTTCCTCCTGCCTTCCTTGTCTGTCTCTGAAAGAATCAAGAGCAGTTCAATCCCGCAGACACTCCGTGATCACCCAGACTGCAGGTAGCTATCAAAACTTTCCTGAAACTGCACCAAATCAGCATCAATAATTTTCTTCCACATGAGAAAGGTGTGCCAGTCTTCCATTTTTGTCCTTGACCCATTCCTGTAAAGATATCAACAGAAACCAGCTTACAAATGCTGCACCTCCTGGAGGTTTCTCCCACTCAACTGTTTTTCAATGGAAGCAAGAACGTAGACTGAAAGTTTCTGTTGTCATCTGGACCTCTAGTCTGCCCATAGTGTGTTTTAAATAACTGTTTACCTTGGTTCCACCTGAACAATTACACAAAATGAAATAAGGTTGAGATAGTCCAGGTAGCATGTAACAGCCAAGTCAAGCACAATGGTCTCTTGGAGGTGGTACCAACCTTCTCCCAACCTGGAGCAGAAAATAAATCCAACTGATCCCAAGAAACAGCTTGTCTGCAAAACAAGAGATGCTTGTACGCATCATTTGCACTGTTCGTGATCTCTGTAGTCATCCATGTCCACATCTGAATCAAAAAGGGAGTGTCCAGTGTAATCTGTGTCAGGAGTATGAGAAATACTGTTCCCTTCCTCATCAAATGTTTCTGTCCTTGAATAAAAACTGAAGTCCTGCAAGGGGGAGTGAGTCTTGCTTGTGTCGCTGCTTTCCTCAGATTCATACAGAGTGTTATCGTCATCGTGGTGCCATTCTGGCCAGAATTTCCTCCTTATTCTTTCGCAATACATAGCAAGGTTAATGAGTTCACCTGAAACACAGCGCAACACATTCCAGTAAGTATATTCAGTCAATAAAAATTTAACCTATCAGCTGATTTGGCATTGTTTGGAAACAATTTATCCAGGTTCCTTCCAAAGAAGCATCAGAGCCTTGTCTCAAAACTGCAAGATCCAGTCAACTTACAATTTCCACATAGCTTAATACAGATACTACTAACCTACATACAATAAGAAAGGCTACACTGAAAGGAACATATATGCATGTAGTGAAATAACCATGCCAAATTCAACCTCAACAGAAATAAAGCAAGACAAGATACTAATACTGTAAGTTGTTCTAGCAAAACTCTTGCTTATTTGCTGTAGTTTATAAAGACAGGACTGAACTCAAGTCTACGTGCACAGCTCACTCATTTATTAAAATACTGTGAATTTGGATGTTTTGTATCTGCACCACCAGATGGCAGCATTGCCTGCAAGTTAAATTTATGGCTTTGTTTTTCTTCTGATTCATCTCTAGCATTTGTAGCCCGCACGGGTGTGTTAGGCCATGTGTAGATACATACACGTGTGCTTAGAGAGAAGAAAATACTAAAAAACTTCCAAACAGCAAAGAAATAACAGCATATTAAGTGGAAAATGAACGTGAACATGAAACCTGCACTCACAGCATATCACAGCGTGAGTAGCTGGATAGGTATGGAGCATCATCCATACTGCTCAGGTACCTGCATCTATTACCTTCTGTTCATTTTTGTCAGACACAAAGTATTTCAACAATCAGCATACTTTTTCTTGAAACCAATCGACCCTTTGAATTTTATCTGTGACTCTTCAGACATCAAAGGTTTTACTGTACAGACTATTTATGACCCTCAAGACACAAACCCTCGATGACAGGGATTTTTTCCTCAAATAAAAGCTTTAATAACAAGAAAATCCAAACTACTGCCTCAGTAGCTATCTCTTATGCAGAGTAGGTCTATGGATCAGATTCATTGCTTTTACAGCTATTTCACATCCTTTTCTTCCTCAGTTCTTTCCATTTTTCACACTATGTTTATTCTACAAAGTGATGCCATGATCTTCCACCAGGCTTTCATGTCCCAATACCTCTCCACGAGAAGTAACAAAATTTGGAGATGAGAGGAAGGAGATATGGTACATTGGTTTCTAATTCATCTTACTCCAAAGCCAGACTGGATTCTTCTCCTTGCCCAGTGTCCTTTATAACAGCAAAAGCTTAAATTTCAGTGGGACAACAGTATTTGCAGTTCAACTGTCAATGAAACTATTTAGCTCAGCAGAATTTGGCTCACAGCTTCTAATACTTTACTCAGCATTCATCCCTTATAAGCACTCAGCCTTTCCTATGTCAAGCAGGGAAAAGATCAAACACAGGAATGGAAACAACTACCATTCAAACCATTAAAGCGAAAACAAACAAGAACTTCACCAAAAAAAAGAAAAAAATCATAGAATAGAAATGCTATATATCAAACATGAGAGCAGCTCCTGCAATCCTATGAAAATCCTACAACATGTTCCACACTTAAATACAGCAAATGCCACCAAAAGTTTGTTCTTTTGTCATAGATCACTTTAAACTTTTGATTACCTTTGATTAGTCTCTCTGGTCTAGTCCCTGGTAGCGTCCACATTGCCTGTGCCAGATGACCAAAAACTGTGGCATCAACAGTGGAAAGGTTTGGTCCCATAATGTACTTTTTGTCACCTGTAAATAAAACAGCAAGGTATTTTAATGGGGACATGTCCTCCTCCCCTCTACAAGATAAAGTCAGAGAAGAATATCATCTTTAAAGACATCATTCACAAGAAAACATCCAGTACTGCACGCTTCCCCAGCATAGGCATTAGACCTGGAGCAAAGAGAGAAAGCAGAGCAAGTGAATCATGTGGCATTTCAGAGGTCAGCTTAGATGGCTGCGTTGTCCCTGCCTTTGCCCAAAGTGCTATAAACCCTGTGAAATGTTGTATGTAATTGAATTCTCCAAATCCAGTTACCCCATCTCCCCAGGACATTCTTCCCCTGTTATGCCAGAAGCTGCCTGTAATTCAGCAGGTTATTAAATGTTAGGGTTATTAAATGAGTTTAGAAAAACTGTCCAGCAGTAAAATGCAGCAAATTCTAAAATACAACACAACAAAGGCTGTTATCCATCTGCACTGTGATGTAGCAATGCAATACACAGAAATAACTTCCCACAGCATGTCAAAAGTGATATAGAAATGGAGTTAACTCTCCCCAGCTCTTTCAGAACTGCACCAATCTATTCTCTGACGACTACGTACTGGGTAAATGTTGTGTACTTCCTGTATTTATGTGTTGTTCTGCAGTCATTGATCTCAAACACAGCTCAAAAACAGGTCCCCAAACCACAGTAATATGCTGTGTAAAATCCCATTTCACCTGACAACACTATAAATTTAGGACTGCTCAGCTGGGTCTCAATCCATTACAATGTTACTCTGCAAAGCAACTCCACTAGAACAACAGCAGGTTGCAAATCAACCCTGTGAATGAGGAGAGCTTCCAGTCAGCTGGAAGTCATAGAATCACAGAATGGTTTGATTTAGAAGGGACCTTTCTAGTTCCAACCCCCCTGTGATAAGCAGGGACGCCTCCCTCTAGACCAGGTTGCCCCATGCAGTGTCTCTAACTCACCTCCTGTCCCCAGCTCGGAATATGACCCAAGGCCAAGGGTATGTAGACCCAGCCATGAACAGCTGGAGAAAGTCTTGACAAGCTGGTGTTAATGGCAAGTCAGGGCAATTACCAAAGAGCAGGGAAACTCACCAATAATCACAGTGGCAAACATAGTAACATAGTGACTAATACAACATTCATTTCAGAAGGGAAGATAAAAATGAAATATACAATACTCAGTTAGTAACATAGTAAAGTAACCATAACACAGCAGGTGCCCATCAAGGCTTTTTAAAACACATGAGGCACAACCTTCTCATCAACAATCAATAAAACCCCAGCTGGTAAGGTGCACCACACAGTAAAAAAAGCAGATGTCGCCCAGTTTGTCAGCTCTGTGACTGCCCTTCACATTTTTTGCCACCACAAGCAACACATACTGTGAAAACACATATGGAGATGTAGGAGCAGGGAGGAGATCCAGAGAACGGAAGAATTATTTCCAACCAATGAAAAATGAATCTTAAAGAGAAGTCTGAGGATTTCCAGCCATTTCTCCAAGCAAAAACAAGTGAAATAAATGGTTTGATCACAGCATTTATCTTCACAGGAGATGGCACAGGCAGCTCAGGGAGGTCAGGAAGGACTAGTAGGAACATCTGCCTGAAGGCTGAGAGCATGCATCCTCCAATTGGAAACTGGACAAATTTTGAACAGATTTTGATGGTGATGAACATCTGCCACCCAGTAACTAATGAAAGTAGCTGTAACTTCACCTTCTGAAATCTTCTGACCTCTTGGCCTCCAAAAACAGTGCTTCTTCAAAAGAAAATCTACAATTTTTCTTAAACAACCTTAAACAACCTTACACAACAAAATGCATCATGAGAAAGAGCCGACAGAGAAAGAAGTGCCAACAAATCTCCCCCTCACCCACTGTCCATGACCGTAACTCCTTTTTCACTTTGCTCCCAACCCAGCAGCTCTCCGCATTTCAGAAAACTTGCACAGCTCCCTCTAGGTCCTTTGCAATTTTTTTTCTTTCCCAAACACCCTGAAAGAACAAAAGCATCTCACACCCCTCCATTGCTTAGCAAGCACTCAGTTTTTTGCCTTCTATTGGCTACCTTTTCTCCTCCTGTCCATCCCACAGTTCAAGCACATGATCTGTCCGCTTTCCCGAGCACAAGATGAGTGCAGAAGCCAGGACTGGTCAGGGAGGACCCTCTTGCCCAACCACCACTTAAAGGATCGTAACAGGGAACAACAAACCCACATCAGCACCACCTCTTGGATATCGGACCAAGGGAGGGACAAGCTCAAAGTAAGGGATAACGTGCCCCAGATGAACTCATCAAAATACATATTTTCACACAAAAGCATAGTACAGTTAGCTCTCAGCAGACTGAAGGTGAAA
This sequence comes from Meleagris gallopavo, assembly GCF_905368555.1. Classification (NCBI taxonomy): domain Eukaryota; kingdom Metazoa; phylum Chordata; class Aves; order Galliformes; family Phasianidae; genus Meleagris; species Meleagris gallopavo. The sequence continues at coordinate 70,680,727 of NC_139405.1, read as the reverse complement.
AGCACAGTGCAAATAGTTTTAGTTCATACTTCAGCCTGAGCTACACTACAGAAATGAGGCTTGCACGGTTCTGGCTGAGGGAGGTCAACCTTAAGACAATCTCTGCATTGTCCACCTACAACAGCCAGCAAGCCTAAAACCATCCATTTTGACAACACAGACCCATCTCCTACCAGCAGCTTTAAATGAAGCTTCTAACACCAACCAAACGCAGCAACATCCAGCTGAAAGCAGCATTTGCTAAGGGCTTTCAAAAGGCCGCATTCTGCTCCTCCAGATACAAATACTCAGTGCCCAGAGAAGCAACCCACTTACCCTCCTAGCAAGGCAGTTTGGTAACAAAGAGCGAGGAATGAAACCCATCCCCCCAGGAGCGAAGGTGGCACCGGGGAACAGCAGCAGTGTGAACGGCACCTGACAGCAGTGAGATTATTTGTGCCCGTGAGCAGGCTGACATACGGCCATTTCACACTGAGGCACAAGGAGAAGGTGTGTGGTTTGTGGTACGTTACCCAGGAGACTTGCTAGAGTCCGCATGTCCTTCTCCATCAGTGTGTACATCTCCTCCTCAGAGAAGCGGCCAATTCCGTGACCGTACATCTCCCGCTTCACGATCCCTTTGGTCAGATGGCAGAGAATCCACTTCAGCAAATCACTGAGGGGGCCGTAAACTGAAATCATCTTTTGCGTCTCGTGAAGGTTTTCCACCCACTGGCAATAAGCTAGAGTCCTACAAGGATGCAAACACCAAGTTATAACAGTGCAATGCCCAGAGAGCACACAGCTAGGGAAAACAGAGGAATATGGAGAAAGCAGCCTTTCCCACCAGCCTGTTCTCCTTGCACTCTATTACTGCTTGGCTAAGTTTCAGCAGTACTTTGCACCAACATAAATATTGTAGCAGTGATTCTTCAAAAAGATCTCCGCTCTCTTCATAGGTTAACCATGACATAATCTTTACAAGAAAAAAAGAAAGCTGCAGAGGTGGTACCTATCAGATTAGCTCTCATCTGAATTTTCTTTCCCTTAATGAAGATGTTGATCTTACACAAGATACCTTTCTGAAGGCTTCCACTGTATTTCAGGTTGGATTTCAACTTCATTAAACGGCCAAAGTATTATTTCAAAAGATCTTTTCATTAAAATTTGTGTTACCAGCTACATATTTTTCATTCTTCACTAATACTGTAGGCAAAGGTCATTTGTTGCTGCTGCTATGTTAACTTTTCTGATATGTAGCACCTTCTGATATAAGGCATTCTGAAGAAAGGAGAGACCATACAACTTCTGTCACAGGTTCAAGGGATACTGGAAGAAGAGCTGAAGACATCTTTAAGTAGGTGTGACAAATGCAAGAAGCCAAGGGTCTAAGAAACATTGGGAATTTATAGCTATGCTCCATTACGTATTTTCAAACTGAAAAATGTAGAAGTAGGCTTACTCACTGTGAACTGTATGAAAAAAATGTTCATGAGGACTTGAGCTTCCACCAGGGGAGATGTAGGCTGGACGTTAGGAAATACCACTTTTCCAAAAGAGTGGTCAGGCGCTGGAATGGGCTGCCCAGGGAGGTGGTGGAGTCACTGACTCTGGAGGAGTCCAGAATACGTTTAGACGTTGTGCTGAGGGACATGGGTTAGTGAGAACTACTGGTGATAGGTGGGCAGTTGGACTGGATGATCTTGTAGGTCTTTTCCAACCTTGGTGATTCTATACACTAATGAAGCTTGATAGAAAAGTTGGAATACCAAAAGTTGCAAATGCATGTATGTAAAATACTGAATGGTGCTTAATAATTAAATGCTTCCATTTCCACTATGGCTGGAAATTAGTTTTTTTAATTTGTAACTTGACTTAAGTTCTATCTTTGTCCATATTTCAAATCGCACTCTCTTTATGCCTATATGGATCAACTAATTCAATATAAGAGGGAAAAAAAGAGACCTCCTGCATATTTTTTCACACATATACTTTCTCAAATTCCAGTATACTGTGACCAGAAGCTGAATTTGGAATTACCATCAGTGAGCAACTACTTGAACACCGTGAAAATGTTCTAATCTTTACAGTCCCACACAGTCCTTATTTGAATTACTAATAACACAAGGTAAAAAGAACGTATTTGGCATAACAGCTGAAAAAATGCCACTTAAAACTCAAATGTACTATGTTCTCTCTGAGAGGATAAAAGGTATTTTAATTCCCTTTAAAATTGTCCCCTGCATGACAATTCTGCCTTCTGCTTCATTATATTTTGCAACAGTGAGGCCCGTGCAGGTTTCAGTGCAACTGCATGAAGAATAAAGAACAGAAATGCACCTGCATTGTTTCTGACTTCTTTTATCCTCACCAAGTTTCTCCAAAAGACATCTTGTACTGTATTAGTACGACAGCAGCATCTCACTGATGTTTTGAATGGAGATGTTGCACAATCTAGTTTGAATAGCATTCAAAGTGGATGAACCAACTACAGTTTTTGGGCCGGTTTCTGCAGAGTTTGAAACAGGACTGGATTTAGAAAGGAGCACCAACAGGAAAGGAGAACACAAAGCCAGCAAGCAGAGGGTACTGAAATATCAAAACCACCAACTTTTGAGGAAAAAGTCCCTTGGACAAATACAGCTTTGAAGAAGGAATCTGGGCTGGATGCGAACCATAGGAAATAATTAAAACTATTATCTGTGTGTGCCAGCTATTATTCATACTATTTACTCAAGTAAACTGCAAGAACCTGCTCTTTAATAGCATAGCTATGCATGTCGCTATGAAGACCCTCATCCCCCAGCACGGATCTCATCAGCTTTACCCACTGGCCATTCTGCAGCACTACTGTAATTGCTTTAGCATAACAGGGGTCACCATAGAAGGGTAGCAAGAAACACAAGGCAAGACAAAGCAAGGAAGCAGAAAGGAGACTGCTGGAGCATTTTTGAAAAATCATCCCAGTCACACACGACCAGCAGACCCTCCAGACCCGCCATGACTATTATTCACTCTGACTCCACCAGTGAGCTGGCATCGCACTGAGCCATCAACCATGTCTGGGACAACTTCGATTCCATGAGACAGCACAAATAAGGTTTCCCACAAAACTAATTAGCCTGTGATGTAAAACAAAACTACATTTCTATAACGCTCACTTACTCGTTCTGGGGAAGAGTTGGGTCTGGAAGAGGCTGAGGCCAGATAAGAGTTAACAAACAGGACAAGATTTAGGTAACCCTGCCTCGGCTACACCATCGAGCCCAATCTTGGACGTGTGTCTGTCACTCTGAGTGAGTAAAGTTGTTGCATGTCCCAAATCTCAAATTTATGTGTGCATCAAAGACAGCTAAACAGACAACCACTCATTTTATGCCAAAAATGTTAGGCCTCTGAGCATGCAAAAGCAAAGAAAAAGGTAGGGTCATGTCTAGGCGGACAGCTAAACATCTTTTTAAAACTAGCTTTATAAGCAGTTTGTTAAAATAATTATATTCAAGGATTAATTTAATCTGTGCTTTTCACCAAAACATGCTCCTCTGTGCTTAATTCCAACCATCGTTCCTCTGCTTAGATTACATTAGCAGAGTATTATAAAAATAAAGAAAAGCCAGAAATCATGTTGTCTATATAACATAATTCAGCATAATTATAAATACTAACTATAAAAACTAACTGTCGTTCAGAACGTATGTGATGACATTATTATTCTGTATAATTTTGGGAAATATTAGCACCTCCATTCGTGCCAGAATATATGTGAATTCTTAAGAGTATAAATAAAACCATAATGCATTAAAGAAACGCTACAGGGGTGAAGCAAATCTGAAGTATAAATGTAACAGCAGCTCTGGCCTCAATACATAAATCAGAAGAGATAGAGAAAGTGACTCATCAGGAACAGCTTGCTTGATTATCCCCCAAGTAACTCAAGAGGCAAAAAGAAAAAAAAAAAAAGAAAGAAAAGGAGGGGGAGGGGTGGTGCTCAAAAGGATGCAAACTGGAAGCTATTTTGCTCATCTAAATCTTCTGCAGAGTGGAATTTCTTGATACAGGAAAGGATTCTAATAAATTCCCTTCCACAAATCTTACCTTACTTGCTGTGCAACTTCTCAGAGAGAATGGCTTTTAAGCCACTAGTGGTATTCAAGCGTCATCATCCTCAACAGCAGGAGAGATGTACTCTTATAACTGGCTTGATGTTAAACATGTATTGTTTAATACATGGCAAGTTTGAACATCTGTCAGTCATTTGCATATCATACCATGCTCCTCCTGTCCTTCAAACATGCAATACATTAGTGATGTTTACACTATCTTCTTAAAGACAAAGTAAGAAATGAATGTGTTTATGTGTGTGTGTGTATATTGACAAATCACTTGTGTTTGACAATAAGGGCAACCAGTGTAATGCCTTTAACTGGTTTTCAAGAGCCCCTGGCAATCACTGCAGACAGTGGAGGTGACCCAGCACAAGCTGTGGGGAGATGACAGAGGCCTGCACACAACCAGGACCTCAGGCCTAGTCCCTGAAGCACAGAAGCAGCCTGCTCTCCCCTTTCTTCCCTACTGACTCAACCTCACCCCCACCTAAGCTAAAAGGTTTTTTTCTTTTGCCAATTTAAACATAGCAAAAGCCTGACAATTAAAGCTTCCTCCAGGGACAGAAGCTCCAGCAGCAGTCTTATGCATCTCAGAGACAAGCTCTAATCCCAGCTCTAAAATAGGCATGTTCAATCACTCACTGGCTTTCTGCCGGACACCGCAGCCTAGGGCTGGGGTTCACAACAGTCCCACATTGCTCTCAGCTCCAGCCAGAGCAGCAGTTTCCACCTTTAAGGGTTACTAAGCAATCAGAACTGCAGCCAAAGATAAGCAATCAGTTCAGCAGAGGCTAAACATTTCAGGAGAATGCTGAGCACCCACCCAGATTAGCTCCATCCACAGAGCTAATCCACAGGACGTTCTTTGCTTGTTCATTCAATTGATGTAATACAGCATTACCTATTTATGATGAAATTACTTTGCATGCTGCTGGCAATGAAGCTGTATTAATCACATTTTATATCACTGCTTTGGAGGCTTGATTTTATAAATTTTTTGCAGAAAGGCCATGACTGTGACAAGTTTCCCCCCAGGGGAACTGAGGACATCACAAACAGACCCTCTGCTCCTGGTGGGAAATGGGAAGGCTCAGCACCAGTGCAAGCCCTGCACAGCTATTGCCTGATTTTATCATGGTTAACTACAGGATGGTCAGAGCTGCTATTCAGGAGTTACATCAGCGTGAAGCCTCATAGCTCTGGCTCAGGCCTAGTACAGAGAACCAGCACAGCGTGGTCTCACCAGCACGGCAGCCCTCTCACATACACCCTCACAGCGAGGACATACAACAAAACTTAAAGCTAGGTCTTTCAATTCTGCAGTAAAAATAATATTCGCCCTTGGGAAACTCACCTGCATGACTAAAGAGAAAAGGAAAGAGGAATACACAATGAGGCAAGTGCCTATTTTTTTCCTACTTCTTGCTTTGTCCATCTACTTCAGTGCCCCAGCTCAACACCTGAATCTGCAGTACCTGTGTCCCATGCTCTCCTATTTCATGCCCAACAGCGCTGAATGACCTCAGTGGGAACATGGATGGACAGCCAATGGCTTCACCAAGGAAAGAGCAATCTATAATTCAGAAACACAAGAGCTGTGCAAGTTTGTCATCAGTAATGTTACATTAAAAGCGGTTAAGCCTGTGGACCATGAAACAATCAATACACTTAGGTAAGGAGATGGAGCATTAAGGGATCTAAAGGCCACGTCTTCCCTCTGGCAGCTACAACTATGGGAGAAAAAAGGAACAACAAAAGGAAGAAATCACACTTGCAGACTACTGTAGTTTGAGAGCTGCAGTCAGATTTCTGAGAAGATACAGCAGATAGGTCTCACTAGTGAAAGTCACTTTCGGGAAGCTAAGGATTACAGTCTTAAATCATAGCATTTAAACTCCTGAATGCTGCAACTGTTACCAGGAAATGCTACAGGTGATTCAAAATACTATGCGTGCACGTGTTGCTACTGATTTTCAATAAGAAGATGAACGGAAGAAAGGTAAATGCGTTCTAGCTATATCACACAGCTCTTCTAGAGGAAAAAAAAAGTTATGTCTGAATGCAAGGCTCAGTACAGCAAGAACTTTAAATGCATGCAAGAAAGCAAACTGTTGGGAAAAAGCCTTATGCCTGCCAAGGTATCCAATGCCATACCCAAAATGCCATGTCCACCTGCTACTTCTATGGATCAGGAAAGGACACTTGGAAAATAAGGACTGAAAAGTTGGGGTGGGGGAACAGGAAGCATAAAAAATAAAAATCATAGACGCTATATTCAAAGGTATCCGTAAAATGCATGAAGTCTCAGCAAAGCTATATTTAGGGTTTCCATTCACAACCATTTTTGATCTTCTTGGGATACCACAACTAGTACAGACCTTATCAGCTGGCACCGATGCCAACAATACTTACTAACAGGAGTAATGAGGCAGTAATCCATACTGTAATCACACATACAGATAATTAAAACCAGTAACTGTAAGGATATCCATAATATTTCAGACTCACTCCATACGCTGGATTTTGTTTGTCTCCCCCCTTACAGCTCCAATCTTTTCAGCCACGTTGGGTTTTGCTCCTCATTAACGAGGCTGCTTCTGCATGGAGGTCATAGGAAGAGGACAGACAGACAGCCCACTGCTGTTCCTTTCTGCAACACCAACTCCTTACCTTGCCCCCACATCACTGCAGCTCTCAGAGGAGTCATTCCTGACTCATTCCAGCACAAGCAGAAAGAAGCAGCAATTTTCCACAGTGAAAAGGCTGTGAAATTAATAGTTGGGTATCCAAGACAAAATAAGTATTCACTTCTAGACAAACAGTACAGGTCTGACAGCAGAACACAGCCAGCCTTTTCATGCAAGCTTACCAATAGAAATGCTCCTCCACCATCTTTGTCACTGCTCTGGAAACAGCTCTTTCTCGTGGACCAAGATTTTTATTTAAATTCACTCCAAGTTTCTCTTCCAAAAAGTCAATAATGAACTCAGTGCCAGACACTTTTTTGTGATTGTATTCAATCCAAGGCATTTTTCCTTGAGGGGAAAGTTTTCCATCAAAATAGTTCTAAGAAAAAAAAGCAAGTAAACAAACAAACATACAGACAAAAAAAAAAAAAAGGCCCTTCAGATTCCATTTCAATAAGAATAAAGCTTTTTAATATAACTTTCCTTGTTTTTAAAAGCAATATTATTTCTTAATTAACACTCCAGGATATTCAATCGGAATATCCTCCAGCTATTCAATCGGAGCAACAGCTCTGTGCAATATGAAAAACCCCAAATAATTATTTCCAGGTCCTGCAATGCATTGCACATTTTTATATTAGATGCCATGTGATTTAATATTAT